>NC_142439.1:41020000-41645000 GCF_059453495.1 Arachis ipaensis
ATCTCTTCGCACTCAAACGGTCATAACTTCAGCTACAGAGATCCAAATGAGGCGGTTTCAGTTGCGTTGGAAAGCTAACATCTAGGGCTTCGAAATGGTATCTAATTTGCTATAGTTTCCTTAAGGATAGACGACACAGATTCATGTATCACGTGCACGCATCGCAGTGATGAAAAACCAGCATGACAGAATTCGTGATCAGCGATTTCTAGGCTGTTTCTGACCCAGTTTTCGGCCCAGAAAATACAGATTAGAGGCTATAAAATGGAGGAATCAATCTATTCATTCATACAACATATACAACTTTCATATTCGCAATTTTAGGATTTAGATGTAGTTTTAGAGAGAGAGAGGCTTTCTCCTCTCTCTTAGGATTTAGGATTAGGATTAGGATTTAGGATTTCTATTATGATTAGGCTACTTCTCTTCATTCCAAGTTCAATGTTCCTATAATTTATTTTCTACTTTTATTTATTCTATTACTTTAATTGTTATTTATCTTTTCAATTTGGCTTATGAACTCTATGTTAGAATTGATTTCTTTATTTAATGCAATTTGAGGTATTTTAGATTTATGATTGCTTTCTTTTATTTATTATATAAATAATGTAGATTTTTTCCCTTTTGGCTTTGGTTGAGTAATTGGTAACACTTGAGTTGTCAAACTCAGCAGTTAAATGAAAATTGGAATTCTCGCTGATTGATTTGGATCGCTCTAAAGCTAGTCTTTCCACAGGAGTTGACTAGGACTTGTGATGCACGGAAACTTGTCTCTCAACAAATTTTCCTTCGGCAAGTATACCGAATTGTCATCAAGTAAAAACTCACAATAGAGTGAGGTCAAATCCCACAGGGATTGATTGGTCAAGCAACTTTAGTTAGAGGAATGTTCTAGTTGAGCTAAGCAGAAATTGAGTTGAGGAATTGCAGAAAATTAAATGGCGGGAAAGTAAATAACAGAAAATGTAAGTGCTGGAAATAAATGGCGGAATGTAAATGGCATAAAGTAAATTGCAGAATCTTAAATGGGGATTTGGGGAGATGAGCAGAAAAATAAATGGCAGAAAATAAAGAGAATGGGTAAGATCAGAAATGGGGGATTCATTGGGCTTAGAAGATGTTGCATTCTCCGGATCAAGCTCATTTTCATCTCTTCCTCAATCAATGCATTCATTGATCTCCTTGGCAATCTTAAGTGATTGGATTCTAATTCCTTGGCAACCCAATCTCTCTAAGCTTGAACAATTGCCCAATTCCTTGATTTAATTGCTCATGGGAAGAGATGAAGTTTGGTCACTGATTATACCACATGCATTCCCAAATCAAAGTGTTGGTAGGATTATATGTCACTATATCCATCCAAACCCCAATTTGGTCCAGCATAAGAAAGCAATTCTAGCATGATCTCCTCATTCCTCTTCCAAGGTTTCGAGGAGATCCAATTATAGAGAGCTTTTCTTCCAAGATAGCTAACCAATTGGATGAAGAGCGAAAGCTTTCTAGTAAAATCAAGAGAAAAGAAAGAGGAAGAATAATAAAAACTATTATTGATCCATCAAATTACAACAGAGCTCCCTAACCCAATGAAAAGGGGTTTAGTTGTTCATAGCTCTGGAAATGGAAAGCAAAAATGAAAAGTACATTCTGAAAATATAAACTAGAAGTTACAGAGAAAGTAAAATATACAGAGTATAGTTCTCAAGTTCCAGATCTCCTTTCAATTCAAAACTCTCCCTATATATACTACTCTTCAGATCTTCTAGTTAGCTCTTCAAGTCTTGGATATGGGCCCTTTATCTTCAGTTGAAGTAGTTACAGTCTCTAGTGGGCTCAGCTTTGCTTGCAAAGAAAGTGTGAGTTAGGCATGATGGGAAGTTAGTTAGGACGTTAGTAGCATTAACGTTAAGTGTAAATTTTGGTTCGAGAGCGTTAGTGATGATAACTTTATCACTAACATTCCAAACTAAGTGATTCACGTTAACTTCAATGTTAGTGGTACTAATGTGACCACTAACGTTGCCTCTTAGCCCTTCACAAATGTTATTGGCACTCACTTTTACCAATAACGTTGCTTCTTATCCCTTTCTTCCACGTTAATGGTCCACGTTAGTGTAACTAACGTGGCCCTTAACGTGGGCATGCCCAAGCTTCGAGTGCATTAGTGACAATCACCTTTGTCACTAACGTCTCAAAGTGCCTCTATTTCCCACGTTAGTTCTCTACATTAGTGTAACTAACGTGGCCACTAACGTGGGTATGCTTTCCATCTCCAACGTTAGTGACAAAGGTGAGTGTCACTAATGTTGTCCTATCATTCATTGCTCCACGTTACCCTTCACGTTAGTGGTCTTAACGTGACCACTAACGTGGGCAATCTAAACTTGGCCTAGCGTTAGTGACAAAGGTGAGTGTCACTAACGCTTGCGACCCCTCTTTACTTCCACGTTAGAGTCCACGTTAATTGGATTAACGTGGCTCTTAACGTGGCTTAGTGTGGCGTTAGTGGTGATCACTTTCACCACTAATGTTGGAGCTCCCCCTTTCTTCCACATTAGTTCCCACGTTAGTGTAACTAACGTGGCAACTAACGTCGGCTATGATGGCATTCGAGGACGTTATTGGTGGTAACTTTTTCCACTAACGTTGCAAGCTTGATCCCTTTCCACCTTAGTGAGACTAACATAGCTCCTAACATGGCTCTTCTTTGCTTTCTTTGTCCTGAAATCAAACAAACAAAGTGCATCAAAGCTTCGTTTCAAGTCATGAGATCATGCATCATCCATATTATCATTCAATTCATGCATAATTCTCATGAAATCATGTAAAGTTCACAATGTTTTCTTGAATCAAGATGTAAGTGTATATTTACCCAAAACTTGATTATTTACTAAGAAAATGCATGAAACTATCCTAAAAGAGTAAAGAAAAAGGTCAGTGAAACTGGCCAAAATGCCCTGGCATTACAACACCAAACTTAAAGCTTGCTTGTCCCAAAGCAAGTACTGAAAAATAAGAATGATGAATGAAAGAACAAGAGAAACAAGTTCTTATTACAGAAGTAAAGTTCTTGGGTTCATGGGGTTTCATGCATAGCAATTTAGGTTCATTCCTTTACTGGTTTTCAAGTCCCTATTATGCTCTTGAATATTTGCTTGATTGCATCCTATGAGATCTTTATTCCTTGATCTTCCCTTCCTTTTCAGGGTTTATTGCATTTCTTAGGCTAAGTGCTCTGTAAGGGTGATAAACTACTATTTTATGGTTTATCTTGTGCTCAATTGAGTGGATTTTATCAACTCTTTACCCACTTATTCATACTATTTGCATGGTTTTACATTTGCCTTCCTAATTATGTGCTTTGATTGAAAACATGCTTCTTTGGCCTTAAGTGATTTCAGAGATTACAGGGCAGGAATGGCTTAGAGGATGGAAATGAAGCATGATAAAGTGGAAGGAATACAAGAAGTTGGAGAAATTGCTAAGCTGTCCAGCCTGACCTCTTCGCACTCAAACGGCTATAACTTTAGCTACAAAAGTCCAAATGACGCGGTTCCTGTTGCGTTGGAAAGCTGACGTCTGGGACTTCGATTTAATATATAATATGCCATAGTTTCCTTGACGATAGGTGACACGAATGCGTGCTCCACGCGGACGTGTCGCAGTGACGAAAAATCAGCGTGTTTGAATTCGCAACCAGCGAATTCTGGGCTGTTTTTGACCCAGTTTGCGGCCCAGAAAACACAGATTAAAGGCTATAAAGTGGGGGAATCCATTCATTCATGAGAACAAGTTTCCACATTCACAATTTTAGGAGTAGATGTAGTTTTTAGAGAGAGAGGTTCTCTCCTCTCTCTTAGGATTAGGAGTTAGGATTTCTCTTAGTTTTAGGACTGACTCTCAATCCCAGGTTCAATGTTCTTTTTATTATTTTCCCAATTTTATTTATGAATTCTTCTATGTTACAGATTACTCTTTGAATTAATGTTAATTGAGGTATTTCAGAATTACGATTGCTCTCTTTAATTTATGTATTCAAATTATTTTCATTCAAGTAGATTCTATTCCCTTTTGGCTTTGGTTGAGTCGTTGGAGACACTTGAGTTATAAAACTCATTGTTGATTGAAAATTGGAATTCTTCAAGAATTAATTCGGGTTCCAATAACTCTAACTTTTCCCAAGGAAAGACTAGGACTTGAGGAATCAGAATTAATTCATCCACTTAACTTACCTTCATAGTTAGAGGTTAACAAAGTGGGAGAAAAATTCAATTCTCATCATAATTGATAAGGATAACCAGGATAGGACTTCCAGTTCTTCATACCTTGCCAAGAGATTTTATTATTGTTAATTTATTTTACTTGTCATTTAAATATACCTATGCCCATTGCCCAAACTCCAAAACCCCAATTTACAAGACTCATAACCAATAATAAGAACATCTCCCTGCAATTCTTTGAGAAGACGACCCGAGGTTTAAATACTCGGTTATCAATTTTAAAGGGGTTTGTTACTTGTGACAACTAAAACGTTTGTACGAAGGGATTTATATTGGTTTAGAGACTATATCTACAACGCGACTGTTTTTATAAAATTCTTTACTGGCAAAAATCCCGACGTCAAAATGGCATCGTTGCCGGGGAATTGCAAACGTGTGCCTTATTATTGGTTATTGTAAATATTTGCTTTCTATTTATTTATTTGTTTTTATTTCTGCTTTTTCGTAAATTAAGAGGTTATTGGTTTTTATTTAGTTATTAAAAATTTTTCAAAAATTTATTTTTGATGTTCATCTTGATCTTCAAGTTGTTCTTCGTGTTCATCTTGACCTTCAAGTTGTTCTTAGTTGTTTTCTTCGTTTTGATCTAAAAATTTTAAGTTTAGTGTCATTTTATTGTTTTTCTCTTTCCTCATTAAATTCAAAAATTCAAAATTTAAAACTCAAATTTCAAATTTTAAATTTCAAAATTCAAACCTTTTTCAAAAATCATATCTTTTTCAAAAATCTTATCTTATCTTATTTCAAAAATCAAATTTCAAATTTCAAAAAATTTAATTTTCAAATTCAAAATTTAAATTTCAATAACCTTTTAATTTCAATTTGTTTTTATTTTCGTTTTTAATTTTTATTTGCTATCATGAACTCTCACCCCTTTGGCTTTGAGTTTGGTTCTAATAATGTTGCAAGGAATGGAAATTATAACAGGAACATGCATCAAGGTCAAAATAATCAGAGATGGAAGGAGCCACGAGGATCTGATCAACCCTTTCGGCAACAACACCTTCCACAGTATCACAGACAAAGACCGTCCTACAATTCATGCCAAGACAATAGATATGGTGGACCCCCATCATATACTTATGAACCATCTCCTCAACACAACTTTGAACCACCAAACTCACAAGCCCCTTTACACCATTTACCTCCATATGACCCTAACCCACATCCACCATACCAACCACCCTATGAACCAAATGAACCATACATAGATCCACCCCAACCTCCATTGGATAACAATACACTCATCTCTAACATCATTGGTCTCACCTCTACACTCCAAAATCTTATATCCCGCATGAACCAACCCTCTACCTCCAATATTCAACCCTCAAGCTCTAGTGCACTTCCTTTTCAACCACATAATGATCTTTTCATCCCATCACCACCCTCCATGGAAGAGCACCCACATCCATCAATCCAAGAGCAAGATGATCCCAATTATGCTATTGATATGGAACAGGAAAGAAGGAATCATCTTCGCGAATCCATACTTCATAAAGAGCTAGAGGAGGCCCTACGGGTAAAGGTAGGAGAGACTCTTGAGGATGAAGGAGTAGTTGAAAGGAGTTGTCATGGAAAGAAAATCATCGAGGATGAGTACGATTTTATACTTAAACAACTGGACAAAGCAGCAATTATTAAAAAGGAAGAAGTGGTTGCAGACTTAAGAGATGTTGTACCTCCATTGGAAAGTCCAGTCACAGAGCCTCCTTCCACGGTGTTTGATGTTGATGTTGAGGAGGGTGTACAACCTCCAAGGCATATCATGGCTAAAGACTTTAAAGAGATCAAGAGATGAAAATTCAAAAAGAAAAAGCACTACCTCCCATGCTCTTGGTAAGTAATGAAGAAGAGATTGAATTGGAAGAAAGCTACCAAGAGGAAGAGGTTGAAATTAAAGAAGTTTGCAAAGAGGTGGAAGTGGTCAAAGAAGAGCACAAGGGAGTGGAGCTTGCAATTTCATTAGAAATACCTCCCCCTAAGTTGCCATCATCCTTCACAACATTCAAGTGGGTAAATTTCATATCCTTTAGCTTTCTAATCCCACTTGAATATGGGCTACTGGAGATGGATGGTCAACTTAGAGCTCTTTGTTGCATTAAGAGTAAGAGGAAAATGGTCAGTGGTAAGAATTGTCCTGCAAAGTTCATTATGGTTGGAAGCTTTTAGTTTAAACGCAAAGGTTGGTGTAAAGCTCAATTGAATGGGTCTAGGAAGTTGTTTGGACGCTTCAGTGAGAATTCTAAAGCTGAACCACCCGGATGGAATCATGATGATCAACAAGAAGACGGGTGCAAAAGCAAGATTTGGGACCCCGGAATTCATTCTGGCAATCAACACTCTTGGGGTCTTGTCACTTGCTTTAACTTACTTGAAGGCTTTCTGCACCTAGTTTGGGATCCCGGAGGCTATTGGAATTCCAAGCATTGGTGGAGATTCCTGGATGAGTTCAAGCACAAGCCACCATAACAGGAAGCCCATCCAATGTCCAACTTAAGGACTTTAACTAAAAGTGCTAGGTGGGAGACAACCCACCATGGTATGATCGTTCCTTTTTCATTTTTATTTAGTTTTATTTGTTTTCGAGTTTTATTTTATTTTATTGTATTGAACCTGGAGTTTTGCATAACATTCATATTAGCATTGCATTCTGCAATTTTTTTAGTTAAAAAAAAAAAACACGCACGCGACACGGCAGCGTCGCTGACGCGTCCGAGTCACCAGTGCGTTTTGGAAGAAAAGAACCGAACAGAGAGTCACGCGAGATCGTGGCTGGAGGCATGCCTTTGGCACAAATTAATCCACGCGTCCGCGTCCGCCACGCGACCGCGTCACCCTAAAATTTGGCAATATGAGCTTCAAACAGAAAGTTACGCGACCGCGCGGCTGCCCTCGCGCTAATGGCACAGATCGATCCACGCGACCGCGTGGATGACGCGTCCGCGTCATTTCATAGAAGCGCTATCCGCGCGTCCGCGTCACAAGCGGCACACAGAATATCCAGATCAGCCAATTTTGTTATCTTTTCTTCTCTAATCCTAATTTTTCTATCTTTTCTTATTCTTTCTTCTTTCTTTCTTACTTTATTTCTTTTGCTTCTAATTCCTTGATTCTTCTTGGCGATCCATCATTTCTCTTCAATCCTTCCTTTCATTTCTCCTACAAGATAAAAGGAATATAATTAATGAGTTTTGGATAGTGGCGGCAAGAATTAAAAAGTGAAATAACTACTCTTTAAAATTTTCATTTTTTTAAATAACTAAGTGATATTCATGAATGCAATCCAACTGACTCTCTTTAGAGTTCATGTATGCAACATTGGTGACACCAAACTTAGTTTGTGACCATGCAGTGTAAAAAGAGTTGATTTAGGCTCTAAGATTAACATGATATGAATTGCATTTATGTCCTCTTAGTGTGCCTTGAACACCAAACTTGTTGTTCACTATATGTTGCATATAATGATTCATTTAAGTGTTTGCCAAATTTGATTTGGAATCCATGAGCCTTTCTTTATTAACTACTTTAAACATCCTAAGAAAAAAGAGACTCAAAAGATATAAAGCATATAAAACATGGGTTGCCTCCCATGAAGTGCTTCTTTAGCGTCATTAGCTTGACGTTTTGCCTTAGTCAGGGTGGTTGGTAATGCTTCAAATATTCCCCTCTCGCAGTGAATCTATCTCCGTTGGCTTCATTAAGAATCTCCACATATTCCAAGAATAGAATTCTGCTGATGGTGTAGACTTTAGGCAGCTGAGATGGAATGGTGGGTAAATGAGGTGGAATGGCTGGGAAATAAGCAGAGATTACTTTATCCCCTGGAGAGAAATCCTTTGTAGGGATCTTCTTGTTCCTCCATCTCCTTGGTGCCTTCTTCCTTGTTTCTTTTAAAGCTATCTTGCTCCTTATGGCCTCTCCTTCCAGGGAAATTTTGTTGCTAGTCTCATGTGACTCTGGTTGGTTTAGCTCCTCTTGAGTTTCCTTTAGCTGTTGTTCCTTCTGACTGTATTGTTTGTCAACTAAAGGGATTCCCAAGTGTATTGTTTGTGCTTCAGTACTTGTTTCTTCCACCAGTGCCTTATTGTGATCTCCCCTTGATTCCTTGTTTTCTTGATCTGCTTCTTGTGAGGGTTTGAAGACATTGAAGGTAAGTTGTTCATCATGTATCCTCAATATTAGCTCTCCTCGTTCCACATCTATAAGTGCCCTGGCTGTGGCTAGGAAAGGCCTTCCCAATATGATTAGATGGAGGTGACTCTCTTCCATCTCCAAGATGACAAAGTCTGTCAGAAGGAAGTAATTCCCAACCTTTACCAACACGTTTTCAACCACTCCTACTGCTTGTTTTTGAGTTTTATCAGCCAGCTTGATGATTACGTCTGTGGGCATTAGCTCATTGATCTGAAGCTTCTTCATGAGGGATAAAGGCATTAAGTTGATGCTTGCTCCCAGGTCACAGAGTCCCTTATCAATCACTATTTCTCCTATAGCACAAGGGATGTGAAAACTCCCTGGATCCTTCTTTTTTGTAGGCAACTCTGTTTGAATGAGAGCACTGCACTCTTTATTCATCAATATTGTTTGTCCTCCCTTCAGTAAATTTTTCTTGGTCAGCAACTCTTTCATATACTTAATGTATGAGGGCATTTGTTGGAGAGTCTTGATGAATGGTATGTTTACATGGAGAGATGCAAACATGTCGAGAAACTTTGAGTATACTCTCTTTTCTACACCACCCTTGAGTCTTTGGGGAAAAGGTGCATAAGGGTTCAGAATCTCCTTCTGTGTGGTTTTGGTTTCTTGGTTACCCTCTTCTTGCTTCTCTACTGAAATATCTCGAGATTGTTCTAAGGGTTTGTTCAGTTCCTCCACATTCCCCCCATCACTTATACTGACCATCTTGCATTCTTCCCCTCACCTCTCGGGTTTTTCTCCGTGTCACTTGGGAAGCTATCGATGGGTTTTGGAATTTGCTGAGAGAGGTATCCCACTTGAGACTCCAGCCTCTTGATGGTGTCTCCCTGGTTTTTGATATTAGCTCGCACCTCCTCCTTGAACACTTTGTTGTCTTGGATTTCCTTACATATGCCTTCAAGTAGAGTCTCAATCCTTGAGAGTCTATCTTCGGATGGTGATGATGAGTTGAGGTCAGAGTGGTGAGAAGGGCCATTTTGGTTTTGATATGGATGATGAGAGGTATTGTTGGGTGGGTGTTGATATGATCTCTATGTGGAATGTTGGTGAGTTGCATTGTTGTTGGGGTTGTGACGTCTCTGATCTTGGCCTTGATCTTGTTGATTTCCCCACCCAAAGTTTGGGTGGTTCTTCCAACCAAGATTATAAGTTTTGGAGTATGGATCATGGGTTTGCCTACGTGAGTTCCCAATATAGTTGGCTTGTTCCTGGTCACCTTCGTCCTCTGCATTCACTCCTTCTTGAGCTGCTGATGAGGTGGTGACTGCTGCAACTTGGTTTCTTTCCATCCTCTTGGTAAGGTCAGCCAGCTGCTTGGTGATCATCTTGTTTTGAGCCAGCAGTACATCCATGTTGTTCGCTCCATTACTCCTCGCGTAATACCCCTTTCAGAAGCATAGAAGTAGTCATTCTCAGCTACAGTCTCTGTGACATCTATGGCTTCTTCAATGGTCTTCTTCTTGTTCAGAGATCCCCCGGATGAGTGGTCTACTGCCTTCTTTGATTCATAAGAAAGACCCTGATAGAGTGTGTAACTGCACCCATTCATTGAACATATCTGGAAGACACCTTCTTGTCATGTCCTTAAACCTCTCCCATGCTTCATAGAGAGTTTCACCATCTTGTTTCCTGAATGTTTGCCCCTCAGCTCTCAACCCGTTGATTCTTTGAAGGGGGTAAAATCTCGCCAAGAATTTGTTCACCACCTCTTTCTAGGTTGTCAAACTCTCCTTCGGGAAGGATTCCATCCATTTAGATGATTTATCCTTGAGTGAAAAGGGAAACAGAAGCAGTCTATAAGTGTCAAGATGAACACAATTAGACTTCACAGTATCACATATCCTTAGGAAGGTGGTGAGATGTTGATTGGGGTCTTCTTGGGCACTTCCTTCGAATGCACAGTTGTTCTGGACTAGGGTGATGAGCTGGGATTTTAGTTCAAAGTTATTGGCATGTATGGTTGGCTTTTGGATGCTACTTCCACAGTTTCCTGGGTTTGGATTGATATAAGAGCCTAGAACTCTTCTCTCTTGCCCAGCATGATTTACTGGGCCTTCTTTGGCATGGTTGTGAGCTTCTTCTTCATGATGGTTCTCCATATTCTCCTCCATATTTAGTTCAAAATACTCTTCCTCTTCCTCAGCACCAACGACTCTCTTTCCTTTTGCTTCCCTCCTTAATCTAAGGAAGGTCCTCTCAGGTTCAGAATCAAAGGAAGTTGAAGCCCCGCTTCTTCTACCTGTCATACAACCAACAAAGCAAAAATCAAGAAGAAACTGAATGGAAATTACTCTTGTTAGAATGGCTGTTAGTGTGAGTGGTGCAATATATCAAACAGTTAGTGGGTTAGTTAACTGAATTGTAAATAATGAAGAAAACACAACAAATGGGTAAGGGATAAAGGAAAGAAAATAACTAAAACTGAAAGTAAATCACTCAAATGGAATTAAACAAAACAAAAGAAAAATGCTCAATCTAGTTATCCTCCAACTTAATCATTGTCGATACAAAATTAATCCCCAGCAACGGCGCCATAAACTTGATGCACGAAAACTTATCTCTCAACAAATTTTCCTTCGGCAAGTATACCGAATTGTCGTCAAGTAAAAACTCACAATAGAGTGAGATCGAATCACACAGGGATTGATTGGTCAAGCAACTTTAGTTAGAGGAATGTTCTAGTTGAGCTAAGCAGAAATTGAGTTGAGGAATTGCAGAAAATTAAAAGGCGAAAAAGTAAATAACAGAAAATGTAAGTGCTGGAAATAAATGGCGGAATGTAAATGGCATAAAGTAAATTGCAGAATATTAAATGGGGATTTGGGGAGATGAGCAGAAAAGTAAATGGCAGAAAATAAAGAGAATGGGTAAGATCAGAAATGGAGGATTCATTGGGCTTAGGAGATGTTGCATTCTCCGGATCAAGCTCATTTTCATCTCTTCCTCAATCAATGTATTCATTGATCTCCTTGGCAATCTTAAGTGATTGGATTCCAATTACTTGGCAACCCAATCTCTCTAAGATTGAACAATTGCCCAATTCCTTGATTTAATTGCTCTTGGGAAGAGATGAAGTTTGGTCACTGATTATACCACATGCATTCCCAAATCAAAGTGTTGGTAGGATTATATATCACTATATCCATCCAAACCCCAATTTGGTCCAGCATGAGAAAGCAATTCTAGCATGATCTCCTCATTCCTCTTCTAAGGTTCCGAGGAGATCCAATTATAGAGAGCTTCTCTTCCAAGATAGCTAACCAATTGGATGAAGAACAAAAGCTTTCTAGTAAAATCAAGAGAAAAGAAAGAGGAAGAATAATAAAAACTATTATTGATCCATCAAATTACAACAGAGCTCCCTAACCCAATGAAAAGGGGTTTAGTTGTTCACAGCTCTAGAAATGGAAAGCAAAAATGAAAAGTACATTCTGAAAATATAAACTAGAAGTTACAGAGAAAGTAAAATATACAGAGTATAGTTCTCAAGTTCCAGATCTCCTTTCAATTCAAAACTCTCCCTATATATACTACTCTTCAGATCTTTTAGTTAGCTCTTCAAGTCTTGGATATGGGCCCTTTATCTTCAGTTGAAATAGTTACAGTCTCTAGTGGGCTCAGCTTTGCTTGCAAAGAAAGTGTGAGTTAGGCACGATGGGAAGTTAATTAGGACGTTAGTGGCGTTAACGTTAAGTGTAAATTTTGGTTCGAGAGCGTTAGTGACGATAACTTTATCACTAACGTTCCAAACTAAGTGATTCACGTTAACTTCAACGTTAGTGGTACTAACGTGACCACTAACGTTGCCTATTAGCCCTTCGCAAACGTTATTGGCACTCACTTTTACCAATAACGTTGCTTCTTATCCCTTTCTTCCACGTTAATGGTCCACATTAGTGTAACTAACGTGGCCCTTAACGTGGGCATGCCCAAGCTTCAAGAGAGTTAGTGACAATCACCTTTGTCACTAATGTTTCAAAGTGCCCATCTTTCCCACGTTAGTTCTCCACGTTAGTGTAACTAACGTGGGTATGCTTGCCATCTCCAACATTAGTAACAAAGGTGAGTATCACTAACGTTGGCCTATCATTCATTGCTCCACGTTACCCTTCACGTTAGTGGTCTTAACGTGACCACTAACGTGGGCAATCTAAACTTGGCCTAGCATTAGTGACAAAGGTGAGTGTCACTAACGCTTGCGACCCCTCTTTACTTCCACGTTAGAGTCCACGTTAATTGGATTAACGTGGCTCTTAACTTGGCTTAGTGTAGCGTTAGTGGTGATCACTTTCACCACTAACGTTGGAGCTCCCCCTTTCTTCCACGTTAGTTTCCACGTTAGTGTAACTAACGTGGCAACTAACTTGGGCTATGATGGCATTCGAGGGCGTTATTGGTGGTAACTTTTTCCACTAACGTTGCAAGCTTGCTCCCTTTCCACGTTAGTGGTCACGTTAGTGAGACTAACGTGGCTCCTAACGTGGCTCTTCTTTTCTTCCTTTGTCCTAAAATCAAACAAACAAGGTGCATCAAAGCTTTGTTTCAAGTCATGAGATCATGCATCATCCATATTATCATTCAATTCATGCATAATTCTCATGAAATCATGTAAAGTTCACAATATTTGCTTGAATCAAGATGTAAGTGTATATTTACCCAAAACTTGCTTATTTACTAAGAAAATGCATGAAACTATCCTAAAAGAGTAAAGAAAAAAGGTCAACAAAACTAGCCAAAATGCCCTGGCATCAACTTGAGGATCAAATTGACTGGACCACTTGACTTTCTTTTATTTAGTAAGGGTTAACTAAGTGAGAGCGAAAGCCAATTCTCATCACACCTGATAGTTTACTTGCCAAGAATTTTTTTAATTATTAATTTATT
Source organism: Arachis ipaensis (assembly GCF_059453495.1). Classification (NCBI taxonomy): domain Eukaryota; kingdom Viridiplantae; phylum Streptophyta; class Magnoliopsida; order Fabales; family Fabaceae; genus Arachis; species Arachis ipaensis. The sequence goes on from NC_142439.1 coordinate 41,033,362, forward strand.
TTTCTCATACCTTGCCAAGAGTTTTCTTAATTATTAATTTATTTTTCTCGCCATTTAATTTACTTGTTCCTTAATTCAAAAACCCCCAAAAATACACTTTTTCCATAACCAATAATAAATCACACCTCCCTGCAATTCCTTGAGGAGACGACCCGAGGTTTAAATACTTCGGTTATAAATTTTATTGGGTTTGCTTAAGTAACAAACAAGTTTTTGTACGAAAGAATTCTCTGTTGGTTTAGAAACTATACTTACAACGTGATTAATTTTATAAAATTCTTTACTGACATTAAATCCAGTTCGTTCAAAATGGTGCCATTGCCGGGGAATTGCAAACGTGTACCTTATTATTGGTTATTGTAAATATTTTCTTTTTGCTTGTTTATTTGTTTTTATTTTTGTTTTTATTTTTACTTTTTCGTAAATTAAGAGGTTATTGGTTTTTATTTAGTTATTAAAATTTTGGAAAATAATGTTCCTTGTTCTTCCTTGATTTTCAAGTTGTTCTTCGTGTTCATCTTGACCTTCAAGTTGTTCTTGGTTGTTTTCTTCGTTTTGATCTAAAAATTTTACTTTGGTGTCATTTTATTGTTTTTCTCTTTCCTCATTAAATTCAAAAATATCTTTTCTCTTTATTTTAATTGATTTTTTTCGAAAATTACAAAAAAAAATTCAGATTTTTATTTTAAAATTTTTATCTTATCTTATCTTAGTTTTAAATTTCAAAATTCAAATCTTTCTCAAAAATCATATCTTTTTTCATAATCTTATCTTATCTTATTTCAAAATCAAATTTCAAATTTCAATATTTAAATTCCAAAATTCAAAATTCAAATTTCAAAATTTAAATTTAAAATTTTAAAATTCAAACCTTTTCAAAATTTAAACCTTTTTCAAATCTTTATCTTATATTGTTGTCAGTGTTTCTAGTTTTAGGAGTTTATTTTTATTAATTTTTTATTAGTTTTTGTTTTTATTTTCTTTTGCTACTATGAATTCTCGCACATCTGGTTTCAAGTTTGGTTCTAATGTTGTTGAAAGGAATGGAAGCTATAACAGGAACATGCATCAAGGTCGAAACAATCAAAGATGGAAGGAGCCACGAGGGTCTGATCAACCCTTTCGGCAACAACACCTTCCAAGATACCATGGACAACGACCATTCTACAATGCATGCCAAGACAATAGTTATGGTGGACCCCCTCATGACAAACCACCTCGACCAAATTACTATGGTCAAGAGCCATTCTGAGGTGCGTACCAAGATGATAGATATGGTGGACCCCTTTGTAGTTACCAGCAAGCTCCATCATATGCCAATGAACCACCTCCTCAACATAGCTTTGAACCACCATACTCACAAGCCACCTACAATCCTTCACCTCCATATGACCCTAAACCCTATCCACCCCAATTCCAACCCAATTACTCCCAGGAACCACCACCTCTATATGCACCATGTCCATCTCCATCAACCCAAGAATCACAGGCTCGCCTCAAGGAAACAGTAGATCAATTTCATGCAACCCTTCATCAACTGGAGCAAGCAATAAATCGATTACCTTCCCAACGTTCGGGCACTCAAGGAACCCCCATGGCTTCATGTGGAGAATCTAATGAAGAATGTAGCATGAAGGAGACACTAGAAACTTCGGTGGATAGTAAGGAGCATGACTTTGTATTGGAACAAGTGGAGGAAGTCGGAATTATCGAAGAGGAAGAATTGGTTGAAGACTTAGGAGATGCGGAACGTCCATGGGAAAACCCAGTCATAGAGCCTCCTTCTAAGGAGTTTGAATTTGATGTTGAGGATGGTGTAAGACCTCAAAGGCATATCATGGTTGAAGACTTTGAAAGGGATGATCAAGAGATGGATTCAATCATTGATGAATTCTTATCTACATTTGAATCCTCTCCCATTGGACTTGACATGGAGATTAAAGAAGAAGAAGCACAAGCTCCCATTCCCTTGGTGAACATTGAAGAAGAGATCGAATTAGAAGAAAGCTACCAAGAGGAATAGGTTGATATTGAAGAAGCTTGCAAAGAGGCTGAAGAACTCAAGGGAATGGAGCTGGAAATCACCTTGCCAAAGTTGTTGGAGACCTCTCCCCCAAAGCCATCACCATCCATCCCTTCATTCAAGTGGGTAAATCTCTCATCTCTAAGCTTAATTAGCCCACTTGAATATGCTTTGCTTGAGACGGATGGGCAACATAGAGCTCTTTGTGGCTATAAGAGTAAGAGGGAGATGGTTAGTGGTAAGAGTTGTCATGCAAGGTTCAATATGGTTGCATGCTCCAAATTGAAGTATAAGGGTTGGTATAATTCTCAATTGAATGGGTCTAGGAAATTGTTTGGATGTCTCCGTAAGAATTCCGACTGTTCACCACCCAAGTGGAAAAATGATGATCAACAAGAAGATGGGTGCAGAAGCAAGGTTTGGGACCTCGGAATTCAGTCTAGCAATCAACACTCTTGGGGCCTTATCACTTGCTTTAACCTGCTTGAAGGTTTTATGCAACTAGTTTGGGATCCCGGAGGCCATTGGAATTACAAACATTGGTGGAGATTCCTGGATGAGTTCAAGCACAAGCCACCATAACAGGGAGCTCATCAAATGTCTAACTTAAGGACTTTAACTAAAAGTGCTAGGTGGGAAACAACCCACCATGGTATGATCGTTCTTTTTCAGTCTTAGTTTTATTTTGTTTTGTTCTTAGCTTTATTTTATTCTATTTTTTTTAGTGTTCATTCATAATGCCTGCATCAGCATCTGCATACTGCATAAAAAAAAGATGCACGCGATGCGCAAGCATCGCTGACACATCCGCGACATAGGTGCCTTGGACACAAGAAGAAAAGAAGCAGAAAGTCATGCGAAAGCGTGGCTGGAGGCTTGCCTTAGGCACAAATATGCCCACGCGACTGCGTCAATGACGCGTCCACGTCATTCTGAAAAAGAGCCTCCCACGCGTCTGCGTCACCCACGCGAATGCGTGGCCCTAAAAATCAACGTAAAAGAGGTATATGGCAGCAAGTTATGATGGAGTAGGGCTGGAATGGTGCTGGAAGCACCTGCCCTATCACGCGAACGCATGCCCCATGCATTCGCGTCGTTTTACAAAAAGAGGCTATTCACGCAATCGCGTCACCCACGCGCATGCGTCACATGTTATATTGGCACACACCCAAGACAAACAGAGAGTTGTGCGAGTGCCACGTTGCCCTCGCGCTAGTAGCACAAACACGGTCACACGTACGCGTGACCGACGCTTACGCGTCGCCTTCCCAATTACGCGATTCACGCGTACGCATGTGTGTCGACAGCGCTTCATTACCAGATCCCTGCGCCACCCACTTTTGTTATCTTTTCTTTTCTAATCCTAATTTCTTTTATCTTTTCTTCTATCTTTTCTCTTTCTTTCTTCCTCCTTTCTTACTTTATTCTTCTTCATCCCTTTAACTTCTCATCCCTCTTCACTTTCATTCTTTTTTACTTAATTTATTTGCATGCTTTCATTCATTGCATTTTAATTTTGTGCATATTTTTATTTTCTTTTCTAAATTTATTATTTTTTCAATTGGTGTTAAATTTTCTTCTTCAACTGTTACGTCTTTTCTTGAATTATTCTGGTGCTTCATGACTTGTTTTACTCTGACTGGGTATTATTCTTCATAAGTTAATGCTACTCCTTCATGATACTTATATTATCTTGCATTGACATGAACTTACACTATCTTGCATTACTCACACTCTCCCTCATTGTTGCAAATTTTGCACCATTGGTATGCCATGTGCTTCTATTACTTTCTCATGTACGTGTTGTAGCTACCATGTAATTGAGACCCTTATTATTTGGCATTAACCCAACCATATTTTATTTGTTTTCTATCTTTGTTTTTGGGTTACTTTTCTTCTTTTCCTCTTTTTCAGGATGGCCACCGGAAAAGGAAAGAAAAAGAACTTCTATATGGGGCGACAGACAAGTCCACCTGCACAATCTTTGGAGAAAAGCATCAGTTGGAGCAACCCTTCCACTTGTACATCTCAGCATGCACCAAGGACGGTGCAATCTTTAAGTGTGGGGAGGTCAATACCAATCTCCATGGGTTAGTTACCTTCTTCTCAACACCAATGTTTTATTTTCTTTGTTTGTTCATTGTTGCATTTCCATGTTTGATTGCATATTTGTTTGATTTTGTGCATATTCTACCACTGCTTGGTTGAAGTAACGAATTTCTTTTTCAAGAAACTTTTTATAACATTTCACTAATTTGATTTAAAATTTTTGATAAACTTGTCTGAAGAAATATTATACTGGAACATGGTTTAGAGCTCGAACACACATAACCAGTTGGATTTTGAGCCTATTTGATCGGTTGCATTTTATCAACCAATATTTTATTTTTGGTGTGTGTTGTTCTCTCTAAAATTGTGATCTTTGTCTTGCTTAATTCTATATTTCCATGGTTTGATGTATGCATGCACTTATATGATTGAGGCCTTCATTTTACTGAGCTTACATACCCATATGGCCTTACCTTTCATTATCCCTTGCAAACTAATTTTGAGCCTATTATACCCCTTTGTTCTTTACTTTAGCTCATCACTAACTCTAAGTGAAAAACAATAATGTCCTTAATTTGAATCCTTAGTTAGCTTAGACTAGTGAGAGTGTTCATGATTTAAGTGTTGGAGAATTTGGGTTTGGAAACGTTTGGTTTAAGAATTGGGGGTTATATATCTTTATGAAAATGTGAAAGAAATATTTAGAACATGTTCATGCATTCAATAATTTAATCATATGCATTAAAAAAATAAAAGAAAAAGAATATATATATATATAAAAGAAAAGAGAAAAAAATAAAAATAAATAAATAAATAAATAAAAGAGAAAAAGAAAAGAAAAAGAGCAAATAAGTAAAAAGGGGACAAAATGCCCCAAAGTAAAAGGTGAAAGCAATGCATATGTACTGTACTTGAAATTAGGATGCATGAATATATGGAAAACATGGTTAATGGATAGTTAGATGTTATATTATGATTACATGGATTTTCCTAAGTTAGGTGGAAAGTTTAAGTTAATTAAGGATTCAGATTTTAGTCCACTTGGCCAAATACAATCCTACCTTGACCCTAACACCATTACAACCCTTAAAAGACCTCTTGATATGTGTATCTGTGTATTAAATTTTTGTTGACTGTTAGATGAAGAGCAAGCCTTAAAAAGCAAGATTAGTAGAGAATTGAGAGATCGAACCTTAAACACCTGAGCGATTAGAGTGTATACACTTCCGATGAGGGTTCGATGCTCGATTCTTTGTTCCCGGCTTTCATGAGCTATTTTCTTCTTGCAAGTTCACTTGTACTTTATTTTATGAATTAAATTAGTGAAATTCAGTTCATATTTGTTCTTGAAAGATTTATTTACTTTTCACCAAGTAGGTAGAAACATTTTGCATGTAGTTGCATTCATATAGATAGGTTGCATTTCATGCATTCTACCATTCCTCTTCACTCTTATAGTTTCTCTTGAGCTTAGCATGAGGACATGCTAATGTTTAAGTGTGGGGAGGTTGATAAACCACTATTTTATGGTTTATCTTGTGCTAATTTGTGTGGTTTTCATCAACTCTTTACTCACTTATTCATATGATTTGCATGATTTTACGTTTTCCATCCTGATTTTGTGGCATGATTGAAAACATGCTTCTTTGGCCTTAAGTTTCCTATGTTTAATCCTCTCTTATTACCATTCGATGCTGTGATAAGTGTGTTAAGTGATTTCAGAGATTACAGGGCAGGAATGGCTTAGAGGATGGAAAGGAAGCATGCAAAAGTTGAACGAATACAAGAAACTGAAGGAACTGCTAAAGCTGTCCAGCCTGACCTCTTCGCACTCGAACGGTCATTACATGAGCTAAAAATGTCCAAATGAGGCGGTTCTAGTTGCGTTGGAAAGCTAACATCTGGGGCTTTGAAATGATATATAATTTGCTATAGTTGCCCTGAGGATAGATGACGCAGACGCGTGCATCAGGCGCACGCGTCGCAGTGACGAAAAACTAGCATGACAAAATTCGTGATTAGCAATTTCTGGGCTGTTTCTGACGCAGTTTTCGGCCCAGAAAATACATATTAGAGGCTATAAAGTGGGGGAATCAATCCATTCATTCATACAACATATACAACTTTTATATTCGCAATTTTAGGATTTAGATGTAGTTTTAGAGAGAGAGGCTCTCTCCTCTCTCTTAGGATTTAGGATTAGGATTAGGATTTAGGATTTCTATTATGATTAGGCTACTTCTCTTCATTCCAGGTTCAATGTTCTTTTAATTTATTTTATACTTTTATTTATTCTATTACTTTAATTGTTATTTATCATTTCAATTTGGCTTATGAACTCCATGTTAGAATTGATTTCTTTATTTAATGCAATTTGAGGTATTTCAGATTTATGATTGCTTTCTTTTATTTATTATATAAATAATTTAGATTTTTCCCCTTTTGGCTTTGGTTGAGTAATTGGTAACACTTGAGTTGTCAAACTCAGCAGTTGAATGAAAATTGGAATTCTCGCTGATTGATTTGGATCGCTCTAAAGCTAGTCTTTTCACAGGAGTTGACTAGAACTTGAGGATCAAATTGATTGGGCCACTTGACTTTCCTTTATTTAGTAAGGGTTAACTAAGTGGGAGCGAAAGCCAATTCTCATCACACATGATAAGGATAACTAGGATAGGATTTCCAGTTCTCATACTTTGCCAAGAGTTTTCTTAATTATTAATTTATTTTTCTCGCCATTTAATTTACTTGTTCTTTAATTCGAAAACCCCCAAAAATACACTTTTTTTCATAACCAATAATAAATCACACCTCCTTGCAATTTCTTGAGAAGACGACCCGAGGTTTAAATACTTCGGTTATAAATTTTATTGGGTTTGCTTAAGTGACAAACAAGTTTTTGTACGAAAAGATTCTCTGTTGGTTTAGAAACTATACTTACAACGTGATTAATTTTATAAAATTCTTTACCGGCAGGAATCCAATCGTCATCCACCTGACTGAGATTTACAAGATGACCATAGCTTGCTTCAAGCCGACAATCTCCGTGGGATCGACCCCTACTCACGTAAGGTATTACTTGGACGACCTAGTGCACTTGCTGGTTAGTTGTGCGGAGTTGTGAAAAGTGTGATCACAATCTCGTGCACCAAGTTTTTGGCGCCATTGCCGGGGATTGTTCGAGTTTGGACAACTGACGGTTCATCTTGTTGCTTAGATTGGGTAATTTTATTTTATGTTTACGCTTTTTTATTTTTATTTTCGAAAAAATATACAAAAAATTAATAAAATCATAAAACCAAAAAAAAATTATGTTTCTTGTTTGAGTCTTGTGTCAAATTTTAAGTTTGGTGTCAATTGCATGTTTTTAATTTTTCTAAGATTTTCGAAAATTCATGCATTGTGTTCTTCTTTGATCTTCAAGTTGTTCTTGATGATTTTCCTTGTTTGATCTTTAATTTTTCTTGTTTTGTGTTTTTTGTTGTTTTTCATATGCATTTTCGAATTCATAGTGTCTAAACATTAAAAATTTCTATGTTTGGTGTCTTACATGTCTTTCTTTCTTAAAAATTTTCAAAAATATGTTCTTGATGTTCATCATGATCTTCAAAGTGTTGTTGGTGTTCATCTTGACATTCAAAGTGTTCTTGCATGCATTATTTGTTTTGATCTTAAATTCTTATGTTTTGTGTCATTTTGTTGTTTTTCTTTTTCTTCATTAATCAAAAATAAAAAAAATAATATCTTTCCCTTATTTCACTCATAAATTTCGAAATTTTGAGTTGATTTGGTCAAAAAAATTAAAATTTGGTTATTTCTTGTTAGTCAAGTCAAAATTTCAATTTAAAAATTTTATCTTTTCAAATCTTTTTCATTTTTCTTTCATGTTTTCCGAAATTTTTTTTAATTAATTTTCAAAATCTTTTTCTTATTTTATTTCATAATTTTCAAAATTATTGCTAACAATTAAGGCTTTGATTCAAAAATTTCAAGTTTGTTACTTTCCTGTTAAGAAAGGTTCAATATTAAAATTGTAGAATCATATCTTTTAATTTCTTGTTAGTCAAGTCATCAACTTTAATTTTCAAAATCAAATCTTTTTAAATTTCTTTTTCAAATCTTTTTCAAAATAAATTTCAATCATATCTTTTTCAAAATTTGATTTCAAAATCTTTTTCTAACTTCTTATCTTTTCAAAATTTATTTTCAAATCTTTTTCAATTAACCACTTGACTTGTTTGTTTTAATTTTAAAAAGTTTACTATTTCTTATCTTTTTCAAAACCACCTAACTACTTTTTCACTTCTCATTTTTGAAAACAACTAACCACTTTTTCAAAATTCTTTTTAATTAACTAGTTGTTTTAAATTCTAATTTTATTATATTTCTTTTCTTAAATTTCAAATTCTAACTAATAATTTTCTTTTATTTTAATTAATATTCGAATACTCTCTTTCTCTCATCTCTTTCTATTTATTTTATTTATTTACTAACACTTCTCTTCTACTCATAATTCGAATCCTATCCCTCTCTCTGTGTTTGAATTTCTCTCATTCTCTCTCTACCTCATTCTTCTATTCTTCTATTCTTATACTCACATAAAGAAATCTCTGTACTCTGATATAGAGGATTCCTCTTCTTTTCTGTTCTCTTCTTTTTCATATGAGCAAGAACAAGAATAAGGACATTCTTGTTGAAGCTGATCCTGAACCTGAAAGGACTCTGAAGAGGAAGCTAAGAGAAGCTAAAGCACAACACTCCGGAGAGGACCTTACAGAGATTTTCGAAAAAGAAGTAGACATGGCAGCCGAACCCAACAACAATGGTGGAGATGCAAGGAAGGTGCTTGGTGATTTTACTTCACTAACTTCCGACTTCTATGGAAAAAACATCTCAATTCCTACAATTGGAGCAAATGACTTTGAGCTTAAGCCTCAATTAGTTTCTCTAATGCAGTAGAATTACAAGTTTCATGGACTTCCATTGGAAGATCCTCATCAATTCTTAGCTGAATTCTTGCAAATCTGTGACACTATTAAGATCAATGGGGTTAATCCCGAGGTCTACAAACTTATGCTTTTCCCCTTTGCTGTAAGAGACAGAGCTAAGATATGGTTGAACTCACAACCTAAAGAAAGCATGAACTCTTGGGAAAAGTTGGTCAATGCTTTCTTGGCCAAATTCTTTCCACCTCAAAAGTTAAGCAAGCTTAGAGTGGAAGTCTAAACCTTCAGACAGAAGGAAGGTGAATCCCTCTATGAAGCTTGGGAAAGATACAAGCAATTGATTAGAAGATGTCCTTCTGACATGCTTTCAGAATGGAGCATCTTATGTATATTCTATGATGGTCTATCTGAATTGTCCAAGATGTCATTGGACCACTCTGCTGGTGGATCTCTTCATCTGAAGAAAACACCTACAGAAGCCCAAGAACTCATTAAAATTGTTGCAAATAACCAGTTCATGTATACTTCTGAAAGAAATCTTGTGAATAATGGGATGACTCAGAAGAAAGGAGTTCTTGAGATTGATACTCTGAATGCCATATTGGCTCAGAATAAAATATTGACTCAGCAAGTCAATATGATTTCTCAGAATCTGACTGGAATGTAAGCTACATCTGGCAGTACTAAAGAAGCCTCCTCTGAAGGAGAAGCTTATGACCCTGAGAATCCTGAAATGGAAGAGGTGAATTACATGGGAGAATCCTATGGAAACACCTATAATCCTTCATGGAGAAATCATCCAAATTTCTCATAGAAGGATCAACTGAAGCCTCAACAAGGCTTTAATAATAATAATGGTGGGAGAAATAGGTTTGGCAATAGTAAGCCTTTTTCATCATCTTCTGAGCAACAGACAGAGAATTCTAAGCAGAGCCTCTCTGACTTAGCAACCATTGTCTCTGATCTATCTAAGACCACTCTCAGTTTCATGACTGAAACAAGGTCCTCCATCAGAAATTTGAAGGCACAAGTGGGTCAGCTGAGTAAAAGAGTTACTGAAATCCCTCCTACTACTCTCCCAAGCAATACAGAAGAGAATCCAAAGAGAGAGTTCAAGGCCATCAATATACCCAACATGGCGGAACCTATAGAGGAGGAAGAGGTAGTGATTTCCAGTGAGGAAGACCTCAATGGACGTCCACTGACCAATAAGGAGTTTCCTAATGAGGAATCAAAGGAATCTGAGGCTCATATAGAGACCATAGAGATTCCACTGAACATACTGTTGCCATTCATGAGCTCTGATGAGTATTCTTCCTCTGAAGAAGATGAAAATATTATTGAAGAGCACGTTGCTCAGTATCTAGGAGCAATGATAAAGCTGAATGCCAAGTTATTTGGTAATGAGACTTGGGAGGATGAACCTCCATTGCTCATCAATGAACTGAATGCTTTGGTTCAACAGAAATTACCTAAAAAAAACCGGATCCCGAAAAATTCTTAATACCTTGTACCATAGGTACCATGACCTTTGAGAAGGCTCTGTGTGACCTGGGGTCAGGAATAAACCTCATGCCACTCTCTGTAATGGAGAAACTTGGGATCTTTGAGGTACAAGCTGTAAGAATCTCATTAGAGATGGCAGACAAATCAATGAAATAGGCTTATGGACTTGTAGAGGATGTATTAGTAAAGGTTGAAGACCTGTACATCCCTGCTGATTTTATAATCCTAGATACCGGGAAGGATGAGGATGAATCCATCATCCTTGAAAGATCCTTCCTAGCCACAGCAAGGGCTGTGATTGATGTAGACAGAGGAGAGTTAGTCCTTCAATTGAATGAGGACTACCTTGTGTTTAAGGCTCAAGGATCTTCTTCTGTAACCATGGAGAGAAAGCATGAAAAGCTTCTCTTAATACAGAGTCAAACAGAGCCCCCACACTCAACTTCTAAGTTTGGTGTTAGGAGGCCACCATTAAGCTCTGAGTCTCTGTGAAGCTCTCTAAGAGCTCACTGTCAAGCTATTGACATTAAAGAAGTGCTTATTGGGAGGCAACCCAAAGTTATTTAATTATATTATTTTATAGACATTTGTTTTCCATTGTCATTTTATGTTTTCTTTAGGTTGATGATCATGTGAAGTTATAAAAATAGCTACAGAATTAAAGCAAAATCAAAAATAGCATCAAAAATAGCACACCCTGGAGGACAGGCTTATTGGTGTTTAAACGCTAGTAAGGATAGTAGAATGGGCGTTTAATGCCCAGTCTGGCAGCATTCTGGGCATTAAAAACCAGAAATGGCAGGAAGACTGGCGTTTAACGCCAGAAAAGGGTGTCTAGTATCTGGCTGGCGTTAAACACCAGGAATGGCAGACAGACTGGTGTTTAATGCCAGAGAAGGGTGTCTGGTGGGCATTAAACACCAGAAATTGGCATCAGCTTAGCGTTTAACGCCAGAAAAGGTAGCAGAGTTGGTGTTAAACACCAGAAATGGCATACAGAGGGCGTTTAAATGCCAGAATGGTGCAGGGAATAGAATTTCTTGACGCCTCAGGATCTGTGGACCCCACAGGATCCTCACTACCTCAATTCACTCTTTCTCTTACCCTATAAATACCTCTCCTTACTACCTTCAATTTCAAACTTCATAAACACTTAAACCCCCCTTGGCCGAAACCAACACACTCCTCTATCTCCTCCATTTCTTTTTCTTCTACTCCTTTCTTTCTTCTTTTGCTCGAGGACGAGCAAACCTTTTAAGTTTGGTGTGGGAAAAAGCTCTGCTTTTTGTTTTTTCATAACCATTAATGGCACCTAAGGCCGGAGAAACCTCTAGAAAGAGGAAAGGGAAAGCAATTGCTTCCACCTCCGAATCATGAGAGATGGAGAGATTCATCTCAAAGGTCCATCAAGACCACTTCTATGATGTTGTGGCCAAGAAAAGGGTGATCCCCGAAGTCCCCTTTATGCTCAAAAAGAGTGAATATCCGGAGATCCAACATGAGGTTCAAAGAAGAGGTTGGGAAGCTCTCACCAACCCCATCCAACAAGTTAGAATCTTAATGGTTCAAGAGTTCTATGCTAATGCATGGATCACTAACAACCATGATCAAAGTGTGAACCCAAACCCAAAGAATTGGCTCACAATGGTTTGGGGGAATTACTTCGATTTTAGTCTGGAAAATGTGAGGTTGGCATTCAACTTGCCAATAATGCAAGGAGATCCTCACCCTTTCACTAGAAGGGTCAACCTTGATCAAAGGTTGGACCAAGTCCTCATAGACATCTGTGTGAAAAAAGCTCAATAGAAGAGAGACTCCAGAGGAAAGCCGGTTCAACTAAGAAGGCTTGACCTCAAACACATGGCTAGGGGATGGTTGGAGTTCATCTAACGCTCTATCATTTCCACTAGCAACCGGTCTGAAGTTACAATAGACCGGGCTATCATGATCCATAGTATCATGATTGGAGAGGAAGTAGAAATTCATGAGATCATACCTCTAGAACTCTACAAGGTGGCGGACAAGCCCTCCACTTTGGCAAGATTAGCCTTCCCTCATCTCATCTGTAACCGATGCAATTCAGCTGGAATTATCATAGAGGAAGACATCCTCATTGAAGAGGACAAGTCCATCACTAAAAAGAGGATGGAGCAAACAAGAGAGCCCACTCATGGACCTCAACAAGAGCATGAGGAAGTCCCTCATCAAGATATCCCTGAGATGCCTCAAGGGATGCATTTTCCTCCACACAACTATTGGGAGCAACTCAACACTTCTTTAGGAAAATTGAGTTCCAACATGGGGCAACTAAGGATGGAGCACCAAGAGCACTCCATCATCCTCCATGAAATCAGAGAGGACCAAAAGGCCATGAGAGAGGAGCAACAAAGGCAAGGAAGAGATATTGAGGAGCTAAAGCACTCCATAAGATCTTCAAGAGGAAGAACTAGCCGCCGTCACTAAGGTGGACCCGTTCTTTAATTTCCATGTTCTTATTTTTCTGTTTTTCGAATTTTATGCTTTATGTTTTGTCTATATTTGTGTCTTTATTACATGATCATTAGTGTCTAGTGTCTATGTCTTAAAGCTATGAATGTCCTATGAATCCTTCACCTTTCTTAAATGAAAAAGGTTTTCTAAAAAAGAAAAAGCAGTACATGAATTTTGAATTCTATCTTGAAATTAGTTTAATTATTTTGATGTGGTGGCAATACTTTTTGTTTTCTGAATGAATGCTTGAACAGTGCATATTTTTTATAGTGAAGTTTATGAATGTTAAAATTGTTGGCTCTTGAAAGAATAATGAAAAAAGAGAAATGTTATTGATAATCTGAAAAATCATAAAATTGATTCTTGAAGCAAGAAAAAGCAATGAAGAAAACAAAGCTTACGAAAAAAAGAAAAGAAAAAAAATGCAAAAAAAAGATCCAAGGTTTTGAGCATTAATGGATAGGAGGGCCCAAAGGAATAAAATCCTGGCCTAAGCGGCTAAATCAAGCTGTCCCTAACCATGTGCTTGTGGCGTGAAGGTGTCAAGTGAAAAGCTTGAGACTGAGTGGTTAAAGTCATGGTCCAAAGCAAAAAGAGTGTGCTTAAGAGCTCTGGGCACCTCTAACTGGGGACTCTAGCAAAGCTGAGTCACAATCTGAAAAGGTTCACCCAGTTATGTGTCTGTGGCATTTATGTATCCGGTGGTAATACTGGAAAACAAAATGCTTAGGGTCACGGTCAAGACTCATAAAGTAGCTGTGTTCAAGAATCAACATACTGAACTAGGAGAATCAATAACACTATCTGAATTCTAAGTTCCTATGGATGCCAATCATTCTGAACTTCAAAGGATAAAGTGAGATGCCAAAACTGTTCAGAAGCAAAAAGTTACTAGTCCCGCTCATCTAATTAAAACTAATCTTCATTGATATTTTGAAATTTATTGTATTTTCTCTTATTTTTATCCTATTTTGTTCTTAGTTTCTTGGGGACAAGCAACAATTTAAGTTTGGTGTTATGATGAGCAGATAATTTATACCCTTTTTGGCATTGTTTTTACATAGTTTTTAATATGTTTTAGTTACTTTTTATTATATTTTTATTAGTTTTTATGCAAAAATCACATTTCTGGACTTTACTAGGAGTTTGTGTGTTTTTCTGTAATTTCAGGTATTTTCTGACTGAAATTGAGGGACCTAAGCAAAAATCTGATTCAGAGGCTGAAAAAGGACTGCAGATGCTGTTGGATTCTGACCCTCCTGCACTCGAAGTGGATTTCTGGATCTAAAGAAGCCCAATTGGCGCGCTCTCAATTGTTTTGGAAAGTAGACATCTTGGGCTTTCCAGCAATGTATAATAGTCTATACTTTGCTCGAGATTTGATAGCCCAAACTGGCGTCTAAACGCCAACCAAAGACCATTTTCTGGAGTAAAATGCCAGAACTGGCACCAGAACTGGAGTTAAACGCCCAAACTGGCACCCAAGCTAGCGTTTAACTCCAAGAATGGCCTATGCATGTGAAAGCTTCAATGCTCAGCCCAAGCACACACCAAGTGGGCCCCGGAAGTGGATTTCTACACTATCTGCACTTAGTTATTCATTTTCTATAATCCCTAGTAACTAGTTTAGTATAAATAGCACTTTTTACTATTGTATTCGGGGATTATGATATTATCATCCTTGGACTTGGAGGCTGGCCACACGGCCATGCCTAGACTATTTTCTCTTATGTACTTTCTACGGTGGAGTTTCTACACCTCATAGATTAAGGTGCGGAGCTCTGCTGTTCTTCATGAGTTAATGCAAGTACTATTGTTTCTCTTTCAATTCATGCTTACTTCTTCTCCAAGATATACTCTCATACTTAATTCAGTTAAGTCAGAATGAAGGGGTGACCCGTGACAATCACCCACTATCTTCGTTACTTGCTTAGCCAAGATCCGCGTGCCTGACAACCACAAAGAAGAGTACATGATGTTCAACGTAGTCATTAGACGACAGCCGGAGTATATTCTCTTGGGTCTCTAATACACGGACCGAGTCTGTGAGATTAGGATCTTCGTGGTATAGGCTAGAACTGATTGGCAGCCATTCCTGAGATCTGGAAAGTCTAAACCTTGTCTGTGGTATTTCGAGTAGGATCTGGGAAGGGATGACTGTGACGAGCTTCAAACTTGTGAATGTCGGGCGCAGTGACAGTGTGCAAAAGGATAAGGGTCCTATTCCGACGCTAGTGAGAACCGACAGATGATTAGCCATGCGGTAGCTGTACCTTGTATTTTTCATCCGAGACGAGAAATCCGACAGTTGATTATCCGTGCAGAGATCGTACCTGGTATTTTTTATCCGAGAGGATCATATAGCTTGCCATGGAAAGGAGCACGCATGATTGAAAGAAGACAATAGGAAAGCAGAGGTTCAGAAGCAACAAAGCATCTCCAAACGCTTATCTGAAATTTCCACCAATGAATTACATAAGTATCTTTATTTTATTTTATGTTTTATTTATCTTTTAATTACCTAAACCTCATAACCAATTGAATCCGCCTGACTGAGATTTAAAAGATGACCATAGCTTGCTTCAAGCCGACAATCTCCGTGGGATCGACCCTTACTCACGTAAGGTATTACTTGGATGACCCAGTTCACTTGCTGGTTAGTTGTGCGGAGTTGTGAAAAGTGTGATCACAATTTTGTGTACCAGCTTTCTTTGGTTCTGGGATAAAGGGTTCTTGAGTCGAACTAAAGCACTCAGAGGGTGTGCTTTTACTGGCGTTTAACACTAGCTCTGTGAGCTCTTTGGGCGTTGAACGCCCTTGCTGTCCACCCTTACTGGTGTTAAACGCCAGTCCCTCTAGCAGTTTGGGCGTTGGACATCCAGTAGGGATGTCCTTGCTGGCGTTCAACACCAGCTTCCCTGGGTGTGTGGGTGTTGAATGCCCAGCGAGGGGTTCCTCACTGGCGTTCAGTGCCAGAATGGCTGAATGGTTGGGTGTTGAACGCCCAGTGAGGGGTTCCTCACTGGCGTTCAGCGCCAGAGTTCCTGGGTGTTTGGGCATTGAACACCCAGCCAGTACTCCTTGGCTGGCGTTCAACGCCAACTCTGCTGCCAGGATGGGCATTGAATGCCCAGTGAGGGTTCCTCACTGGCGTTCAGTACCAGGCTTGCTACCATTAAGGGCGTTGAACGCCCAGTGAAGCCTTCTTCTCTGGCATTCAAAGCCTTCCCAATCTTCTCGGATTCGGCCTCTACCTCCATAGTTATGGCCTTGCACTCTTCTCTAGGATTCACCTCAGTGTTACTAGGAAGTTTCAGGAGGAATCTCAGGGATCCTCTTGCTCAGTTGATCAACTTGTACCTCCAAATTTCTAATGGAGGACCTTGTTTCATTCATGAAACTATAAGTGGTCTTAGTGAGGATAGAAACCAGAGTGACTAAGTCAGAGAGGCTCTGCTTAGAGGTTTCCATATTCCCTTGAGAAGATGGGAATGGTGGTCTATTATTGAACCTATTCTGGTTCCTACCACCTTGATTGTTGTTGAAACCTTACTGAGGTTTCTGTTGATCTTTCCATGAAAGATTAGAATGGTTCCCCCATGAAGGATTATAGGTGTTTTCATAGGGTTCTCCCATGTAATTCACCTCCTCAATGGTAGGTTGTTCAGGATCATAAGCTTCTATGTCAGAAGAAGCTTCCTGAGTACTGCCAGCTGCAGTTTGCATTCCAGTCAAATGCTGGAAGATCATGTTAACCTGTTGGGTTAAGATCCTATTCTGAGCCAATATGGCATTTAGAGTATCAACTTCATGAACTCCTTTCTTCTGAGAGATCCCATGATTTTCAGGATTCCTTTCAGAAGTATACATGAATTGGTTGTTTGCAACCATCTCAATGAGTTCTCTTACTTCTGCAGGTGTTTTTTTCAAGTGGAGTGATCCACCTGTAGAGTTGTCTAATGAAATTTTGGACATCTAAAATAGACCATCATAGAACATGCCTATGATAGACCATTCTGACAGTATGTCAGGAGGACACCTCGTGATCAATTGCTTGTATCTTTCCCAAGCTTTATAGAGGGATTCACCTTCTCTTTATCTAAAGGTTTGAACTTCCACTCTAATTTTGCTCATCCTTTGAAGGGGAAAGAATTTAGCCAAAAAAGCATTAACCAGCTTTTCTTAAGACTCAAGACTCTCTCTAGGTTGGGAATCTAACCATATCTTAGCTCTTTCTCTTACAGCAAAGGGGAAGAACATAAGCTTGTAGACTTCAGGATCAACTCCATCAATCTTTACAGTATCACAGATCTGTAAGAATTCAGCTAAGAACTGATGTGGATCTTCCAATAGAAGTCCATGGAATTTGCAGTTCTACTGCAAAAGAGAGACTAACTGAGGCTTAAGCTCAAAATTGTTAGCTCCAATGGCAGGTACAGAGATGCTTCTGCCATAAAAGTCAGAGGTAGGTATAGTGAAGTCACCAAGAACCTTTCTGGCATCCTCTTGTTCAAAATTTTCTAAAAGATCTCTTCCGGAGTGTTGTGCTTTAGCTTGTTGTAAACGCCTCCTTAGAGTCTTCTCAGGTTCAGGATCAGGAGTCAAGATGGGTTCTTTATCCTTATTCCTGGTCATAAACAAAAATAAAAGAAAAGAAAGAAAGGAAGGAAGCTTTTTGTGCTACTTGGATCAAAGAGCTTCCAGTGAGATGTGAAGTAAAAAGAAGACAGAAAAGTGAAGATGGAAGAAGAGAGAGGAGTAGAGTTCAAATAATAGAAGTGAATAGAAAAAGAAGTATAAATAGAAAAGATAAATAAGAATTAAAATATTTTTGTTTTTATTTTATTTATTAATTAATTTTTGAAAATTAAGTTAATAAATTAAAAAGAATTGAAAATTAGTTAGTGAATTTTCGAAAATAGAAGAGAGAGAAGAAGGATAAGTTTTCGAAAATTGAGAGAGAAGAGAGTTAGTTAGGAAGTTTTGAAAAAGAAGAGAGAGAAGATAAGATATTAATTAAGAAAAGATTTTAAAATAAAATAAGATGAGAGATAAGATAAGAAAAGATTTGAAATTGAAATTTGAAATTAGAAAAAGATAACATATGAAATCAAAAAGATGTAAGAAAGATTTAATTTTAAAATTTGAGGCTACAAAAGATAAGATAAGAAACAAAAAGGATTTAAAAAAGATTTTAAAAAGATAAGATTTTGAAATTTGATTTTGAGAAAGATATGATTTTTAAAATTTGAAATTTGAAATTTGGGTTTTTAAATTTTGAAATTTGAAAAAGATAAAACAAGATTTTTGAAAAAGATTAGATTTTTTATTTTAAAATGATTTGATTTTTGAAAATTGAAAACTAAGATAAGATAAGATAAAAATTTTGAAATTAAAATTTGAATTTTTAATTAAGATTTTCAAAAATATAGTTAAAATAAAAATAGAAAAGATATTTTTTTTGTTTTTGAATTTAATAATGAAAGAGAAAAATAAGTAAAAGATACAAGACTTAAAATTTTTAGATCTAGCACCCCTAATTTTCGAAAATTTTGGAGGAAAACACAAAGGGACACCAAACTTAAAAATTTTAAGATCAAAACACAAAGAAAACTCAAGAACACTTTGAAGACTAATAAGAACACAAAGACCAAAACTCAAAGACTCAAAGAACACAAGAACATAAAAAGGACACCAAACTTAAAATTTTTAAAAAGCCAAAAAGAAATTTTCAAAAACTAAAAGAAAATAAACAAGAAGACACAAAACTTAAAGAATTGAAACAAAACTCAAACAAAAAGACACTAAATTTAAAAACTTTTAGAAAGGACTCAAACAAAAGGACTCAAGATTTTCGAAAATTGACTCAACAATAACACAAACAAAGACTCAAACAAAGAAGCTATTTTTGAAGAATTTTTGAAAGGAAGATACCAAAAAAATCGAAAATTACTATAAGAACAAAATCAAAGACTCAAAGAAACGAAAATTTATCAAGAACATAAACAAAAAGACTCAAACCAAGAACAAAGATAACAAAGAAAAGACAAAAATTTCTTGAAAAACGTTTTTTAAAATTTTCGAAAATAAGAAGAAGAAAACAAAAATAAAAGACACAAACAAAATAAAATAAAATAAATTACCTGATCTAGGAAGCAAGACAATCCGTCAGTTTGTCCAAAGTCAACATTCCCTGGCAACGACGCCAAAAACTTGGTGCACAAATCCCCACACTTTCATACAGCTATACCAGCAAGTGCATTGGGTCGTCCAAGTAATACCTGAGCGAGTCAGGGTCGATCCCACGAGGATTGTTGGTTTGAAGCAAGCTATGGTTATCTTGCAGGTCTTAGTCAGGCGAAATCAGAAGGTTGTTGGATTACGGAGTTGTAGTAGGATTATTGGAATCAGTAATAGGAATATAATTGAAGATTGGAGTTACTTTGTCTTTCTGAATTAACTCCGGTATCACTGTCTTCTCTGCTTGTGAATGATCTCTTCTATGGCAGGCTGTATGTGATCAAAGCCATTGCCCGAGGTCATTGATCTCCTCTACTCCAGATCAAACGCCATTGCCCGTGGTCATTCAATCTGACCGAGGGTGAAACTCTAGCAGTTTATTCTCTTGGCGATCCTACTCAAAATGCCACAGACAAGGTCGAATCTTCTAGATCAGAGAATACTGCTTCTGTGAATTCTAGCCTATACCACGAAGACCCTAATCTTCCCAGAAATCGGCTGAACTGGTGTCTCGAAAAGTCCCTAATGAAGTCGTAGATTAGCCATCTGAGAGATGTATAAACATAGCTGTTGGTTCGTGCTTTCCGGCCATGTATACACACGAACCCAAGTAGACGCGGTTGTTTGTCAGACACGTTCATCTTAGTATGATGAACAGAGCTAATTGTCACTGATCATCCTATTCACCATGTTGAAGAACGAACATACATCTTAGAAATAAATCAAACACGGATCGGAGAAGAAAGAGTATTACTTTTATTAATTCATAGGACTCAACAGGGCTCCTCCCCTCAACCTAGGATGCTTAAAAACTCATACTGAAAGGAAATACAATGTAAAACTTGAAAATAATGGTAAATGATATACGTCCCCCCCCCAGAGAGATGTCAAATAAGTCTTAAATACTAAACAGATGACTAGTAAGGGTAAAACAGTCTATCTAGTGCTAAAATCCACTTCTGGGGCCCACTTGGTGAATGTTTGGGCTATGTTTTGATAAGATCCATGTTCTATGAGGCTCCTAGGGCATTGAACGCTGGCTAGGGGGTCCTCTCTGGGCATTTGAACGCTGGACTCTGCTCTGTGGGCGCTGGACGCCTGGAAGGGGGCAGGAAGCTGGCGTTGGATGCCAGTTTTGGGTCTTCTAATCTGAATCAAAGTATGAAGTATTATATATTAATGGAAAGCTCTGGAAGTAAGCTTTCCATATCAGTTGAGAACTCTCCATTTGGACATGTGTAGCTCCATATAATCTCTTCCGAATGCAAGGAGGTCAGATCCGGACAGCATCTGCGGTGCTTTCTCTGTCTCTGAATCAGACTTTTGCTCCAGCTCCTCAATTTCAGCTAGAAAATACCTAAAATTGTACTAAAACACAAAAACTTATAGTATAGTAAAAAAATGTGAATTTAACACTAAAACCTATAAAAACTTAATAAAAGCTAAACAAAACATACTAAAAACTATATGAAATGATACCAAAAAGCGTATAAAATATCCGCTCATCATCAATCAACATCCAAATCACCATAATCCAACCAATTTCAATTACAAACACAAACAAAGAAGTTACGCAAGTATAGCAATTAGCAGTTAAGCATAATTATTCGCATAGGGAAACTAATTACAATATGCACACCTAAGCAATGTCACATAGATGCATATGATGAATGTCTATCCTATTCGCTCATTGGTGCGCGAAATTGAACTCGCACAACTTCACTGGCAAGTGCACCGGGTCGTCCAAGTAATACCTCAGGTGAGTGAGGGTCGATCCCACGCGGATTGTTGGATTGAGCAAGCAATGCTCATCTTGCACTTCTTAGTCAGGCGAAAAAAAAATGAAGTTGTTGTTGTTGTAGGCGCATAAAACAAAACAATAATGAAAGCAATAATGGATTGCTGTAGAAACTGTAATGAGAAAACAGTTAAGGCCTCGGAGATATTTATCCTTCTGAATTAATATTTCTTACCAACCTTTTTAACAATGAATGATTCATTCTATGGTAAACTGTAAGTGATTAAATCATGTCCTCTCAGCGAATTAATCTCCTCCGATCCTACTCAAAACGCCACAGA
This sequence comes from Arachis ipaensis, assembly GCF_059453495.1. Classification (NCBI taxonomy): domain Eukaryota; kingdom Viridiplantae; phylum Streptophyta; class Magnoliopsida; order Fabales; family Fabaceae; genus Arachis; species Arachis ipaensis. Next base: position 41,054,695 of record NC_142439.1, read on the forward strand.
CAAGGTCGAATCTTCCAGATCAGAAGGTGAAGTTTAGAAAACAAGTTTAGTGCCACAGAAACCTCAATTACCCATAACTAACGAGATCATACGTTACATTTTCCAATAAGCCCAGATAAATTGTTGGTTTCGGATGAGTGTTTTCAAGCTGTAGCTCAAGTGACCTTTTCTGAGTATCACAAGAACGCATGTAGAGAAAGGGACATACCCAGTCTCATTTGGATGAAGAACGAAAATAAATAAAATATTATAGTAATGATATCAATCCATAGAGATAAACAGAGCTCCTAACCTTAACCTAGGAGGTTTAGTTGCTCATAATTTATAGAGAAAATAGAGAAGATCTGTCTGTCAATTCTTGAATTGATGCTTAATCCTGAGTGATCTCCTCTTTAAATAGTAAATACTAACCCTAAGAAATGTTAATTTTAAATTAAAAAGTACAAAGATAAGACTGCATAAGCTAAGGAGTGCTAAAATCCACTTTGGGCCTACTTTGGTTGAGTGCTTCATCCAAGCCTGGCGTTCAACTTGTAGAATGGGCAATGAACGTCCATTAAGGGGTGAACTCGCTGCCCTCTGCTCCCTAGCTGGCGTTGAACGCCAGTTTTGGCCGTTCAACGCTGGAGGCTGGTCCTTCTTGGGCGTTGAACTCCAGATGAGGACGTTCAACATCTGCTATTCTCTCTTCGTCCCTGATCAAGATTCTACCAAACTTGGCCGAAATTCATATAAAATCATAGGAAACACATAAAAACTCAAAGTAGCATCCAAAAGATCAATTTTGCACTAAAACATAGTAAAACTTAATAAAATATAACTAAGAACACTATGAAAATGCTATGAAAAAGGGTATAAGATATCCACTTATCATAACACCAAATTTAAATTGTTGCTTGTCCTCAAGCAACTAAAAACAAGATAGGACTAATCAGAAGAGGAAAATACATGTGGTCTCAGAGTTGTCAATGAAGCTCAGTTTCAATTACTGAATGGGGCTATTAGCTCTTTATTTCTGAATAGCTTTGGCATCTCACTTTCCTTTGAAGTTCAGAAATACTGGCATCCTTTGGAACTAGAATCCGGATGATATTATTGATTCTCTTCTTTTAGTTTTTCTTGATTCTTGAACACAGCTTCTTTTTTGTTCTTTGCACCTTTGAGCCTAGCCATGACTCTAAGCATTTTGTTTTCAATTATTACCACCAGATACATAAACGCCACAAGCACTTAACTGGGAGAACCCTTTGGATTCGAATTTAGCTTTGCTTAAATTCCTAGACAGTGGTGCTCAGAGTTCTTAAGCGTACTCTTTAACATGGGATCACGACTTTAAATGCTTAGTCTCAAGATTTTCTGGATACCTTCACACCACAAGCATATAGTTAGGGATAGCAACTCATTTCAGCTTTTTAGGCCAATTTTTGACCCTCCTAACCATTGATGCTCAAAGGCTTGGATCCTTGTTCTTTCTTTTTCATTTCCTTTTATTTATCTTTTTCTTTTAGCTGTTTCTTTTGCTTCAAGAATCAATCTATTTGATTTTTAAAAGAATCAATAATACTTCTCTAAATTCACTGTTCTTCAAGAGCCAACATGCTTAACTTCAATATCAAATATGCACAGTTGATTCATACATTCAGAAAATGAATATAAGGCCACCACATCAAAGTAATTGAAATAACGCATGATATAACTTGGAAACTTGTGCATCTTTATTATTCCTTTTTCAATAAATTTTTCTTTTAAGCTTGATGAGGGATACATAAGACATATTATAACAAAACAAAGAAAAGAAAACAGTAGTAGAAAGGAACAAAATACTAAATGTGATCATCCACTAGAATGGAAATAGATAATAAGAAAGTACAAAGAAAATAGAGATAAAACAAACGAAGGGAGGATGAAACTAAACCACCTTAGTGACGGTGGCTACTTCTCCCTCCGGGGAATCCTCTAGAGCGTTTGAGCTCCTCAATGTCTCGCCCCTATCTCAGCTGCTCTTCCCTCATGCTCCTTTGGTCTTCCATCATCTGATGGAGGATGACAGATTGGTTCTGATGTTCTATCCTCAGCTGATCCACAGATGAAGTCAGCTCCCTGAGAGATGTGGTCAATTTATCCCAATAGTCACAGGGAAGGAAATACATTCCCTGAGGTATCTCTAGGATCTTTGGTGGAGGCGGCTGAATAGGCTCGTGCTGTGGTCCGTGTGCAGGCTCCCTAACATGCTCCATCCTCCTTTTTATGATTGATTTGTCCATCTCAATGAGGGTGTCTCCTCCTATACGAACTCTAGTTGAATTGCATAGGCGATAAATAAGGTAAGGGAACGCTAGCCTTGCTTGGGTGGAGGCCTTCTCAGCTACCTTATAGATCTCTTGAGAAATCACCTCGTGTACCTCCACCTCATTTCCGAGCATGATGCAATGAATCATTATTGCTTTGTCAATGGTAACCTCAGATCGGTTACTTGTGGGGATGATGGAGCGTTGAATAAGCTCCAACCATCCTCTAGCCACGGGCTTGCCTTGTGCGTCCCTCCTCCATTGAGCTCCGACTACACAGATATCTGCAAGCACTTTCTCTAGCCTTTGGTCAGAGTTGACCCTTCGTGTGTAAGAGTGTGGGTCACCTTGTATCCTAGGCAATTGTAGTGCCAATCTCACACATTCCGGGATAAAATCTAGGACTTGCTCTCTAACCATGGTACGCCAATTTTTGGACTCCGAGTTCACACTAGTGTCGTGCTTCTTAATGACCTAGGCATTGGCAAAGAATTCTTGTTCCATTAATGTTCCAACTATTGAAATGGGATTGGCCAGAATTTCCCAATCTCTTCTCTAGATTTCTTGTTGGATCTTTGGATACTCATCTTTCTTGAGCCTAAAGGGGCCCTCGGGAATCACCTTTTTATGCCTTACCATGCCATAAAAGTGATCTTGATGTGCCTTGGTGAGGAATCTCCATATTTTCCAAGGATCAGAGGCGAAAGCGAGGGCTTTTCCTTTTCTCTTCCTTGAGGATTCTCCAGTTTTTGGTGTCATGGAGAGTAGGAATAGAAAGCAAAAAGTGGAGTTTTCCAACACCAAACTTAAGGACTTTGCTTGTCCTCGAGCAAATAGTAACAAAAGAAAAGTAAAATAGTATAAGAAAGAAGAAAAAGATAGAGGGGAGAGAGAAGAGAGGCTTTGGCCATGTGGGGGTAAGAAAGGAAGAAAGGAAGTGTATGAAGGGTAAATGGAAGAAGGGAAGAGGATTGTGAAGGTGTAAGTAGGAATGAAGGAATCAAGGGGTATTTATAGGGGTGGGGAAGGGTATGGTTTGGTCATATGGGAGAGAAGAATAGGGGAAATTTGAATTTGAAGTGGGTGGGTGGTGGGAAAAGGAATTAATGGGATCTATGAATGTGTATTGATGAGTGTGTATTGGGAAGAGGGAAAGTAGGGTATGGGAATCAAGTATGAAAATGTAGGAGAGAGAAGGTAAGGGGTGAATGAAAGGTGGGGGTAGGTGGGGATTGGGTGGGACCCACTAGCTTAGGAAGCTTCAAACTTCGAGTGCCTCTGCCACCTCCTGGGCGTTCAACACCAGTTGTAGGCATTGAACACTAGGTAGGGATACTTTTTTATTTCGTTGGTGGGGCATTCAACATCAGGTTTGGGCATTGAATGCCCAAAGGGGACCAAGAAAATGGTCCAGAACTGCTCCTTAATGGGCGTTGAACGCCCAGTTCTCTTTCCCTTTCTGGTGCTGGGCGCCAGTTCTGGCGTTCAATGCCAGTAAGAGGTACCTCCAGGGTGTTCTGGTTTCACTCCTAGGCATTCCTGTGCCTGTTCTAGGTTCTCCACATGATCACAAATATTAAAAAGAAAGGGAAAACCATGGAAATTAATAGAAACTAGAAAAATAGGAAATCAAACTAAAATAAACAGAGGAAAGGAAAAATACTATACATATGGTTGGGTTGCCTCCCAACAAGCTCTTCTTTACCGTCATTAGCTTGATGGACAGCTCCCTTACGGAGGTTGATAGGAGCTCAGATCTTCACCCCTCATGGTGAGCTTTCTTCCTGTGCTCTCATGGATTAATTCAACATACCCCAGAGACAGGATCTTGTTCACAATATGTGGAATATATGGACTTCTAGTGAATACAACTCACATGCCAGGTGAGAAGCCTTCAGTTAGAATCTCCTTGTTCCTCCAGCCCTTGGGTACCTTCTTCTTGGTGCCCCCTTCCTCAGTAGCTGGTGATGGATGTCCAACACCAAACTTAGGTTTGATGTCTAGGGGTTCTGGAAGACTCTATACTGAGAGGGAGGGCTGAAATACTAAGAGTGGCATAGTGGTACCTCCTCTATCTGATGGAGAGTGAGGATTGGGGATCTTAAACAGGATGTTATCTTCCCATAGCCTCAGAATTAGCTCTCCTTTTTCCACATCAATTAAGGCCTTCACAGTAGCTAGGAAAGGCCTTCCAAGGATGATGGAGTTGTCTCTGTCCTTTCCAATGTCAAGTATCACGAAGTCTGCCAGGAGGTAAAGGTCTTCAACCTTTACAAGTACATTTTCCACCAAGCCATATGCCCATTTCAGGGACTTATCTGCCATCTCCAGTGAGATTCTAGTGGGCTGCACCTTGATGCGTGAGCATCTTATCTATCTTTTCCTTATGAATTTGCACTTGAATTGCTAAGTTTAATCAAATTTTAAATATCTTTTAGCCACTATGGATGCTACTTTGAGTTGTACACAATTCTATTTATTTCAGGTAGAACTCGAATGGATTTGACGGAGTTTTGTAGCAGAAAAGGAGGAAAGCGAATGATGCTGTCAATCCTGACCTTCCTACACTCAAACAGAAATGACTTGAACTACAGAGGTCCAATTGACGTGATTCCAGTGGCATTGGAAAGCTAACTTCTAGGGCCTTCCAACAATATATAATAGTGTATACTTCTCCTCCAGAAACCTCTGCCTCCTCCATGTTGAACTTGGCCCCTGCCAAGTTCAGTGTGGAACTTGAAAGCTCCGAGAAAACCATGCGCAACACTCCACGCTGAACATGGAAAAAGACAAGTTCAGCGTGGAATCAAAGGGGAGCGCTAAATATCACACTGCCTCCTCCATGCTGAACTTGGCTTTTTCCAAGTTCAGTGTGGATCCTCAATATCCGCGTGGTCTCCATATACGTCAGCGTGGTTGCACGAACAATCAATTAATTTTGATTAAATTTGTATATTATTTTTAAATAGGAAAATATATTATTTTTGTTTTAGAAAATATATTTTTACATTAATTAGGATTAGATATAAAAGAGAAAAGAAACCTCCATCTCTTTTCTTCTACCTCATTCCGCATTTTACAGTTTTTTTACGAATCCTAGTTTTTTCTCTCTGAACCATGAGCAACTAGACATCCACTGTTAAGGTTAGGAGCTCTATCTATTGTATGGATTGATACTATTATTTTTCTATTTTAATTCATGTATTGATTTCTATTTCAAGAATTGTTTTCGTTCTTTATCTTATGAATTTGGGTGGAACGGAAGTATGACCCTTGTTCTAATTGAGTTCTTGTATAACTTGGAAAAGCTCTTTACTTGAACAACAGCTTGAAAACAATTTCTCCTAAACTTCTAATTATCTGGACTTAACGGGATACATGACATATAATCCTTTTATATTTGGGTAATTAGAGTTTCTGTGGCACATAAACTAGAATTGAACTTCATCCTCTAATTGGAATTAAGTGACCAAGGAATTGGCGGTTGATGAAAGTTAGAGTAGACTAAGAAGGTCTAAGGAATTAGGGCTTAGTCATATATAGTTTGCCATGAATTGAATCTTGCATGATTAAAATAGTTAGTAAGAAAAGTCAATCCGGAAAATAGATATCTCTGAAGCCTTAACTGTTTCTCCATATATTTTTCTCATCAATTTACTACTTGCTGTTTTAATTTCTGAATTATTGTTTAATGCTTTTGAATACCAAAACACTCTTTTCTGTTTGTCTGACTAAGCCAATCACTCAACCATTATTGCTTGATCCATCAATCCTCGTGGGATCGACCCTCACTCACCTGAGGTATTACTTGGTACGACCCGGTGCACTTGCCGGTTAGTTTGTGGTTATAAATTCCGCACCACACCTCTTGGATCCCCAGCTTCTTCATCACAGAGAGAGACATAAGGTTAATGCTTGAGCTAAGGTCGTACAATGCCTTCTCAAAGGTGATGGTACCGATAGTACATGGAATCAGAAAGCTTTTGGTATCTGGCATCTTTAGAGGCATCTTCTTTTGGACCAAGGTGCTGCATTCCTTGGTCAGTACCACGGTCTCATCTCCTATCAATGCCTTTTTTTTAGAGATGGCATTTTTCAGACAGGCTACAGAGGGGGGTTACTTCTCCAACCCCTCTGCAAAAGAGATATTGACTTGCAGCTTCCTGAGGATTGCCAAGAACTAAGCAAGTCACTCATCCTCAGGCTCCTCTTGCACGTTTGGAGAGGGTTGTTCTTCAAGCTCCTCTATCTTCATTGGACGTGCATGGTGACACTCCCAGTTTTCTCCTGAGCCTTGATCTCCTTTAGTTCCTCAGTGGTAGGTTCCTCCTTGGGTTCAGCTTCTGCTTCCATAGTGAGGGCCTTGCACTCTTCCCTTGGGTTTACGTCAGTGTTGCTTAGAAGAGTATTGGAGGGAGTCTCAGGTATCCTCCTACTCAGCTGACCTACCTGTATCTCCAGATTCCAAATGGAAGACCTAGTTTCTACCATAAAACTGTGAGTGGTCTTGGAGAGGTTAGAGACTATAGTAGCCAGGTCAGAGAGGCTCTATGTGGGAATCTCGATCTACTGCTGAGAGGATAGAAATGGTTTGTTGTTGAACTTATTCTGGTTCGTTCCACCCTGATTGTTGTTGAAGCCTTGTTGAGGCCTCTCTTGATCTCTATACCCAAAGTTGGGGTGGTTCCTCCATCCCTAATTAAAAGTATTTGAATAGGGATTGTTATTGGAGTTTCTGGAGGAGTTTTCCAGGTAGTTCACCTCCTCCATGGTCGTCCATGCAGTGTCACCTGCGTCTTCCTCATAGGCTGCCTCTTGAGAGTTGGCAGCTGGGCCCTGCACTCCACTCAAGTGCTAGAAGATCATGTTGATCTGCTGGGACATGAGCTTGTTATGAGCCAAGATGGCATTCAAAGTGTCCACTTCCATGACTCCTCTCTTCTGAGCAGCCCCACTGTTCACAGGGGCCCTCTCAGAAGTGTACATATATTGGTTGTTGCCAACCATGTCTATGAGTTCCTGCGCTTCCTCATGCGTCTTCTTCATGTGGAGTGAGCCACCAGCAGAGTGGTTTAGTGACATCTTGGACATCTCAGAGAGGCCATCATAGAAGATCTCTAACATGGTCCACTCTGAGATCATGTTAGGAGGGCACCTTCTGATCAGCTTCTTGTACCTCTCCCAAGCTTTATAGAGGGACTCTCCCTCTTTCTGTCTGAAAGTCTGGACTTCTACCCTAAGCTTACTCAGCTTTTGAGGTGGAAAGAACTTGGTCAAAAATCTATTGACCACCTTCTCCCATGTGTCCAGGCTCTCCTTAGGCTAAGAATCCAGCCATAACCTTCCTCTGTACCTTACAGCAAAGGGGAAGATCATGAGCTTGTAGACCTCTAGATTCTCTCCATTAGTCTTGATAGTATCACCGATCTGCAGAAAGTTTGAAATGAATTTATTAGGGTCCTCCTATGGGAGTCTACGAAACTGGCACTTTTGTTATACTAGAGTGACCAGTTGAGGCTTCAGCTTAAAGTTGTTTGCACCAATGGCAGGTATGGAGATGCTACACCCATAGAAGTCAGATGTGGGTGCAGTGTAAGAGCCAAGGACTTTCCTTACATCTCCTCTAGCTTTTGGATTAGCTGCCATAGTTGTATCTTCATCTTCTTGCTCAAGAGCTTCCGTGAGATTCCCTCTGGCTTTGCTAGCTTGGGCTTGTTGCAAATGCCTCCTTAAGAATCTCTCAGGTTCTGGATCGGTATCAAGAAGGGATTCTCTATCCCTATTCCTACTCATAAACAAGAAGAGAGAAATGAAGAAGAGGAAAATAAATGAGTCTCTATGTTAGAGTATAGAGGACTCTCTGTTAGAAACTCTAACAAAGAAATCAAATGAGATAAAATAAAGAGAACTCAAAAATAGAAGTGTCCTTAATGCTAAGAATTTTCGAAAATAAAGAAAAGTGAAAAAAGTTAAAGACTTTCAAAAAAAAAAGAAGAAAGAGAAAGAAGAGTCAAAGAGACACCAAACTTTTAAGATAAAACAAACAATTAACAAACAAGATTTGAAATTAAAGATAGAAGATTTGATTTTGAAAAATTTTGAAAGTTAAAAGGAGAAAGTCAAAGAGAGATTTTAAAATTCGAAAGTTGGAAAGAAAAAGTCAAGAGGAAGAAACAAGATAAGATAAGATTTAAAATTTAAAAATTTTAAAATTTAAATTTGGAAAAAAGAAAAACTAACAAAATATTAAACATTTCTTAAAAAATTAAATTTAAAATAAAGATAAGATAACAAAATTTTGAAAATTAAAGAAAAAGATATGATAAAGATCAAAAAAGAAAAGATAAACAAGAAAATTAAATTTAAACAACATGATTACTAGCGGGACACCAAACTTAAAATTTTTAAATAAAGAAAGAAAAAGATTCAAAATTTTCAAAAATTTAAAAGAAAAGTTTTTTTTTCCAAAAATTAAAAAGGAAGGAAAAACACTAGACAGACACCAAACATAAAAATTTTGAAATCAAACAAGAGAAAACACCTAAGAAAAATTCGAACAACAAGAAAGCAAACAAGAGCAATTTGTGAAAATCAGAATAAAAAAAGAAAATGATTGACCAAAACTACTAAGAAACACGAAATTTAAAAATTTAACACAAAAATTGAAAAAAAGAGAAAAAGATGACCAACGGTGAAAATTTTTTTTTGAAAAGTTTTAAGAAAAGAAAGCAAAGAAGGTTTGAAAACTTAACAAGAAATGCAAACAAAAGAAAAGACCAGTAAAAATTACCTGATCTAACTAGCAAGATAACCGGTAGTTTGTCAATCTCAAACAATCTCCGGTAACGGTGCCAAAAACTTGGTGCACGAAATTAAACTCGCACAACTTCAAAGGAAAGTGCACCAGGTCGTCCAAGTAATACCTCAGGTGAGTGAGGGTCGATCCCACGAAGATTGTTGGAATTAGCAAGCAATGGTTATCATGCACTTCTTAGTCAAGCGAAATAGAAAGGAAGTTGTTGTTGTTGTAGGCACATAAAACAAAACAATAAAGAAAGCAATAATGGATTGGTGTAGAAACAGAAATGAGAAAACAGTTAAGGCCTCGGAGATATTTATCCTTCCGAATTAATATTTCTTACCAACCTTTTTAACAATGAATGATTCATTCTATGGCAAATTGTAAGTGATTAAATCATGTCCTCTTAACGAATTAATCTCCTCCAATCCTACTAAAAATACCACAGACAAGGTCGGATCTTCCGGATCAGAGGATGAAGTTCAGAAAACTAGTTTAGCGCCACAGAAACCTCAATTACCCATAACTAACGAGATTATATGTCACATTTCCCAATTAGTCCAGATAACTTGTTGATTTAGGAGGAGTGTTTTCAAACTGTAGCTCAAGTGACCTTTTCCCAGTACCACAAGAACCCATATAGAGAAAGGGACATACCCAGTCTCATTTGGATGAAGAACGAAAATAAACCTTAGAACTGAATCAAACATATATTAAATTAGAATAGTAATGATATCAATCTATAGAGATAAATAGAGCTCCTAACCTTAACCTAGGAGGTTTAGTTGCTCATAATTTACAGAAAAAATAGAGAAGATATGTCTGTCAATTCTTGAATTGATGCTTAATCCTAAGTGATCTCCTCTTTAAATTGTAAATACTAATCCTAAGAAATGTTAATTTTAAATTAAAAAGTACAAAGATAAGACTGCATAAACTAAGGAATGCTAAAATCAACTTTGGGCCCACTTTGGTTGAATGCTTCGTCCAAGCCTGGCGTTCAACTTGGAGAATGGGCGTTGAACGCCCATTAGGGGGTGAATTCGCTGCCCTCTGCTCCCAAGCTGGCATTGAACGCCAGCTTTGGGCGTCCAACATTGGAGGTGGTCCTTCTTGGGCGTTTAACTCCAGATGAGGACATTCAATTCCACTTCTGGGCATGATTCTGGAAGAGAAGTATAGACTATATTATATTACTAGAAAGCTATAGAAGTTACCTTTCCAACACCAATGAGAGCGTGCCAATTGGACCTTTTTAGCTCAAGAAATGATCTTTGGAATGCATCGAGGTCAGGCTTGACAGCATCTGCTATCCTCTCTTCGTCCCTAATCAAGATTCTGCCAAACTTGGCCGAAATTCACCTAAAATCATAGGAAAAACAAAAAAACTCAAAGTAGCATCTAAAACATGAATTTTGCACTAAAACTTAATAAAATATAACTAAGAACACTATGAAAATGCTATGAAAAATGGTATAAGATATCCACTTATCACTCGTGATATCACTTGTCGGTTCAAAATTCCAACCCGACACATCTCCGATGATGTTGTCTTTCTGCCACGCCAGGGATATAGTGCCCTGCACACTATCACATAATGCGCATCCCAGGGATATAGTGCCCTGCTCACTCATGCGGCAGAAAGGTTGTCAATCATAACTTCACCCCAGGGATATAGTGCCCGGCTCCCTCTTGCTGCAGAAAAACTTCCACGCCAGGGATATATTGTCATGCACACTCATGCATCAGAGAATCTGCTATGCCAGGTATATAGTGCCCTGCACACTCTCATTATTCAACGGGTTCATCATCATTTTCCAGGTTCTCAAGTTCCAATCTCATTATCACCATCATCAATCCTCAAGTTTCCTCAAATCAATTTCCTTTAAAACCAAAAACCCATTTCCTTGGTAACATTTTCCGAAACTCCAAACAACTTCAAAATCATATGAAGTTGTTTAGTTAGGAATTTCTCACAAAATAATTCCGTTGATAGTATAGTTCCTAACCAACTAGTAATGCTCAATTCAAATTTTAATAGATTTTGGTTGTCACAAGTACAAACCCCAATAAAAATTAATGAAAGTATTCAAACCTCGAGTCATCTCACAAGGAATTGTAATGAAGTGATCAATTAGTGGCTATGAAAGAATAAGGGGGGTTTGATTTGATAAAAGGGCAAGAAAATAAATGGCAACAAAAGTAAAGCAAGCAACTAAAGAAAGCAATTAATAAAGAGACATTCATGGCAAGGATTGAGAATATAGGCTTTCTATCCTAGTCACTAATAACAATAATTAATAAGAATTTATCCTATTTCATCATCTCCAACAATGGAAGAAGGTATAATATTATCTTCACATAGGGAGAAAGTAAAATAAGACTAGCTAATCTCAATCCAAAAGTCCTAATCAACTCACCAATTGAATTAGCAAGAGATTAAAGTCAATGGAAATAATACTAGCTAACAACTCTAAATTACCAACATAGGTTGGGTCTTAATGACTCAAGATTGCCTAATTCCTCTTTCCAAGCCAAGAATGCTCAAAAATCTACTCTAACATCCTACCAAGCATTTTGTCAAACACTTGGAAGGCATAAAAGGAAAGCAAGGTAAAATTGCAAGAAATGTAAATCTACAACTACCAATTGTAAGGAAATTAACAACAACAACTCAAATCAACAACAAAGGAACGTGAAACATAAATTGCCTTAAAGGGAAATGAAGCGAATAAGAATGCATCAACAACAAAGTAAACAAATACAAGGAGTAAAATACTAAACTAGGAAAGTAAAGGTAAAGGAACAAGAAATTGTAAAGGAAAAGTAAATCAAAGCATGAATTAAACCTAGATCTAAGATGCAATTAAACCTAAGAACCCTAATTCTAGAGAGAAGAGGGAGCTTCTCTCTCTAGAAAACTAAACTACATGATGCTATCCTACAACTAAGTGCTCCCCCCTTTGCCCAAGCTTGAATTCTTCCTGAAATACCCTAAAAAATGAGTTGGATTTGGGTCTGGGCAGCTCAGAAATTGCCCCCAGCGTTTTTACTTTAATGAGGTCACGTGCGAGTTGTGACGCGTATGCATGGGTCACGCATACGTGTCGTCTGGCATTTTCCTTCTCACGCGTACGCGTCATGTCATGTGTACGCGTCACCTAGATGACCTCATTTTCATGCATGCGCCTCTGTCACGTGTGCGCATTGATGTATGCACTCCAAATCCTTATTTTTCCATGAATTCTCCACTTTGCATGCTTTTCTCTTCACTCCTTTAATCCATTCCTGGCCTTCTCAACCTGAATTCACTAACAAACACATCAAGGCATCTAGTGGAATCAAAGGTGAATTAAAATTACCAATTTAAGGGCCTAAAAATCATGTTTTTACACTTAAGCTCAAAATTAGGGAGAATTACAAAACCATGCTATTTCATTGAATAAATGAAAGAAAAGGAGATAAAATCCCCCAAATTAAGCACAAGATAAACCACAAAATTGGGGTTTATCAAACCTTTCCACACTTAAACCAAGCATGTCCTCATGCTAAACTCAAGAAAGAAACAAAGGGTATCAACATTTATTCAATGCAACCTATCTAAATGCAACTATCTAAATGAATGCAACCACTTAGTCAAAATAAATCAATCCCCAAGAAAGCATATATGAACATAAGGGCTAAAGCAATAGCAATCAAATCAAACCCACAATTGAATTGAGTTATTAAAAATAATATACAAACTTGCAAGAAAATAGATAATCATGGGTAGAAGCATGTAATTGAGCGATTGAACCCTCACCGGATGTGTATCTGCTCTAGTCACTCAAGTGTATAGGGTTGATTCACTTAATTCTCCCCTAATCATGCTTTCCAAAATTTGTTTTTCATCTAACAATCAACAATTATTTCATGCATGCATACAAATATCATGAGGACTTTCCCATAGGTTGTAATGGGACTAGGATCAAGGTAAGGATGCATATAGTCAAGTGGACTTGAAATTTGAATCTTTGATTAACTTAAACTTCCCACCTAACCTATGACAACCTATACAATTCAAATGCTAACCTAACTACCCATTCTTGACTTTTTCACACACTCATGCATTCTCTTTTCGATCACCACACATATGCATTGATTTTTATTGAACTTTACTTTGGGACATTTTGTTCCCTTTTTATTGCTTTTCTTTTTCTTTTTCTATTTTTTTATTTTTTTTTGTTTTTATCTTTTTTTATTTTCAAACTAAAATATATATACAAGAGCATCAATTCATATGGTTTAACATTCAATGCATGAGTATGTACCCAATTCCCATATTTTCAATTTAAACATAAAAACACTCTTTTATCCCAACCAATGTTCCCAATTCTCCCAAAATCAAATGATAAACACTCTCACTAGCCTAAGCTAATCAAAGATCCAAACAAGAGACATTTATTGTTTTTCACTTAAGGCTTGTAATGTGCTAAAATTAAGAACAAATGGGTTAAGCATAGGCTCAAAATTGGCTAACAATAGAAGATAAAAGGTAGGCTATTTGGGTAAGTGAGCTAATTGAAACAATGGCCTCAATCATATAAATGCATTCATACACAAAATAATGGACATATAGAATCAAACAAATCAAAGATTACAATCATAGAAAGAGAATAATACACACAAGAATGAAAATAAGTGGTTATATGATGTAACCACACAATTAGGCTCAAAACTCACAAGGTTGTGTGTTCTTAGCTCAAAAACATGATCCACAATATATAATTCAAGCAAGTTCTAAAAAATTTTTTTCAATCAATTGGGGCACCCTCTAGATAAAATCCTTGGACAATTTCATTATTTTGACTAAGCTTATTATATATAGATGCAAAATAAGAAAATGCAACTAAAAATCCTAAAAGACCTAAATGAAATGCAAAAGTGTTGGGATTAGAAACTTGTCACCCAAAAACGCCGAGTGGTCGGACGACCTCCCCACACTTAAAAGTTTGCACCGTCCTCGGTGCATTCAAAGATGAGAAAGGGGGTACGGCGACTTTCCGGATTGCCACCTTCAGCTGATAGATCAACCAACTGCTGCATGTTCTTTCTCCCGCTTCCATTTTTGCTTATGGTGCATCATTCATGAAACACAAAAAATAACACCGTAAGATGAGAAAATACAAAAGCAAGGAAACATAAATTTTTGGAATGAGGTGAGAACCACTAGAATGGAGTGAGTGAATTAGTATGACATTGATTAAAAATAAGTGTGTGGGTTCTAAGATTGTGCGCAATTTAGAACACACACACACTAGCATAAAAAAGTTATGTCACAATTACACAAAAGAAAGCATACACTTCACTCATTCTAGTGTGCTTAAAATACTTTAAAAGACTTGTGGGTTAAGATACAAACAAGTAGTGAAGAAGCATAAAAGCATTCAAGCAACAATCAAGCAATTGTGAAATTGGATAATGCATGTGTATTGATTAATGTGCAAGGAAACTTAGTGGACCAAATGAAATATAGAGCTCACACATCAAACAATGACACATGTTGAAGTTGTTACAACGCCTAAACAACATAGAAGTGAAACACATGAGTGCTATGGAACTTAGGAGAAAGAAGATAGAAGTGAAAATCAATCACATGGCAAGCATGGTCCAAAAAGCTTAGAAAGCTCAAAAATATGTCACTAGGTAAGCTTTCGATCCAATTTCACAATCCCACAAATCTCAATGCATGAAATAGGTGATGTAAATGAAGGACAATCATAACAAGCATCACCTAAAAAAATGCATTGATAATACACGATTGCCTAACAATGTATGATGAATGCATGGTGGCCAAAACATGCAATTCAAAAGATTTAGAAAGCTTGAAGGAAATGTCACATGTACTTGGTGTTCATACCCTGGGTTGAGTTATCCGACCTGGGATGATTGGTGACAAAGCGACCGACCTCTTCAGGTCAGGCTACCCGACCTCTTCTCAAAGAGGTCGGCCAAATCGACAAGAGAGCCCAATAAAGGGCCCAAATAGAGGAACACGACCCAAATCCAAAGGCAACCTAACCCCATAGAGATAAAGGCGGTTCCCTTAAAGATAAGCTGACTTCACTTAAAATAAGATAAGATAAGATAACAAACTTATCTTATCAGACAAGTCAGTCCACACTACTATAAATACACTGGAGCACCCAGGTATAACTCATACTCTGATTCTACAATAAACCTGCTTAATACCCGTGCTAACTTAAGCATCGGAGTCTCTTGCAGGTACCCCCACCCTCCAGTGACCAAGGATCAGAAGTGCAGCCAGTCCAACAAGTCGGACACAACAGCTCTGGCCGCCACCAGCCAGTCGGACGCATCATCTCCGACCAGTACAGAAAGTCTCGTCCGAAGATCGACCTCTAGTTTCAAGTAACCCTGGGAACATTGACGCCGTTGCCGGGGAACCTGGAAGTCATCCTAACACCATGGCGGACGGCCATGACAATGACCACGATTCAGATCTGGAAAACATAACACCGCACAAGAACGCGGATGCTACGCTAAAGGATACTCCGGAATCCAACGGGGACAAAAACTCATCAAATCCGGAGGTAATAGCAGCACTTCAAGACCGCTTAAAGCAACTTGAAAAAGAAACCCAACAACAACGAGAGGTTGGGAAGGATCTACAAAGAGAGGTACGGCGGCGTCGAGAATTAGAAGATAAACTAATGCAATTAGAAGCCGATCTCAAATCCAAAGCTCCTCGGATTACTCCTGAGGAAAATTCATGCAAAGAACAAGATCCATTCACCAAGGAAATCATGAAAACCAAAATTCCAAAAGACTTCAAACTCCCGGATATGATTTTGTATGATGGCACCACAGATCCCAACCATCATCTCAGCAATTTCAGAAGTAGAATGTACCTCACCGACGCCTCGGACGCCGTTCGTTGCAAAGCTTTTCCAACAACTCCCACGAAGACAGCAATCAGATGGTTCGACAACCTACCTCCAAAGTCCATCTCAAACTTTAACGACCTGGCCAAAAAATTCCTAGCTAGATTCTCCATCCAGAAAGATAAGACCAAGCACGCCCCCAGTTTACTAGGGATCAAGCAAGGAGATCGGGAGAGCCTCCGCAACTACATGGAACGATTCAACAAAACATGCATGGACATACAAAGCTTGCCCACAGAGGCCGCCATCATGGGACTCATCAATGGCCTACGAGAAGGACCTTTTAGCCAGTCCATATCAAAGAAGTACCCTACCTCCTTAGACGAAGTGCAGGAGCGAGCAGAAAAATACATCAACATGGAAGAAAACGCTCGGTTAGGAGAAACCTCAAAATCCAGGGTCCCCTACCGAGATAAAGACAAGGAATCCAAAAGGAAAGAAGATCGACAAGGAGAGAAAATCAAAAAATACCACAATTACACTCCTCTCAGGGCATCCCTAGTCGACGTATACAAAGAAGTCTGCCATACGGAGAAAATAACCCCAGCACGGCCACTCAAAGGCAAAAGAGGAGGAGGAAATTGGAATAAATATTGCGAATATCATCGAGTGCGAGGGCACTCCACCAATGAGTGCTTCGATCTAAAGAACATCATAGAAAAATTGGTGAGGGAAGGAAAACTAGATCGGTTTCTAGCCACCCGAGATGACGACCAAAGAAAGAGACGAAGGGACGAAGATATCAGACGAACTGCGCGATCACCTCATACACCAGAAAGACACGTCCATATGATACACGGCGGATTCGCAGGGGGAGGAATCTCCAAATCATCCCGCAAAAGATATCTCAAAGAAGTATATCATGTCGAGGGAAAGGAAGAAGCACCCGACATCCCTGCAATCACATTCACTAAAGAGGACGCGTCCGGTATCATCTCGGGACACGACGACCCCATGGTCATCACCATCATACTGGCAAACGCCAATCTGCACCGCACATTAGTAGACCAAGGGAGCTCCGCTGACATCCTATTCAAAACTGCCTTCGACAAGCTCGGCCTAGAAAACAAGGAGCTTAAGGCATACCCGAACAGTCTATTCGGACTGGGAGATACCCCAGTACAACTGCTAGGATACGTATCACTACATTGTGGTCGACATGAGTTCCGCCTACAATGCTCTAATAGGTCGGACAACACTAAATCAACTCGATGCAATAGTCTCGACTCCACATCTATGCATGAAATTCCCAACTACAGAGGGGATAGCCACAATAAAAGTAGATTAAAAGATGGCACGCCGCTGTTATAAAGAAAGTCTAAACCTCAGAGGTAGAGGAGAAGAGTTTCACACAATTGAGCTTGGCGGAGTTCAGAGACGAGAAGAACTCCGTCCGCAGCCAGAAGGTGAGATAGAGAAGGTTCAGATCGGAACACCTCGGACAAAACGACTAATATCGGCACGATCCTGAGAGGAGACTCAAAAGAATTACTGGTACAATTCTTATGAGATAATATCGATTTATTCGCATGGAAAGCCGCAGACATGCCAGGCATAGACCCCAAGCTAATGTGCCACAAGTTGGCAGTCTATCCAGGTTCTCGGCCGGTACAGCAAAGACGAAGAAAACTTGGGCCAGAGCGATCCCAAGCTGTGGAAGAACAGGTACAAGCATTACTGGAGGCAGGATTCATAAGAGAGGTCAAGTACCCACTATGGCTAGCCAATGTCGTCTTGGTGAGAAAATCAAATGGGAAGTGGCGAATGTGCACCGATTACACCGATCTCAACAAAGCCTGCCCAAAAGATCCTTACCCACTCCCAAGTATCGACGCTTTGGTCGATGCTTCCTCCGGATATAGATACCTCTCGTTTATGGACGCATACTCGGGATACCACCAAATCCCCATGTATCCACTAGATCAAGAAAAAACCTCGTTTTTAACGCCAAAAGTGAACTACTGCTACATTGTGATGCCTTTCGGTCTCAAGAATGCGGGAGCTACTTATCAAAGGCTAATGAATAAAGTCTTCTCAGATCACATCAGGAAAATCATGTAAGTCTATGTGGACGACATGTTGATAAAGACACAAAGTGAAGAGACATTATTATCCGACCTGGCTCAAGTGTTTGACACTATAACGAAGCATGACATGCGATTCAATCCCGCAAAATGCACCTTTGCAGTAGAAGCGGGCAAATTTTTAGGTTTCATGCTCACACAAAGAGGAATTGAAGCAAATCCGGATAAATGTCAAACCATACTCAACATGAAAAGCCCAACCTGTGTCAAAGAAGTACAGTAACTCAACGGGAGATTGGCCGCCCTATCCAGGTTCTTAGCAGGATCAGCGATAAGATCTCTCCCCTTCTATGCTACTTTAAGGAAGGGAAAGCAGTTCGAATGGACAACAGAATGTGAACAAGCCTTCCAAGACTTCAAGGATTTCTTGGGACGGCCACCTATCCTATCTCGGCCACAAAAAGGAGAATCGCTCATATTATATCTCACAGTAGAAAGCCGGCCAATAGCCTCAGCACTAGTCAGAGAAGACGAAAGTGGGCAACAACCCGTCTACTTCATTAGTAAAGAGCTACAGGGATCCGAGTTAAACTACCAGAAAATAGAAAAGTTTGCCTATACTCTCGTTCTAACATCTCGACGACTTCGCCCATACTTCCAGGCTCACACCATTAAGGTTCGAACTAACCAGCCCATAAAAGGAATATTGCAGAAAACAGATTTAGCAGGTATAATTTTACAATGGACAGTTGAGTCATCCGAGTTTGACCTCCAATATGAAGCTCGGACGGCCATCAAATCACAGTATCTGGCCGACTTCATCGCAGAATTCACAGATGCCCCGGAAATCCCCACAGAATGGAATCTCTATGTGGACGGTTTTTCAAATAAAACTGGAAGCGGCGCAGGTGTGATAATAGAAAGCAACCAAGGAACCCAAGTTGAGCTCTCCCTTAAATTCGGGTTCCCGGCCTCAAACAATCAGGCGGAATATGAAGCGTTATTAGCTGGTTTGAAGCTGGCTAAAGAGGTTGGAGCTCAAAAACTCAACATTTACAGCGATTCACAAGTAGTCACCTCACAGATAACAAGGAGCTACCAAGCCAAAGATCCCACCATGAAAAAGTATTTGGATAAAACCAAGGAACAGCTCGGACAACTCGGGGAATATAAGATCCACCACATACCCCGCGAACAAAATACCCGAGCTGACGCACTATCGAAACTAGCCAGCACCAAACCAGGGGGCAACAATAGAAGCCTCATCCAGGAAATGCTACAGAACCCGTCAATCTTGGAAGAGAAAAAAGTCCTAGCCGTAACAAGTCAGGACCAAGGATGGATGACCCCCATAATTAACTACCTTAAAACAGAAACACTCCCCATAGAAGAAAAGGAGGCAAAGAGGTTAAAAAGGGAGGCACAGTACTACACTATCATAAACAACATCCTGTACAAAAGAGGGATCTCAATACCATTACTAAAATGTGTGCCGACCAACAACACAAAGGAAGTGCTAGAAGAAGTACACGGCGGCATTTGCGGCAATCATCTCGGAGCACGAGCTCTCGCCAAAAAAGTACTCCAGGCAGGATTTTATTAGCCAACTCTACAGAAAGAAGCTACAGAATTTGTAAAGACATGTCCACCATGTCAGAAATATGCCAACTTTCACGTCGCCCCGCCAGAAGAGCTCATCAGTGTAACTTCGCCTTGGCCGTTTGCAAAATGGGGACTTGATTTGCTCGGACCCTTCCCAAAGGGATCAGGACAAAGTTAAATTCCTCATAGTAGGGGTAGACTATTTCACAAAGTGGATCGAGGCAGAGCCCCTAGCCAAGGCCACTGCTCAAAGAAGCCAGAAATTCCTATATAGAAACATTGTCACAAGGTTCGGAGTTCCACACTCCATCACCACAGACAATGGCACTCAATTCACAGATGCAGGCTTCAGAAAATTAGTAGCCGACTTAAACATAAAGCACCAGTACACCTCCGTGGAACATCAGCAAGCCAATGGACAGGCTGAAGCTGCCAACAAAGTCATATTGGCCGGGTTAAAATGGAGATTACAAGACGCAAAGGGAACTTGGGCAGAAGAGCTTCCACAAGTCCTATGGGCATATCAAACGACGCCACACTCCACCACAAAGGAATCCCCCTTCCGGTTAGCATACGGAATAGAGGCAATGATCCCAGTAGAGATTGAGGAAGGATCGCCTAGAGTGGTTCATTATAATGAGGGAGCAAATTCCCAACTTCAGAGGGAAGAGCTCGACCTACTACCTGAAATCCAAGAAAGAGCTCGGATCAGGGAAGAAGCACTAAAACGTCGAATGGCTTCCAGATATAATCGAAGGGTAGTGCCGAGAAGTTTCGCAGAGAATGATCTCATCCTAATCCGAAACGATATTGGAACAACTCGACCAGGAGAAGGGAAGTTGGTAGCAAACTGGAAAGGACCTTACCGAGTTGTAGAAGTACTTAGGAAGGGCTACTACAGACTGTCCAAACTCGATGGACGAGAGCTTCCCAGATCATGGCACGCCTGCAACCTAAGAAGGTACTACAGCTAGAAAAAGTAAAGATCTCACTACTGGATGCACTCTTTTTCCTGAAAAGGTTTTTTAATGAGGCACCAAGTTGAGACTCAGACACTATCTGACTTAAAAAGACGAATTCCCACATGTATATATTTGCACTTTTCTTTGAATAAAATATATTTTAGATATTCTACAAGTCTTCAAGACGCATTAATCTGAAGCATTTATCGTCCGATTATAAAGCAACAGATCGACATAAAGTGAAAAACAATTTCACTGCGCGATCACGATAAAGACAATCGTCCGATAAAGGTGAAAACGCGATTCACCTAAAAGACGATCTAAAGATAGCAACCACCTTCTACAAATCGGCAAAGATGAACACAGAATAATGTAAGAAATTATCGAAAGTGATCCGGAAAAAGAACCTGACGAGGTCTTATGGATTGCTAAATAATAACTTAAAGACGGGCCGACGTTAAGAAGTCGGACCAAGTCAACCCAAGTTATAAGTAAACCCTGGAAAGAGGTCTGGCCAACCCCATTAAAGAGGATTACTTTAACTTAGAAGGGCCCGACATGACAAAGTCAGCCCAAAATGAAAAGTTATAAAAAGTAGTCCTTGAAAGAAACCTGACAAAGGTCCAAAAAAGAGGAGTACAAAAATAACTTAGAAAGAGGACGACGCAAAGAAGTCGACCTCCTACAAACAAGTTATAAACGTAGTCCCTGAAAGAGATCTGACAAAGATCCAAGAAAGAGAACTACAAAAATAACTTCGAAGAGATCGACATAGCAAAGTCGGTCTCCCAAAACATAAAGTTATAGAAGTAATCACTGAAAGAGACCTAAACAAGGTCCAAGAAAGAGGATTACAAAAGTAACTTAGAAGGGCCCGACATGATGAAGTCGGCCCAAAACATAAAGTTATAGAAGTAATCCCTGAAAGAGACCTGAACAAGGTCCAAGAAAGAAAATTACAAAAGTAACTTAGAAGGGCCCGACATGACGAAGTCGGCCCAAAACATAAAGTTATAGAAGTAATCCCTGAAAGAGATTTGAACAAAGTCCAAGAAAGATAATTACAAAATAACTTGATCCGACATGACGAAGTCGGCCCAAAACATAAAAGTTATTAACGTAATCTCTGAAAGAGACCTGAACAAGGTCCAAAAAAGAGAATTACAAAAGTAACTTTGAAGGGCCCGACATGACGAAGTCGACCCACGTAAAGTGCGAAAGGCTACAAAAAGTAATACTTGGCCGAGACCTCACAAAAGGTCCAAACAAAACAGGATTTTTTGTTTGTTGCCTCAAAGGAATCAAAGCCACAAGACTACCAAAAGCCTAGAAAAAGTGCCTAGACGAGATAAAGATCGACACGATACTAAAGGCGCGAAGTTGTGATGAAAACAAATTCAAAGGGGCTACCCAAATCAGCCCCAAGAACTTGAAAGCTATTTTTTGTTTGGTAGCCTAAAGTTGCTAAATAAGCAACTAAACAAGTGTCAACAGTTAGCAAAATGAAATCTACAAAATAAAGAGTTTAAAAGCCCACAAGCCGGGCTATCTACATAATCAAGATAAAAAGTTCAGTTAAACATCAGAAGCCTTCTCAATAGCATCAGTACGGGGTGAAGGAGGGCGAGTCCGAGTAGGCACAGCATCCACAGTACCATCGTCCCGGTTTAAGATCTGGCAGTCAGGATCAGAAGCGGGAGGGCCGATCTCGGCAGGAGGAACAGCAGGAGCAGACACCTTGGCAGAAGACACAGGGAGGGGATCGACATCATCATCATCCTCGTCATCAGGGACAATCTTACCATCCCTAACAACATTATCCAAGCTGAAGAGAGTAAGGTCGGCCTCGGGAGCAATAATCCGAACTTGCTCTTTCAGGTTCTCATAAGCAGCAGTCACGCTGCCAACAAGATGACCCTGGAGCTCGGAGTAATCAGCTCGGGCGTTCTCTAACTCCGCCATTAGACGCATTCCCTCCCGATAGGATGTAATATAGCTGTCTTTATGCTTCAGTGTCGTGTCCTTGGCCAGCCTTACAAGAGCTGCCAGAGAAAGTGAACTTGCCTTCTCGTTCTCCAGATCCTTCTCCAACTTGGCTACCTTTACTTCAAGCTCCTCCTTCAGGCCCTTCATCCGATCAAACTCCTATTTAGCCTCCTCTATAAAGGCTTTGGTGGCGTGGAGAGGAAGATTTTGAGCAGTCCGGTATAGGGCAGCCCCCATATACGCCATTCTAACACTACTTCGAGTTATAAAGTCCAGATGGCAAAGGAGCGACACATCGTCCATAGGAAGGGCACCGTAGGGACCGATTTGTTGATCCACAAATTTAATTGCATTAAAGTCATGAGCATCAAGGTTGAAAGGCTCAGCTATTTTTTGTTTCTTGTTGGGAGGAGCACCAGAACTAGAGGTAGAAGTTGGTGGAGGGTCAGCCAAACAAACCCGAGGAGTAGGGATCACCTTCCTCAGTCCAGGAGAACTCGGTACAAGTGGCTTCAGTTGCACTTGGGAAGATCCCTCCCCGACCGCCTTGGTCGAGATGTTCTGAGCAGCAGTCGCCTTCTTTGCCCTTTTGAAAGCCTTCATGGATTCATTGTTTTTGACATCTCTGCAAACACAAAATCAGCCACAGTAAAGGGTTACAATCACCAGATGAGGAAGCCAAAACTAAGAAACAAGCATAGAAACAAGTCAGGCAAATACCCAAAACAGCCCGAACCAGGGATGGGTCATCCAAAAACATTTTTGTATCAAGATGGGGTGGTGCTCCCCATAAATCCTCAAGAAAAACAACAAAGGCACGCTCAACATCGCCAAGCATATCCCAGGAATAGCGAGACACTCTCACATCCTTCTGCCACTCTAGAGGGAAAGAAGGCTCATCATTTTCATCAAGAAAAAAGGGGCGGGCCCCCTCGACAGTACGAACTTTAAAGAAGTAATTCTTGAAATCCTTAAAGGACTCATCATACATAGCAAACACTTTATGGCCCTGGACAGACCTGAACGAAACCTAGGAAGCTTTCTTTTTCAAAGAGCCACCAGGCTTGGCGGAAACAAACAGATAAAGGAAGAGAGCCTGAGAAGGTGTTACACCTAACTCTTGGCAAAGTAGCTGAAAAATTTTGATAAAACCCCAGGAATTCGGATGAAGCTGGGATGGGGCAATATTACACAACCACAACAAGTCGGTCTCAAAAGCAGTAAAAGGAAAAGTAACGTCCAGTTGACTGAAGAAATATTCATAGGCATAGAAGAAGGGACGCTCCCCCTCGATGGAGGTCGGAAAACAAACCCTCTCATCAGAATCAAGAGCAACAAGCTCATAATACCTCTCCCAGGCACTGTTACAACAAATCCTATGACGCTTCCTCAGCTCTATGCAAAATTCAGCATCCACAACAGAAACACACATCAAAACAAGGGAGTCCAACCAATTTGGCATCCCCTCGGGAACTCTAGAAGACATCTCTACAATGTTATGGCGAGAAGATATGAGGCCAACTAATCCTACAATAAGAAAAGAAGAGGGGATTACTAAAAACATCTCGGACAAGGGATAAAACAACTCGATCAATACGACACAGGCGAGCAAACAGAAAAGGAAAACCCCAAGACTCAAACCAAAGTCCTGGGGCATCCTTTGGAGGCAGTAACAAAGCAGGGTTTTCTGGAAAAATCTACAGCTTGCACCCCAGCATCTCTCGAACAAGAAAAGAAGACTTCAAACAGCAAGCATTTTTTCATCAAAGTAAAACAAAACACAAAAAGTCATCAAAATCACGGCATCATAGTCTACCAATAAAAAGCATTCCCAAACATCAAGCACGTCAAGTAGAAACCATCAAAGGCGCAACCTTTTTTCAGAATCAGACAAAAAGCAATCTTCAAATAAAGCAAGGAAAGATGCAGATTTTCTGAGTATCGGTATCAGACAGAGACAACAGAACATGCAAAGCCCTAAAAATATCAAGCAACAGGAAAGGCAAAAAAGGTCATGTAGAAGATGAAGAAACTCCCAGAATACACATTTCAACAACAATTAGGCGCGATAAAAACAGAAAGATCCAACCTTTCTCTAAAGCAAAATCAAAACTTCATCATAAAGCCAAAGCAACGAAAGAAAGAGAAAATGCGAATGGAACTAACCTGGAGAAGAAAGAAGCTTCGAGGGAAAATGAAGACGTAAAAATGGAAACTGCCCAGAAAATCACCGAACGACGCCGCAACACAAGAAAAGCAAAATGTAGGCAAAGGACAGAGAGCGAGAGAACGAAAGAAGTTACAAAGAGGAGCGAAGAAGGGAAACCATTTTCTGATTGCAAATTCAGAATAAAAGGCCATAACAAAAAACGGGACAATTAATACCAATTAATGAAGGTATTAAACCCTCGCACGTTCCCAAAGCGCTGATATAAAAGCGCGTGCTTTTAGAGGAAAACGTTCTACATTCAAAAGCTGCTACAAAGGAATCGACAAAGTGCTTGAGTTCAGCTTCACTAGAGAAGGACCGAAGTCAAGGACTCGACCTCAAAAAAGAAGGCCGAGCTCAAGCAGGGGCACTATTCATACCCTGGGTCGAGTTATCCGACCTGGGATGATTGGTGACAAAGTGACCGACCTCTTCAGGTCAGGCTACCCGACCTCTTCTCAAAGAGGTCGGCCAAATCGACAGGAGAGCCCAATAAAGGGCCCAAATAGAGGAACACGACCTAAATCCAAAGGCAACCCAAGTCCATAGAGATAAAGGCGGTTCCCTTAAAGATAAGCTGACTTCATTCAAAATAAGATAAGATAAGATAAGATAACTAACTTATCTTATCAGAAAGGTCAGCCCACACTACGATAAATACACTGGAGCACCCAGGTATAACTCATACTCTGATTCTACAATAAACCTGCTTAATACCTGTGCTAACTTAAGCAACGGAGTCTCTTGCAGGTATCCCCCACCCTCCGGTGACCAAGGATCAGAAGTGCAGCCAGTCCAACAAGTCAGACACAACAACTCCAGCCGCCACCAGCCAGCCGAACACATCATCTCCGACCAGTACAGAAGGTCTCATCCAAAGATCGACCTCTAGTTTCAGGTAACCCTCGAAACACTTGGTATTTGATGAGCGGATAATTTATACGCTTTTTGGCGTTGTTTTTACATAGTTTTTAGTATGATTTAGTTAGTTTTTAGTATATTTTTATTAGTTTTTAAATAAAATTCACATTTCTGGACTTTACTATGAGCTTGTGTGTTTTTCTATGATTTCAGGTAACTTCTGGCTGAAATTGAGGGACTTGAGCAAAAATCAAATTCAGAGGTTGAAGAAGGACCGCAGATGCTGTTGGATTATGACCTCCCTGCACTCAAAGTGGATTTTCTGGAGCTATAGAAGTCCAAATGGCACGCTCTCAATTGCGTTGGAAAGTAGACATCTAGGGCTTTCTAGCAATATATAATAGTCCATACTTTGCCCCGATTTTAGATGACACAAACTGGCGTTAAACACCAGCTCTCTACCCTATTCTAGGGTTAAACGCCAGAAACAGGTTGCAAAGCAAAGTTAAACGCTAGAAACAAGTTACAAAATGGCGTTTAACTCTAAGGAAGACCTCTACATGTGAAAGCTTCAATGCTCAGCCTAAGCACACACCAAGTGGGCCCGGAAGTGGATTTCTGCATCATTTACTCATTTCTGTAAACACTAGTAACTAGTTTAGTATAAATAGGACCTTTTACTATTGTACTAGACATCTGGAGATGATCTTTGATTAGTTTTATGCTATCTTAGACCTTTAGGGGGGCTGGCCATCTGGCTATGCCCGGACCTTCATCACTTATGTATTTTCAACGGTAGAGTTTCTACACACCATAGATTAAGGTGTGGAGCTCTACTGTTCCTCATGAATTAATGCAAAGTACTATTGTTTTTCTATTCAACTCATGCCTATTTCTTCTCTAAGATATTCATTCACACACAAGAACATGATGAATGTGATGATTATGTGACACTCATCATCATTCTCACTTATGAACGCGTGCTGATGAGCGGATATTTTATACGCTTTTTAGAGTTAATTTCATGTAGTTTTTAGGATGTTTTAGTTAATTTTTTAGTATATTTTCATTAGTTTCTAGGAAAAATTTATATTTATGAGCTTGTGTTCTTTTCTGTAATTTCAGGTATTTTCTGGCTGAAATTGAGGGAGCTGAGCAAAAATCTGATTCAAGCGGAAAAAGGACTGTTGATGCTGTTGGATTCTGACCTCTCTGCACTCGGAATGGATTTTCTGGAGCTACATGAGTCCAATTGGCGCGCTTCTAATTGTGTTGGAAGGTAGACATCCAGGGCTTTCCAACAATATATAATAGTCCATACTTTGCTCAAGGATAGATGACGTAAACTGGCGTTCAACGCCAGTTCCATGTTGTAGTCTGGCGTCCAGCGCCAGAAACAGGTTACAAGTTGGAGTTCAACGCCAGCAACAGGTTAAAACCTGGCGTTGACCGCCTAAAATAGCCCAGGCACGTGAGAAGCTTTAGTTTCAGCCCCAGCACACACCAAGTGGGCCCCAAAGTGGATTTCGGCACTATCTATCATAGTTTAATCATTTTCTGTAAACCTAGGTTACTAGTTAAGTATTTAAACAACTTTTAGAGATTTATTTTGTATCTCATGACATTTTAGATCTGAACTTTGTACTCTTTGACGACATGAGTCTCTAAACTCCATTGTTCGGGGTGAGGAGCTCTGCTGTGTCTCGATGAATTAATGCAAGTATTTCTGTTTTCTATTCAATCACGCTTGTTCCTATCTAAGATGTTTATTCGTGCCTCATTATGATGAATGTGATGATCTGTGACTCTCATCACCATTCTCAACCTATGAACGTGTGCCTGACAACCACTTCCGTTCTACATTAGATTGAATGAGTATCTCTTAGATTCTGTAATCGGAATCTCCGTGGTATACGCTAGAATTCATTGGCAGCATCCTTGAGAATCCGGAAAGTCTAAACCTTGTCTGTGGTATTCCGAGTAGGATTCTAAGATTGGATGACTGTGACGAGCTTCAAACTCGCGAGTGCTGGGCGTAGTGACAGACGCAAAAGGATAGTAAATCCTATTCAAGTATGATCGAGAACCTCTAGATGATTAGCCTTGCTGTGACAGAGCATTTGGACCATTTTCACTTAGGAGATGGGAAGTAGCCATTGACAACGGTGGCACCGTACATAGAGCTTACCATGGAAGGAACTTTGCACTTTTGCATGCGTGCGTGAAGAAGAAGATAGGGAGAAGGCAGAGATTCAAAAGACAAAGCATCTCCAAAACTCCAACATATTCTCATTTACTGCATAACAAGTAACCTTTAATTCATGCTCTCTTGTTCATTTGCAAGTCAATTGATAACCACAAATTAATATCCTGACTAAGAGTTGCAAGATAACCATAGCTTGCTTCAAACCAACAATCTCCGTGGGATCGACCCTTACTCACGTAAGGTATTACTTGGATGACCCAGTGCACTTGCTGGTTAGTTGTGCGGAATTACATAGTGTGAAGTAATTTTCGTGCACCAAGTTTTTGGCGCCGTTGCCGGGGATTGTTTGAGTTTGAAGAACTGACGGTGAATCTTGTTGCTTAGATTAGGAAAATTTTGTCTTTTGGGTCAGTGTCTTTTATTTTCTTTTCAAAAATTTTTCAAAAATATTATTTTTCTTGTTTGATCTTTAATTTTTCTTGTTCTGTTTCTTTTCTTGTTTTTCTTGTGCCTTTTCAAAACATTAGTTTTCAAAAAAATTTTTTGTTCTTAGTTATAAAAAATTTACTCCTTCAAAACAATTGTTATATTCATAACTCAGTTGGCTAGAGCGTTGGTCTATGTTCTTGGTAGTTGGGTATCTTCTTTTTAAAATCTTTCTTTTCAAAAATAATTTTTCTCTGATTAAATCTTGTGCCAAACTTTAAGTTTGGTGTTTTCTTGTAATCTTTCTATAATTTTCGAAAATTTTATTTTGGTTTTCTAAAAATTTTAAGTTGGGTGTTCTTTCTTCATGTTCTTGTTGTTCTTGTGATTCGTCAAAGTGTTCTTGAGTCTTCCTTGTGTTTTGATCTTAAAATTTTTAAGTTTGGTGCTCCTTGGTGTTTTCCCTCCAAAATTTTCGAAAATAAGGAGTACTAGATCTAAAAATTTTAAGTTGTGTGTCTTTTGTGTGTTCTTCTCTTTCATCAAAAATTTCAAAAATAAAAAAAAATATCTTTTCTTCATTCCACTCATAATTTTCGAAAAATTAGTATTAAATTAGTCATCAAATTTAAAAATCATATCTTTTTCAAATCATATCTTTTCCAATCAAATCCTTTCAATCATATCTTTTTCAAAATCTCCTAACCATTTTTTTCTCTCTCTTCAATTTTCGAAATTCTTCACCCATTTTTATTTATTTTATTTTAATTTATTTTATTTTTGAAATAAATAAATAAATAAATGAAAATATATTTTTTCTCTATTTTACATCATCTCCCTTTCTCCATCATGGATCTAAGTGGAAATGAACAATCCAGAAGGACTCTGGGGTCATATGCTAACCCCACTACTGCTTCATATGGGAGTAGTATCAGTATACCCTCCATTGGAGTCAGTAGCTTTGAGTTGAATCCTCAGCTCATTATCATGGTGCAGCAAAGTTGCCAGTATTTCGGTCTTCCACAGGAAGAACCTACAGAGTTTCTGGCACAGTTTTTACAAATTGCTGACACAGTCCATGATAAGGAAGTAGATCAGGATGTCTACAGACTATTACTGTTTCCATTTGCTGTAAAAGACCAAGCTAAGAGGTGGTTAAATAACCAACCTAAGGCTAGCATAAAGACATGGAAACAGCTGACAGAAAAATTCCTGAATCAATACTTTCCTCCAAAACGGATGACACAGCTAAGGCTGGACATCCAAGGCTTCAAATAAGGAGATCATGAATTTCTTTATGATGCCTGGGTGAGATACAGAGAGATGCTAAGAAAATGCACCTCTGAAATGTTTTCAAAGTGGGTTCAGCTAGACATCTTCTATTATGGGCTTACAGAAAGAGCTCAAATATCTCTAGACTACTCAGCTGGTGGATCCATCCACATGAGGAAGACAATTGAAGAAGCTCAAGAGCTCATTGATACAGTTGCCAGAAATCATCATCTGTACTTAAGCAGCGAACCTTCCATGAAAGAAGAGACTAAAACAGTGACTACTGAACTCAGTCCTGCCGAACAAGCTACTGAATTCAATCAGCAATTGGATTTTCTAACAAAACAGTTAGCCGAATTCAAGGAGAGACTACAAGAGACAAGGATGGCTAATATAAATATGGAAGAACAACTAAAGCAAACAAAGCAGTAGCTATCAAAATAAATAACAGAAGAATGCCAAGCAGTTCAATTAAGAAGTAGGAAAACATTAAATACCCCACCTCAAGGCAGCAAGAAGCCAAGAAATGAGCAAACTACCCAAATTCCATCTGAGAACAGTAAAAGCCCCAGGAAAAATAATTTTGGCGCTGAAATGCCAGAAATTGGGTGGAAGGCTGGCGCTGAACGCCCAAACCATGCTCAGGACTGGCGTTCAACGCCAGAAACAAGCAAGGAACTGGCGTTGAATGCCCAAGGGAAGCACAGTTCTGGCGTTCAGACGCCAGGAACAGATGAGGAGTTGGAATCCAACGCCACTCCAGCTTCTAACCCTGGCATTCAAATGCCAGTGAGGGATCAGACATACACAAGTGTTGATAACAACCCCGCTAAAAAGGCTTCTCCAACTACCTCTGTAGGAAATAAACCTGCAGCAACTAAGGTTGAGGAATATAAAGCCAAGATACCTTATCCTCAAAAACTCCGCCAAGAGGAGCAGGATAAGCAATTTGCTCGCTTTGCAGATTATCTCAGGACTCTTGAAATAAAGATTCCTTTCGCAGAGGCACTTGAGCAAATACCATCTTATGCCAAGTTCATGAAAGAGATCTTGAGTCATAAGAAGGATTGGAGAGAAACTGAAAGAGTTCTCCTCACTGAAGAATGCAGTGCAGTCATTCTGAAAAACTTCTCAGAAAAGCTTAAAGATCCCGGAAGCTTTCTGATACCATGCACATTAGAGGGTAATTGCACTAGGACAGCTCTATGCGATCTTAGGGCAAGCATCAACCTAATACCTGCATCCACCATCAGAAAGCTTGGTTTAACATAAGAAGTTAAACCGACCCGGATATGTCTCCAACTTGCTGATGGCTCCGTTAAATAACCATCAGGCGTGATTGAGGACATGATTGTTAGGGTTGGGCCATTTGCCTTTCCCACTGACTTTGTAGTGCTGGAAATGGAGGAGCACAAGAGTGCTACTCTCATTCTAGGAAGACCTTTCCTAGCAACTGGACGAACTCTCATTGACGTCCAACAGGGGGAAATAACCCTGAGAGTCAATGAGGATGAGTTTAAGTTGAATGCTGTCAATGCCATGCAGCATCCAGATACACCAAAAGACTGCATGAAAGTTGATCTTATTGACTCTCTGGTGGAGGAGATCAACGTGGCTGAGAGTCTCGAATCAGAGCTGGAAAACATTTTTAAAGATGTTCCGCATGATCTAGAGGATTCAGAGGAATTGAAAGAGCCTCTGAAATTTCCTCAGGGAGAGGAAAAACCTTCCAAACCCGAGCTCAAACCATTACCACCATCCCTGAAATATGCATTTCTGGGAGAAGGTGATACCTTTCCAGTGTTCATAAGCTCTGCTTTAAATCCACAGGAAGAGGAAGCACTAATTCAAGTGCTAAGGACACACAAGACAGCTCTTGGGTGGTCCATAAGTGACCTTAAGGGCATAAGCCCAGCTAGATGTATGCACAAAATCCTATTGGAGGATGATGCTAAGCTAGTGGTTCAACCACAGAGGCGGCTAAATCCAGCCATGAAGGAAGTGGTGCAGAAAGAGGTCACTAAATTACTGGAGGCTGGGATTATTTATCCTATTTCTGATAGCCCCTGGGTGAGTCCTGTTCAAGTTGTCCCTAAAAAGGGAGGCATGACAGTGGTTCATAATGAAAAAAATGAACTGGTTCCTACAAGAACAGTTACAGGGTGGCGCATGTGTATTGATTACAGAAGGCTCAATACAGCCACCAGAGAGGATCATTTTCCTTTACCATTCATAGACCAGATGCTAGAAAGACTAGCAGGTCATAATTATTACTGCTTTTTGGATGGCTATTCAGGCTACAACCAAATTGCAGTAGATCGCCAGGATCAAGAGAAAACAGCATTCACATGTCCATCTGGAGTATTTGCTTACAGAAGGATGCCTTTTGGGCTGTGTAATGCGCCTGCAACCTTTCAGAGATGCATGCTCTCTATTTTCTCTGATATGGTGAAAAAATTTCTGGAAGTCTTCATGGATGACTTCTCAGTATATGGAGACTCATTCAGCTCCTGTCTTGATCACCTGACACTGGTTTTGAAAAGATGCCAAGAGACCAACCTGGTTTTAAACTGGGAAAAATGTCACTTTATGGTGACTGAAGGGATTGTCCTTGGGCATAAAATTTCAAACAAGGGAATAGAGGTGGATCAAGCTAAAATAGAGGTAATTGAAAAATTACCACCACCTACCAATGTTAAGGCAATCAGAAGCTTTCTGGGGCACGCAGTATAAAGGATTTTTCAAAAATTGCAAAACCTCTAAGCAACCTGCTAGCTGCTGACATGCCATTTTTGTTTGACACAGAGTGCCTGCAGGCGTTTGAAACTCTAAAAGCTAAGCTGGTCACAGCACCAGTTATCTCTGCACAAGACTGGACATTACCATTCGAATTAATGTGTGATGCCAGTGATCACGCCATTGGTGTAGTACTGGGGCAGAGGCATGATAAACTTCGGTATGTCATTTATTATGCTAGCCGTGTTTTAAATGACGCCCAAAAAAATTACACAACCATAGAAAAGGAATTGCTTGCAGTGGTCTATGCCATTGACAAGTTTAGATCATACTTAGTAGGATCAAAAGTGATTGTGTACACTGATCATGCTGCTCTTAAATATCTACTTACAAAGCAGGATTCCAAACCCAGGCTTATAAGATGGGTATTGCTTCTGCAAGAGTTTGATATAAAAATAAGAGACAGAAAAGGGACAGAAAACCAAGTGGCTGATCATTTGTCCCGAATAGAGCCAGTAGAAGGGGCGCCCTCCCCCTCTATTGAGATCTCTGAAACCTTTCTGGATGAGCATTTGTTCGCCATTCAGGAAACACCATGGTTTGCAGACATTGCAAACTATAAAGCTGCAAGGTTCATACCCAAGGCGTACAGCAGGCAACAAAAGAAAAAATTAATTTCTGATGCAAAGTACTACTTGTGGGATGAACCCTATCTCTTTAAGAGATGTGCAGACGGAATAATCCGTAGGTGTGTACCTAGAGAAGAAGCACAGAGCATCTTATGGCATTGCCATGGGTCACAATATGGAGGTCATTTTGGAGGTGAGCGAACAGCCACCAAGGTCCTCCAATGTGGTTTCTACTGGCCTACACTCTACAGAGATTCCTGAGAGTTTGTACGTAACTGTGACAGTTGCCAGAGAGCTGGTAATTTGCCTCACAGTTACGCCATGCCTCAACAAGGAATCTTGGAGATTGAGCTGTTTGATGTATGGGGTATTAATTTCATGGGGCCTTTCCCACCATCATACTCAAACACTTATATTCTGGTGGCAGTTGACTATGTATCTAAATGGGTAGAAGCCATTGCCATACCCACTAACGATACTAAAACAGTGCTGAAGTTTCTCCAGAAACATATCTTCAGCAGGTTTGGTGTTCCTAGGGTACTAATCAGTGATGGGGGCACTCACTTCTGCAACAAACAGCTTTACTCTGCCATGGTCCGGTATGGGATTCGCCACAAAGTGGCGACTCCATATCATCCACAGACAAATGGGTAAGCTGAAGTTTCTAACAGAGAACTAAAAAGAATCCTGGATCGGACTGTAAGTACCCGTAGAAAGAATTGGGCACGAAGCTTGGATGATGCTCTGTGGGCTTACAGAACGGCATTCAAGACTCCTATAGGGACCTCTCCGTATCAACTTGTGTATGGTAAGGCTTGTCACCTGCCCGTGGAACTGGAACATAAGGCCTACTGGGCAACCAGATTCCTAAACTTTGATGTCAAGTTAGCTGGAGAAAAAAGATTGCTCCAGCTGAATGAGCTAGAGGAATTCAAATTCACTGCTTTCGAAAATGCCAAGCTTTATAAAGAGAAATAAAAAAGATGGCATGATAGAAAGCTGTCATCTAGAATCTTTGAACCAGGATAAAAGGTTCTATTGTTTAACTCTAGGCTCAGGCTATTCCCCGGGAAACTGAAATCCCGGTGGAGGGGACCATATGTGATTACAAGTGTATCACTATACGGTTATGTGGAGCTTCAAGACATTGACTCTGATAGGAAGTTCATTGTTAATGGACAGAGAATCAAGCACTATCTTGAAGGTAATGTTGAGCAAGAGTGCTCAAGGCTGAGGCTAGATTAAAAAGCTCAGCAAGGTCCAGCTAAAGACAATAAAGAAGCGCTTGCTGGGAGGCAACCCAGCCATTGGCATCACTTTCTCTGGCATTTTGCCCTATTCTTGATTTTATTTGTTTATATAAAGTTCATTGTTAATAAGGTAAAGAGTCCATTGCATAAGTTCACAGGGTTACAGAAGGATTCAGCACGCAAAACAGAGAGAAAAAGCTCACTGGCAAGAAAATGCCAGTAAGAGGCACAATTGGGCGTTCAACGCCCAAAAGAAGCATCCACTGGGCGTTGAACGCCAGTAAGGATAGCTATCTGGGCGTTAAACTCCAGAAAGAAGCTCCTTCTGGGCGTTTAACGCCAGATTTACAGCGTCCTAGGCGTTCAGAAAAACGCCCAGTGACAAAGGAGTTCCTGGCGTTCAACGCCAGAAAGAAGCAACAGCTGGGCATTGAACGCCCAGGAGAAGCAGCAATTGGGCGTTAAACGCCCAAAACATGCAGCATTTGGGCGTTTAACGCCAGGATGGTGGGGAGGAGGTAAATTCGTTTTTTTTTCTTCATATTTTTCATTTTAATTTTAATTTTCATGTTTCAATTCATGATTTCTTGCATAAACATGTTACAAACCCTGATTTCTAAGAACCCTAATTTCTAAAAACCCTACTTTAAAAATATCAAATGTATCTTAATCCATAAACACAAATTCTTTTTCAATCCAATCCAACTCTTTTTTTTTAAATAAATCTTTTCAACTCATCAATATCTTTTTCAAATCTCCACATTATCTTTTTCAAAATCCAAATTTATCTTTTTCAAATATCTTTCATATATTTTCAATTTTAAATCACATCTTTTCATATCATACTTTTTTAAATCATATCTTCTATCTTATCCTTTTAATATTTTCGAAAATCCCACCCCCCCTCCCTTTTAAAACCACATTCGGCCTCCCTCCTCTCATCCACCATTCGACACAATCTCTCCTTCTACCCATCTCCTTCCTCTTCTTTTGCTTAAGGACAAGCAAACCTCTAAGTTTGGTGTGTTTATCCGTGATCACTAAACCATACCCACTAAGATCATGGCTCCTAAAGGAAAATAACCCACTCCAAGTGGCAAGAAAGAGAATATTCCAAAACCACTTTGGAATCAAGGGAGGTTCTTAACCAAAGAACATTCAGACCATTACTACAAAATAATGGGTCTAAGATCAGTGATCCCGGAAGTCAAGTTCAATCTGAAGGAAGATGAATATCCGGAGATCCAAGAGCAGATTCGAAACAGGAACTGGGAAGTCCTAGCTAATCCTGAAACAAAAGTGGGAAGGAATATGGTTCAGGAGTTCTACGCTAATCTGTGGCAAACAGACAGGCAGAGAATATCTGGAATTGCCCTCTATGACTATCGGACCATGGTCAGAGAAAAGATTGTTCACATCCACCCTGACAAAATCAGGGAGATCTTTAAGCTACCTCAGCTGAAAGATGACCCAGACTCCTTCAATAGGAGAATGATGAGAACAAACAAGGGCCTGGATAAGATTCTAGAGGATATATGCATCCCTGGAGCCAGGTGGACCACCAGCAGCAAGGGTGTCCCAAATCAACTCAAGAGAGAAGATCTCAAACCAGTCGCCAGAGGATGGCTGGACTTCATTGGGCGTTCTATATTGCCCACTAGAAACCGTTCTGAAGTCACCGTCAAAAGAGCAGTGATGATCCATTGCATTATGTTGGGAAAAGAAGTGGAAGTTTATCAACTGATTCCATCTGAATTTTACATACTTGCAAACAAGAACTCCAAAGACGCCAGGTTGGCTTATCCAAGCCTAATCTCTATGCTCTACAAAGATGCTGGAGTAAGGATGGGAATAACGGAGTACATCTCAGTGGAGCAACCAATCACTAAAACCACAATGGAAAAACAACAAATGCAGGATGACCCCATCAAGAAGAGGGCGCAAGAATTCCTCCCAGAAGTCCCTCAATTTGAATATTGGGAACAGCTTGAAGCATCTGTTATCAAGATGCAAGAATCTATGGACCAAATAAAGGAAGAACAGCAAAATCAAAACAGTATACTCTGCAAACTGCTCAGGGAACAAGAAGAGCAAGGGCGTGACTTAAAGGAACTGAAGCGTCAGAAGTTATCTCTTGAAAGACCAAGCATTCCACAGACTAGAGGAACATCCACATCCCAAACTCAAGGTTGTTGAGCTCTAATCTTAACCTTAACTCTGTGATGATTGTTCTTATTTGAGTTTTACCTTAGTAGTTATAGTAATAATTAGTAGTTATTTTATCTCCAATTAAGCTATAATTTATTTTTCTCATCATCATTAAACATGAATAAAATAGAAGATTTTCTTTAGGATAAGGAGGCAATATTTTTCGAGTTTTTAATACAAGAAATTCTAATTAATTACATGTGGTGGCAATGCTTTCTGCCTTCTGAATGAATGCCTGAATAGAGCATATGTCTTTGGAATTTGATGTTCTTGAATGTTAAATATGTTGGCTCTTGAAAGAATAATGAACATGAGACATGTTATTGATAATCTGAAAAATCATAAAAATGATTCTTGAAGCAAGAAAAAGCAGTGAATACAAAGCTTGCAAAAAAAAAAAAAGCAAGCAGAAAAAGTAAATAACCCTTAAAACCAAAACTCAAGGGTAATAAAAAGGATCCAAGGCTTTGAGCATCAATGGATAGGAGGGCCTAAGGGAATCAAATCCTGGTCTAAGCGGCTAAACCAAGCTGTCCCTAACCATGTGCTTGTGGCGTGAAGGTGTCAAGTGAAAACTTGAGACTGAGCAGTTAAAGTCAAGGTCCAAAGCAAAAAGAAGAGTGTGCTTAAGAACCCTGGACGCCTCTAATTGGGGACTTTAGCAAAGTTGAGTCACAATCTGAAAAGGTTCACCCAATTATGTGTCTGTGGCATTTATGTATCCGGTGGTAATACTGGAAAACAAAGTGCTTAGGGCCACGGCCAAGGCTCATAAAAGTAGCTGTGTTCAAGAATCAACATACTGAACTAGGAGAATCAATAACACTATCTGAATTCTAATTTCCTATAGATGCCAATCATTCTGAGCTTCAATGGATAAAGTGAGATGCCAAAACTGTTCGGAAGCAAAAAGCTACTAGTCTCGCTCATCTAATTAGAATCTGAGCTTCACTCAAAAACTCTGAGATATTATTGCTTCGTGACTTATTTGTATTCTATTTTATTTGTCTAGTTGCTTGGGGACAAGCAACAGTTTAAGTTTGGTGTTGTGATGAGCGGATATTTTATACGCTTTTTGGAGTTAATTTCATGTAGTTTTTAGGATGTTTTAGTTAGGTTTTTAGTATATTTTCATTAGTTTCTAGGAAAAATTCATATTTCTGGACTTTACTATGAGCTTGTGTGCTTTTCTATAATTTCAGGTCTTTTCTAGCTGAAATTGAGGGAGCTGAGCAAAAATCTGATTCAGGCGGAAAAAGGACTGCTGATGCTGTTGGATTCTGACCTCTCTGCACTCAGAATAGATTTTCTGGAGCTACAAGAGTCCAATTGGCGCGCTTCCAATTGCATTGGAAAGTAGACATCCAGGGCTTTCCAGCAATATATAATAGTCCATACTTTGCTCAAGGATGGATGACGTAAACTGGCGTTGAACGCCTAAAACAGCCCAGGCACGTGAGAAGCTTTAGTCTCAGCCCCAGCACATACCAAGTGGGCCGCAGAAGTGGATTTCTACACTATCTATCATAGTTTACTCATTTTCTGTAAACCTATGTTACTAGTTTAGTATTTAAACAACTTTTAGAGATTTATTTTGTATCTCATGACATTTTAGATCTGAACTTTGTACTCTTTGACGACATGAGTCTCTAAACTCCATTGTTGGGGGTGAGGAGCTCTGCTGTGTCTCGATGAATTAATGCAAGTATTTCTGTTTTCTATTCAATCATGCTTGTTCCTATCTAAGATGTTCATTCGTGCCTCATTATGATGAATGTGATGATCTGTGACTCTCATCACCATTCTCAACCTATGAACGTGTGCCTGACAACCACTTCCGTTCTACATTAAATTGAATGAGTATCTCTTAGATTCCGTAATCGGAATCTCCGTGGTATAAGCTAGAATTCATTGGCAGCATCCTTGAGAATCCGAAAAGTCTAAACCTTGTCTGTGGTATTCCGAGTAGGATTCTGGGATTGGATGACTGTGACGAGCTTCAAACTCGCAAGTGCTGGGCGTAGTGACAGACGCAAAAGGATAGTAAATCCTATTCCAGTATGATCGAGAACCTCTAGATGATTAGCCTTGCTGTGACAGAGCATTTAGACCATTTTTACTGAGGAGATGGGAAGTAGCCATTGACAACGGTGACACCTTACATAGAGCTTGCCATTGAAGGAACTTTGCACTTTTGCATGCGTGCGTGAAGAAGAAGATAGGGAGAAGGCATCTCCAAAACTCCAACATATTCTCATTTACTGCATAACAAGTAACCTTTAATTCATGCTCTCTTGTTCATTTGCAAGTCAATTGATAACCACAAATTAATATCCTGACTAAGAGTTGCAAGATAACCATAGCTTGCTTCAAACCAACAATCTCCGTGGGATCGACCCTTACTCACGTAAGGTATTACTTGGACGACCCAGTGCACTTGCTGGTTAGTTGTGCGGAATTACATAGTGTGAAGTAATTTTCGTGCACCACGTGCCTGACAAACACTTCCGTTCTACATGTAAACAAGCTTGAATGTGTATTTCTTAGCCTCCTGATCGTGAGATTAGAGTCTTCGTGGTATAGGCTAGAATTATTGGCGGCCATTTTTGAGATCCGAAAAGTCTAAACCTTGTATGTGGTATTCCGAGTAGGATCTGGGAAGGGATGGCTGTGACGAGCTTCAAACTCACGAGTGCTGGGCGTAGTGACAGACGCAAAAGGATTACTGAATCCTATTCCAGTATGATCGAGAACCGACAGATGATTAGCCGTGCGGTGACAGCGCATCTTGGACCATTTTCACTGAGAAGACGGGAAGTAGCCATTGACAATGGTGATGCCCTACATACAGCTTGCCATGGAAAGGAGTAGGAATGAGTGCATGAAGACGGCAGGAAAGTAGAAGTTCAGGAGGAACGAAAGCATCTCTATACGCTTATCTGAAATTCTTACCAATGAATTACATAAGTATCTCTATCCTATTTTATATTTTAATTATATTTTAATTATCAATTCACCATAACCATTTGAATCCGCCTGACTGAGATTTACAAGGTGACCATAGCTTGCTTCAAACCGACAATCTCCGTGGGATCGACCCTTACTCACGTAAGGTTTATTACTTGGACGACCCAGTGCACTTGCTGGTTAGTTGTGTGAAGTTGTGACAAAGAACTAAGATTATGAACGTGCGTATAAAGTTTTCAGCGCCGTTACCAAGGAATGAACGATCACAATTTCTGCGCACCAGTATTCAAAAATGTCAAACATGAAAATTCAAAACCAAGTAACCAAATTAACCTCAACAAGGGACTCCAACAATGACAATTGACAAAAATGATGTTAAACTAACATCCTATTAGTAATCAACAGTAGTAAACAGCGAACAATATTAATAATCCAACACTTATAATGAAAACCAAAAATTAAACAAAAATTAAACAAACTAAATAACTAACTAACTATCTAACTAAAAAAATGGAGTTATATGGTGCTTGGTAGTGTTGGGTGATGGTTGAAAGGTGGAAAGAAAAGTGGAGAAAGAGAGAAGAAAGAAAGAAATAGAAAAATGGGAAGGAAAGAAGTGTGTGAAACAAGGTAGTCGTATGTGTCATGTCAGCGTACGCTAAATGGCAGAAATGAGGTGCAACGTGTACGCGTGATGGGTTATTCAGAGGGGCGACGCGTACACGTGGGTCATGCGTACGCGTGGGTGGATTATGTGCTAGACGCACAATTCTAGCCCAAAACTCGCACAACTCTCTGGAATTTGTATGGGAGGTGAAAATTTTAGATCCACGCGTACGCGTGGGCGAGGCGTACGCATGGATTGTCGAAAAACTTCGTGTCACGCATACGCATGGGTGACGCGTACGTGTGGCATGGTGCTCTGTTTTTTAAAATTTTTCCAAGTTCTTGCAACAAACCAAGCATTCCAAACCTCCAAACAGCTACTAAAACACCATAAAATCTTATTTAACATACTAGACTCCCAATTAAACTCAACTAACTAAACAAAACATGAAATTAAACATATTTTACCAATATGTACAAAAAGAAAAAGGGAAAGATGTTACCATGGTGGGGTGTCTCCCACCTAGCACTTTTGTTTATTATCCTTAAGTTGGACTTATGGGGAGCTCTCATCAACGTGGCTTGTGCTTGAATCCATCCTTGAACATCCACCAATGCTTGGACTTCCAATAAGCTCCATCATTCAAAGTCAATAGCTCTAAGCTTTGATGGAGTTCTTCACAAACCATGAGCTCCCAAAGTTGATCCTCCTCTTGTAATCCGGGATTCCACACTTTATTTTCACACCCGTCTTCAAGTTGATCATAGTAATTTCCTCCGGGTGGTAAGAAAAGCGAATTCTAACTAAGGCACCAAACAACCCTCCTAGACCCATCTATTTGAGCACTACACCAATCCATGCTCCTCAATTTTGAGCTTCCAACCATAATGAGCCTAGATTTACAACGCCAACCACTAAACATTCTCCTCTTGCGCTTAATTTGACAAAGCGCCCTGAGTTGGCCATCCGTTTCAAGCAAACCAAATTCAAGTGGGATAATAAAGCTAAGAGTTAGAAGTTTTACCCACTGAAATGAAGGATTGGATGGCGACTTAGGTGGAGAAGTTCCCAATGATCTTGACAAAGCACGCTCCACTCCCGTCTATCCTCTTTTAGAGGCTTCCACCATTTGGCAAGGTTCTTCAGGCTCTACCTCTTGCCAAGCTTCCTCAAGTTCACATTTTTCCTCACCAATTTCTTCTAGCTCTTCCCCATCACTCAAGTCATAAATAGGAGGTTTAGTAAAATTGACCTCCTCATCAATTTCAAGTCCAATGGGGAAGGATTTCTCAAACTCAAAAGGATCATATGTTGATGCGAAATCATAATAGATAGGAGAACTTGGTGCTTGCCCCACTTCTTCCAATTCTTCAAACTCCATGGAATAAGGTTCTTCAACTCTAGATTCTTCCTTACATCCAACATCTCCTAAATCTTCAACCACTACTTCCTCTTGTCCAATAATCTCTACCTCATCCTCTTGTTGCACTTCTTGCTTCAACTTCTCTCCTCCACTTTGAAGCTCCAAATTCACTCCCTCACTAAGCTCCTTGGTTACTTCTCCAGATTCAACAATGGGAGTGCCTTGATCGTATAGGCTTAGGCGGGATGAGACCATGTTGCTAACGGCTTCCATCACGATAGCGATCTTAGCTTCTATCTCCTTGAATTCCTTTTCTGTCTCCTCTTGTTGCCTTAGGATACGAGATCTAAGATCTCTTTGTTCTAGCATGAGGGCATGGAGACCTTCGTCCATTAGGGGCGGTGGTGGGAGAGAGGGTTCATTGTTTGATGGAAGGGTATCGTAGTTAGAAGGTGGTTCATATTAGTGAAAGTCTTGAGGTAGTGTATAAGAAAGTTGTGGCTCATGGGAGTATTGATATTGGAATGGTGGTGGCTCTAGATATGGTTCATATGGTGGTTGGTATAGTGGATATGGGTTAGGATCATATGGAGGTGAATGGTGGTATGAGGCTTGTGAGTATGACTGACAACAATGTTGAAGGTTTGGGTCATAATTGTGTACATTATGGGGTGGATTGTAACCATGAGAGATTGGAGGAGGTTGTTGCCATGAAGGTTGTCCATAAGTGTGTGGCTCTTCCCAAATTTGATATCCATTCCCACAATGTAGTTCCTCATTGAAGCTTTCATTTCTTACAACATAATTGTAACAAAACTCATAGCTAAAAGGATGAGAATTCATAGTGAAAGAGAAAATAAAAACAAAAACCAACAATAAACAAAGAAAGCAAAGTCCTACAACTAGCAACATCTAACAAAAGAGCAAAAGGCAAACATATTCACATATTCACAATATATACAATAGCCAATAATATAACACCATTGCAATTTTCCGGCAACGGCGCCAAAAATTTAATGCAAAGATTATCGTTGGTAAAGAATTTCACAAAAATTAGTTGCGTTGCAAGTATAGTTCTAAACCAACAATGAATCCTCAAATCAAATTTTAATATGGTTGTCACAAAGTTAACCACAATATAAATAACCAAGAGTATTAATCCCAGGTCATTCTCCCTAGGAATTACAATGAAGTGCTTTATTATTGGCTATGAATGGATGTTGTGGGATTTTTGTAATAAGGAATAAGAAATGTAAATAACAAGAATTAATAAAAGAAAGGAAGAACTCTTGGCTAGACATAGGAATTGAGATCACCATCTTTCTCTACAAACTATAAATTGATAATTATGAGGTATCAACCCATTAAGTTTACTTCTATGCTTGAAGTAAGTACAATATCTACCTCAAAGCATTAAGTACGTCAAATAGGCTTGATCAACATCAATTCATAAGTCCTAACCTAGCTACTAATTGACTTAGTAGTTATCAAATTGACCACTAAGGGTTCTCATCACCAAATCAATGAGACCCAATGACTCAAGGTCACTCAATTTTCTTAGCCTAGGCCAAGAGTAAAGAAACTACTCAAAAACTAATGGAAACATTTCATCAAACACATAGAGGGCAATAAAAGTAAACATCATCAATTGCAAGAATTAAAGGAAGCTACAACTAATCAAGGTAAGAAACCAACAATAGAAATTAAGGCAAACATAAAAAGACATAGAAATCATAAATTGCATTGAAAGAAAATAAAAATCGACAAGAGAGTTCATAAACTAAAATTAACATAATAAAGGAATTAACAAGAGAAGTAAAGTACTAGAACAAATAAAAGTAAAGGAAAACTAAAATGAAGGAGGAAGAGATCTAGATCTAAAAAGGAATAAAACTAAGAACCCTAATCTAGAGAGAGGAGAGAGCCTATCTCTCTAAAAAACTACATCTAAACTAAAACTAAAGTGTATGAATGGTAATCCCCCTATCTTCCTTCACTCCCAGCCTCTT
Organism: Arachis ipaensis; assembly: GCF_059453495.1. Lineage (NCBI taxonomy): Eukaryota > Viridiplantae > Streptophyta > Magnoliopsida > Fabales > Fabaceae > Arachis > Arachis ipaensis. The sequence continues at coordinate 41,098,043 of NC_142439.1, forward strand.
ATCGGCATACTGGACTCAAAACTGGGCCAAAAGTCCGCTCATTAACGAGGCACGTGTCACTCGTCACGCATACGCGTCAGCCACGCGTACACGTCGCTGGACGAAGCTCAAGGTCACCCGTACGCATCGTGTCATGCGTACGCATCGCTCGGAGTATGGTGCAATCACGCGCACGCGTCAGCCATGCGTGCGCGTCGGCATCAGCTTCTCAAATCCTCATTTTCTTGTGTTCCTTCCACTTTTGCATGCTTCCTTTCCATCCTCTAAGCCATTCCTGCCCTATAATCTCTGAAATCACTTAACAAACATATCACGGCATCGAATGGTAATAAGAGAGGATTAAAAATTAGTGATTTTAAGGCCTTGGAAGCATGTTTTCATTCATAGCACAAAATTAGGAAGAAATCTTAAAACCATGCAAATTATATGAATAAGTGTGAGAATAGTTAACAAAATCTACTAAATTTAGCATAAGATAAACCCTAAAAATGGGGTTATTAATTGTAAATCTCTTCTAAAAGACATCGAAATCATTCATTTTAAATTAGAATTTGGTAATGAAATTCCACAGCAGAGTCTCAAAACTTTAGGGGAGAACAACCTATCTTAATTCCTTAGAAATTTATTAAAAACTCTTAAAATCATAGCTTTTTGGTTTGAGTAAATAGAAACAGAATTCATTATAAAACCGAATCATATAAGTCACAAGTCCCAAACCCAATTTAAAAACCAATTCACTTAAAACGAAACCAATCCATTTAAATCAAAATAACTTTCAGGTTCACTCTCAAAAAACAATTCTCTGACTTCTTCCAAAACGTCACAAACGTAATTATTCAATCAAAGTCCAATTTCCTTTAAAATCACTAAAAGCTCCTCTAAACGAAATCATTAAGTCCAACTAAAAACATAAGCCCTTTTTATATTTAAAATCGATATTAGAACATAATAGTTTTCTTCAGTGATTTAAAATCGAAAAGTAATTCTTTTCTAAATAAATCTAACTCAAGATATATAGTTTTCTTAAATAAATTAAACTCGAAAACATAACTATTTTCTTAATAAATCAAATTATACAATTTCTCAAATCCAAACCTTTCTAAATAATATTTCAAACAAAGTCTCGATTTTTATAGAAATTTCGATAGCACCTCCCCTAAAACTTGGACTTTACCACCCTTTTCGGATCCCAACCAAACCATTCCACAATTCTTTTCAATGGTCCAAAACGAAAATCAATTCAAAAACAAGCTAAATCCAACCATTCATATCATTTTCATATCTCAAGGAAATCGTTTCAAGATCAAATCATTATCAACTGATCAAACTCATTTCGAAAACTTTAAAGGAATAATTCAGCAATAGTCCATTTATCAAAACCAAGCAATAATCCAATCAAGCATATAATCATATTCATCCAAAATAGCCAGACAATACATAAGACTTATACAATCACTAAAAAGTATATTTATCACATCAATATCTATTTATAACAATTCTAAATTATAAAATTGAGTTTTTAAAAATAGCTCCTATCTCGACAAGCAAACCCAAAACCCAAACGCATCAAAGGAACTCTTTTCTCTCAGCCCAAAACCAATGGCAACTGAAACCTCGGCCCCTGATCACTTTCGCAACAATCACAGCAACTTAAAAGTGAGATGCAACGCTCAGAACACGACCCTACGTTACCAGAACCTCAAAGTTTATAACCAAACATAATAGAATACTAACGCAGGGGTTTTTGAAACATAAATACTTACTGTAATGACAAAACGAAGTGACTGAAACTCTGAATCGACTCGGCAACAGCTCCAACAATAAACTCTAGCAACAGCAGCGAGCCAAAACCCCAGTGACGGTGACGGCAGTGGATCTCAGTGGTGGCAGAAGCGTTCCCGGCAGCAGAGGCTTGGCCAGAAGCATCGACAGCAGCGCATCTGGCAGCGATTCGGACGAAGATGGTGAAGACACAGGTGACGCGATGGTGGTGGCGAGCTGGAGGGCGAATAGCAGCGGCTATGGCTCGCGTCTTCTCTCCCAGCGTCGCTCACTCTCGGCCTTCCTCCTGGACGTGGCACGACGGCGACTGGGCGCAGCTCGTGGCTCTGACGGTGGCGAGGCTGAATGGCAACACAGCAGCGGCGGCTCCCGCTCGCGCGTCCTGGCTCGTGCTTACCTCTCTCTCCCCTGGCTCCCTCTGCAAATGCTCTCCCTCCACGGTCCGACGATGGTGCGACAGCGGCGGTGAGGCCCAGCGCGTCGGTGCGGTCTTCCCCCCTCCTCTTCTCTTCTTCTCTGATCCTCTTCCTCTCTCCCGTGTGCGTGTGTGCTTATTGATGGAATAAGGGAAATGGGGGAAAGTGCGGCGCGAAAGGGAAAAATATTAGGGTTAGGTCAAAATTAGGTTTAGGATCTTAATTTGGGGATTTTGCGTTAACTAGGATTTGGAAATTCCTAAATCAATTTAGGTTATATTGTATTAATTTTGAAATTTAATTTAATCCCCCAAAATTACTTTCAAACTATTATTTAATTACCAATTTGCTAATTAACTCTCAATCAAGCATTCTAATTTAACATATAAGATAATATAATTAATTTTCTCTATTTATAAAAATTAAAGTATTAATTTATATAAATATAAATTATTTAGATCAAATCATATAAATTTTTTATTAATTTATAACTACCAACTTTATATTTTAAATATAGAAAATATCTCAATAATTGTAAAATAATATAATTCTAAAATTTTAAATTCTAAATAGGAAAATAATTCATAATTATAGAGTTTAGATAAAAACATTAATTTATTTCAATTTCAGTTAATCAAAACTGCCTTTAATTATCTTCAATAAAATCATTTCTGAAATTAAAACTATAAATAAATAATTGAATTTCAAATTAATTTATAATAAAATTTTCCAAAAGTTTTGGGTCTTACACATTTTTCTCTGATATATTCTTCAAATTGGCTTTAGCAACTCTAAAAATTGGGCCAAGAGGCCCCCAAAATCGCGAGCCACGTACTTCATTAATGAGGTCACACGCTCGGACTTGTTCATACTGTAAACCCCGTAAAATTAGTAAATAATTAACCAATAAATTAATTTTAATAAAGGAGATTAAAAATGTAAATTTTATAGTAAAATAAGATAGATCTAATTAAAACGAGAATTTTAACACTAATTTCAAAGAATTTGGCCCAAGATTGGGCCGAACCGGTCGCACTGAACCCAAAATGGGCTCAAGGCCCAACCCATCAGCCCAACTATATATTAGAAGAGCCACTTCTTTTCTTCCTTTCAGCCAGGAACGCTGAAGCCATGTTCAAGGTGGGGGGAGAAGAAAACATAACCTAACACCATAATCAATCCACCATAACTTTTTGCTCCGAGCTCCAATCCCCGCACCGTTTGCGGCCACACGTCCACTGCGTTAAGCTCTACAAATCCATTGGAATAATTTCATAGGTAAGCCACTCTATCACCCCAGTTGCTCTACCCCTCTCTATTTTCAAAATTTATTAAAGTGGTGGTGAGATTTTGCTTCCTTGATATTATAGGATCCGATTAGCTAGAGAAAAACGTTCACTCTTGCTTGTGTGATACTTTAGTAAGGTGAGAATTTGAGAACCCTATCTAATCCTTATTTATATGTGGGGTATTGAATTTTGTATATGGGTGTGTGAAACATGTATTAGGTGTATGTATATATATGTGATATGGAGCTAATGGAAGCTTGATTGGAACTTGGTTGACGCTAGAGTTGGATTTTGGTGTTGAGGAATTACTCTTTACTTAAGTGGGTGCCTTGGAAAATACGTGGAAATTGACCAAGGTATGGTTTAGTTTTCTCGTATTTAATATATAATGTTTTGCGAAAACTTAGGCTAGATGACCCTAGGATAGGTTGGAAGGTAAGAAAATGTTCAATGCTTAGCACGTGTGATAAATATGATGATATGAATTGAGTGTATGTTGGATGGTTGCTTCTTATGCTGATGATAGTATGCCAATTGATGAATTGGTTATGGATGATGTGATGATATGATTATATGTGTATTGAGTGAGTTACTGATAATATTGTTGATGAAAAATGAGGAATTGGGGTTTAAAATTGTGTAAATATGAAGTTTGGTTGAAGATGGTATGAAATAGAAAATGTAGTGTTGTGTTGAAGTGCTATAATATGATATTTTGCTGAATTTAGGTATAAAATTATGGATATGAGTTTAGGTGCCAAGAAGATTGAGATTTGAAGTCTTTTGTGAAAAATCGATTTTTGGCCGAACTTCGACGAGCCATAACTTGGCTTCCAAACTCCCAAATAGTTTCAAACTTATTTTATATGAAAATTGAGTCCGTGAAGTTTATGATTCTCGAAGAACAGAAGGAAAAGAATTTAAAACAAAAATGTTATGCGCGTCGGAAGTTTAGGGTTTAAAATGTGAAATTCTGCAGATTTCAGAATAAGTAAAATTTTTTATAAAACATACGCCCACGCGTAGGCGTGGCCCATGCGTAAGTGTGACATGGGAATTTTGCGTACTCAAACCACCCTTACACGACCATGCGGTTCTGTTTGACACGCATGCGTACGCGTAAAGGGGAATGCGTACGCCAAATGGGCCAAGATGTACGCCCACGCGCACGCGTAGCCCACGCATATGTGTGACGCAGGTTACTTGCCTACGCAAAACTCCTCGAACGCGACCAGACGATTCTACTTGGTTTGCACGCATACGCGAGATCAGCTATACGTATGCGTCTTGGTCTAAACACGTACCCACGCGTACGCGTAGCTCCTATTTTAGCAAATATGGATTTTTGACTTTTAAACCTAATTTCAAACTTCTAAACCTCTATTTTCTTGCGTTTAATCATAAATCATAGTAGTAAGCCTAGTAATTAGATGAAGCTAGGAAATAGAGGTATCTTGGGGGCGAAGTAAGCTGAGAAAGTGATGAATTATATATGGAAACATGTATACTTTAAGTGTATATGGTACCATGACTTTAACGATATGATTATGCGATGATTATGAATAATGTAAAGAGGTTATAACGTTGAACTTGTGAATGAATGAGCATGATGATGATATTGTTTTGTGGGATGTGAGGAAGGTGGTAGGGCACTAAACCCCCGACGTATTTCCTCACATTCTTTCTCTCTCTGTCTGCAAGGTGGTAGGGCACTAATCTCCCAACCAGTATGGCACGACCTCACTAACGGAAGGTAGTAGGGCACTAATCCCCAGATTTATTTTCCCCTAGTGTATGCCTCCAAGAGAAGGTGGTAGGGCAATAATCCCCCGATCTTGTGCCTCCTGGAGATACGCAGTCGAGAGACAGTATCCAGGTTAGCTACCGAGTGTGTTGGGTTTTGGCAGTTAACTGACGCGTGAGCTCACGGCTAGTAGGAAAGGCATATATCATGTGCATATTGTTTGCTTTGTTTGCTATGCAGTAATTGAGAATGCCTAATTGATTATATTATGTTGAATGTTATATTTGCTAATTGCACTACTTGTCTCCTACCTGTGCTTGCAATTGTCTGTTTGTCTATCTTTGCAAACTCACCGGTGATGGAGGAACAAAGGAAAGGTGGAAAGACTTAGTGTTAAGGTTAAGTTTAAACTAGGCTTAGATATACTTAGAAGACCACCTTTTTTATGGTTTCTGTTTAGTAATTTAAGCTTTGTAATCTGAGTGTCAGAGTTCTAGGATTGCCTCTAGTATTTTTGGGACCTTATATCTTATGTGCATGGCATCTTTATCATGATGAAAACCTCCGGTTCTCATTCCATACTGTGTTGTTGTTTTTTAGATGTAGGTCGAGCGGCACCTTGCTAGGCGTCTGGAGCTCCTGCAGTGAAGTGGTTTCATTTTGGGATTTCTTTTGTTATTTTGATAGGTGTATAAATAGATCTCCTCTTATATACTTGTTTATTTTGCTCCTCCTAGAGGATTATAGAGAACTAGGGTTTTATCTGTGTATTTTAGATTTTGGGACATGTATATATGTGTATAAATATTCTCCGGTCTGCCTTGGCTTCGCAGGCTGAGTTAGGAGCTTGATATTCTGTACTCTTGAACCTCTACTCTTGTCTTTGGTATACATATGTTAACGAACTTTAGTTTTCTTCTCATGCCAGTAATCCGTACTTCTGAGCGTTGCGCTTTTTATTTTGCGATTTTTGTTTTACCGTTTTTTAAGGCTCCTAGTATACTATCTCTTTTTTATTATTATTATTATTATTATTATATGTACTTCATTTTAGAGGTCGTAATACTACACCACCACTGTTTTATGGCTTAAGCGTAAAGCTCTATATGGTAGGGTGTTACACGTAAGCGTAGATGTGTGCATACGCACACTTGCTGATTTCTTCACTTGTGCGTACGCACAGGAGGTTATGCATATGCACACTTCAGTGTATGCTTTTTCTTTGTTTTCTTCATGTGTTCTCTCCTTTTTGCATGCTTTCTTCTACTTTTGCCAAACCATTCTTACCTAATTGACCTGAAATCACTTAACAAAATATATCACGGCATTGAATGGAATAAAAGTGGAATTAAAATGACAATTTAAGAACAAAAATACTTGTTTTCACATTTAGGTTCAAATTAGAGAAAAATCACAAAAGTATGCTATTTTAGTGAATAAGTGTGAGTTTATGTGATAAAATCCATCCAATTCAAGCCAAAAATTATCGTCAAATATGGACTCATCAAGTACCTACTTTTTCTTAAAGAATCTCCCTCTGTTGAAAGAACAAAACTTAATATATTTATTGTAAGTTGTTTGCATAATGCATATTTCTGCTTTCCTTATGAGTTCTCTTGTTTGTCTGTTTGTTTTGAACTGAGTTTGTTTATCATAATCATTAAGTAATTTCGATGCAATTCTTCGTAAATTAAGGTTCACTCGGTGTCGTTGTCTTGGATTTTGGTATAAATAAATCATATAATATTGTTGTAGATCTTTTGGTGTCATTTAACCCATATTGATCACTTTTTCTTATCCAAAATGATTTAGATGTGTTTTTGTGCATAATTGAGTCTTGTTTGTGTGCTTGTTTTGAACTGAGTTTGTGTGTTGTCATCATTAAGTAATTATGTGCAATTATGAATTAAATGCAGTGCTTCTTATACTTGGCTTTCTGTGTTTTTCAAAGCTTGATGATATCCCAAATAATGGTGCATACTAGAGCAAAACCTTTGGTAGATAATGAAGAGGGCATTGAAGCACTTGTTACTTTCCTATTAAACATATTTTACTGTGTTATTTCATTTTTGTTTATTAGTTGGAATTGTGGAATATATGTCATAAAATGGCTAGAGACGATTGATCCCAAAAAGATCAAAAAAGAAAAATACACATGGAAGAATTATAAACAGATAAGTATCATTAAACATAGATGATTCTCTACTTCTAAATTAACAAAAATTAATAATTTTTTTTCAATTGAAGGAAGTAGTTAATAATTTTAGATAAGAATATGCTTCAATAGTTCTCTTTGATGAAATAAATAAATTAAGAGATCAAGCCATTGCGGAGTCTGAAGTCATAAGACTTTCCAATCCATCCGCTACACTATCAAATCCTTTTTGTAGGTTTTCATCAGAAGATATAGAAAGTAAATAGATTGAATATTATAAACTGTTAATAATTTCTAGACTTGGTTGAGTATTGATTTTTTGCGTACTGTTTAGTTAAAATAGGCACATCTTTTGTCTCTTTGTAAATATTCATTCCAAAGCTTTTGATAAATTCATGTGTCATATTAAACTTCAATGAACATTTTTGTACTGTATTGCAATTTTATTAATTTGAACGAATCTAGGTTCGCACTTATTAGATTGAATATATTGAAGAAATAATAATACCACCGAAATTTGTTCACATTGACACCTGAAACGATTTACGATGACATAATTGCAGAAAGTAATTTGAAAGTGACTATTGAATAAACACCATAGCTCCGAAAATATACAACCTGACATCGTAAATGGAACAACACAACACAAATAAAAAAGTAAACATCATTTTCATTACGAAAGAAAAAAATTACATGAATAACACCAAAATTCTCCATCTCAACACTGAAATTCATTTGCTTAAATACCGAAAAAGCTATGTTATTATTACCTTGAATTTCTGAACTAATAATTCATAATTTGTTCATGATAAAGGCTAGAATTTGACTGCATCATTGATCCACCATCTAAAAGGTTCCACTATAAAAATAAATCATATATTAGCACAAGTATTAACATGCATAAACATAATTTTACCTAATCAAAGCACATCAATTTTACCTCACTTAGAGATTTCTTTTTCTTTGATGCATTTGAAATCTGTTTTTCAATATTTGATCCCAATTTATTTTTAGGACATCCTCTTGTTCTCACACATGGCGTACTTTAAAGGTCATTAATATCATCCAAGGAAGCATTGGTGGGGGCGTTATCACCAGTTAGGAATTTATCAAAATAGGGGTCACTTTGTTGGTAGCACAGTCCCAACCGACAATCAACTCCCCGCCATAGTTTGGAAGGACAAAAAATATCACAATTCAAAACCAATATAAAATGGCAGTTTTACTTCCCGGGTCGTCTCCCAAGGACCTAGTGATCAATGAGTGTGCAATTTTGGTTGTGAAGGCAACAAGATTTTCAATGAAGATATAAACAATTAAAGCAATAAAAGAACATTCAAAATTGTAAGTAATGAACTAATAAAGGAATTAAAGAACTAGCAATGTAATATAGACAAGTAAGTTATAAAAGTGATTGATGTATGTATGTGTATGTATGATTCAAAACATAAATGGAATCTTGGCTTGGAATGAGCTAGGAACCTTTCCTTGTTGAAACCACAACTATGACAATTATAATGGATTAATCTCACTTAGTTAACTCTTACATCGGAGAGTAAGTCAAGGAGCATAGTTGTCCTTAATCCTTACCTTAGCAACAAGTTAGCTTTAGTGGAAACAAGAATAATTAACAATCCAAGAATTATCACTAAATGTTGGACATTCCAACTCTAGAAACCCAATTGCTCATTTTTTCCAAGCCAAGAGGTGGAAATTTAGCTCATAATTAAACTTGACATTTCCACAAATACTTGGTGGGCAAAAATACAAAACATGGTGAAATTGACAAAATGCTTGGAACTAAGAGCAAAAAATTATCAAAATCAAAAATAACAAATCAATCAAGCATATAACAATAATCAATCATCAAAATAATCAACAAGGAATCAAAATTGGAAAAAGTATATATATATATATATATATATGAAACTATGACTTTAATTACAAGAAAGAGTAGTAAATTGTAACTAAAAGGAGTAACAATTAAGAAATACTTACAATGGAGGCTAGCAAAATCCAAGAGCAAAAATGAAAATGGCACTTGAAATGTAAAACCCTAGTATAAACCCTAATGGAGATGAAAGAAAACTTAGAGAAAAACTACACTAAAACCTCCTACTACTACTCTTAAAACTATCCTAATGATATCTTATGGTATGGTGTTGTTTTCCACTTCATTATGAGCTATTGGCTTCAGAATTGGGCCTCCAATCCATCAAAAATGCGAGTCACATGCGTTTTTAATGAAGGCATGTGTGGGTACTTGTCCGTACACACAGACGTGTACGCACGCACACTCGGCCAAAATTTCTGGTTGTGCGCACGCACAAGATGCTGTGCGCACGCACACTTCGAGATGCTCAGGATGGTCGTGCGACGCGTAAAATGCTGCTCGCGCGCACGCTTTGCTCTGCTTTGGTTCCTGTGCGTACGCATGCAGGTCTGCACGTACGCACACATCGCTTTGCTCTCCTCCTTTGATTCTTCATGCTTCCTGGTGCACGAAATTACAATCACACTTTTGCAACTCCGCACAACTAACAAGCAAGTGCACTGGGTCGTCCAAGTAATATCTTACGTGAGTAAGGGTCGATCCCACGGAGATTGTCGGCTTGAAGCAAGCTATGGTTATCTTGTAACTCTTAGTCAGGATATCAATAATTCTCGGATTTAATTGTAAAAATTAAAAGAACATGAAATAAATACTTGTTATGCAGTAATGAAGAATAGGTTGAGGTTTTGGAGATGCTTTGCTTCTGAATCTCTACTTTCCTACTGTCTTCTTCTTCATGCACGCAAGACCCCTTCCATGGCAAGATTTATGTTGGGCATCACCGTTGTCAATGGCTACTTCCCGTCCTCTCAGTGAAAATGTTCCAAATACACCTGTCACCGCACGGCTAATCATCTGTCGGTTCTCGATCATGTCGGAATAGGATCCATTGATTCTTTTGCGTCTGTCACTACACCCAACACTCGCGAGTTTAAAGCTCGTCACAGTCATCCCTTCCCAGATCCTACTCAGAATACCACAGACAAGGTTTAGACGTTCTGGATCTCAGGAATGGCCGCCAATAATTCTAGCCTATACCACGAAGGTTCCAATCTTAGATTAGAAACCCAAGAGATACACATTCAAGCTTGATTGCATGTAGAACAGAGGTGGTTGTCAGACACGCATTCATAGGTAAGAATGATGATGATTGTCACGGATCATCACATTTATCAGGTTGAAGTGCGAATGAATATCTTAGAATAGAAGCAAGCGTGATAGAATGAAACACAGTAGTAATTGTATTAATTCATGAAGAACAGCAGAGCTCCTCACCCCCAACAATGGGGTTTAGAGACTCATGTCATAGAAGATACAATATGAAACGTGTAAAGTATCATGAGCTACAAGATGAATCACTAAAAGTAGTTTTTTATAGTAAACTAGTGACCTAGGGTTACAGAAAATGAGTAAGTTAGGGTGTTTAGTGTAAAAATCCACTTCCGGGGCCCACTTGGTGTGTGCTTGGACTGAGCATTGAAGCTTTCATGTGTAGAGATTTTTTTTGGAGTTAAACGCCAGCTTTTGTGCCAGTTTGGGCGTTTAACTCCAGCTTTTATGCCAGTTCTGGTGTTAAACGCCAGAATTCTTAAGCTAACTTGGAACGCCGGTTTGGGCCATCAAATCTTGAGAAAAGTATGGACTATTATATATTGCTGGAAAGCCCAAGATGTCTACTTTCCAACGCAATTTTGAGAACGCCAATTGGGCCTCAATTGGTCCAGAAAATTCACTTCGAGTGCAGGGAGGTCAGAATCCAACAGCATCTGCAGTCCTTTTTCAGCCTCTGAATCAGATTTTTGCTCAGGTCCCTCAATTTCAACCATAAAATACTTGAAATCACAGAAAAACACACAAACTCATAGTAAAGTCCAGAAAAGTGAATTTTAAATAAAAACTAATAAAAATATAATAAAAACTAACTAAAATATACTAAAAATATACTAAAAACAGTGCCAAAAAGCGTATAAATTATCCGCTCATCACAACACCAAACTTAAATTGTTGCTTGTCCCCAAGCACCTGAAAATCAAATATGATAAAAAGAAGAGAATATACAATGAATTCCAAAAACATCTATGAAGATCAGTATTAATTAGATGAGGGGGCTTTTAGCTTTTTGCCTCTGAACAGTTTTGGCATCTTACTTTATCCTTTGAAGTTCAGAATGATTGGCTTCTATAGGAACTCAGAATCCAGATAATGTTATTGATTCTCCTAGTTAAGTATGTTGATTCTTGAACACAGCTACTTTATGAGTCTTGGCCGTGACCCTAAGCATTTTGTTTTCCAGTATTACCACCGGATACATAAATGCCACAGACACATAACTGGGTGAACCTTTTCAGATTATGACTCAGCTTTGCTAGAGTCCCAATTAGAGGTGTCCAGAGCTCTTAAGCACACTCTTTTTGCTTTGGACCACGACTTTAACCGCTCAGTCTCAAGTTTTCACTTGACACCTTCACGCCACAAGCACATGGTTAGGGACAGCTTGGTTTAGCCGCTTAGGCCAGGATTTCATTCCTGAGGGCCCTCCTATCCACTGATGCTCAAAGCCTTGGATCCTTTTTATTACCCTTGCCTTTTGGTTTAAAGGGCTATTGGCTTCTTCTGCTTGCTTTTTCTTTCTTTTTCTCTTTTTTTTTCTATTCACTACTTTTTCTTGCTTCAAGAATCAATTTTTTTATTTTTCAGATTATCAATAACATTTCTCCTTTTCCATCATTCTTTCAAGAGCCAACAATTTTAACATTCATAAACAACAAATTCAAACATATGCACTGTTCAAGCATTCATTCAGAAAACAAGAGTATTGCCACCATATCAAAATAATTAAACTATTTTAAAATTTGAAATTCATGTGCTTCTTTTTCTTTTTCAATTAAAAACACTTTTTAATTAAGAAAGGTGATGGATTCATAGGACATTCATAGCTTTAAGACATAAACTTTAAATTTTATTAATCATGGAATGACAATAAGACTCAAAAATAAATATAAGAGCACTCTAATAATAATAGAAGACGGAAAATTAAAATAAAATAGAAAAATAAATGACTCTTAAAATAGACTCTTAATAATAAAGGTTATCACAGAGTTAGGACTCAACAACCTTGATTTTGAGAAGTGGATGCTCCCTCAATCTGTGGGGTGCTTGGTCCTTCAAGGGAGAGCTTTTGGCGCTTCAGCTCCTGTAGCTCACGCCCCTGCTTCTCCTATTCCTTCAGCAGTTTGCAGAGCATGCAGTTTTGATTCTGCTGTTCTTCCTGAAGTTGTTCCATAGCTTCTTGCAGCTTGGTAACAGATGCTTCTAGGCAGGTCCAGTAGTCAATTTCAGGAATTTCTGGGAGGAACTCCTGCGCCCTCCTTTTTATGGAATTGTCTTGCACTTGTCCTTCCATTGACTTCTTGGTGATTGGGTGTTCGATTGGGATGAATTCATCTACTCCCATCCTCACCCCAGCATCTTTACATAGCAGAGAAATTAAGCTTGGGTAGGCCAGTTTGGCTTCAGTGGAGTTCTTATTTGCAATTGTGTAAATCTCACAAGAAATCAGATGATGAATCTCCACTTCTTTTCCAAGCATAATACAATAAATCATCACTGCTCTTTTGACAGTGACCTCAGAGCGGTTGCTAGTGGGCAATATAGAACGCCCAATGAAGTCCAACCAGCCTCTTGCAACTGGTTTGAGATCTCCCCTATTGAGTTGGTTTGGGACACCTTTTGAATTGGTTATCCACTTAGTTCCAGGGAGGCATATGTCCTCTAGAACTTGATCCAACCCCTTATCTACTCTCACCATTCTCCTATTAAAGGATTCTGGATCATCTTGTAGTTGAGGCAATTTGAAGACCTCTCTTATTTTGTCCAGATGGAAGTAAATAAGCCTCCCTCTGACCATGGTTCGGTTCTGCTTATCTGTTAGCCACAGATTTGAGTAGAATTCCTGAACCATGTTTCTTCCAACCTTTGTTTCAGGATTAACTAGAATTTCCCATCTTCTGTTTCAAATTTGCTCTTGGATCTCCGGATATTCATCTTCTTTCAGATTGAATTTAACTTCCGGGATCACTGAACTCAGACCCATTATTTTGTGGTAATGGTCTGCATGTTCTTTGGTTAGGAACCTCTCTTGATTCCAAAGACTCTTTGGAGTATTCTCTTTCTTGCCTCTTGATTTGGTTTGCTTTCCCTTAGGTTCCATGATCTTGATGAGTCTTAGCTCAGTGATCACGGAAAAACACACCAAACTTAGAGGTTTGCTTGCCCTCAAGCAAAAGAAAGGAAAGGGGAGATAGAGGAGAAGAGGCAAATTCAAATGGTGGAGAGGAGGAGTTGGCCGAATGTGTATTTATAAAAGGAGGGGAGGGATTTCGAAAATTTTGAAAGAGATATGCCATAGAGATATGATTGATGGAAGAAAATAAAATCATGATATGAAAAAGATGAGATTTTCAATTGAAAAAGATATAAAGAGGTTAAATCTGATAATTTGGTTATGCATCTAAGATATAAGAGATGATATGATGGGTTTGAAAAGATTTGAAAAGAAATTGAAAAGATACTTGAGTTTTTGAAGAAGATTTGGGAAGGATTTGAAAGAAAATTGAAAAGAGATTTAGAGAATTGTTGAATTTTTGAAAATTGAGGGCGAATAATGAAAGTTTGAAACATGTTTGTGCAAAAATTATGAGTTAAAACATGAAGATTTGAAAAAAATTTGAATTTAGAAACAAAATCTCCTCCCCCTGCCTTTCTGGCGTTAAACGCCAGAAACCCCTTTATCACTGGCCATTTTGCTGAACGCCCAAGATGCTGCAATTCTGGTGTTAAACGCCCAGAATGGTACCCATTCTGGCGTTTAACGCCCAAAATGGTACCTTTACTGGCGTTAAACGCCCAGAATGGTACCCATTCTGGCATTTAATGCCCAAAATGCCCTTTACTGGCGTTTTCTTGTCAGCAAGCTCCTTTTCTCTGCTTTTTGCACTGAATACTTCTGTAACTCTGTGAATTCCTTCAATTTTGATGATTAATCTTTGAAGAAAAATGTATATCAAATTTTTACAAGTATTAATTAAAACAAATAACCTGCTAATGGCTGGGTTGACTCCCAGCAAGCGCTTCTTTATTGTCTTTAGCTGGACCTTTTACTGTGCTTTATTCAAGCCTCAGTTTTGAGCATTCTTGCTTAAAATTGCTTTCAAGATAATGTTTGATTCTTTGTCCATTAACAATGAACTTTTTGTCAGAATCAATATCTTGAAGCTCAACATATCCATATGGTGACACTCCTGTAATCACATATGGTCCCCTCCACCGGGATTTTAATTTCCCGGGAAATAATATGAGCCTAGAGTTGAATAGCAAAACTTTTTGTCCTGGCTCAAAGACTCTGGATGACAATTTCTTGTCATGCCACTTTTTTGCTTTTTCCTTATAAATTTTTGCATTTTCAAAAGCATTGAGTCTGAACTCCCCTAGCTCATTTAGCTGGAGCAATCTTTTCTCACCAGCTAACTTAGCATCCAAGTTTAGGAGTCTGGTTGCCCAGTAGGCTTTATGTTCCAGTTCCACGGGCAGATGACAGGCCTTGCCATACACAAGCTGGTATGGAGAGGTTCCTATAGGAGTCTTGAATGCTGTTCTGTATGCCCACAGAGCATCATCCAAGCTCTTTGCCCAATCTTTTCTACGGGCAATTACAGTCCGTTCCAGGATTCTTTTTAGCTCTCTATTAGAGACTTCAGCCTGCCCATTTGTTTGTAGATGATATGGAGTTGCTACTTTGTGGCTAATTCCATATCGGACCATGGCAGAGTAAAGCTGTTTATGGCAGAAATGGGTGCCCCCATCACTAATTAGTACTCTGGGAACACCAAATCTGCTGAAAATATGTTTCTGGAGGAACTTCAACACAGTCTTGGTATCATTAGTGGGTGTGGCAATTGCCTCCACCCATTTAGATACGTAGTCTACTGCTACCAAAATGTAAGTGTTTGAGTATGATGGTGGGAAAGGACCCATGAAGTCAATACCCCATACATCAAACAACTCAATCTCTAAGATCCCTTGTTGAGGCATGGCGTAACCATGAGGTAAGTTGCCAGCTCTTTGGCAACTGTCATAGTTACGCACAAACTCTCGGGCATCTCTATAGAGAGTAGGCCAGTAGAAGCCACATTGGAGGACTTTAGTGGCTGTGCGCTCACTTTCGAAGTGTCCTCCATACTGTGATCCATGGCAATGCCACAGGATCTTCTGTGCCTCCTCTCTAGGGATGCATCTGCAGATCATTCCGTCTGCACATCTCTTAAAGAGATATGGTTCATCCCACAAGTAGTACTTTGCATCAGAAATTAGTTTTTTCTTTTGCACCCTGCTGTACTCCTGGGGTATGAACCTCACAGCTTTATAATTTGCAATGTCTGCAAACCATGGTGCTTCCTGAATGGCAAAGAGTTGCTCATCTGGAAAGGTCTCAGAGATCTCAGTAGAAGGGAGGGACGCCCCAGCTACTGGTTCTAACCAGGACAGGTGATCAGCTACTTGGTTCTCCGTCCCTTTTCTGTCTCTTATTTCTATATCAAACTCTTGCAGAAGCAACACCCATCTTATGAGCCTTGGGTTTGGATCCTGCTTTGTAAGTAAATATTTAAGAGCAGCATGGTCAGTGTACACAATCACTTTTGATCCTACTAAATAGGATCTAAACTTGTCAATGGCATAAACCACTGCAAGCAGCTCTTTTTCTGTGGTTGTGTAATTCTTCTGTGCGTCATTTAGAACACGACTGGCATAGTAAATGACGTGCAGAAGCTTGTTATGCGTTTGTTCCAACACTGCACTAATGGCATTGTCACTGGCATCACACATTAATTCGAATGGTAATGTCCAGTTAGGTGCAGAGATGACTGGTGCTGTGACCAGCTTGGCTTTCAGGGTTTCAAACGCCTACAGACACTCTGTGTCAAACACAAATGGCGTATCAGCAGCTAGTAGGTTGCTCAGAGGTTTTGCAATTTTTGAAAAATCCTTTATGAACCTCCTATAGAATCCTGCATGTCCCAGAAAGCTTCTGATTGCCTTAACATTAGCAGGTGGTGGTAATTTTTCAATTACCTCTACCTTGGCTTGATCCACCTCTATTCCCTTGCTTGAAATTTTGTGCCCAAGGACAATTCCTTCAGTCACCATAAAGTGACATTTTTTCCAGTTTAAGACCAGGTTAGTCTCTTGGCACCTTTTCAGGAAAAGTGCTAGATGATCAAGACAGGAGTTGAATGAGTCTCCAAATACTGAGAAGTCATCCATGAAGACTTCCAAGAACTTCTCTACCATATCAGAGAAGATAGAGAGCATGCACCTCTGAAAGGTTGCAGGTGCATTGCACAGACCAAAAGGCATTCTTCTGTAAGCAAATACTTCAGATGGACATGTGAATACTATTTTTTCTTGGTCTTGAGGATCCACTGCAATTTGGTTGTAGCCTGAATAGCCATCCAAAAAGCAGTAGTATTCATGGCCTGCTAGTCTCTCTAGCATCTGGTCTATGAATGGTAAAGGAAAATGATCCTTTCTGGTGGCTGTATTGAGCCTTCTGTAGTCAATACACATGCGCCACCCTGTAACTGTTCTTGTGGGAACCAGTTCATTCTTTTCATTATGAACCACTGTCATGCCTCTCTTCTTGGGGACAACTTGGACAGGCCTCACCCAGGGGCTATCAAAAATAGGATAAATAATCCCATCCTCTAGTAACTTAGTGGCCTCTTTCTGCACCACCTCCTTCATGGCTAGATTTAGCCGCCTCTGTGGTTGAACCACTGGCTTAGCATCATCCTCCAATAGGATCTTGTGCATGCATCTTGCTGGGCTAATGCCCTTAAGATCACTTAAGGACCACCCAAGAGCTGTCTTGTGTGTCATTAGCACTTGAATTAGTGCTTTCTCTTCCTGTGGATTTAAAGCAGAGCTTATGATCACTGGAAAAATGTCACCCTCTCCCAGAAATGCATATTTCAGGGATGGTAGTAGTGGTTTGAGCTCAGGTTTAGGAGGTTTTTCCTCTTCCTGAGGGATTTTTAGAGGTTCTTTTATTTCCTTTGGTTCCTCCAGATCAGGTTGAACATCCTTAAAGATGTCCTCTAGCTCTGATTCAAGACTCTCAATCATATTGATCTCTTCCACCAAAGAGTCAATAATAACAGCGCTCATGCAGTCAATTGATGTGTCTGGATGCTGCATAGCTTTGACAGCATTTAACTTGAACTCATCCTCATTGACTCTCAGTGTCACTTCCCCTTTTTGGACATCAATGGGAGTTCGTCCAGTTGCTAGGAAAGGTCTTCCTAGAATGAGAGTTGCACTCTTGTGCTCCTCCATTTCTAGCACTACAAAGTCAGTGGGAAAGGCAAATGGCCCAACCTTGACAATCATGTCCTCAATGATGCCTGATGGATATTTAATGGAGCCATCAGCAAGTTAAAGACATATCCGGGTTGGTTTGACTTCTTCAGTCAACCCAAGCTTTCTGATAGTGGATGCAAGTATTAGGTTGATATTTGCTCCAAGGTCACATAGAGCTGTCTTGGTACAAGCACCCTCTAATGTGCATGGTATCATAAAGCTTCCTGGATCTTGAAGCTTTTCTGGTAAGCTTTTCAGAATGACTGCACTGCATTCTTCAGTGAGAAACACTCTTTCAGTTTCTCTCCAATCCTTCTTATGACTTAAGATCTCTTTCATGAACTTAGCATAAGAGGGTATTTGCTCAAGTGCCTCTGCAAACGGGATCTTTATTTCAAGAGTCTAGAGATAGTCTGCAAAGCGGGCAAATTATTTATCCTGTTCCGCTTGGCGGAGTTTCTGAGGATAAGGCATCTTGGCTTTATATTCTTCAACCTTAGTTGCTGCAGGTTTATTCCCTACAAAAGTGGTTGGAGAAGCCTTCTTAGAGGGATTACTATCAGCACTTGCAGGTGTCTGATCCCTCATTGACGTTTGAACGCCAGAACTGGGTAAGGAATGGGTGTTTAACGCCAGCTTCCCACCCTTTTCTGGCGTTTGAACGCCAGAACTGGACAAGGAATGGGCGTTTAACGCCAACTTTTCTCCCTTTTCTGGCGTTTGAACGCCAGAATTATTCCTCTCTGGGCTCTTGCTGTCCTCAGAGGGATTTTGGGCAGTGGTTTGGTCATCCTCTGTCAGTTGTTCCTTTCTTGGCTTTTTACTATTTTGAGCTGAATTATTCAATATCTTCCCGCTCCTTAGTTAAACAGCTTGGCATTCTTCTGTTATCTGTTTAGATAGCTGCTGTCTTGTCTGATTTAATTGTGCTTCTATATTCTTGTTAGCATTTTTAGTGTCTTGGAGCATCTCCTTGAATTCTGCTAATTGTTTTGTCATTAGAAGTAATTGCTGATTTAGTTCAACAATCTGTTCTTGGGGATTATGATCAGTAGTTGCTACCGTAGCCTCTTCTTTTATGGAGGACTCACTGTTTGAGTACAGATGTTGATTTCTAGCAACTGTATCTATGAGTTCTTGAGCCTCTTCAATTATTTTTCTCATGTGTATAGATCCACTAGCCGAGTGATCTAGAGACATTTGAGCTCTTTCTATAAGCCCATAGTAGAAGATGTCTAACTGTACCCACTCTGAAAACATTTCAGAGGGGCATTTTCTTAGCATCCCTCTGTACCTCTCCCAGGCATTATAAAGGGATTCATGATCTTCTTGTTTAAAGCCTTGGATGTCCAGCCTTAGTTGTGTCATCCTTTTTGGAGGGTAAAATTGATTCAGGAATTTGTCTGATAAATGTCTCCATGTTTTTATGCTTGCTGTGGGTTGGTTATTTAACCACCTCTTAGCTTGATCTTTTACAGCAAATGGAAATAGTAATAATCTGTAGACATCCTGATCCACTTCTTTATCACGTACTGTGTCAGCAATTTGTAAGAACTGTGCCAGAAACTCAGAAGGTTCTTCCTGTGGAAGACCGGAATACTGGCAATTTTGCTGCACCATGATAATGAGCTGACGGTTTAGCTCAAAACTGCTTGCTTTAATGGGAGGTATACAGATGCTACTCCCATATGCAGCTGTAATGGGGTTAGCATATGACCCTAGAGTCCTTCTAGACTGTTCATTTCCACTTTTGTCCATGATGGAGAAAAGGGAATTGATATGAATTGCAAATAAATTATATTTTTAAATATTTTTTTAATTAAAAGTAACCGAAAATAAAACAAAATAAATGGGAGATAAAATAAATCTTTCAAAAATTAGAAGAAAATGAAATAAAAGCAAATTGAAAACTAAATTAATAAATTAATTAAAAAGATTTTGGAATTAGCAATCAGAAAGATATGATTGAAAATTATTTTGAAAAAGATATGATTTAGAAGTTATGATTGCAATTTATTAAAAAAAAGATATGATTGAAAATCATTTTGAAAAAGATATGATTGAGAAGATATGATTGCAATTTATAAAAAAAAGATATGATTGAAGAAATTAAAAAGATTTGATTTTTGAAAAACATTTTAAAAGATCAATTTTTGAAATTAGAATTTTGACTTGACTAAAAAAAAGATATGATTTTGAAAATCTTTGACTAATTTAATGCAAAATTTCAAAATTTATGAGTAAAATAAGGAAAAGATATTTTTTTATTTTTGAATTTTAATGAGGAAAGAGAAAAACAACAAAATGACACCAAACTTAGAAATTTTAGATCAAAACAAAGAGAACAAACAAGAAAACTTTGAATGTCAAGATGAACACCAAGAACACTTTGAAGATCAAGATGAACACCAAGAACAAATTTTTGAAAATTTTTTAAATAAATAAAAGCACAAAAACACACCAAACTTAAAATTTTTAGAAAATCGAACACAAATTTTCGAAAAATTAAAGGAAAACACAAAGAAGACACCAAACTTAGAATTTTTAAAGATCAAGAAACAACTAAGAGTATGCAAATTCGAAAAATTAAAAGAAAGTAAAAGCATGCAATTGACACCAAACTTAAAATATGAAACTAAACTCAAATAAAAGACTCTAAACCAACAAAAATAAAATATTCCTAATCTAAGCAACAAGATAAACCTTCAGTTGTCCAAACTCGAATAATTCCCGGCAACGGCGCCAAAAACTTGGTGCACGAAATTACAATCACACTTTTGCAACTCCGCACAACTAACCAGCAAGTGCACTGGGTCGTCCAAGTAATACCTTACGTGAGTAAGGGTCGATCCCACGGAGATTGTCGGCTTGAAGCAAGCTATGGTTATCATGTAACTCTTAGTCAGGATATCAATAATTCTCGGATTTAATTGTAAAAAGTAAAAGAACATGAAATAAATACTTGTTATGAAGTAATGAAGAATAGGTTGAGGTTTTGGAGATGCTTTGTCTTCTGAATCTCTGCTTTCCTACTGTCTTCTTCTTCATGCACGCAAGGCCCCTTCCATGGCAAGCTTTATGTTGGGCATCACTGTTGTCAATGGCTACTTCCCGTCCTCTCAGTGAAAATGTTCCAAATGCGCTGTCACCGCACGGCTAATCATCTGTCGATTCTCGATCATGTTGGAATAGGATCCATTAATCCTTTTGCGTCTGTCACTACGCCCAACACTCACGAGTTTGAAGCTCGTCACAGTCATCCCTTCCCAGATCCTACTCAGAATACCACAGACAAGGTTTAGACGTTCCGGATCTCAGGAATGGCCGCCAATAATTCTAGCCTATACCACGAAGGTTCCAATCTTAGATTAGAAACCCAAGAGTTACACATTCAAGCTTGATTTCATGTAGAACAGAGGTGGTTGTCAGGCACACGTTCATAGGTGAGAATGATGATGATTGTCACAGATCATCACATTTATCAGGTTGAAGTGCGAATGAATATCTTAGAATAGAAGCAAGCGTGATAGAATGGAAAATAATAGTAATTGCATTAATTCATGAAGAACAGCAGAGCTCCTCACCCCCCCCCCCCAACAATGGGGTTTAGAAACTCATGCCGTAGAAGATACAATATGAAACGTGTAAAGTGTCATGAGCTACAAGATGAATCACTAAAAGTAGTTTTTATAGTAAACTAGTGACCTAGGGTTACAGAAAATGAGTAAGCTAGGGTGTTTAGTGTAAAAATCCACTTCCGGGGCCCACTTGGTGTGTGCTTGGGCTGAGCATTGAAGCTTTCATGTGTAGAGACTTTTCTTGGAGTTAAACGCCAGCTTTTGTGCCAGTTTGGGCGTTTAACTCCAGCTTTTATTACAGTTCTGGCGTTAAACACCAGAATTCTTAAGCTGACTTGGAATGCCAGTTTGGGCCATCAAATCTTGGGCAAAGTATGGACTATTATATATTGCTGGAAAGCCCAGGATGTCTACTTTCCAACGAAATTCAGAACCCAACAGCATCTGCAGTCTTTTTTCAGCCTCTGAATCAGATTTTTGCTCAGGTCCCTCAATTTCAACCAGAAAATACCTGAAATCACAGAAAAACACACAAACTCATAGTAAAGTCCAAAAAAGTGAATTTTAAATAAAACTAATAAAAATATAATAAAAACTAACTAAAATATACTAAAAATATACTAAAAACAGTGCCAAAAAGCGTATAAATTATCCGCTCATCACTTCCTCCTTTTTGCATGCTCCTCTTCCATTCTCACCAATCCATTCCTACCTTATACATCTGAAATCACTCACAAACAATATCAAGGTATCGAATGGAAAGTAAATGGAATAAAATAGACTAAATTAGGAACAAAAGAGCATGTTTTCATAATCAAGCGCAATTTAGGAGGAAAGCTCAAAAGCATGCTATTTAATGGAATAAGTGTAGGTTTATATGATGAAATCCACTCAATTCTAACCAAAAATTATCGTAAAATATGGATTCATCAAGCATCTTCATGCAATAACAAACATTTTTCTTTACTTTTGGCTTTATATTCTTGCATCTCAGCCATCACATTATCATAAGTGTGGCACAAAATCGTAGTCAACTTCTCAAATTCTGATGTAAATTCACAAATATTGTGTGAGAAATATACCAAATTATTAAATCTCCTACTTCTTGGCTCCAATAAAGGCTTGTCGTAGCTACTCTTGATACGTGTGTGCCTCGTCTTTACATTCTTACTTAAACATTCTAATATATATCTCGGTGACACTTTACCTACTTGCTCAAAGCTTAACGCACTCAAAGAATGATGGCACAATGTACCTCTTGACTTAAATAATAAGCACTGGCATTTTACTTCACATGATATCGCATTATATGTAACCACAAACTTATTGAATGTTGAGTTTGAAACCTATTCTACAACTTCATATGCCGTAAAACCTAGAGCGTACTCCGTTGATCTTGTGATACAATTCACCTTTCCTCTAAATTGTGCTTGAACTTTCTTAAACATCTCATGAGTATACACATGCTGAAATTGAGCTTCTATTGATGATTTTGTTGCACAAGATATAATAGTATGAAAATCTACAGCATCAGATTTTCTCTCTTTTTGCTCTCTACTTCCTATGCAATATAATTATCATATTTTTTCACAAATTCAATCAATGAGCTATTGCACATAATAAACTTGTTAAAAAAATATGCATGCTGTCACTCTTTTGTGTGCTTTTCATCCTAGCCCAAAAGTGGCGATCAAGATAAACTAGGATCCATAAATGACGATCTTTAAAAATCTCTAAAAAAATATAGAATATGTAAATCAGAAACTACAGCACCAAAACATATATAGTTTCACACCGTTATTACAAACTCAAAACACATAAATATCCAAACACTAAAAATAACATCATTAATTCCAATAAAGCCACCGTTACTTGAAAGTCACTTATTGTCTCCAACACCATACTTCATAAGAAAATCATTCCAATTTTTATCAAATACATCTTTTGCAAAAGAGTTTCAAACAAAATGACTCATCTCTTGTTCAATTTCTTCATGTCTCTTGTAGCCATTTAATTTTTATAGAATCTTCTTCATCATATGCCAAATACACCACCTATGAATTGTTACTAGCATACAAGTCTCAATAGCCCTTTGCATCGATACACATTGATCCATAAGAATACCTTTTGAAGCCTTTCCTCCATGAAATGAAGCCAATATTCAAATAACCATTTGAATGATTGAATATCCTTATTTTTTTTATCAAAGCACATCCAAGAAGTGTAGAATTCCCAGGGTGATTCACACCAACAAAAGAACCAAAAATCAAATTATATCTGAAGTCAATAACACAGAAACAAAATTAGCTATGGACCGAAAAAAGAATTAGATATGCACCAAAACGTGTTTCACAAAGCATAGAAACTAGAACAGCAAATTACCTGTTTGTATTGTAAGTGGTATCGAATGAACAATATCTCCAAAAACTCACAAGAAGTCCTGCTTCTTGTATTAGCCCAAAAAGCATTTTTGATTGAGTGATCAACCTCAAATTTAAGCTCATAAAAGAAGTTCTGATTCTTCTCATTCATTTTTATAAGTATTTGCCAAATTCTTTGGTATCATCTTGTTCAGAAATATTACGGACATTTCTTGTAATGTAATTTCTCACATCTTTTTCAATAAAACTTAATTCATGATGATCTCCTGCTGCTGTGACAAATGATTGATATAGTTTACTTGGTATAATTCCATCTTTATCATTATTCTCAGTTGTATGACACACAAACATGCTTAACTGCCTATATTGTTTAAGCATTTACACTTGATTTGGACAGCATAGATGTGAATGATTCAAAACAACTTTCGAAATAACCCAAACACCAGTGTCCTTCAATATATGTATATAAATTCTTACTGGACAATTTAATCCAGCCGAGAAGGTTGTCTTCTGAGTTAGAGATATGTTCGATTTTCATTTTTTTCTCTATTGCATGTAATCAATTGGTTCTTAATTTCATTTTCGTTCCTATTTGTGTTCCTTATTTTGGTAGAAAAACTTGCAAGTTTAGAATAATCTTTGTAGAATTTTTCAGCTTCTTCAAGTGTGTTAAAAGTCATCCCAACCTTTGGGACATACTGCTCATCAACATCACACAAACTAAAAAGAGACAAAAAAAAGGCTATAAGCACGACACCATAGTAAACTAACAAACCATCGAAAGTGTTCATATTTGTAATCAAAGAATTTCATCAGCTCATTGTTGATGAAAATCACATAAAAGTAAAAAAACACAATAACTAATTCCATTTAGCACCGAATGTATAGCATAAGAATCAACAACATCAACCACAAAATCATATATCAAAGTGACTACAACAAAAGACAAAACACCTAAAATAATTCTAGTTAACATTAAATTGTGTCTTAAAATACACAGAAACTATCATTAAACATAACATAAATAGATTCATTAAAAAAACAATGCAAAACACCTACATTTCATTCAAATTTAAATCTTCAACCATGAACACTGATTTTTACAAAGAAAAATGAAATTATTAAACTCATAGACAAAATTATACGAGCATCAACTACTAACGAACTATATTAACTAGGAACGAACCAAACCTCGTCCACTTAATTCAATTCAAAACAATAATCCAATTCGCATTGATTCAACTGATCTAAACTTACATCATTCATTATTTTCAAATACGAAAAACATATATGAATTTGATTTCATTGTTTTATCAAAAACAATTCAGTTCAAACAATATTCATCATAAAAGAAAAAGTCTATAAAGAAAGAGAGAAAAAATCCCCAGAGAAATCAAAGAAGAAAACGAAATTCGCTAAAAAATGTCGAGAAAGAAGCCATTTATGTTAAAAGTCTGTTACATATTAGGGGCAAGTGTATGTAAATGACTTGATTGGATTTAGTTAACTAAATCACTTGGTTATTGATGCATGAGCATCATTTGATAGTTTTCTAGTGAATTATGTTACTAAAGATGGTGATTTCTCATTAATTCTCTTATATTTTTATCAAGATACTTTGAGTACTTTATTTTATATGTTTTGCAGAGGATTAGTGAAGATTTTCCCAATAAACAAAGGACAACCAAAAGAAAATTTCAAATCACAAGCCAAAATCAAGTGAGAAAGCAAACAGAAGAAACAGAGAACTAGAAAAGAGGAAACAGAGGAGGAAGACACAAACAAGTAAGTTAAACGTGGAGAAGCCATGTTACACATTGGACCTAACTCCAAGAACAACTTCAAGTCACTTTTCTTCAAGAATGTGTAACATGGAGAAGCCACATTAAACGTCCAAGCTCATTCTCACCCATGCATGCATCTACGTTTAACTTGCATCAGCCAAGTTAAACGTTGGGCCAAAGGCCAGTGGCTTCCCCTTCATCAAGATTGCATAAGTTAAACATGGGAGGTCCAAATTAAACGTTGGGCCAAAAGCTAGCAAGTTCCTCTTCTCTATGTATCGCACAAGTTTAACATGGGACAACCATTTTAAATGTTGGGTTTGTGCCCAATGGCTCCCCCTTCTCATTATGTCGCACACGTTTAACTTGCATCATCCAAGTTAAACATTGGGCTTCCTTCCTCCCTCCTTGTGTCACACACGTTTAACATGGATAGTCCATGTTAAACATTTCTTCATGCAATGTTAAACGTCCAAGCAAGCTTCTTCCACATTCAAGCCTCTTCTTTACCTAAGTTAAACATAGGATATTCCAAGTTAAACATGGGCTTTCAAAGTCCCCTGGGAGATCTTTGCTTTATGGAAGTTAGTTAAAGAAAAGATATCAGTTGATTTAGTTTTAATTAAGTTTTGAATTAATTAGTTCTAAAGGTATTTAAGGGATTTTGAAAAACCCTGAAGAACATCTAGTTATTCCTATACACTTTTGAAACCTTGATTTTGTTTTTCTCATCATGAGTAACTAATCTTCTCTATTAAGGTTAGGAGCTCTGTTGATTCTTATGGATCGATGTTATTATTTTTTTATTCTTGATTTATGTATTGATGTTTCTAAAAAATTAAGTTTTGTTCTTCATCACAAAGATTTGAACATATTAGAAAATAGTTTGGATCTAAATTGAATTCTAAAATCATCCTGGGAAGGCTGTGTATTAGAATTTAGCTTGAAATTTATTCTCATGATTCTCTAAGTTTTGAAACTAGTTTGATAAACGGAAGTAAATCATCCAGGATTAGGACTTGAGACTTGTGTAGTTTTAAATCAGTGAATGTGCTTAATCTCTTATCTTAAATAATTAACTAAGGAATTAGTGATTAATTAAGTTAAAGAGAAATTGAATTGCCAAGAAATTGAAGTTTGATTAATAAGGATTCACCATAAGAAATATTTTTGCATGATCAAGGTAGAAAGTGAGAAGCATTATTTCTAAAAGTTTCAATATCTCTGAAACTTTAACGTTCTAATTCATATTACTTTCTTCATCTATTCACTGTTGCTTTTAATTGGTTGCTGTTTAGTACTTGAGTTATCTCAAATTAAGATTTTGTTTGTCTGACTAGAATAATCATTTGATCCTTGTTGCTTAGTCAGTTAATCCTAGTGAAAATGATAAATTGATAATTCACTCACCGTGATATTACTTAATACGATTCGTTACATTTATTGATAGTTTGTGGTCATATTAAATTCGCATCAATTATAAAATTTTATTGTATATATAATACGGTCATTTTAAAATAAAAGTTATTTTGTGACAAACAAAAGACATATTTTGTAGAAGCATTAATTATTTTAATACATCAAGAACTCATCTAGTTAATTTTAAGAACAAAAGTAAAAGGTTATCTAAATTTATTTTAGAATTAGTTTTAATATATTGATAATATAAAATATTTTATATAATAATTTAATTATATTTATTTTTTAGATGACTATTTATAATATTTATAAAAATTAATATTTTTACTAACATATTATACATATTATAATACAAAAATATTATTTATAAATAAAAATCAATTATTATAGATTTATATATAAATATATAATAATTTAATTTATTTTTAATATATTTTATATTTTAATATATATTTTTTATCAATAACTAATTTTAATAAACACTTAACATGTTAATTTAAATATATGTATAAAATTATTTTAAAATACATTAAAATTAAATTCTTTATTTTTATTAAAAGATCTGAGATCTCTAATGTTGTAGGTTCCGGTGCTGGTGTTGAAATTTATCACTTTTAATGAAAAGAGAGAAATGGGAACACGTGGGTGCACAGAGTCACCGCATTGCCGTGACTGAGTTCTCGTGCCTCTGTCTTCAGTCTTCACCACATGCTTAGGAGCCAAACGGTGACTTAACTATCCGTTAAAGCCATTAGTCATGAAAGTGAAACTGGCACATACCTCTTACTCTGAACGTGTCGCTTCAAAACACGACAAAACAATACACCCTGCACATGATTCTACCTTACATTATTAACTCTTAACTCCTTCTATTTTATTTATTTATTATTTCTTTAGAACCAACCAAAGAAACCAAACTTGGGAACCAAACTTGGGATTTAAAGGGGGAATCTTTCGAAGCATTATAGGCTTCCGTAGTCTCATGTGTCTTCTTGATACCTAACATGCTTCCTGGGTTTTGTTAACACAAGGACCATTGGAAACTGCGGTTACTTCTTCTTGCATCTTATATGCTTTCTTTGTTGTTTACAATTATGGTTTCTGTGCTTCTGTGTTTGTGTATGTTTCAGTAATATAAGGGTGTGTTTGGTTGGTTTCTTTTCAGGGTAATGATTGATGATATGGCTGGGGAGGTTGAAGAATCATTCAGCATTAACTTTCAGGTTTTTGTGTTGTCTTTTCATCCACTTTTGTTGATTTCAGCATGGATCTATAGTTTTCACTTTCAGTTTCAGTTATCATGTTCCATTCATAATCCATTACCACACATGCTTTTATGTTTTGGTAATTCTTAGTTAGTATATTCAGTTATTGTGTCATAGTCTCTGATACATTGTAGTTTCGATCTCATATATTATTGCTTCTTGAACTTAATCTAAAATTAGATTTAGGTAAAGAAATTGACTGGAATTGAATAGTGTAATATTGTTATTATGCCAGTTCATTCTTAGTAAGGTTGAAGGTATACTATTGAAGGTATACTATGCCAGTTGGATAGATTTTGTTTGTGTTCTAATTTCTATGGGTTGCATCTTAAGGAAACATTCATATCTATGATTTATAATACTGCATATACATGTTTTATCTCTTTTTTTTTCATGTAATTTTCTCCCCGGTCACTTGCAACTCACTGTAATATCTTGCAATAGTATCAACATTATGAGAATTGAACGGATATGGTATTAATGTTGATACGAAAAACTTGATTTTTGTTCATGACTGTTGTTGCTTTGGATTCTTCCTTGCCAAATTTGCAGGCCGATTCTATACATTCGGGCTCGATCTCATTCGGCAGATTTGAAACAGAACCTTTATCTTGGGAAAGAAGGTCTTCTTTCTCTCACAATAGGTACTTAGAAGAGGTTGAGAAATGTTCAAAATCAGGTTTAGTCACTCAGAAAAAAGCATATTTCGAGGCTCATTGCAAGGAGAAGGGCCTTTTTGGTTTTATTCCATCCGGTGGCCATGACAAATCGGATAGAGCAAACTGCGAAAACAAAGGCTCAGAGGGAAAGAGCAACCAAGAAGGTTTTGATTCAAATGATGATGTTCATTATGTTCAATATGATGAAATGTCACGAGAGGATTTCGATTCGGATGAAAATACACATTGTGTTCAGATAGAGAAGAATTTCCAAGAGCCAAATGAAGATGACTTCTATATTCAATTTGATCAAAGATTCCAAGAAGATTTTGGAGCAGATGTAGCAAGCAACTATGTTGAAATAGAAGAAAGATCCCAAGAGGAGTTTGTGCATAAACACAATGGTTCAGATTACCATGGAGATTATGAAATGATTACATGTGAAAGAGAATATGTCATCAGAGAATGTCCAATTGTTTCAGTTTCAAGTTTGCAGACAGAATCTCCTATGAACAGTTCAAATTATTTGGAAGATTTCACTCATAAAGATATTACTTTAGATGAAGCTTGTCGATTTGAAAATGAAACAAGAAATATACTCTTAGTCAGTAATGGGGGGATTACTGAAGCGAAGAAAGACAATGAAACTGCAAATGATGATGAATTTTCAAGAAGCACCAGTATGACCGTGAATGAACCAGCTCATGGTGTTGATAGAGCAATTTTGCATGATCCTGTGAATCCTTGTCCGAAGGTACACATTTCGAGTGTTTGGTGTGAATAGTGTTAATTGGGTGCAGAATAAATACTATGAAGATAGTACATCAAGATTACTTATCTTAACCATAACAGCATGTGCTTATGCTTATAATTTGTATTTCCTTCAACTGAAGCCTTGTTTCCCTTTCTTATACAACCTTGCTTCTTATATACATAGGAAACAAAGACAGAGCCTAGTCTGAATTTTGAAGTAAAAAATATTCAAGTGCGCAAAAGCAGTTCTTCAAGATCATCAAAGGACCCTGCAAAATATCATGGTAGAGAGAGTCCAAGGAGAACAAATATGGGAAAGAATTCCTCTAAACCTGCAACTCCAACTACTCAATCATTGTGCAGAACCACCACCAAAGAGGTAAGAATTTATGAGTATTAAAAATTTTGGTTGTTAATTCCATTGTATTGCTATACGGTATGAACATGGTTTCCCTTCTATATATTTGGCTTATAGTTGTTGGAGTAGTACCCCAAATCAGTTCCCATAAAATTTTTAGTTGGACACTTTAATTTTCAACAAATTTTAATCACCAAATTAGTCTCTAACCATTTATTTTGTTAGACAAATCAATCATTACGTCAATTAAAAATAGACAAATCTGTCCTTATCGTTGTTTAATAATGACATAACAGTTTCTAAGAAATTTTAAAATTCTCATATTAGTCCCTCCATATAGACGAACAATCTGATGTGAGGATTGATGATTTGTCTAAATAAGTAAAAGTTTGGATATTCATTTGGTGGATAAATCTGTTTGTCCGGCTAAAAGTTTGTTAGGGACTGATTTGGGGTATTCTCTACTCTTTGGATTCCCCTTAACTTTTGTGCCTCCGTATGCAGGTTTCTAAAGTTCCGGAAAGCCTAATTCATGAAAGAAAAAGGTAGTTGTTTCTCTTCTGGAAGTGTTATTATTCACTTCACATTTTTCATACCTGAAATGCTTTTAAATTGTGATAGTGATAAAGTATCAAGGATTAAAAAGGATGCAGAATCCCAAGCTACTGTGCTAAAAACCAATTCCAAAGGAATTCAAGAAGCAGAGAGGTTTGTAACCTGTAGTGCTATATGTACGGATTAATGTTTTGATTTCCTTATTTTTTATCTGTGATTAATGTCATATAGGTCAAATCGAACTTTCAATACAACAAAGTCTGATGGTAAGCCTAAGGCTGCAGCTTTCAACTTTAAATGTAGTGAACGAGCAGAACGGAGAAAAGAGGCAAGTGTTATCATTTTAGTCTCACTTTCCCTGTGCTTTTTATGTTTTTATCATTAAAAGAAAAAAATGGGTTTTTAAGAATGTTGATTTGTTTCCATGATTGTTTTACTTAGTTCTACTTGAAGTTGGAAGAAAAATTGCACGCCAAGGAAGCTGAGATGAATCAAATACAAGCAATATCACAGGTAATTTTAAGTTACCAATAATATCTTATGGTTCTTATAAGTTGGTATGCATGATAGAATATCAGGGTAAAGTTTTCAAACCGGTTAAACTTGAAGAAAGAAATGAAGTTACCAAGTTCCAAATGAGTTTCCTTTTTTTTTTTTTTTATGCTAATGTTAATATGTAATTTGTCTGAGTAATATGAAAGATCTGGGTTTCCAAAGGATTGTGTAACTCTAACTAAATGTAGCTGACTCCACTTAGTTTCGTATTTATGAAGCTTGAAGAATTTTCTTATATTCAAGGTCTAATTATGCAGGAGAAGAAAGAAGCTGACATTAAAAAACTCCGGAAGAGCCTTAACTTTAAAGCAACACCAATGCCTTCATTTTATCGCACGAATTCGTCTTCACAATCACAGGGTAATAAGGTACAGGCTTTCTAAGGAGCTGATTAGTTTGTAAAAATATTTTCTATTTTCGTTTTCTATTTTGATTTTCTGAAAATGATTTTCATTTTCAACTTTTCCCATTTTAGAAAAGGCTATTGGTTTGTGAGAAGAAGATTCATTTTTAAGTATCGAAAATAATAAAAATATGCTTTGTTGGTTTATTTTCAATAGTTTAAAATCACAAAACTATATTTTTATTAAATGTACTATTTTAGTTATTTAATTTTTTATTAAATTAACAATTAATTTTTATATGGTATGAATATGAAATAAATTATTATCTTATTATACTATTTTAGAAAAATTTGGTATCTCTTATATATATATATATATATATATATATATATATATATCAATTGAAACAAAAAATCAAAACTAAAATTAGTTTTACACCGAACGAATCAATTAATTAATATCAAAATTTAATGATGTAAACAATTTTTTAACAAATAATTTATTAATAAAATGAATAAATAAATATTAAAGTTAAAAAAATTTAAAACAAAAAACCAACTTTCTTGTCAATAATTTTAAGTTTTATATTTTTTTTAATTTTTATTATCGATACCTTCATAATTGATTATCATTTTAAAAAATTATTTTCATAACAAAATTATTTTTTTAAACAAAAAAATAAAGGTCAAAAATAAAGAAATTTAACAAATACATGTTAATTCGGATAGTACGTACTTAATACTAAATAAAATAAAAAACTCAATAAATATATATTTTAGTTCTAATTAGAGCTCTATTTTTTTCTTTAATTATCTTGTCTATATACTCAAAGATACAAAAATCAAGCATAAAATAAAAAATTGAGAATCAATTGAAATAAAAAAAAATCACTTTTTTCAAAAGATGTATGTTATAAATTGGTAAATAATGGATATCCTAACAACAGAACATATAGAGAAAGGAAGAGAAGGAAGAGAAGACGGAAAAGAACGAGCGAAGTACATTGGGTGAATGTCGCGTCAGTGAGAAAAAAAATAATATAAAAACGAGTAGGTGAACTCCGAACATTTGTCCCAAAACTAAAAACGCTGTTTTGGTGTAAAAACGTTTTCAAAAGTTAAAACTGGAAAGACTGAAAACATGACAATAGCGTTTTTAACTTTGTTCTGTCTTTTTAAAAAATGTCATATTTTCATTTTCATCGAAAATGAAAATGAAAATGAAAACTTAAACCAATCAGCCCCTAAATTTTCCTAGTTTGCTTTTTGTTTATAAATTAGAACTTATGATCTATACATGAACTGATTAGAACTTATGATCTATTCATGAACTGTTACGTCTTGTTCACACTCATCTTCAAAATTATGAGACTTCCTTAGACTTGGGGTCGGTTCAGCCTTTCTTTACCTCGTTTAGTTTAATAATTTAGTCAAGTAATTCGTCAAACTGTTATTTTAACTGCACCTAATCAATGTTAGTGGATTCCTCAGGCTGTGTCACGTAACACCAGAAGTAGCAAAGCACAGAATCAACCAAAATGTTCAGGGAGTGAAGCAGCTGTATCATTACCTTCAAAATCGAAGACCAGAAGTGATCAATCTTCTTGTGAATATGTAACATCAAACGAACGATATAGTATTTTGGTCGAAGAGTGCAGTCAGACAAATGTGTCTAAAGCCAGTCGAACAATTTCTCCTGCTCCATCAACCAGCCAGAGCTGCCGCCCCAATCCTGCAACAAATAATCGCCTTTCGGGAGAGAAAGACCGAGCAAAGGTTACACTGCAAAAACATAGAGTATCGGAGAGTAGTAAAGGAGCAAAAAGACAAGACAATGAAGGAAAAGACAGTGATCAAACTCAAAAAACATCAAAACACAGATTTGAGATCATGAGAAACAGTTCTTCTAGTGGTGGTAATCTCACTGTACGTGTTGCTTCCTGAAGAAGATTGCCCCTTCATCTTCAATCTTGAGCCATTTGATTAAAGCATATTGCAGAATGCTGATTGATGTAGCAGCAGCATGTTTAGACAGTATTATGCAAAATGCAGATTGAAATAGCAACAGCATATTAGTATTCAGGATATTTAATTGATGGTATAGCTGACGTAATTCAATGAGGGTTACTAATTTTAGTGGTAGCTACACTGTTATATAGGCAGCAATAGCATGTAAAAGTGAGCTTTAGTAAATACTAATTTGCATACTTTTTACTGTTGTTCCTGTTAGACCTTAGAACCTTAAAGTATTTATCATAAAATAAATGAACTTGATTGAACTTTTTGTTTTCAAATACATTACCCTTCAATTGATATTTCTTCTAAACCGTATATTGTTACCTATTATCAGAAACTGGCAGTTCTCAATCGAATGTCTCTAATCCCAGGCTTTTCACATTCCTGTTGGTTCTCAATTGAAACACAGTGAAAGTTAATAATATCAACATTATTATGGTCATACTTTCATACATATGGAGACACATAATAGATACAAGTGGTTTTCACAATTCACTTGTATACTACAAATTTTTCTGCCCCTCATCCTTGATAACAGAATGTACATGGAAGCTTATAATGGCATAGTAGCCATTACAGTATTAAGAAGGATTAAGAATTGATATAAACAACTAGAAGCTGCAAGATTATGAAAACCTATTGCTTTTGATTCGTCAAATCGGGTGAGGCCAAATACTTATCCAGCTTGAATCCTGCTTCCTCTGCCTCCTTGCAGATATCCTTGCACTTTGCCATTCTTCCGGAGGCCATGTAGATTCCAAGCAAGTCCTTGTATATGCCGTAAGTGGGAGAAAATCCTGCTTCTTTAAGCTTTGAAAAATATCTCACAGCTCTAGGTAGATCATTCAAAGCAACAAACAGCTTTATCACCACACGATAAGCCGGAAGATCGAAGAGGCAGTTTGAAGCCTCCATTTCCCAAACTACAGCCAATGCCTCCCTGTATTTCTTCTGCGTGTAGCGGCTGTGAATCAAACAACTGAACATGACAGCATTTGGTTCGGAACTGGACTGTATGAACCAGCTAAACAGGCTCTCGACTAATTCAAATTTCCGTATCTTATTGCACACTTTCATTATAGCTGTACAATCTTGCTGGCTTAGATTCAATTCATCTCTTTCTCCAAGTTCATCTAATAATGACTCTACATGCTTGTGTCTATCAGGGTTCTTTCCAAGTTCTAATATCAGTTTCGCATAAATGCCTGGATCCAACATTCTTTTGTCCCTTCTTGATACCGAAAGAACCTCCAATGCAAGCTTAAGGTTTCCGCCTTTAATGAAACCCTTTATCATTGCCTCCAAAACACCACGACTTGCCAAAGCAGTGAACTTTTCAATGTTGAATGGAATCTTCAACTCATGGTTCCTGGCCAAAACTTCAACCGTTGAGGCCAGAATCCAATCATCTGGGTAGAGATGATGTTGCTTTTGTGCCCAATTGAATGTCTGCAAAGCTCTCTCAGGGAGCCCCATATGACCTAATTCCCGTATTGTCATTGATAAGGATCCCTTCCTTAGGAACTGCACCCATTTTCCAAGAACTATAGATACATCTTTGTCTGGTTTAAGCTTATTGATCTCTCTTGCTAACCCAACTAGGAAACTTGGGCTCTTATACACTTTCTTAGCCATAGAAGCACGGGATGAAGCTGCTGCTGGAGCTGCTAATTTCACTAGTCGTTTCAGTGTAGGTAGTCCCAAGGGTCGAAGCTTGTAGGGAACTGGAAGTGGAAGAGGTCTTTTCCGTTCTAATTTTCCAGGCTTTTGTGGGATTCTCCCTTGAAACAAGGAAGAGATGGCTTCAATCTCATCAGATTCCCAAAGAACAATAGTATTTTCTTTTTCCTCTTCGTTGGCAACAATAGATCCTCCTTCACGGAAATCAATATCTTCCTCAGTTTTTTCAGGGGTGGTGCTAGGCTTCTTCAAGAACAGATTAACGCCAAACTCTGGAGGTTGCTTGGCACGTCGTGGAAGTTGGACATTCTTTGTTGATCTTCTCCTCCTATTTGAATGTGCAGCTAAAATGAATCTGTCATGTCTGCACAGAATTCTTCCCAATGGAACAAAATGAACACCAGGAAATGACACCGCGTAGGCCATTATTTAGAAGAATGAACCAGAAATATTATGGTTGAACTATCAATTGTCATTGAGAACCTGCAAAAAAGAATGATAATACACAACATATATATTAGTGGATGTTTGGTTTGGCATTGGTCATCTCCCAACGCATGTTAAGTTTGCCTCAAATGAATACAATTGTATTTGGATAATATTGGGTAAGCTCAACGTAGATTGAGTTTTGTTCTAAATAGCGATAAGATGTTAGTTACCTATTTTGACCTTTTATATTGAGTAGTATGTTAATTTTGATCTTTGACTTTCCTTCTAGTAATTTTGCATTTCAATGTAAGTTTAGATAACATGGTCCAAACAATATTCATTTTTCAAAATAATGTCCAACCAAAAAAATCCAAACACAAACCACATTGAAATTTATCCAATTTTAATAAAAATTAATTTTACAAAAGCACATTCATACCAACATTCATTTGCAAACACTAATCATCGAACATAACTTTATCAATTAAATCACATGAACTGAGTTCAGAAACCATATTGATTACAATATAAAAGTAATGGTCGAGCAGAACTTTTAACAAACAGATGGTATACAAATTCTAGATGGTATCAAACAAGTGTGTATTATCTTTTCATTCAAACATAAAGAAACTTGAAGCATACCATAAACCGGTATGTGAAGTGCAAAGGAATAAAGGCATCAACTAATGAACTTGTCAACAGAAGAACTTACCTGAAGTTCAGAGATCAAGTGTAAAACCATCATTTGCCATTTTCCTTTGCAATTTTCATAATTTTATTCAAATAAGAATTCGAAAACAAGACGAAAACAAACCATAAACCTCTGATGCTGTTGATGGATGACTACGGCGGAATTACAGCGCCGGATATGGAGAAACGGATAACAGAGATACACAACAACACTGACAGGACAGAGACAGCACGAAGAGCGGCTTTCCGCTGCGGTTTTTCCGGTAGGGACGCAGACGCCGAGCAAGAGAGGGACTCAGGGAACGTGGGAAGGGAGGTTGTTGTGAGAAGAATAGGAAGAGCGAAGAGACAGGGTTTCTATGTACATTTTGGTTTTATATACAGGGACAAAAGAATCTTTCTAGATTTGGATTTTGGAATTCAATCAATTTTGGACTCAGAACTTCAAATTAATCTCTAATTATTAGATCGTCGGACCATCCGGTTCAATTGAAAAACCAATGAACCGGATCTTAATCCAGTTCGTGTGATATAGTCTAATATAACACATTAAACATAATTATAGTCTAATATAAACCTTAAAATATCATCCAAATTAAAAGTATTACATAAACCAAAATGTTATGATCTCATTCAAATACAAACTTAAGTCAAATAACAAAAACAACCAATCAAACATAAAATGCCAACATCCAACTGATCCAAGTTTGTCATCAATCATCAAAATCTACCATAACAATACAATCTAACAACTAATCAACTTATCAATGCCAAATCAGCAAGCAACCCTAAACCCAACAACTAATCAATTATCAAGGTTTCAACAATAAACTATAACAATTAATCATGCTTCAAGCAACCAGCTTCAACAATTAATCATTTAGTAATGCTTCAAGCAATCAGTACCAAAAAATTAATCATTTAATCATGCTTCAAACAATCAGTTTAAGCAGTCAGCACTAAACAATCAGTTTAAACAATTAATCACTTAATAGTTAATAATGCTTTAAGCAATCAGCACTAAAGAATTAATCAACAACAAGCACCAAAGAATTAATCAGCAACCAGCACCAAAAAATTAATCATTTAATGAAGAATTCTAACTAATGAAGAACTCTAACTAATGCATCTGAACAAATCAAGGCTTATGTAGAAATCATGAAGACCAACACTGTTATGCTATTCCTTTGATAGCCATTTGGATTTTGGACCTGAATATTATCTTTCCCTCTTGAATGGTTCATATTCTTCTTTGTTTTACAAATTAGATTATGTAAATAAGCATGATTTTCAGTCACATAGAAGAAGACTTCTCTGATGCATGCTGGTTAACAGGAGGAGTCACTTCAACAATTATTATTACAACAAATTAGATTTATACCTAGGGTTAGTGGAAGACAGGGAAGAATGCAGAGCTGGCGGCGACAGGGACAGTGGCTGGGGTGGAAGGGTCGAACAGGGCTGGCGTCGGCGGGAAGACACTTCGCGACGGCAAGGAGTGGTGGCGGTGGCTGCGATTTCCACTGCTGACTTCGTGACGGACAGAGCTGTGCGAATCTCCAAGCTGGCTCCAGGAACTTGCGACGGTGAGTGACTTCCACGGAACTTGCGACCGCGGCGGTGGCTGGACGGAGGGTGCGCCGGAAGCTCGAGGTGGAGACTAGAGGCGTGGTAACTAAGAGCGAGAGGTGAGAGTCG
The DNA here is from genome assembly GCF_059453495.1 of Arachis ipaensis. Lineage (NCBI taxonomy): Eukaryota > Viridiplantae > Streptophyta > Magnoliopsida > Fabales > Fabaceae > Arachis > Arachis ipaensis. Next base: position 41,136,060 of record NC_142439.1, read on the forward strand.
AGGGTTGGAGGGTGGAGGCTCGAGAGTGTTGTCTGGGTGAAGAACTGAAGAGTGAAGACTGAATGCTAGGGTTCTTTTGGGAGCAAAACGCAGCGTTTTGGGCAAAAACTAAAAAACCGGCCGGGTCCCGGTTCAGTTCGACCGACTGGTTTTTGGCCGGTTCGGCGGTTTAATTTTTGTTCTTGAATTTGGCAGTTTTCCCTTCTGTCCGAACTGTGTTTGTTAACGGTTTTTGGTTCGACCGACCGGTTCGAACCGATTTTCAAAACATTGGTCTGAACACACCGCAAATTCAGAAAAACTTATTTGAATTGGTTTAAACTGCTGAAGAACCGGACATAACAACCATGGTCAACCTGCGCCTCCACCTTGGACCTGCAATGCCTGGAATATAGTAGGAACGCCAGCTAATTGCCTTAAAAAAAGAGCTATGACATGTCGGAAATGGATCCTCTCAATTGTTAAAAAAAAATTGAGAGTGTAAAGTGTGATCTCTAACCCTTCATTGCTCTCTCTCTCTCTCATATTTATTCTTGGTTTCACTTATAAAATTAATGGTGAGAGAACACACTTTACTCTCTCAATTGTTAAAAAAATTGAAAGGATCCATTCCCTGACATGTCTCGAACTCTCACCATGAAGGAATCTAATGCCACACTAGTCACTCGGCCATATGACAACCGATCCAAACCGGTGTAAACCACTCACAGTCTCACATCATAAAGGAATCTAATGCCATACTAGCCAATGGGCCGCATGACAACTGATCCGAACCGATGTAAACCACTAAAGAACCGGATATGATAACCGTGGTCAACCCGCGCCTCCACCTTCGACTTGCAATGCGTGGAACATATTAGAAAGTAGGAACGCTAGTTAATTGTCTTCAAAAAGAGCTACGACATGTCTCGAACTCTAACCATGAAGGAATCAAACGCCTCACTAGCCACTAGGTGTAACATCTCCTTTTTTAATTATGTTTATTATTTAATTAATTAAATTTATAATAATTTGAATTTTAACCTTATAATAAAATATAAGAAAAAATAATATACTTAAAAAACTAGCATATCTAATTTAAAATTTGAAAATACTAGTTTTAGTAAATTTTTATCTGACAATAAGCAACCTTTTAAGATATAGTCATAACTAATTCTATATTTATTGGATCTAAATGATCTTTAGTTACATGAAAAGATAAGAAAAGTAGTTTTATTCTTTAAGTTTAGTGTAAAATCAAATTCAAATTAAATTAGGTAGATAAATCCGTTACGAGTTCATAGTAGAGAATCGTGCTCTAACCAACCATCCTAATGTACTAACATTATTTCATAAATATCTCAAGCTATTATTATCCGATTGAATTTGTTCAAAGTTTGTTTTAAAGCTAACTCAATTCTATATAAATTTAAGTCTAATAGCTATTTCAAAATTCCAAATGTAGAAAATTTTATAGGACTTACAAAGTGACAATTCAGATTAGAGATTTCACCTAAATGCGAGTTACATTCTCCTAACACAATCTGTATATACCTAAGAGCTATTTGAATCATTTATTTCTCATTATATTCCCTTTTCTTTTATATAAAACTTTCTAGGTAACCTATCTTCTCTATCTTCTATTTTCTCTATAAATTGTCATTCGTGTACTTTATCCACTTCATTATCAGAAAAGTTATTATCTCTTCTCACTTTCTTACTTTGACACTAAATCCTTTGCTAAACTATTCACAAATTTTACTCATATATTATTCGAGAATATATCCTCTCTGAACTATGCAAACTATGGAATATGGAGATTTTCTTTCTATGCCTTAGTCAAAGATTCAGACCTACATTAAAACATACACAAAGTCTAGCCATGGAACAAGTCTCTCTTCGGTAAGGAATCATGTCTATTTGAATTGGAACATATATAGGATTTCTACAAACTTTACTGGAGGTAGGGTTTTATACTACTTTTTTGATATGTCATATTTTAAATATTTTTAAATATAGATGTTAGCATTGTATATCATGATATAGTATTTCTTTATTTCATACACATTAAGCATTATAATAACCATCTTATGTGCATTAAAGAACTGAGGGAATGATCCTTTAGTAAGGGAAGGTGACCCCAAAGACAAGATATTGAAATGATTCTTTAGTAAGAGAATGTGATTGATCGAGATGATCTTTCAGTAAGGGAAGATGATCACCAAACTTTTGGGATAAGAACCTTCGATAAGGAAAGGGGACTCCCACCTTTTTATACCGGTTTGAGCTCAGTACCTTCCAAAGTCAAAGTAATGTTAAAAGAATGCTTAAGAAAAGTTAAAGTCTATTTGATGCATTGCATAAGAGTTTTTTGGTCAACAAAGGATCATTTTCTTTTCATGTAAGAGAAGTTAGGAGAATGTCAAGAAAAACTAAGTCAAGGTCCATGTGTTTGTATTATTTATAATTTAACGTTATAGCCATTCAGTCATGAGTCACATGTATCATAACATAAGCAAATGAGAAGCATCTAAAAATCACACCACTCCAACTAACAAAGGCTTTTAAAAATAATAATTGAACAATATTGCATCATCATTATTTTTATTTTATAAACTTAGAGTGGCTAGAGATGGATACAATGACACCATATAGATAAACTATTGAGAAACTTTTGTTTTTCACCCCTTTCTCTATACCATCTTCAAGAACAATGCGGCACGAAACGATGCACTGCTCAATTGAGATGAAAAGACCAGTGCACGATTAGGAGCGAGATATCAGGGGCGTAGATACAGAACGTTAAGCACTTACACAAATTCATATTAAGAAGGGAGAATAGGCGGTTGATTTAGTAATAGTTATGCAAATTAAGAGAATTAGAAATTTTTGTGTGTCTTATTTTATCTTTATTAAGTAACTACAATTGTGAATTTGATGTTTTTTTATGATTATTTGATGTGAGTAAAGTTTGTCATTATTTTTGTTTTTATAGTTTAGTACGCCTATTTTTCATGTTAGTATCTCTAGATCCACTTATATTTTTTAACTAGTAACGGTTCTAATAAAAACTAGCTATCCACTATTTTTTTATATATAAATTATTTTATATAAAGATTTTATTTTTTCAAAAATATCGTAAAGTTTCAATATCAACGACCAATATAATCTAAATGAGGCTTAAATCTAGTTTAGAAATATTAGGGTGTTACGTTTTGGTATCAGAGTAATTTAATCGAATGGGGCCATATTTTATGCTTGTAAGATTAATTAATTATCATTTAGTTATAATTAATGTCATGCCATGAAATCTTTTCAATATGATGCAATTATATTAGAAATATGTGATCATCTAATAGTAAAAGTTATTGTGCTCTTATATTTTTATTTGAGACTTATCACCGTAATTGTTTGATCAAAATATGTATGTGTCAATGTCAAAACATATATCACTTAGGAACATTCTGTTCATACTTAAAGACATAGCCAAATGCACATGAGACATTCTCAAAAAAAAAAGTTAAGAATATTGTTCACATGTTCATATAGAATAATGGGTGACAAGTTATATAAAAATAATTTTAAAATTAGGAGACCAAAAAACTCACAATTTGCACCATAAACAAATAAGATTAACTTATCTAATTGCTCTTAAGTGAATGCATACAAATAGCGATATGTATCTAATTATGCCTTTGCATGTGATTTATATGATTTGAATATTTGAGTTTGATGTATTAGAATGTTGCTTGATGATTAATGATCTTTATTGCTTGTTAGAGATTAGGCTGTAAACTTAGATTTTCACTTAGGGTAATATAGAAAGAGTAAGTTGCATAGTTAATTTTCCATTCTATACATTACATTTTCAAGTAAGGTAAGATTTGGGTGAAAACTTAATAAGTCTAGTTTGTTGTCTTCAAAGTTTAGGACTATTTAAGATCTTTAGAAAAATTTATAATTTTTGAAAGTAAGAATGCTTAAAAACTTTTAAAATAGGAGGATTTTGATGCGTCTGCTCTTTAGTAATTTTTATTATGTTTTTTTTATGTTTTTTTTTATGTTTTCTTAGGTTTAAATACATAAATCTTTATCAATCCTATTAAAATAAACTATCAGTGCTACTTAACAAGTTTCATAGTGTTTTTAAGGAAATATAGGGTTTTAAAGATAAGAAACTCAAGTAGCGGAGTAATGATAATCAAAGAGTAACAAAACAGAAGAACTAAGGAAGCAGAAGGTGTACCTACGCACATAAAGGAGCGCAAGCACCAATCAAGGAATGCATCTAAAGGTGTGCGTACGCATACACTTATGCATACGCACGAGTCAAGATTTTTGGGAAAACGTGCCACGTAAGAAAGAGAATATTTACACGCCCTTAGCATCATCACTAGCTAAGAAACTTCTAAAAAACGGGCCAACAAACTCCCAGTAACTTCCCAAGATCAAATCAAATAACCTTCAGATTTGATTCTCCTTGATTATAGACTCTCCTTGATCTTAGATGGATAAAGATTTGTATTTAAATTTATTAAGTTAGTTTTTATCTTATTTTAAATATAAATTAGGAAGTTATCTTAACCATTCTGGTTAAGATAAGATTAGTTTTAGAATTTGAATTCGAATTTGAATTAGTAGGAATTTTAGTATAAATAAGTGAGATCACTCACTGAGAAAAGGCCACGGTGTGGGGGGCTACACTCTCTCCTCTTTGAAAATTTACAGTTTTAATTTCTTATGGATTCTCTGAAGAACATGAGTTTTTAATTCTCCTTGGTTAAGGTTAGGAGCTCTGTTAATTCCATGATTTAATACATTAGTTTTTCTACTTTTAATTTATACAATTGATTTCTTCTTAAGAAAAGGTTTTGGTTCTTCATATTAAAGGGTTTGAATATATTGGGAAACAAAATCTTCATTGATTTGAATTCTCTTAACCTCTTGGAAAAGTTGATTAATTGAATTTAGTTTGAAAACCGATTCTCATAATTTTTAAGTTTTGAAACTGGATTGATAAGTGACATAAAATCAACTAGGAAAGATTCTTATGAATTGTGTGATTTTATAAATCAGTGAACGTTCTTCAACTTTTTTCTTAAATAATTGACTAAGGGATTAGCGATTAATTAGGTTAAAGAAAAATTAAATCTCCAAAGAATTAGGGTTTGATTACTAATGATTTACCATAAAAGTATCTTTGTATGATTAAGATGGAAAGTGAAAAATATTAATCTGGAAGTTTTAATATCTCCAAAACCTTAACTTTCTTAATCATATTATCTTTATGTTAGTCACTGCCTTACTTTTTTTCATTGATGTTTATGTTTCAAAGTTTTCAAAATCCAAATTTTGATTGTTCGACTAGAATAATTAATTGACTATTGCTTGCTTAATCCGGTAATTCTCATGGGATCGATACTCACTCTCGTGAGTTTATTACTTGATACGACCTGGTTCACTTGCCGATATTTTGTGGTTTATAAAATCCACGAACAAGTTTTTAGCGTCCTTGCGGATGATTAATTGAGATTGACAACTACCAATTGTTCGATTATCTAGATTAGATATTTTTTAGTTTATTTAAATTTTTTATTTTATAATTTTTTTATTTTTCTTTATGTTTGTCACCCTTCATTTTTTTTGCTTTTTAATTTTTACTTTATTTTCTTAACTTCAATTTTATTTCTTTTAAAAACTTTTGTTTGTTTCTTTTTATTTTCTTTTAATTTTTGTTTTTTTTATTTTACTATTTATTCAGTTTATTTTTTTTACTTTATTTTTTCTTTTATTTTCGTTTTTCTTTCTATTTATTTTACTTTCATTTTTTATTATTTTAAAAAAATAAAGTGTCTTTCGGTTAAAATGATTTTAAAATTTAAATTTTTAGGATTTAATTTGAATTTAAGTTTGGTATTTTTTTGAATTTTAAATTTATAAGTAAGTCAGTTAGTTATTTAAAGTGCATAATTAATTTAAAAAATTAAGTTTGGTATTTTAATCTTTGAATTTTAAATTCTCAAATCTCTTTTTTGATTTTTTTAAAGGTTAGGATTCAGATTTAGTTTATTTTATTTTTTTTTAATTTTTTTCTTTATTTTATTTCTTTTGATATATATATATATATATATTTCTGTTCGTTCTTCTTTGCCTTTCTTTTTACCACATGATGCGTTTAATTTGGTTTTGTGTTTTGTGCTAAGGAAAATAACGGAAAGAGATTACATGGGTTACTACTCATACCCAAGGGATGATTCATAATATTGTGGATGGAGAAACTATCCGAATTTTGGTTGGCAAGGTCAAAACCAAGAAAGCTACAATGCTCCATATTCCATCTATCAAGAACCATCATCTCTATATTCTTATCAAGAACCATCATCTCTTGATCGTACCTTGGACAAAATACAATAAATAGTGAATGCATTTATGCAAGATTGTCCAACCTCACCTCCTAATTATTTAAATCAAAATTCTTCACCACTTGGTATACCTCAGCACAAAATTCCTTTCAACATTCATAAAATTCATTTTACTAGCCATAAAACCCGTTACATATCCCTCAAAACAAGTTCACCACATCACTTACATATCCACAAAACTATTCCCAACCTTCATCTCTTGAGCTAGCATTAGAACAATTTATTCAAGAGACTAGAGCACTTAGAGAAAAAAGTAAAGTCTCAAGAAAAAACCTAGAAGAGCACGTGAGACGAATGACACAACATTTTGTTGAGGAACCAACCAATGTCTTCCTGAGGCCCAAGGGAAGAATACAAGGCCATAAGTGAAGAGGTGCTTAGCAAGGAGATTGAAGATCAAACTAAGGCTACAAAAGAGGAGTTAGAAGTGCAAGAGCAAGACCAAGAGGCCCATATACCAAGTGAAATTCCAATAAAGAAGGAGGTTGTGGAGGCATACAAGCCTAGAATTCCATATCCGTCGAGACTACAAGAGGTGGCAAACAAATAGGAAAAATTCCTCCCAAAAGAAGCAATGCAAAATAATACAAAGGAAAGGAAGGATGGCAACTAAAGGAGTCTACACTCCAATGAATCAGGAAAGTACAATGTGGTTTATTTAATTTGACCATCAATCCAAGAAGTTCTTGATGAAGGGGACATCCTAGCCATTACACAACACCAAAGTCCTGAAATCAGAGAAGTGGAGGGAAGCAAGGAAAGCACTCAAAGAAGGATCGTGGTCAACAAACAAAGAACATTATCTTGGGCAAGAAGAAAGCCGAGAATGAGTCAAGCTAGAGACATCAAAAGAACACTTGATGATAGGCAACTCAATTAGTTAGTATCCTTTTTCTTTTCTCCTCCATCAAAGTCCTTTCTTCTAATAAATTGAAAAAAGAGAAAAAAAAATGTTTCCAATGAATAAGCTAGGACAGTAAGTAATGTTGGTTAGTAGTTCTTCCCTCTATCTTATCTTTCCATATTCTTGCATCATGCATATCTCCATGCATCATCTTATCCATACTTATTATCTTGTTTATCCTCTAAGCATCATATCATAATAAAAAGAATTGTTTTACGAAAGGAAGAATGAATTAATTAAATAAAATCATATTATAAAGTGGTGATCCATGAATTGTAATTATGAAAAGGCTACCACAAGGGAATGACCTTGAATAACAAGAGGAGGATGATCCCTCTGAAACAAAAGCTTAGAAAAGTATTATGAGATCTTATAAAACAATCAAAGATCCTTGGGCTAAAGAGAAAAAGAAAAAGAAAAAGAGGAGTAAAGAAAGAAAGAAACAAAAAGAAAAGAAAAATAAAAATCAAAAGTTACAAAGCTCTGAGCATCAATGGTTAAAGAGCCCAGTTATGTGTCTGTGGTGTTGATTGTCCAAGGATAGGCTTCGGTAATTAGATCCGAGGGGTGCTTCATCACCTGGTAACTTGGACCAACTGGTTCGGGATTATCGATCGAAAACCCACTGTTGATTTTGGAAAATTAAAACTCGATTGAAGTGATGATCAAACATTATTGGATTATTATCAATTGTGTGTATTATTTGTTTTGCTAAGTGTGCAGGAAATTAATTTAATCAAAGCCAACCCAAGAAGCATGAAATGTAGCCCAAACCCGGTCTAGTCCACATATGCACATTGATCCTTAATAAACAAAAAGCCTCAACACACGTTGTCCATCAGAAATGCAAATATAAGGAAAGAAAGGAATAAGCCCAAATCTCTTCCAAGACCAATTCGGTGTTTACACTCAAACCCATCTCTCTTCAACCTAATCACTAATAGGACAAGTAAATTAAACTTCATTTGAATCCTTTCTCGATTTCACCGAACACAAACTCTCTCTTCTCTCTCTTCTTTTTCTTTCTTTTCACATCAAAACTCAGAGCCAAGAAAGAAGAAAATGAAAAGAGTCGAAGTTAGGGCACAGTAAAGAACAAAAAGGTCCTTACCAATTTCAAGCAAGAAGAAGGGCTACAACAAAGGGATAAATCTCATCCGGACAGAGCATCACAAAAGGTGGTTTCCCTATCTGTGCTACACCAAGAAACTGTGAAGAAATCTACTGAGCTTCAAGCACAAATCAAGCAACCATGGAGAAAGTGAAGTCAAACATGCTCAGATCGATCTTCATCAACGATCAGAAATAAAGCTTAGGGCCAAAGAAAAGATACACGGCCAAGATCAAAGAAGATTGAAGAAAAAGGATGAAAGAGAATAGGTATGTTGCATGCCACAGATTCGGTACTCTCTCTCTCTCTCTCTCTCTCTTCTGACTATGTCGCTGCTAATTCTGATGCTGGAGAAGAAGACAACCCAAAGTGTTGAAACTTGGTTCATACCTTGGAAGCTTCACTCTTTTATAATAAGGGTAAACGGATAAGGATTGAAGGCAAGAGAGAAAGAGCACTTGTTTAGGTTTTCATAGCTCCCTGAGCTGTTCTTGTTCTTTTCCTTCATGGTTTTTATTTTGTAATTCTTTTTCTCAATTTAGTCTGTTTGAGTTTTATTGGAAAAAGGCAAGCATGGTGAGATTTGTAAGAAAAAGCCAATGAGAGGAAAAAGGCAATGAGCTAGACTTGGAGAAAAAGCCAAAAATATCTCAGAAATTCTTTGTATGTATTTTTGTTTTGTGTCATGATCTTGTAGGATTTTCTTGCAAGTTAGGTTAGCACTTTGCTATTGAAAGCTAGGTTGAGTCCTAGTCAAGTTCAGATTGGTTTAGAATCTGGACTTGTCCCAGATAGGATTGGGTAGATCCTAGGGAGAATTGGTGACTGTAATCTATTGAAAAGATAGTGAAATTATGTCACTGTTGTGATGGAGATTAGATGTAGGCTACATTACACTAGATAGCTGGACCAGGATATATCTATGTGTCAATCTCTACTCTCATCTCTGTTTCTAATTCTGCACAATAGGAGACAAAACAAAAATATTTCCTACCGAGTTAAGAGACAAACCCAAAATATCTCCTGTATTTTCATAACAGAAAGCAAGTTTACATGAGAAAGAAAAAGGGGCCAAGATTCAATCCCCATTCTCTTAGGTAGCGTTTGTTTGCAGAGACTGGAACTGAGAATGGGGGACAAGAACTCAGTATTATGTTTGTTGAGGTAGAGACTAGTACTTAAATTTGTGTCTCTGTCTCAAAAATTTCAGTATTTTAGTACCTCCAAAAAGTAGGGACACTAGAGACTGAGATTTTTAAAGACAGAGACAGAAACTTTAATAATATTTTTATACCTAAAATACCCCTATTGTAATTAACTAATTCCAAAATCTATCCTTTCTTAAAATCAAATTAGAGCTTCAGTGTGAGTAGCCCTTCACTCCATCTTCTCATTCATGTTTCAAAGAGTGGTCGTTCCAGCCTCTGCGTCACCAGTCAGCACAGCCCCGTCGTAGCTGCCGTCGTAACCACCACAAGGTAAGTGAGTAGCAGTTGAAGTTCCTCTTCCTAGGCCACGATTTTTCATGTCTTCGTTTGCTCCTTCATAGGATAACGTTTGAGGAACCCAGTTGAGAAAGTCTCCCCTGTTGCTGTCGAGTTCATCAGACTTCGTTGTTGTCATCACAGTTTGTGTAACCTAGGTTAGTTGGGGTCAAATTTTTATTACTGGTTTGGGTCTATTTTTTATGTCGCGAGTTATGCTCTGTGGATTTCGTTCATTCTTCAACTAGATGCATAGAAAGAATCTGGGTTTTTCTCTCTTCATTTCGATTTGGTTCTTTGTTCTTTAATTTCGTGTGTGATGTGCTTCTTATGAATTGGTTTTGGTCATGCTTGGTTATTTTGTTTTTCATTCTTATGCATGTTTTGATTCTGAAATCTGGGCTGCTCTGTTTGCCTAATTTACGTGTATTTAATGCGAGAATGTGTAAATTATTTTGTGAAATTTATAATTATTGTGGCTATAACCAGCACAGTCACTATTATTTCTGAAATCGTATTGAAGAGGAATTTGTTAGGTTAGTTGTAGTTTAAAGAGTAGTGGAACATGCTTTTGATAGGCTTTAATTTACTTGAAACTAACTTAAAATTGAGAAGTAAACTTCAGTAGAAATAGGTTACTTCAGTAAACTTCTATTAGACACTCCAATTTTAATAATTTATATGTGAAAATTGTGTTAGCATCATAGTTAACTATAATAGTGGCATGTCGGTTCATATTATGTTCGTTTCACATTGCTACTGCTAGAATAGGATTCGTGTATTGACTGCTGATATTTAATCGGAAATTAGTTATCTTTTTCTTTTTATTCTTAAGTAATGTTGTTGGGTGTAATTTTTATCATAGAATATATGTTTTTGTATGTTTTTTCAATCCTATTTAAATGCAGTGTTTGTGTGTGTACGTAATGTAATGTGTTGTATGGGTGAAGGTAAAATTTGGAGTGGTTGCAGTGAAAATAGAAATGCTTCTTGTCTTTGTGTCGGTGAATGTGAAAGAGAGGCTATTTGGTAAAAAGAAATGTGATGTGAATGTGAAAGGGAAAGGAAAATTGAGTGAGTGGATGGGACGGTGGTGATATTTTAGTTTTAGGAGCTGGTATATGCATGCAAGTGTTTCAGAGTCAGAAGCTATCCTTTTGTGTGTGTGATGTGATCTGATGTGATCCTTTTGTGTGTGTTATGTGATCTGATGTGAATTGTGATGTAATGATGTCTGATTTATTAGAATAACTTTTTTCAAGCTAAGAACGGTCAATGTTAAAAATCTTAACCTTTTAACAGGCACATTCTTCTTACCTTAGTTTTCATGAAATTTCCAAAGTCCAAAGTCCATATTCCTTGTAAAGATATATTTGTTTTATTATTATTTAATTTAATAAAAATATATGATATGTATAAGAATTTCTTTGGATGTTATTAAATTATTAAAAAATATTTTTAATGAAAATTTTTTACTTTTATTTTTTAGTATATTTAACAAAATTTTAATAATAAAAAATAAAATTCTAAAAAATATATCATTTTTATTAGTTATGTTTTACATATATTTCTATAAAAGGTCTTTTTTACTAAAGAAAATATTTTTAACATATCAGATTCTTAAGTTTGATAAACTTCATATGATTAGACCTGGATACTGTTAACTTTCTTTTGGTTCCAGATTTTTTATTTTGTTTTTGGTTCTAAGAAGATATAGCAGATTTTGCATTAAGTAGTTAATAGGAATATCATTCTTTTATATTTGTAGTGTGAATAATACAATTTCACAAACTCTAATTATATTAAGATCTGAATTTGGGTGTCATACGCAGAATTATTTTGCTTTTGCAGTAGGTGTCTGATAGTGTCTACTTGCATGCTCTTTTTTTGGAGTTTTAATTGAATTTGGAAAGGGTAAAAAAAGGAAAGAGAGAAGTGGGTTCAAGTCCAAAATTAGGGAACAGCAGCTTTGATTACTCGTATTAGGTGTTATTGATTGGTAACTCTGGTGTTGGCAAGAGCAGCCTTTTTTTCTTCTTGATTTCTCATTAAGCAATGGAACATGCTCTATAATATATATTTGCCTCAGCCATTCATCTATTTCATGTATTTTGAATATTTGCAGAGTTTATTAACTCAACTTTCTTTCAATGTATGCTCTTTTATGTATTATTCCATCTTATATCTATGGTCCATATTTTTTTCCTTCTAGTTTTTCAGCAGGAACTTCATAAAAAATTTGTTAAACGTCGTTTATTTTTTCACATGCACATCCGACCAAGTTCTACAGTCCTGGCAACTGATAGCTGATGCCATTGTTGGTGTGAACGAGAAGTGGAAGGTTGGCGAGAAGCTCACACAGCTTGGGTTCGGTGATGACTAGGGGTGCACAAGACCCGGTCTGGCCCGAAGACCCGGACTGGACCCGATGACTTCGGGGCTAATTTGGCCCGGCTTCGTTATGGCCCGGTCAGACCCGAGGTTTTAATAGATGGCCCCGGTTATTTATTAAATCGGGTTCGGGCCAAGCCTCGGGTCACCCGGCCCGGCCCGTTGGACCCGTGTAGTTGTTTGCTACTTAATATTTTGTTGTTATTGGTTGGTATGACACTATAAATTATTATTATTATGTTAATCTTGTGTTGGTTGTTAACTTTGTTTTAATTGTCTTTTGGACTTTGAATGTTTAATGTGTAATTGATATAATTATTATTATGAAACTTTAAATTATTATTATTAGATTCTAAATTATTATTATGCGAATGTTGCATTGTTATGGAAGAATTATTTTTAAAAATTTAGAGGTTCAAAAAATGTAGAATCTAATTTTTGGTGATATCGTGATAAAGTTGATCAAGACCCGGGCTTCACCCGGTCTAGACCCGGCTTAAATGTGGTCCGAAAGTAACACGATTTCATCGGGTCTAGGGTCGGGTAAGGGTCTCATAAATAGACCCGGTCATTATTTAGGGTTGGGTTTGGGTCACGGCGAACCCGACTTCACCCGGCCCCATGTGCACCCCTAGTGATGACGAGGTGGTGAGGGCGATTTTGAAGTTTGCTGAAAGTCCTAACGTGTATGCACACTTCGGGGTGACACCTTAAGAAATAAGTACTCAGAATTAATAAAAAGGAAAATTTACAATTTTATAACAAAAAGCTAATGCCCTAATTCTTAGACATCAGTATCGCAAAATTGTCCATCCATTCTATTCTGAACAGCTTTCACGGCGGCTACTCTAGCCGCCTTGGTAGCCCTGTTAGCAGCTATCACTGCTTTGTTCACCTCATCGTCGACACGCTTAAGGTTAATCGTGCTATCGGCCATTTTTCTTGTAGCCTGCAATTAGACAAACACATAGATAAGAAAAAAAAACACCCAGTTTATTTGGAGGGAAACAGCAGGATGATTGAATGAATTGAATCCCTGAAGTGCTCGAAGGACAGCATGAGAGTGTGGTGGCAGAGGGTGCTTCAGGTTGCCAGCATCCCATTCACCGCATCTCCGGTCGGCATTTCGAAAGGTGTAAGTTCCGATACCTTGCCTGCGCCACTCATGCCGTGCTCCTTCATAGCAGTGTTCATTGGCAAAGTAGTATACACCAAATCCATGGATTTTGTCTCCAAAATACTCCCCTGCATACCTATCCCCATTTCCACACCAAAACACAAGATAGAAATTGACAAAATTCTATACAAGTAAGAAAAAATCAGAGCAGTGAGAACAAGAAAGTTACCTAAAATGGTAACAACCGAGTCTATACTTGACGCCAAAAATAATATAATGTCAAAAATCCTCATTGCCATCATACAACATTAACATAATAACTAATAAGTTAACAGCAATAATAATTTTTAGTGCAAACATTGATTTAGTTAAATTAACGGCACTAAAGTCTACTTGTGAAAATTATTTGGTCCTTCTACCTGTTTAATTTGGTTCTTTTCTAGCTAAAATAAATGCTAGTGCCTCTGGCTTTTTCAATAAAATTTTACACTCCTAGTATGTTAGGCAGTAATAATAATACATTCCCAAATTAATATAGCACACCAGGTCATATATTATAATTTCAACTAACTAAATCATATTGATTATTGCAGGTCATATAAACTAATTTTGGATTTAATAAGTTTTCGAAAATTAACCAGATTTGTTATTCTATAAAATGTTGAATACTAAGTTAGGATCAATTCAATTAAGTGAGTTAGTCACTTGTCTTATGAACCTTTGGGTAGCTACCGATTGGTTACTTATCAATTGGGAATAATGTAAAGTAACCATAAGTTTGAAACTGATGAAAAGTAAAGCAAGAAAGTGATTCAGTTATAATTTTTATCAGGCTAAATAAAATTCAAAGTAAAAAACTGAGGAAGCTTAATTATTTCAACCATTTCAACTAAAGATATAATAATACAATGCCATAAAGAAAAAGAAAAGAAAAAGAGAATTCAAAGGGGAATGGGGCACAGGCAGTAGTATTTAATTTTCACACAACATCAACACCTGAACCAAATCAACTTGAGCAGTTTCCTACTAACTCCAATTCTCCAATTTTATTGTATTAAGGACCACAAAAGGTCACAGATTCATGTGAAGATGCAAACAAATTAGTGGACAAAGGAAAATTAGGAAAATAAACATTTCATTTTTCTAAAATAATTTCAAAATTAAAAGCAATTCTGAACTTGGGAAAACAAAAAAATAGATTCAAAAATGCAAATACGGCAGGTTCGAATAAGTAACTACATACATAACTCTATCCCTATACCTTCTTCATTTGGTTAGGTGGCATTATCAGGAATTAAATTTAAGAAAAATGTGTTGTAGAATGCATGTTCAGAATCAAGACTCAATATAACAAATCAGATTAAGTCAACAGATGTCAAAGTAGATATGAATATTGTGCTTCACGAACTTATCGGGTCCGTTGAGAGACAAGAGACACAGCTTCGACACGGTGGCGATAGTGGCGGCACAGACCCGAAAGCACCCAATCCGCAGCAATGAGAGAACCGTTAGAGGCTTCAAGACGTGATTGTGATGCGCTGGAGATAGGCGCGCCGTCGTCACTCAGTCGTATCCGGCATTTCTAGCGACGACGGGAAGACCGGAAGATTTGGGAAGAGGAGACAAGAAGAAGTCTGGACTGGGTTCGAGCTACAGTAGGTACAGGAATAACTGAAATCTAGATTTGGGATTAGGGTTTCATATAAAATTTAAGGGTATAATTGTAAATTTAACAATTTCAGTATTTAGTTTTAATTCAAACCAAACAGGATACTGAGACAAAATTCAATCCTGTACACTATTACACCAAACACAATACTAAGACTTTTTTATGTTCCTGTCTCTCAGTCATTGTCTCTCAGTCACTGTCTCGCAAACAAACACTACCTTAGCCACTGATAACCATCACCCACAATCAAAAGTTCCCTTGAGACACAACATTTAGTTGTCCAAAGAGGCACCGAACATTGATGTCTGGGATTTAAAGTCTTTTAACTATATGCTTGTGGTGTGGCTTTGTCAAGGAGAGGCTTGCGTAACTAGATCCGCGGGGTGCCTTATCACTTGGTAACTTGGGCCAACTGGACCGGGATTATTGATAAACCACAATTTTATGATTTATCTTGTATTGAATTTGTTGGATTTTATCAACTTTTCCCACATTTATTCAATGAAATAGCATGGTTTTGGAATTCTCCCTAATTTATGCTTAAGAGTGAAAACATGCTTTTTAGGCCTTAAAATTGTTAATTTTAATTCACTTTGATTCTATTAGAAGTCTTGATATATTTGTTGAGTGATCTCAGGGTTTATAAGGCAAGGATTGGATGGAAGAAGTGAAGAAAAAGTATGTAAAGTGGAGAACTCATGAAGAAATGAGCATTTGGAGAATTCATGGCGACGCGTACGCGTGAGAAGGTCATTTGCCAGGCGACGCGTACGCGTAGCCGACGCGTACGCATGATAAATGGCACGTGACTCACTTAAAGGTAAAATGCTGGGGGCGATTTCTGATGCTATTGAACCCAAGGATTGGAAGGGAAAGAACACAAGTAGTCATAATTTTAGTTTTAGCATGTTTTAGGTTAGGTTTCTAGAGAGAGAAGCTCTCTCTTCTCTCTAGAATTAGGGTAGAATTAGGATCATTTCATCTTAGATCTAGTTTGTAATCTTGTTTTAATTTAGTTTTCTTGCCATTTCTTGTTATTACATCTTTGCTATCTTAGTTTACTTGTTATTTGCTTTATTTGGTTGTCTTTATGTTTATGCACTCTTGATACTTTTGATCTTTATTAATGCAATTTATATTTTTATGTTATTATTGCTTTCTTTAGTTGTTATTGTTGATTTCTTGCAATTGGTAGTTGTTAGACTTTATTATTGTTGCAATTTTACTATGCTTTTCTTTTATGCCTTCCAAGTGTTTAATAAAATGCTTGGTTGGATTTTAGAGTAGATTTTTGTGCTCTTGGCTTGGGTTGCTGATTTGGAGACTCTTGAATTATCAAAATCTCTTGTTGATTGGTAATTGAAAATTGCCGGTTAGCTTGAACTTCACTAAATCTAGTCTTTCACTATGAGTTGACTAGGACTTGTGAACTCAAGTTGATTGTATGCACTTGACTTTCCTTCATTTGTTAGAGGTTAACTAAGTGAAGGCAATTTACATTTACCATCACAATTGAGGATGATAATGAGGATAGGGATTCCAATTCTTACCTCTTTCCAAGACTTTTCTTAGTTGTTAGCTTTATTTTCTTGCTATTTTTACTTTCTTGCCTATCATTCAAAACCGCAAAAATACTTCCCTTCATAGCCAATAATTGAGCACTTCATTGTAATTCCTAGGGAGAACGACCTGGGATTAATACTCCCGGTTATTTTGATTTGTATTGTGACAAACCTTTTTAAACTTTGATTGGAGGATAAATTGTTGGTTTGAAACTATGCTTACAACGAGATTCCTTTGAGAAATTCTAGACCGACATTTATCCTCCATCACGTTTTGGGCGCCATTGTCGGGGAATTACAAATGTGTGCTTATTATTGGTTATTGTATATATGTGGATATTGTGAATAGTTTGATTTTTGACTTCTTTGTTAGGTTTTTCTAGTTTTAGTAGTTTATTTTCCTTACCTCTTATTAGTTCTTGTTTTTATTTTCTCTTTTCATTATGAAATCTCATCCTTTTGGCTATGAGTTTGGTTACAACTATGTTGTAGAAAATGCAAGCTTTAATGATGATATGTGCTATGGGATTGGAAATCAATCAAGGGAGGAATTGCATGCTCATGAACAAACCTCTTGGTATCCATACTAATTTCCTCCGGCCGATAATGATCACACTCCATCCTATATTACATATCCCTATGAACCAAGTCCACAACATAGTTCTCAACCTTCCTCACAAGCCACATTCTACCAAAAACCATCCTATGATCTATATCCCTCATACAACCAATCACCCTTACCTCATTCTTATGACCATTATGCAAGAAAATCCTTAGAGCCACAACAATTTCAACACAATCACTCCCAAAAACCACCATTCTTCCATACACCACCTCAATACTCTCACCAAATTGAACCACCTTCCTACTGTGAACCTTTTCTCCCATATGATGAATCATCCCCTCCAAGTCTCTTCTTACAAGTGTGCGTATACACGAGTCAACATTTTTGGGAAAACATGCCATGCAGGAAATAACCTTCATATTTGATTCTCCTTAATTATAGACTCTCCTTGATCTTGGATGAATAAAGATTTGTATTTAAATTTATTACATTAGTTTTATCTTATTTTAAATTTAAATTAAGAAGTTATCCTAACCACTCTGGTTAAAATAAGATTAGTTTTAGAATTTGAATTAGTAGAAATTTTAGTATAAATAAGTGAGATCACTCACAGAGAAAAGGCCACGGTGTGGGGGTTACACTCTCTCCTCTTCGAAAATTTATAGTTTTAAGTTCTTAAGAATTCTCTGAAGAACATGAGTTTCTAATTCTCCACAGTTAAGGTTAGGAGCTCTGTTAATTTCATGGTTTAATACATTAGCTTTTCTACTTTTAATTTATGCAATTGATTTCTTCTTAAGAAAAGGTTTTCATTCTTCATCTTAAAAGGTTTGAATATGTTGGGAAATAATTCTTCTCTGATTTGAATTCTCTTAACCTCTTGAAAAAGTTGATTAATTGAATTAAGCTTGAAAATCAATTCTCATAATTCTTAAGTTTTGAAACTGGATTGATAAGTGACATAAAATCAACTAGGAAAGATTCTTATGAATGGTGTGGTTTCATAAATTAGTGAACATTCTGCAACTCTTTTCTTAAATAATTGACTAAGGAATTAGTGATTAATTAGGTTAAAGAGAAATTAAATCACCAAGAGATTAGGGTTTGATTACTAATGATTTGCCATAAAAGTATCTTTGCATGATTAAGGTGGAAAGTGAAAAATATTAATCTGGAAGTTTTAATATCTCCGAAATCTTAACTTTCTTAATCATATTATCTTTACCTTACTCACTGCCTTGCTTTATTTCATTGCTGTTTGTGTTTCAAAGTTTTCAAAACCCAAATTTTGATTGTTTGACTAGAATAATCAATTGACTATTGCTTGATTAATCCGTTAATCCTCGTGGGATCGATACTCACTCACCTGAGTTTATTACTTGATACGACCCGGTACACTTTTCGGTGTTTTGTGGTTTGTAAAATCTGAGAATAGATTTCAACACAAAGCAGTCAATTTCTGAACCAAATAATCTATCTAACAAAGTTTATACATACATATATATATATATATATATATATATATATATATATATATATATATATATATATATATATATATATATATAATATCTCATACAGGATCATATTGTCATATTAGCTTTTACTTCAAGTATAATACATTTTTGAATTTTTTTTCTATTACCTTTCTTTGTCTGATAACTTCCTTTCATAACACCCTTACTACCAGAATGTTATGCTTCTAGCTGCGCCACTCTGATAGCGAGGTGTATTACGATGACTTTAAATATATATTTACATAGTAGAAGCCTTTAAACTGAAAATTGGATTTTACTTTGTGTGAAAAACCGAAAATACTTTTTCTTTTCTTTCATTATACAATCATGCATATCTCATTACAACTCATTACAACTCAATGCATATAAAAGAAACCTTCATGCAAGTAACACGCCAAACTTCATACATATCTCATTACAACTCCTATCCCTCTTTATAATAATAATAATAGTAATAATAATAATAATAATAGTGAGGAAAACTAATAACTAAGGCATTGAAATAGATACAGCGCAACCGAAATATTCAGAAAGGTCTTCGCAGGCTTCTCATCCATTTCCTAAAAAAGATAAGGCTGTATGGGGGAGAACCTAACCACACAGTCTCACTAGAGGAGTTGTAGAATTTTCACAAGAGGATATATATATAAAAAGTTATTATCGACCATAGTGATCATCACTCGTCTTATGAATCTTACCGATCAACGGTTAATTACCCAAAATCCAGATTTATATTTCAACTTATAAAAATTCCAATCAAAACAAATATATAATAGCATTTCACTACATATACCAAAGAAGGAATTTCACCAAACTAACCGCTGATTCATTCAATATAGCATAACCAAACAGCCTCCGACCCAACACAAAATCACAACACGGTCTCTGGCCCAACACAATATCACATTACGGTATCCGGCCCAAAACAATATCACATCTCGGCCTCCAGTCCAAAACAATATCACATCACGTTTTTTGGCCTAACATATAAGCAAACCACGGCCTCTGGCACATGTAAGAACCGCGAATTAATTAACCGATTAATTAACGTTAAAAAAAATAATAATTTAATTGCCCAAATTAGGTTCAAAATTTTAGCATATTAATTAGAAAATATATGTATGATATTCGGACTCAGTAGATTTTTGTGAGTTGAAAAAATGTAATTTTTTACAAAAACTGCGTAAAATTACGACTCGGCAGATAAACTGGTCGAACCGGTTTACGTCTATCCGGAACTGTGCAAGAATAATTAAAAACAGTAGAAAACCTTAGAAAATTATTTAGAATGGAAAATCGGGCATTAATTTTAAAGGTTTGACCTGAAATTGGGCCAAACGGGCCAAAAACGCTAATGGGTTGGACTGGGCCCAAGCCCAACATATAAAAGGTCACTTAAGTGACAAATTCACTCACTTTCAGCACAAGAAGGCTGAAGCAACGTGAATGAGAGGAAGAGAGGAGAGGGTTTCAATAAACACTATTTACCTCATCATTCATTTGATCATAACTCAAGCTACGGTGCTCCGATTGACGAGCCATTTACGGCTACGCAAAGATCTCGTTGAGCTCTTTGATTTCATCTGGACAAAGTGGTAAGAAACTTCCAATTTCTTGCCCAGTTCTTCCTTCTATAACAGATTTGGTTTTGGCTTTGGTGAATGAGTGGTTCTTGTGATTTTGATTAATTAGGTATAATCTAGCACCGGGTACTTAGTGGGTTTTGTCTTAATCAATTGTGGGTAAAGTAAGCTCACTCTTACCCCTTGTGAAATTGAATATTTATGAACCTTAGGTATTAATCTATGGTAAATTATGTATGTCTAGCTTGAAATGTTGATTGTTGATGCTTGTTGGAGTTGAGTGGTGGCTTTTGGTGGATTGTTGGTGATTGAAAGCTTGGTTGGACTCAATTTTGGGATTTTGTACATATTAAAAATCGGCCAAGGTATGATTTCGGTTTCTTCTATATAATATATAATATTTTTGGACACTTAGGCTAGTGACCCATAGGATAGGTTTGGATTGAATTGGTCGTTGAATTTGTTGTATGATGAAGTATGATGATGTAATGATTTTGGTTATTTTGATGTATTATGGTATTGATGTTGATAAATGAGGTTAGAGGTTGGAATTGAGGTTGAATGATGTTGAATTTATATGATTGGTAGTAATGGAATGATGATTGATGAGTGTGTTTGATTGAAAAATGGTTTTAGTATGACAGATTGATTAATAATGTTGAGGATTATGTAATGTGAGTGAAAACTTGGTAAGAGTGGTGAATTGAGATATAAAAGGGGTAAGATCTTATGTGTTTTGGAGTTTAGTGAGGTTTTGGTTTGGTTTCGGTTGTGAAATTTGGAAAATTGAGAACCTTGTGAATTTGGTGAAAACTAGTTTTTTGTGAACTTTGACGGATCATAACTTGAGCCTCAGTTTTCAAAAATTGTTGAAAATTATTTTAAATTAAAGTTTATTGAAAAATTTTTAAATTGATATAAAGTTTGTAGAAATTGAAAATTTTGTAGAGAAAGTTATGAACGTTTAAAGTTTGGGGCTTAAAATTGATTTATGCAACTTTGTAAAATTCTCTAAGTTTGGGGGTGCATGCATACGCATACCACCCATAAACATATGTGCCATTCTGTTTGGCACCTATACGTACGCGAACGCTTGTATGCGTACGCAAAATGGGAAGAAGTTGCATGCATGTGTACACATACATAATGCATGCGTACGCATAGACCCTGTTTTTCAGAAAAATGCTTTTTCTTCATTTCCAAGGGTTCTCTAACTTTCTAAGCTTCCTTCCACGCTGTTTTAAGAGTACAATCTAATCCTTAGGATCTAATAATACTAAAGATAAGTTAGTGAATTATTTTAAAGAATTTTTGTAAGAATTTAGAAGACGGAGACTTAGGTTTCTGGTGTATTGAGGACGGATTAGCTGAGAGAGATGACGAAGTACTGTAATAACGATTGATATAAAGAATTATGAAAATTATGAATTGACAGTGGTTGAGATGATTTTGGGACTCAGAATGCAATGATGAATTATTGATGCACTGAAAAATGATTTTTCTGAAAACCACTGGATTACTATTATATACTGAGAACTGTTGAGATGCTATGCGCCTGACAGGGATGGTTTGGTTGGATCCTTCCTGTTGAGGTCGTGGTGGTGGCGTAAGGACGGTGGTTCGTCCTACTTACGTTGAGATGTGAGGTCTGTGGCAGAGTATCCTGCTCGTATCCTTTTGGAATCACAAGAGTGTGCGCGGGCACTATATTCCTGCACCATGGGCCAGGGCACGATATCCCTAGGGGGTACCCATTGTATTCATGACCGAAAGGTGACGTCTCCATGGAGATGTGTCGGATTGGCAGTTGAACCGATAATGTGATATCACAGCTAATAGGACAGGCATTCATCATGTGCATCTTCTATCTGTTTGTTTGCTTTACCGACTTGAAATTGCTTGCCTAATTGTATAACATGATTAATTGCTACTTGAATTTATTGACATACATGCTATACTTGTGCTTTACTTGCATTGTTATTACTTGTGTTTTCTACTGAGATTAAGGAGGTTCGGAAGGCGGTGGCAATGGGATCGCATGGCAGATAGGCTGGCGAAGGCTGTGGGACAACGGAGAATTGTTAGAGTAGAAATCCACTAAGTTAGTTTACCCTTTGTCATTGTGGCTTTTAAAGTTAATGTTTTTAAAATTTAACTTATGTTTAAGCCTGAATCTCATGATGGATATGAAGTTCTAGGATTGCCTCAGGCATCCAGGAGTCTTATATCTTACATCACTGGGCATTGTTACCATACTGAGAACCTCCGGTTCTCATTCCATACTCTGTTATTATTTTTTAGATGCAGGAAGCAACCCACCTAGGTGAGTTGCTTTGATGGTGCCAGAGCGGAGGATCTCTACTATATTTGGAAGTCTTTTGGTTTATTTGTTTAGTTTCTCTCACTTTTGTATTTATCTTTGCCTTAGAGGCTTACTTTGAGAGATATATTTTATATAAGATGTTTTACTTTCAAAACTCTGTATGTCTGTATATACTTGTCAGCTTAAACTTCGTGAGCTGCGACTAGTATTCTTTGACTATTATACCTATATTTTGTTATCTTATATCTTTATCTTGTGCCTCGATTAGTGTAGCTTCATGTGAACTTTTGTGCTTTTCAAACTTTGTTTTTGAGCTTAATCTTTCATCAGACTTCTAGAATATATTATTTCCTTCTATATAAATATGTACAAACTTTAGAATTGTTGTAACCTCTGATTAACCTTTGATTTATGGCATGAGGTAAGGCTTAGGGTAATTAGGGTGTTACAACACACCATATAATCAATCAACCAGCATAATTCCGAACTAATAGCCACAATCACAAGTAATGAAGTTCAAACACAATCAAGAGCAATTGCAGCAAGTATGACAATTAGCAGTTAAATAGAAATATTCATATAAGCAAACCAAATACAATATACACACCCAAACAATATCACATAAATACATATGATGCATGCCTGTCCTAGTGACCATGAGCTCATGCGTCGGTTATCTTGCCAGAACACGACACATCCAGTAGCTAACTCAGATATCATCTCTCTCTGTTGTTCATCTACACTCTTGGGATATAGTGCCCGATATCTTTTCATAGAGAGTATGGAAGTAAATATTCTGGTATTTATTGCTACTACACTGTTCATTCTAGTTCCCACTGCCTTTTTACTTATAATTTATATAAAGACGGTAAGTCAAAGTGACTAATTTGACTTAAAACATGATTTCATTTCTTAATTCATGTCAATACAGTGAATGAAAAAAAAGATTCTATTTTTTTCTTAAGATTTAATAAATGAAATAATCGGACTAGAACCAACAGAATTCTATAAAATCTGGATAGATAATATGGTAGAAAGAAATCAAATAGTGCTCTCACACTCTCGGGATATAGTGCTCGCCACACTCTAGGGATATAGTGCCCGCCACACTCTTGGGCTATAGTGCTCGACACACTTCCCAGTATATAGTGCTCCCACAATCTTGGGATATAGTGCCCGACACACTTCACAAACAGAGAGAGAGTACAATGGAACACAGGAAAATAGAACATACACAACCAAGATCACAAGCAAAATTGTGACTGTAAAACTCGAATAATTAATAAATAATTAACTCATAGATTAATATTTATTCTAGAAAATAAAAAAATTGAATTTTATAGTTTAATGAGAGAGAGCTAATTAAAATAAGAATTTTGATACTAATTTTAAAGAATTTAGCCCAAGATTGGGCTGAACGGGCCGAATTGGGAGAATCGGGCCTGTATTGGTCCCAAGGCCCAACCCAAAATATAAAAGTCCATGAGCTTTAGCTCATTTATTCCTCAAGCAAGCTAAACACGCTGAACAAGTTCAGCAAGGGGGAAGAACACCTCCAAGAAACACAAAACCCTTGTTGAGATTCAAATCCAGATAACTTTTGATCTGGAGCTCTGATCATCACACCGTTTACGGCCACGTGACCGCAGTGTCGAGCTCTACAAATCCAGTACTTAATTAGGTAAGGAAGCCACGTTTTCTTCCTCAACTTTCTCCTTCCCAATTTCAAAATTTGATGAACAATTATGTTGAAAATTATTTAATTTCGGTGTTTAGGTTCAAATTAGCTTGCAGGTTTTGTCGTGTTTAGCTCACTTGAGCTGTGGGCAAGGTAAGCACCCTCAACATCTTTGTGTAATATTGAGTTAGTGAACTCTATGTTAATTATAGTGGTAATTATGATGTTAGATTGAAAATTGGTTCTGGGTTGGAGTCAATTTAAGAACATGGAAGCTTGAGATCAAGTTTTGGAGGCTAGGTTTGTTGGGGAGGAGCTAAAGTTTCCAAGCTTATGGTGCGGTATACTGTGAAGTGTTCCAGGTTTATCGGAGAATCGGCTAAGGTATGGTTTCGGTTTCTCGTAACTAAAATATAATGTGTCGTGAAAACTTTGGTTAGTGACCGTAAGATAGGAATTGAATTCTTCATGTTGTTGTTGGTTGAGATTGCCTTTTATGTATGCGGTTAGTGGTTTTGGAGGTTGCGATTGAGGCTCTTATGAATAATGTGTGTAACTTTGTATATGATATTGGTTGATATGCATAATGATTAGTGCATTTGAATATTGTTTGAACTTGAATTATTGAGTTGAGACTGATAAAAGTGGAGAATTGGTAGGTTGGGGATGAATAAAGAAGTTGGAAATATGAATTGGGAGTGCTTGATGCTGTATGGTAAGGATTGGGTTGGTTTTTGAAAGGTTTGAAATTAGTATGTTTTGAAAGTTGATGTTTGTAAATTTTAATGAAAACTATGATTTTTACCAACTTTGGTGGAGCATAACTTGGTTTCCAGACCTCCAATTTTTATTAAACTTATCTAGAAAGAAAATTTGGTCCGAAGGGTTTACACCGTTTGAAGAACGGAGGAAAAATATTTTAAAACGAGAAAGTTATGCGCGATCAAAGTTTGGTGTGCAAAACAGAGATTCTGGACTTGGCAGCTTTTTGAAACTTCTGCTATTCATGCGTACGCGAGGGACACACGCGACGTGACCATTGAGCACTGCCGAGAGTGCTTGCTGACGTTAGGATTTTTGCCAGTAAAGAATTTTATAAAAATAGTTGCGTTGTAGATATAGTTTCTAAACCAACAGAAATCCCTTCGTACAAACGTTTTGGTTGTCACAAGTAACAAACCCCTTTAAAATTGATAACTGAGTATTTAAACCTCGGGTCGTCTTCTCAAGGAATTGCAGGGAAGTATGTTCTTATTATTGGTTATGAGTCTTGTAAATTGGGGGTTTTGAAAGTAAGGAAGCAGTATGTTGAATGATAAGAAGAATAAAATAAATAACTATAAAATAGAGTCTTGGCAAGGTATGAAAACTGGAAGTCCTATCCTGGTTATCCTTATTAATTGTAATGAGAATTGGATTTTTCTCCCACTTTGTTAACCTCTAACTATGAAGGTAAGTTAAGTGAATGAATTAATTTTTATTCCTCGGGTCCTAGTCTTTCCTTGAGAAAAGTCAGAGTTATTGGAATTCGAATTAATTCTTGAAGAATTCCAATTTTTAATCAAGAATGAGTTTGATAACTCAAGAGTCACCAATTATTTAACCAAAGCCAAAAGGGAAAATATCTAAATTAAATTAAAAGCATTCATATAAATAAAGCAAAGCAAAATTAAATTTGAAAATACCTCGAATTGCATTCACAAAAGAAATTAAATCTAACATGGATATTCATAAATTAAATTGGAAAAATAAATAAAAAAAACATTGAACCTGTGATCGCAAAAGATGAAATAATCATAAAATGAAAAGAATCCTAATTCTAAATCCTAAGAGAGAGGAGAGAACCTCTCTCTCTAAAACTACATCTAATCCTAAAATTGTGAATTGTGAGCTTGTTCTATGAATGGATTCATTCTCCCACTTTATAGCCTCTAATCTGTGTTTTCTGGTCCGAGAACTGGGTCAGAAACAGCCCAGAATTCGCTGGTTGTGAATTCAAACACGCTGATTTCTCGTCACTGCGATGCGTCCGTGTAGATCACGCGACCGCGTCACCTAGAGTCAGGGAAACTATGACATATTATATATCAAATCCAAGCCCCGGACGTTAGCTTTCCAACGCAACTGAAACCGCGTCATTTAGACCTCTATAGCTAAAGTTATAGCCGTTTGAGTGCGAAGAGGTCAAGCTGGACAGCTTAGCAATTTCTCCAACTTCTTGTATTCCTTCCACTTTTGCATGCTTCCTTTCCATCCTCTGAGCCATTCTTGCCCTGTAATCTCTGAAATCACTTAACACACATATCAAGGCATCTAATGGTAATAAGAGAGGTTTAAACATAGGGAACTTAAGGCCAAAGAAGCATGTTTTCAATCAAAGCACAAAATTAGGAAGGCAAATGTAAAACCATGCAAATAGTATGAATAAGTGGGTAAAGAGTTGATAAAAATCACTTGATTGAGCACAAGATAAACCATGAAATAGTGGTTTATCAACCTCCCCACACTTAAACAATAGCATGTCCTCATGCTAAGTTCAAGAGAAGCTATAAAGGAATAAAGAGGAAAGTAAGAATGTATGAAATGCAACCTATTTATATGAATGCAACTACATGTAAAATGTTTCTACCTACTTAGTTAAAAGTAAACAAATCTTTCAAGAAGAAATATGAACTGGATTTCACTAATTCAAATCATGAAAATGAAGTACAAATAGACTTGCAAGAAGAAAATAGCTCATGAAAGCAGGGAACAAGGGATTGAGCATCGAACCCTCACTGGTAGTGTATACACTCTAATCACTCAAGTGTTTAAGGTTCAATTCTCTCAATTCTCTACTAACCTTGCTTTCTAAGGCTTGCTCTTCATCTAACAATCAACATAAATTTAATGCACATATACACATATCAAGAGGTCTTTTAAAAGTTGTAATGGGGTTAGGGTCAAGGTAGGATTGTATTTGGCCAAGTGGACTAAAATCTGAATCCTTAATTAACTTAAACTTTTTCCACCTAACTTAAGACAATCCATGTAATTACAATGCAAAATTTAACTACCCATTAACTATGTTTTCCACATATTCATGCATCCGATTTTGAGTACAGTACATATGCATTGCTTTCATCATTTACTTTGGGGCATTTTGTCCCCTTTTTCTTATTTGCTCTTTTTCTTTTCTTTTTCTCACTTCTTTTTTTTTATTTTTTTTATATATCTATATTATTTTTTTTCTTTTATTTTTCTCAATGCATATGATTAAATTATTGGATGCATGAATCATGTCCTAAACATTTTTTTTATTTTCAGAAAATTCTAACATACTCAATTCTCAAACCAAATGTTTCCAAATTCAATTTCTCCACACTTAAATCATAAGCACTCTCACTAGTCTAAGCTAACCAAGGATTCAAATTAAGGGCATTATTGTCTTTCGCTTAGAGTTAATGATGTGCTAAAGTAAAGAACAAAGGGGTAAAATAGGCTCAAAATTGGTTTGCAAGGGATAATAAAAGGTAAGGCCATATGGGTATGTAAGCTCAGTGAAACAAAGGCCTCAATCATGTAAGTGTATGCATACATCAAATAATGGAAATATAAAATTAAGCAAGACAAAGATCACAATTTTAGAGAGAAAAATACACACTAAAACAGAATATTGGTTGATAAAATGCAACCAATTTAAATAAGCTCAAAATCTCACTGGTTTTGTATGTTCGAGCTCTAAACCATGTTCCAGTATAATATTTCTTCAAACAAGTGTAACATTAAATTTTATTCAAATTAGTGAAATGCTCTTACAAGGTTTCTTGAAAAAGAAAATATTACTTCAACCAAGTGGTAAAATATGCATAAAATCAAATAATCATGCAATCAAATTTGTAAATGCAACAACTAACAAGGAAAATAAATCATTGGTGTTGAGATAGAAGAGTGACTAACCCATGGAGATCGGTATCGACCTCCCCACACTTAAAGATTGCACCATCCTCGGTGCATACTGAGATGTGCAGGTGGACGGGTTGTTCCAACTGGCGCTTTTCTCTAAAGATTGTGCAGATGGACTTGTCTTGTTTCCCCATATAAACGTCTTCCGGTTCCCTTCCGGGTGGCCATCCTGAAAGGAAAAGGAAAGAAAAGTAACCCAGAAATAGAGATAAGAAAATAAATGAAGTATGGGTGGGTTAATGCCAATTGATAAGGGTCTCATTTACATGGAAGCTTCAACATGTACGTGAGAAAATAATATAAGCATATGGCATACTAGTGGTGCAAAATTTGCAACAAATGAGAGAAAAATGTGGGTAATGCAAGATAGTATAAGTTCATATCAATGCAAGAGAAGTACAAGTATCATAAAAGATTAGCATTGATTTAAATAATGTTACCCAATCAGAATAAAACAAGTCATAAGCACTAAGATAATATCAGAAAAGATATAACAGTTGAATAAGAACATTTGAACACCAATGGTAAAATAATAAATTTAGAAAAGAAAATTAAAATATACAAAATTAAAATTTAATGAATGAAAGTATGCAAATAAATAAAATAAAATAAAAGATAAGAAGAATGAGAAGGGAAAGAAATAAAGTAAGAAAGAAAGAAGAAAGAAGAAAAGATAGAAGAAATTGGGATTGGGGAAGAAAAGATAAGATAATTGGCTGATCTGGATAAGTTGTGCGGCGCAAGCGACGCGGACGCGTGGGGGACGCGGTCGCGCGACTTGCGCTTAAATTAATCGATGCGGTCGCATCGGTCACGCGGACGCGTGACGCATTTTGTGCTACTGGCGCGAGGGCAGCCTCGCGCTCGCACAACTCTCTGTTCAAAATGCATTATTGCCAAATATCAGGGTGACGCGGTCGCGTGGTCGACGCGATCGCGTGAGTGGTCATGACAGTGACGCGGATGCGTGAGCCATGCGTCCGCGTGGTAAGGCTGGGCGTTCAGCGCCAGTCCAGCACCACTCCAGCATAACTTTCGGCTATGCACCCTTTTCACGTCGATTTTCATGTCACGCGGCCGCGTGGGTGACGCGGTCGCGTGGGAGGCAAATTTTCCACCTGACAGGGACGCGTCAGCGATGTGGTCGCGTGGATCAATTTGTGCCAAAGGCACACCTCCAGCCACGCTATCGCGTGACTCTCTGTTCCATTTTTTTCTTTCCAATGAACTGGCGACGTGGACGCATCAGTGACGCTGCCGCGTCGCGTGCGTGCTTCTCTTTTTTTTTTTAATCATGAAAAGTGCAGAATGCAATGCTAATATGAATGTTATGCATGATCCCAGGTCCAATGAAATAAAATAAAACTTAAAAATAAACAAAACAGACTAGAACTAAAACTGAAAAAGGAACGATCATACCATGGTGGGTTGTCTCCCACCTAGCACTTTTAGTTAAAGTCGTTAAGTTCGACATTTGGTGAGCTCCCTGTTATGGTGGCTTGTGCTTGAACTCATCCAGGAATCTCCACCAATGTTTATAATTCCAATGGCCTCCGGGATCCCAAACTAGGCATGTAAAGCCCTTAAGAAGCTTCAAACAGATTCTTAGGCTCCTGAGGTGACAAATGTCAGAGCAGATTCCAAGATCCCAAATCTTGCTTTTACACCCATTTTTGTCGGGATCTGTATTTTTTCAGCCGGGTGATAAGTGATTTGAATTCTCACTGCAGCTACCAAACAGCTTCTTAGACCCATTCAATTGAGCTTTACACCAACCTTTGCGTTTAAACTTAAAGCTTCCAACCATAATGAACCTTGCAGGACAATTCTTACCACTGACCATTCTCCTCTTACTCTTAATGCCACAAAGAGCTCTAAGTTGACCATCCGTCTCCAGTAGCCCATATTCAAGTGGAATTAGAAAGCTAAGGGATATGAATTTTACCCACTTGAATGTTGTAAAGGATGATGGCAACTTAGGGGAGGGGTCTCCAATAACTTTGGCAAAGTGATTTCAAGCTCCACTCCTTTGTGCTTTTTGACAACTTCCACCTCCTTGCAAACTTCTTTAATTTCAACCTCTTCCTCTTGGTAGCTTTCTTCCAATTCAATCTCTTCTTCATTATTTACCAAGGGCATGGGAGGTAGTGCTTGTTCTTCTTTAATTTCCATCTCTTGACCAACCTCCTCCAAGTCTTCAACCATGATATGCTTTGGAGGTTGTACACCCTCCTCAACATCAATTTCAATCGCCTTAGAAGGAGGTTCTATAACCTGACTTTCCCATGGAGGTTCAGCATCTCCGAAGTCTGCAACCACTTCTTCCTTTTCAATAATTACAGCTTCCTCCACTTGTTTTAGTATAAAGTCATGCTCCGTACTGTCCATTGGAGTTTCTAGTATCTCCTTTATGCTACGCTCTTTTATTGATTCTCCACATGTAGCCATAGGAGTTCCTTGAGTGTCCGTACGTCAGAAAGCTAATTGATTTATTGCTTGATTCAATTGATGAAGTGTGGCATTAAATTTGTCAAATGTTTCCTTGAGTCGCTCCGTTGATTCTTGGGGTGATGGAGATGGACATGATGTATAGGGAGGTGGTGGTTCTTGGGAGTAGTTGTGTTGGAATTAGGGTGGTTCTATGTATGGTTCATTTGACTCATAAGGTGATTGGTATGGTGGATACGGGTTATGGTCATATGGAGGTGAATGGTGATAGTTGGCTTGTGAGTGTGGTGGTTCAAAGCTATGTTGAAGAGGTTTATAGGCATATGATGGGGGTCCATCATATCTATCATCTTGGTATGCATCGCGGAATGGTCTTTGTCTGTGGTACTGTGGAAGGTGTTGTTGCTGGAAGGGTTGATCAGATCCTCGTGGCTCCTTCCATCTCTGATTGTTTTGACCTTGATGCATGTTCCTGTTATAATTTTCATTCTTTGCAACAGCATTGGAACCAAACTCAAAGCGAGAGGGGTGAGAACTCATAGTTAGTTAATAAAAATTTAAAAACAAAAATAAAAGCAAATTTGAAATTCAGATTTTTGAATCTGAAAATTAAGATTTGAATTTTGAATTTTTAAATTTGAAAATTGAAAATTGATTTTTTTTAAAATAAGATAGGATAAGATAAATTTTTTTAAAATAAAAATCTGAAATTTTTTTTTCAAAAATAAATCAATTTGAAAGCAAATATTTACAATAACCAATAATAAGGCACACGTTTGCAATTCTCCGGCAACGGCGCCATTTTGACGTTAGGATTTTTGCCAGTAAAGAATTTTATAAAAATAGTTGCGTTGAAGATATAGTTTCTAAACCAACAGAAATCCCTTCGTACAAACGTTTTGGTTGTCACAAGTAACAAACCCCTTTAAAATTGATAACCGAGTATTTAAACCTCGGGTCGTCTTCTCAAGGAATTGCAGGGAAGTATGTTCTTATTATTGGTTATAAGTCTTGTAAATTGGGGGTTTTGAAAGTAAGAAAGCAGTATGTTGAATGATAAGAAGAATAAAATAAATAACTATAAAATAGACTCTTGGCAAGGTATAAAAATTGGAAGTCCTATCCTGGTTATCCTTATCAATTGTAATGAGAATTGGATTTTTCTCCCACTTTGTTAACCTCTAACTATGAAGGTAAGTTAAGTGGATGAATTAATTTTTATTCCTCAGGTCCTAGTCTTTCCTTGAGAAAAGTCAGAGTTATTGGAATTCGAATTAATTCTTGAAGAATTTCAATTTTCAATCAACAATGAGTTTGATAACTCAAGAGTCACCAATTATTTAACCAAAGCCAAAAGGGAAAATATCTAAATTAAATTAAAAGCATTCATATAAATAAAGCAAAGCAAAATTAAATCTGAAAATACCTCGAATTGCATTCACAAAAGAAATTAAATCTAACATGGATATTCATAAATTAAATTGGAAAAATAAATAAAAGAAACATTGAACCTGTGATCGCAAAAGATGAAATAATCATAAAGTGAAAAGAATCCTAATTCTAAATCCTAAGAGAGAGGAGAGAACCTCTCTCTCTAAAACTACATCTAATCCTAAAATTGTGAATTGTGAGCTTGTTCTATGAATGGATTCATTCTCCCACTTTATAGCCTCTAATATGTGTTTTCTAGACCGAGAACTGGGTCAGAAACAGCCCAGAATTCGCTGGTTGCGAATTCAAACACGCTGATTTTTCGTCACTGCGACACGTTCACGTGGATCACGTGACTGCGTCACCTAGCGTCAGGGCAACTATGGAATATTATATATCAAATTGAAGCCCCGGACGTTAGCTTTCTAATGCAACTAGAACCGCATCATTTGGACCTCTGCAGCTAAAGTTATAGCCGTTTGAGTGCAAAAAGGTCAAGTTAGACAGCTTAGCAATTTCTCCAACTTCTTGTATTCCTTCCACTTTTGCATACTTCCTTTCCATCCTCTGAGCCATTCTTGCCCTGTAATCTCTGAAATCACTTAACACACATATCAAGGCATCTAATGGTAATAAGAGAGGTTTAAATATAGGGAACTTAAGGCCAAAGAAGCATGTTTTCAATCAAAGCACATAATTAGGAAGGCAAATATAAAACCATGCAAATAGTATGAATAAGTGGGTAAAGAGTTGATAAAAACCACTCCATTGAGCACAAGATAAACCATGAAATAGTGGTTTATCACTTGCATACGCGAGATGTGTGTCGCGTACATGGACGTGGCATTTTCCTTGGTTGTGTACATGACCATATGGCGCACGACGTGAGCAATACTCTCGGGTTGAGGGGCTCGAGTACACGAACCATGACACATGTGCGAGAGGTCGAATTTTTGCAAGGGCTCATATGCGAAGGATGACTCACGACGCGAGCATTCGTTACGGGTTGCACTCCTCGCGTACGCGAGTCCCTGATTTTCCAAAACCTTGATTTTTATTTCTAAATGCATTCCTCCAGCTTTCAAAACCCTTTTAATTCTTGTTTAAAGCCTGGTAGGTAGAATTTGGGTAGTGAAGTATAATTAGGACTGTGAGGAAGGTAACTTGTTGGTGAAGAAAGAGGTAAAGTAATGATGAAATATAGCTAAAGATGATGATATGAATTCACCGATGATAATGGTGGAAGTGCTAATTATGTATTGAGCCGGAGGGCTATATTGATAACTGAATTATGGCTGGTAATGATTATATGATTATTGATTGATTATGTGGTTTGATGCACTTCCAATATCTGAGATACGAGTTTGCTTGGGTGAAAGCAGTGGCTTGCCACCATGTGCTCCAGGTTAACACTCGATACTTTGCTGATCCTATGTCGTAAGTGTGGCCAGACACTTAGACCTTTCCACATGAGCTTGCCCCCATGAATATACACCGGGGTATGTTATATGATTATGAATGATTATGATTTGAGTTTTGGGGATACACGACAGAGGGACAGTCCAATGGTTAGCTACCAAGACTTGTCGGGTTGGCTATATAACCGACAGATGAATCTCATCAGCCATAGGACAGACATGCATAATATGCATCTATGTGTTTGTTTGGTGTGCTTTGTTTGGAATGCCTAACTGATCGCATAAACTACTTGCTACATGTTTATCTGTTGTATCTGAATCCTAATTGTGATTTCCTTGCATGTAATATCTGTGTTTGAAATAAATGATTCTAGTGGTGGTTGGGAGGATCAGAGGAGTCAGAAAGGGGAGTATTAGATAGAATGAAGATCCTTAGTTAGTCGCCTAATCTATTTTTAGTTTAGTTATGTTTTATAAGATTAGATCATATGTCGGAAGTTCTAGGATTGCCTTCTGTAACACCCCGTTACCCTAAGCCTTACCTCTAGCCGTAAATCAAAGGATAACAAAGTGCCATGACAGTCCTAAAGCTTTTAATATATAATATATATCCAAGAATTTATATAACTAGAAGCCCAATGAAGGAATAAGCTCAAAGTCGCATAAAACGGAATTACGAAAAGCAAAGTGTTCACACATGATAACTAAACACGTAGGTACGAACAGAAGAAGACAATCAAGACATAATATATATAAAACCTTGTAGGTAGCTCCCGGATACACAAGGTAATAATTATATTAAACAAGATGTATATAAGTATGATATACAAAAAGAGGACTAGTCACAACCTACGGAGTTTAGGCCGGCTAGTCAAACTGCAAGTAATCAAAGCAAACAAGCACATAAGAGATGCATATGATGAATGCCTGTCCTATTGGCTGTGATATCACTTGTCGGTTATAGTGCCAATCTTGACACAAATCTGGTCAGCAACTCCTGGACTAGTCTCTCTGTTGCACATACTCATGAGGAATAATTCCAAGGGATGAGTGCCCTACCACCTTCTCCATTCAGAGGGAAACGTTCCGAGGGAGAGTGCCCTACCATCTTCCTCTATATGCCACATGATTTTATGGGATAGTGCCCTACCATCTTGTAGCTAAAGAGAAAATGCATACTCAGGAGGAATAATTCCGAGGGATGAGTGCCCTACCACCTTCTCCATTAGCGAGAAATGTGAGTGGGAAGCCCTGCTTCAACCCTCACATTCGAACATAGGCGAGAGACTGCCACAGCCCGTACGACGGATAACAAAGCATATCACAATCACCTACTCAATCTCAGATGTCACTGCTCATAGTACAAGTCCGTTTATACTCATCTCATTAACCATAATCGTTCATGTTTCTCAAGTCATGATCACCTCAACACTCCGTCCAAACACTCCAGCTATTCCATCCACAGAACTTTCCAAGCCTAAATCACCGTCTTCTAAACTCATAGAAGAAATCATTCACAGTTGGAATAGACAGTAAGATCGAATTAATCCAGAAGAACAAACCATCTCCAAGCCTTAACCATCTTCATATCATTCGAATTCATAATTACTGAGTAACGTTTTATTTATTTTCTTTTCATGCGAATTAAACAATCAATCAACTTCTCTATCCGCTTGACTAAGATCTACAAGATAACCATAGCTTGCTTCAAATCACAATCCTCATGGGATCAATCCTGACTCACTCAGGTATTACTTGGACAACCCAGTGCACTTGCTGGTTCAGATGTACGAAGTGTGGGAATTCGTGCACCACCTGAAAAAGTTGATATAAAAACACTAAGAATTTTATGGTTAGATGTATGAGAAACTAAGAAATCTGTGGAATTCAATGATACTAATGCACTCTTGTCTAAAATAGAATTTTCTAGATCTCTCTCACAAGTGTGTTTATTGCTCTCAGTTTCTTTTTCTCTCATTGACTCCTCTCACTCACTATTCTCCTCTTTTCTCTCAAAACACTCCCTTTCAGTCAAACATAGATTCTTTTCACTCAAACAGTCACTCTCTTTCTCAGTTTCTTTTCTTTCATATTTTTCAAATTGCTCAATCCTAAGGACCTAGTTGAGAAATTCTGCACTTTTGAATCTTCCACAGACACATCTCCATCTACAGCATACTCAACAAATTCTTCCATCTCTGACTTTGAAGAAGATTTAAAGATATGCATAGAAGAAATCCTCTTCTTATGTCGATCTATAATATTCTTCTTGAAATCAGAAACTTTGACTTTTGTCTGATCCTCAAATTTTGCTCATTTGGAATCCCAAATTGCTATAAATTGTTGCTTATGCTCCATGTCAATGGCCAATATGACCAAATCCTCCATGGTCGTGTAACGGTAGCGTTGTACTTTATCTGTAAGTTCTTTGCGTAATCCAAACAAAAATTGTTTCATAAGAACCTCAGGACTCCTTTTAATATTGTCCTTGTCCATCAAATATAGAAACTCCTTGTAGTACTCCATCACCGATTGTGAACCTTGTTGTAAATTAAAAAATTCTCTAAAAAATTTGTTGTGGTATGATGATGGCACAAATTGGCTCCTCATGATTTTCTTCATCTTCTCTTAGCTACAAAATTGGGCTCTTTCCGTAACGTTTTCTAGATCTTCCTAATTCACTCCACCATATACGGGCATCATCGAAAAAATTGGCTTGTACCAGTCGAACCTTCTTTTCTTTTGAAAGGATGCAATTTGCAAAAATTGACTCTACCTTCCTTTTCCATCTGAAATAAGCTTCAGGATCATTTCTCCCTTTAAATGCAGGGATTTGCAACCGAGAACCCTCTTTCGGATATGAGATTCCTTCAAAATCCCTATTGTAATACTCGATCTTTTTTTTTTTATTTTTTATTTTTGTTGACTCTAAAGTGAATTTGAAGAAATTAAAAAGAAAAAACAAAGAGACTAAACAAGACCCATGGAATGTGTAGATAAATAAAAATTTACCTACGACCTATAACTGATACCAGAAGATAAGAAAAATTAGAATGGAGGATAAAGGGATAAGAAAAAAAATGGAGAAAAGACGCAATAGAAAAGACATAGCCGAAACATAAAAGGATAGATAAAGGTTTCTCTACTAGACCTCTAAGAAACCTGTTCTTAGCAACTTAGGTCACCAGAAGGGATTCCCTACTAGACCTTCAAAGAACCTGTCCTTGATAACCTAGATCAGATGGATAAAATTGAAGAAACCACCACCTAGAATCACTATAGTGTTGGATCCTTCAATCTTCTTCATGCAACAAGAGAATCAAATCACTCAACTCACTTAATCATACTAAAAAAACGTGCATAAAGCTCTAATAAAATTCTATTCATCAAAAGTTATGTAAATTGTCTCTCCAAAGGTGTTTAAATAGGTCCTTAACAAACTAGCTAAAAGATAAGATAAGATAACTTAATTTAAATCTTCTAAGGATAAGATAACTAATTTAAATCAGATTTAATCTTATTGGATTAGATCGGATTTTATTTAAATTTTAAAATCCTAAAGATATGATAACTAATTTAAATCAGATTTGATTTTGTTAGATTAGATCAGAATTGATTTAAATTTAAAATCCCTAAAAATATTACTAAGCAAATCAGAAGCTAATCAAATCTTCCAACAAACTCTATCAGCAAAACAAATTAAAATAAATGCCTAAAAAATTCAAAAATTAACAATAATTTATGCTTTCCACTGAATTTGAAAACATTATTAGGCTTCTTGCAGTCTTGACTTAGCCCAATGGGCCTTATGGATTGTCGCCATTTCAGCACTACTGTTTTTAAGACAGACTCTGGGTCTTCTTGATGTCCAAGACCGGCATGGTATAATTCTTCTAGTATTCAGATCTTTGAACGTGACAAGATTACCATTATGTCCCTTAGCTCTAAAATGACGAAAATGCCCTCTGACCACGTATCATCCTCTCTCTCTTCAAAAAGATTCATTCTCGAATCTTGAATGAGAAGCTCTTGTTCCCTCCAAGGAATCCAAACCGAATCTCTTGGTTCAAATACCATAGTTTGATGGCTCTTCTCTACCCACTGAATTGTGGCTATGTACCTCATATGTGCAAGTTCAATCTTTCCAACCATACTTTCACTATCTTGTCCAAAGTGTGCACTTTGTCTTTCTTCCTTTTCATCCATATTAATGCCTCCATAATTGACCAGTGAATCTACAAAGCCTGGAAAAGTTGATATAAAAAATACTAGGAATTTCAATGATACTAATGCACTCTTGTCTAAAATAGAACTTTTTATATCTCTCTCACAAGTGTGTATATTGCTCTCAATTTCTTTTTCTCTCATTGACTCCTCTCGCTCACTATTCTCCTCTTTTCTCTCAAAACTCTTGCTTTTAATCAAACATGGATTCTTTTCACTCAAACACTCACTCTCTTTCTTAGTTTTTTTTCTCTCATATTTTTCAAATTGCTCACATCCCAAGGACCTAGTTGAGAAATTTTGCACTTTTGAATCTTTCAAGGACACATCTCCATCTACAGCGTACTCAACAAATTCTTCCATCTCTGACTTTGAAGAAGATTTAAAGATAAGCGTAGAAGAAATCTTCTTCTTATGTCAATCTATTATGCACCACTATTTCGTGGTACATTTTATGCTTAATTGAGTTGATTTTATCCACTAAACTCACACTTATTCATATAATTCACATGTTTTACATTTTCCTTCCTAATTTTGTGCTATGATTGAAAACATGCTTCTTTGGCCTTAAATTTGCTAATTTCAATCCTCTCTTATTACCATTCGATGCCGTGATATGTTTGTTAAGTATTTTCAGGATTTACAGGGCAGGAATAGCTTAGAGGATGGAAAGGAAGCATGCAAAAGTGGAAGGAATACAAGAAATTGAAGGAATTACTAAGCTGTCAAGCCTAATCTCTTCGTACTAAATCGATCATAACTTGAGCTACAGAGGTCCAAATGAGACAGTTTCAGTTGTGTTAGAAAGCTAACATCCGGGGCTTAGAAATGATATGCAATTTGTCATAGTTGCCATGCAGTTATGCAATGCGCATGTGTGGATGACGCGTACGCGTGACCTTGCGAAAGTTCAGTGACGCGTACGCGTGGGCGACGCGTACGCGTGACAGAGCCACGTGCTGCACGTATCAGAAAATACTGGGGGCGATTTCTGGGCTGTTTTTGGCCCAGTTCCAAGCCTGAAAACACAGATTAGAGGCTGCAGAGTGGGGGAATCATTGACACAACTTTCATTCACACAAAAATTAGGTTTTAGATGTAGTTTTCTAGAGAGAGAAGCGCTCTCCTCTCTCTAGGTTTTAGGATTTTTAGGTTAAGTTTTTCTCAATATCAGATTTTTACTTTGCTTTAATTTAGTTTCTCTTCTACTCTTATTTGTTCTAGCATTCTAGTTTATTTATTTCCTTTCTTGATTACTTTACGTTGCCAATTTAGTTTATGAACTCTCATGTTAGTTTTGATTTCCCTTTTAATATAATTTGAGGTATTTCATGTTTATTGCTTCTTCCGTTATTTGTTATCATTGATTTTGCAATTGTTGGTTTTAGATTTTACATTCTCTTATTGCTTTTCTATGCTTTTATTTTGTGCCTTCCAAGTGTTTGATAAAATTCTTGGTTGGATTTTAAATTAGGTTTTTATGTCCTTAGCTTAGATTGAGTGATTAGAGACTCTTGAATTGTCAAAGTCTCTTGTCGGTTGGTGATTGAAACTTGCTAGTTGGCTTGAGCTTCACTAACTCTAGTCTTTGATTAGGACTTGTGGACTCAAGTTGATTTTCTCACTTGACTTACCTTCAATTGTTAGAGGTTAACTAAGTGTTAGCAAAAGGCAATTACCATCACAAGTGACTATGATAATGGGGATAGAAATTCCAATTATCAATCCTTGCTAGGATTTTTCTTAATTATTAGTTTATTTTATTGTCATTTTACATTTCTTGTTCAACATTTAAAAACCCAAAAAAATATACTTACCCATAACCAATAATAACTACACTTTCCTACAATTCCTTGAGAGACGACCCGAGGTTTAAATACTTCGGTTTATTTTTATTGGGTTTGCTTTAGTGACAAACAAATTAAATTTGATTAAGGTTTAATTGTTGGTTTAGATCTATACTTGCAACGCGATTATTTTTGTGAATTCTTTGCCGACATTTTTTCCTCCATCAATTTTTGGCGCCGTTGCTGGGGAATTGCAAACGTGTGACTTATTATTGGTTATTGTACATATTTGCCTTTTTACTTATTTGTTAGTTTTTGTTAGTTTTAGGACTTTGTTGCTTATTTTTATTAGTTTTTGTTTCTCTTTGCTACTATGAATTCTCATCCCTTTGGTTACGAGTTTGGTTCAAATTATGTTGTTGGGAATGGAAGCTATAATGCGAACATGCATCAAGGTTGGGACAATCAAAGATGGGAGGGGCCATAAGGATTTGATCAACCCTTTCGGTAACAACCTCCTCCAATGTGCCATGAGCAACAACCATTCTACGATGCATCCCAAGACAATGGTTATGGTGGACCTTTTCGTGACAATCAACAACCCCCACCAACATACTATGAACAAGAGCCATTCCAGGACGCATGTCAATTCAATAACTATGGTGGACCCCCTTGTAGTTACCAACAAGCCCCACCATATGCCTATAAACCCCCTCTCAACATAGTTTTGAACCAACATACTCACAAGCCACCGACCACTATTCACCTCCATATGACCCTAACCCTTATCCACCACTCCAACCACCATACGAACCATACGAACCATATGAACCATATCCAGAACCACCACCTCAATATACACCATCTCCATTCCCTTATCAAAAAGAACCACTTCCGTATTATGAGTCTTTTCTCCCAACAAATGAACCCTCCTATCTACCCCAAGCTCCCATAGATGATACCTTTAGTGTTATTCACCAAAGGCAACAAGAGCTTCAAACCACACTTACCTCTGCTCTCACTGGTCTTACCTTTACTCTCCAAGCTCTTATATCTCGTGTGGATCCATCCTTTACTCCCAATAATCAACCCTCAAGCTCTAGTGCACTTCCTTTTCACCCATTTCCATCAATTCAAGAGCAATATGATCCCAATTATGCTATTGACATGGAACAAGAGAGAAGAGATTGTCTTAGGGACTTAATGGATCGGGTTCACGCATCCATACTTCAAAAGAAGCAAGAGGATGCCCAAAAGGTGGAAGTGGGAATTGAAGAAAGTTGTCAAGAGGTGGGACACATCAATGAGGAGTTTGATTTTGTATTAGAGCAAGTGGAGGAAGCCGAAATTATCGAAGAAGAAGAAGAAGTGGTTGAAGACTTAGGAGATGCGAAACCTCCATGGAAAACTCAAGTCATAGAGCCTCCTTCCAAGACGTTTGAATTTGATGTTGAGGATGGTGCACAACCTCCAAGGCATATCATGGTTGAAGACTTTGAAGAGGTTGATCAAGAGATGGATTCAATCATTGATGAATTCTTTTATACAATTGAATCCTCTTGATAAACCACTATTTTATGGTTTATCTTGTACTGATTTGAGTGGTTTCTATCAAGTCTTTGCACACTTATTCATACAATTTGCATGATTTTACAAATCCTTCCCAATTTTGTTCTATAATTGAAAACTTGCTTCCTAGACCTTTAAATTGTGTATTTTAATCCCCCTTTATACCATTCAATGCCGTGATCTATGTGCCAAGTGTTTTCAGGCTATATAGGGCAGGAATGGCTTAAAGGATAGAGGGGAAGCTTGCAAAAATGGAAGGAGCACAAGAAATAAAGGAGGCAACCAGTGAGGATCGGCTCACGCGTGTGCGTGATTTGAAGATTTGCACAGCGACGCGTGCGCGTACCTGACGCGTATGCGTGACTGACGCGTACGCATGACGTGCGCCACGTGCAGAAAACGCAGAAGACGCTGGGGGAAATTTTGGGCTGAGTTTGGACCCAGTTTTCGGCCCAAAAACACAGAATAGAGCCAGGGGACAAGCAAAGACTCAACACACATTCTCATTCGCATAGTTTTTAGTTTTAGTTTGGGATCTTAGAGAGAAACACTACTTCTTCTAGGGTTCTTTGATTTAAGAAAATTGTCGTGTTGGTATAGAATTTCCTCAAATGAATGAATTCTCGTTGCAAGTATAGTTCTACACCAACAAACAATCCTCCCAATCAAAAATATTGGTTGTCACAAATAACAATCCCCAATAAGAATTAACCGAAGTATTAAGACTCCGGGTCGTCTCACAAGGAATTGCAATGAAGTGCTCAATTATTGGCTACGGGGATCAAGGGGTTTTGTTGATAAGAGGACAAGAAAATAAATGTGCAAGAAAAGTAAAGAGAGCAATTAAAGAAAGCAATTAATAAAGAGAGACATTCATGGCAAAGATTGAGATCATAGGCTTTCTATCCTAGTCATGCATGATTAATTCATCTTATTTAGTTAACTCACACATCGGGAGAATGTCAAACAAGACTAATTAATCATGTCACAAATATAAACAAGAATTTATCTCATTACGTCAACTCCAACAAATAGGGAGAAAGTCTAACGAGACTAGCTAATCTCAATCCAAAAGTCCTAACTAACTTACTAATTAAACTAGCAAAAGATTAGCGTCAATGGAAATAATATTCCATAAGTCCTAATCAACTCACTAATTAAATTAGCAAAAGATTAGCGTCAATGGAAACAATATTAGCTAACAACTCTAGATCACCAACATAAGTTGGGTTTTCATGACTCAAGATTGCCTAATTACTCTTTCCAAGCCAAGAATGCTCAAAATCTACTCCAACATCCTTCCAAGCATTTTATCAAACACTTGGAAGGCATAAAAGGAAAGCATAGTAAAATGTGCATGAAATATAAATCTACCAACTATCAATTGCAAGAAAAGTAAATCAACAACTCAAATCATCAATAAAAAGAACATCAAACATTAAATTGCATTAAAAGAAAATGGAAATCCAACAAGGGTTCATCAACATAAAAGTAACAAAATAAAGGAAATGAACAAGAGGAACTAAGAAGATTAAGACAATAAAATACTAAAATGTAATGAGAATTAAAATCAAAAGAAGAATTAAAAATTGGATTTAAGAAAAGTAAACCTAACCTACCCTAAATTCTAGAGAGAAGGGAGAGCTTCTCTCTCTAGAATTCTACCTACAACATGATAAAAACTAAACTATGACTACTCCCCTCCATTCCCCCTTCAATCCTTGGGTTCAATAGCATCAGAAATGG
Organism: Arachis ipaensis; assembly: GCF_059453495.1. Taxonomy (NCBI): domain Eukaryota; kingdom Viridiplantae; phylum Streptophyta; class Magnoliopsida; order Fabales; family Fabaceae; genus Arachis; species Arachis ipaensis. The sequence goes on from NC_142439.1 coordinate 41,178,933, forward strand.
GTTGAATTGGGCCCAAAATGAGCTGCAAAATCGCTGGGGGCGATTTCATTAAAGTGAACCCACGGCAGAATCGGCGCACACGCATACATGGCGCGTGCGCGCCCCTGAGCGCGATTCAACATATGGCAAAATTTATATCATTTCGAAGCCCCGGATGTTAGCTTTCCAATGCAACTAAAATTGCCTCATTTGGACCTCTGTAGCTCAAGTTATGGTCGTTTGAGTGCGAAGAGGTCAGGCTTGACAGCTTTACGGTTCCTTCATTTCTTCATGAGTTCTCCCATTTTGCATGCTTTTCTTCTCACTTCTTCCATCCGATACTTGCCTTATGAACCTGAAGTTACTCAACAAACACATCAAGGCATCAAATAGAATTAAAGTGAATTAAAATCACCAATTTTAGGGCCTAAAAAGCATATTTTCACATTTAAGCACAAATCAAGGGAGAATTGCAAAACCATGCTATTTCATTGAATAAATGTGAGAAAAGGTGATAAAATCCCCCAAAATAAGCACAAGATAAACTACAAAATTGGGATTTATCAAATCTTCCCACACTTAAACCAAGCATGTCCTCATGCTAAGAATAAAGAAGGACAAGAAAAGGGATATGAACATTTATTCAATGTAAAGAAACTATATAAATCTATCTACATGCATGCAACTAAATGCAAAATGCTTCTACCTACTTGGTTAAAAGCAAATCAATCTCCAAGGACACATAATAGCAAGTAGGGCAAAGGTCATATGACGACTCACAAACTCTACCAATTCAAATATCAAAATGAAGTTCAAATAGACTTGCAAGAAGAATGCTCATGAAAGCCGGAACAAGGAATTGAGCATCGAACCCTCACCGGATGTGTATCCGCTCTAGTCGCTCTAGTGTATAGGGTCGGTCACTCAATTCTCTTCTAATCATGCTTTCCATGATTTGTTTTTCATCTAACAATCAACAATTATTCAATGCATGCATACATTCATCATGAGGACTTGTTCATAGGTTGTAATGGGGCTAGGGTCAAGGTAAGGATGCATATGGTCAAGTGAGCTTGAAATTTGTATCTTTGATTAGCCTAAACTCTCACTAAACACATATAACAACCTATACAATTCTAACACATAACCTAGCTACCCATGATTCCCACTTGTTCACATACTCATGCATTCTCTTTAATTCACATTCCATATGCATTGATTTTTATTGAACTTTACTTTGGGGTATTTTTATCCCCTTTTTATTTCTTTTTCTCTTTTTTTTCTTCTTTTTTTTTCTTTTTATATATATATTTTTTTCTACATTTTTTTTTTTGAAAAATATATACAAACATATCAATGCATATGGTTTTACATATTTAATGCATAAGCATGTACCCAATTCCCAAAAATCTTCAACAAAAAATACAAAAACACACTTTTCTCTCAACCAATGTCCCAAGTTTCCCATACCCAAATGATACACATCCTCACTAGCCAAAGCTAATCAAAGATCCAAATTAAGGACATTTATTGTTTTTCGCTTATGGGTAGTGATGTGCTAACATTAAGAACAAAATGGATTAAATAGGCTCAAATTTGGCTAACAATGGTTGATGAAAGGTAGGCTATTTGGGTAAGTGAGCTAAATGAAATGATGGCCTCAATCATATAAATGCATGTACACGTGGAATAATGGACATAAAGAATCAAGCAAATCAAAGATTACAATCATAGAAAGAGAATAATACACACAAGAATGAAAATAAGTGGTTATATGATGTAACCACACAATTAGGCTCAAAACTCATATGCTTGTGTTCTTAGCTCAAAAACCATGTTCCAAAATAAATTCTTCAAGCAAGTTTGTCACAAAAAATTTTTTTCAAATTGGTAGAGTGCCCTAAAAACAGTTTTCTTGGAAAAAAATCATCACCCTAACTAAGTAGTCCTAACATAAAAAAATGCTCAAATATGTACAAATTTTAACTATCATGCAACCTATCATGCAATGCAACAACTAATCTAACAATGACAAAAATTAAAAATTGGTGTTGAAAAAGGAAATTGTTACCCATGGAGGTCGGTCGGACGACCTCCCCACACTTAGAAATTTGCACCGTCCTCGGTGCATGCAAAGAAGAGCAAGGTGGACGGGTTGCTATAGTTGATGAGCTCCTTCAAAAGGTTGTGCGGGTAAACTTGTTTGTTGCACCCATTTAGAAGCTTTCTTATTCCTTTCCTTCTTGGTGGCCAACCTAAAAAGAAAGAAAAAGAAAGAAAATTATGCCTACAACAAAGACATTAAAGCAATTAGAACATAGGCGGGGGCTAATGCCAAATAAGAGTAAGGTTCTCAAATACATGTTAGCTATGTATGTAAGTGAGAGAGCAATATAGGCAAAGGCATATTAACTAATACTTGATGCAAGAACAAATTTAAATCATGAAGAGCACTCAAAAGCATCAAGTTCAACTAAAAAGAGTGGGTCATGAAAGACATGCAAGTTCATATCAATGCACAAAGAATATAAGAGTCATACAAGATTAAGCATTGATTCAAAAACTTTATCACCCAACAATATCAAACAAGTCAAGAGGCACCAAAATAATGCAAGAATTTCTCAACAATTGAGTAAGGAAATGCAACACCATTATTAAAATAAGAAACTCAAAAAAATAAGGTAAAAATAAGCTATGAAAACAAAATAAAAATGGAAAGAGTGGAAGTATATGAATGCAATGGGCAAAAGAAAATGGAAGAGGAAAAAAAACTCTTTTTTTTTACCGGCGCGGACGCGCAAAGTGCGCGCACGCGCGGGTGGCAGGCACAGAATAGGCACAAAAGTGGCACAACTCTCTGGAAAATGTACCAGGAGTGCAAATGGGTGATCGGCGCGTGCGCGCAAGGTGCGCTAGCGTGTTGATCTGCGAATTGCCAAAAGGGTGCGTACGCGCCAGGTGCGCGCACGCGTGGTTGGTTTGTGCCTCAGGCATGGTGCTAGCGCAGTGTAGGCGCAACTCTCGGGTCAATGTATGGAGGGGTGGTTTTTTTCAATCCACGCGTCTGCGCACATGGCGCGCTCGCGTGGATGGTCGAAAATGCTTGAGGTGCGCGTATGCGCCAGGTGCGCGCATGCGGGGTTGGTGCTCTGGTTTTCAAAAATTGTTTTCTATGTTTTTGCACCAATCCAAGCATTCCAAACCTCCAAACAGCTACCTAAACACCATAAAAGCCTTATTTAAACTACTAGACTCCCAAATAAAATCAACTAACTAAACAAAATATGAAATTAAACCTAAATTACCAATATTTACAAAGAGGAAAAGGGAAAGATGTTACCGTGGTGGGGTGTCTCCCACCTGGCACTTTTGTTTATTGTCCTTAAGTTGGACTTATGGGGAGCTCCTCATCAAGGTGGCTTGTGCTTGTAACCATCTTGGAACATCCACCAATGCTTGAGTCTCCAATAAGCTCCATTCTTTAATTTTAATATCTTCAAGCTTTGATGGAGTTCTTCACAAACCATAAGCTCCCAAATTTGATTCTCCTTGTGCGATCCGGGATCCCACACTTTGTTTTGACACCCATCTTCAAATTGATCATCATGATTCCACTTGGGTGGCATGACCTTAGAATTCTCAATTGAGCATCCAAACATTCTCCTAGACCTATGCAATTTGGTTCCACACCAAACCTTGCAATCAAACTTCGAGGAAGCAACCATAATGAACCTAGAATGATGTTTCCAACCACTACACAACTCTCTCCTACTCTTAACTCCACAAAGAGCTCTAAGTTGACCATCATTTTCAATCAAACCATATTCAAGTGGGAAAGTAAAGATTAGAGATAAGAATTTTACCCACTTGAATGTTGTGTAGGATGGTGACTTAGGAAGGGGTGGTCCCAATGATCTTGCAAGTTCTACTCCCTTGTGCTCTTCTTTGATTATCTCCACCTCTTTGCAAGCTTCTTCAATTTCAATTCCTTGCTTACCAACTTCTTCTATACACCCTTCATTGCTCAAACCATGTGTTGGAGGTTGTGCACGGTCCTCCTTGTCATCAATTTCACAACACAATGAAGGAGATTCATCAATTCCAAAAGACTCATTAGTTGGTGTGGAATCATCTTCAATGATGGAGCTTGCTTCTTGCTCAACCTCCTCCTCTTGGTAACTTCCTTCCAATTCAATCTCTTCTTCATTGCTTACCATGGGTATGGGAGGTGAGGTATCTTCTTCCTTACCCTCTATGTCAAACCCAATGGGAGAGGATTCAATTGTACATAGGAATTCTTCAATGATTGAATCCATCTCTTGGTCAACCTCTTCAAAAGCTTCAACCACTTCTTCCGGCTCAATTGTCTTGACTTCCTCCCCTTGTGGCAATCCTTGTTTCACTCCTTCCTCTACACCTTGAAGCTCTAAACTCACTCCCTCACTATGCTCCTTGATTTCTACTCCACATTCAACAATGAGAGTTCCTTGATCGCATAGTTGGGAGGAGGCCATCTTGCTAACGGCTTCCGCTAGGATAGCCATCTTGGCTCCTAGCTCCTTAAACTTCTTTTCATCCTCCTCGTGTCGCCTTAGGATATGAGATTCAAGATCTCTCAATTCATGCGTGGGGCTTTATCGGGAGGTGATGGTGGAAGAGAAGGTTCATTGTTTGGGAGGAAGGTTTCATGATTGGAAGTTAGTTCATCTTGGTAAGGGCATGGAGGTGGTGTATATTGAAGTGGTTCTTGAGAGTAATTGTGTTGGAATAGTGGTGGTTTCATGTGTGGTTCATATGGTTCATAAGGTGGTTGGTATGATGGATAAGGGTTGGGGTCATATGGAGGTGTTTGGTGAAAAAGGGCTTGTGAGTAAGGTGGTGCAAAATTATGTTGAGGAGGTGGTTCATAGGCATATGGTGGGTTTTGTTGACAATCATAATAAGGGTCACCATATCCATTAGATTGATATGCATTAGGATGAGAGTTATACCCATAAGAATCCGGAGGGGGTTGTTGCCAATAAGGTTGATCAATCCCTTGAGGCTCCTCCCATCTTTGATTGTTCCATCCTTGATGCACATCCTCATTGTAGCTCCCATTTCCTACAACATAATTTGAGCCAAACTCATAGCCAAAGGGGTGAGAATTCATGATAGCAAGAGAAAATAAAAACAAAACTAGTAAGAACTAATAAAAACTAACTCCTAAAACAAGCAAAAACTAGCAAAGAAGAATATTAACATATATACAATAGCCAATAACATAACACCATTGCAACTCCCCGGCAACGGCGCCATTTTCCTCATATTCATAGTTTTAGAGTTTTTATGCTTTTGATTTGGATATTGAGAAGAGTCACTACTTCCGTTGAAGTTTCTATCATTCTAGTTTGTTTCCTTATTCCTTTACTCTTTTAATCACCCATTAACCCTGTTCAGATTTAAGTATGGATATTTTTTATTTGGGATTAATTAATGCAAAGAACTACTAGATTTTTAGTTATTATTTTATTTAATTTATCATGTTTTCTTTCTATTTCCTTTATATGCATGTGAAATTGGTATTCATGTCAATGGAGTAGACTCCCAACTTGACTTGGGAGTTGATTAAAAGGAGATCCTTGAGTTGGAATACTCAAGTGCCAATTTTAATTGGAAATTGTTGGCTAACTCTCTATTCACTAATGCTAATCCTTCCATAGGAGAGGATTAGGACTTGTAAATCAGAGTTAGCTCAATTACTTGACTTTCCTTTATTTGGTAAAGGTTAACTAAGTAAAAACAACAACCTCTTACTATTACACTTGGAAAAATCCAACAAGGATAGAACTTCCAATTAATCTTCTCCCAGTCAAGGCTTTTTATTTTGATTATATAAATTCTCTCGCTAATTTTCATTGCTTTAATTTACAATCATTTATTTTTCCGTTCTCCAACTATTAAAATTTCTCGAAAAATTCTTGACTAATAAAATAGCACGGTTTTGTCAACTCGTTGGGAGACGACCTGGGATTTCTACTCCTAGTATTTTATTCTCAATTTGTGACAATTCTTTCTAAATTGATAAGCGGAGTTTTCATCGGTTAAGAACTGTACTTGCAACGTTATTTCTATATTAATTCTTAATCGGCAATTTTTTGCCCGTCACCTCTCCCATTGGACTTGACATGGAGATCAAAGAGGAAGAGGTTGAAATTGAAGAAACTTGCAAAAAGGTGAAAGTTGTCAAGAAAGAACACAAGGGAGTGGAGCTTGAAATCACCTTGCCAAAGTTGTTGGAGACCTCTCCCCCTAAGTCACCATCATCCTTCACAACATTCAAGTGGGTAAATTTCATATCCCTTAGCTTTCTCATTCTACTTGAATATGGTTTACTTACTTAGGAATATTTGTGGCTTTAAGAGTAAAAGAGAGGGGGTTAGTGGTTGGAAACGACAACAGAAGCTCATTATGGTTGGACCATCAAGGTTGAATTGTAAAGGTTGGAGTCATGCTACATTGAATGGGTCTAGGAAGTTATTTGGAGGCTTCATTGAGAATTCGTCTTGCTTACCACCCAAGTGGAGAAATGATGATCAACAAGAAGACGGATGCAAAAGTAAGGTTTGGGACCCCGGAATTCATTCTAGCAATCCACACTCTTGGGGCCTTGTCACTTGCTTTAACCTGCTTGAAGGCTTTATGCGCCTAATTTAGGACCCCGGAGGCTATTGGAATTACAAACATTGGTGGGGATTCAAGGAAGAGTTCAAGCATAAGCCACCCTGACAAGAAACTCACCAATTTTCCAACTTAAGGACGTTAAAGAAAAGTGCTAGGTGGGAGACAACCTACCATGGTATGATCAACCCTTTTTATTATTAGTTTTATTTTATTTTTATCAATGTTTATTTATAAAATTCTGCATAATCACCTGCACTCTGCATAAAAAAAAAGAAAAAAGAAAGAAAGAGCATTCGACGCGCAAGCATCTATGATGCGTACGCGTCATGCGTGAATGTGCAACTTCTTTGAATTGACCAGAGAGTTGCGATGGAGATGCACGGGAGGGGTGCGTGGCGCAAAAGCCACCCTACGCATATGCGTGCCTCACGCATACGCATCCCCTGTAGAAATTTCAACCCACGCGTAAGCGTCAGCGACGCGTACGCGTGGGATGAAAATCGGCGTAAAGAGTGAATTGAACAGAGAGTTGTGTGGCCATGGTACTGGAGACGCGCGGGTAGTCACGCGTATGCGTGACCGACGCTCACACGTCAGAATGAATTTTTCGCCACTCACGCGCACGCGTGGGCGACGCTTACGCGTCGCATGCTCATTTCCGTTTTCACGCGCACACGTGATGCATGCGCGCGCGTCACATTCTGTTTTTCATTTCTTACTTATTTCTTCTCTCCTTTCTCCTTCTTTCTTCCTCCTTTCTTACTTTCTTCTTCTTAATTTCTTTACATTCTCATCCATATTCTCTTTCCATTTCTTTTACTTATTGCATTTACATACTTTTCTTCCTTACATTTTAATTTTGTTCATGTTTTTATTTTCTTTTCTACGTTTCTTATTTTCTTTGTTGGTGTTAAATGTTCTTATTCAACTGTTGTATCTTTTCTGGTATTATTTTGGTGCTTAGTGACTTGTTTTACACTGTTGGGTGATATTATTTATCTGTCAATGCCAATCTTTCATGATACCTGCGTTCCTTTTACATTGACATGAATTTATATTGTCTTTCATTACCTACTATCTCTTCCCCATTGTTGCAATTTTTGCACTATTGATATTCCATTTGCTTCTACTATTTTCTTACTTGCATGCCCAGCTACCATGTAATTGAGACTCTCATTATTTGGCATTAACCCACCCATATTTTATTTGTTTTCTATCTTTCTTCCGGGGTTACTTTTCTTCCCTTTTCTCTTCTTTCAGGATGGTCATCAATAAGGGACACGGAAAAACTTTTACATGGGGTGACAAAACAAGTTCCTACGCACATTCTTTGAAAAAAGCGTCAGTTGGAGCCACCCGTCCACTTGCACATCTTAGCATGCACCGAGGACGGTGCAATCTTTAAGTGTGGGGAGGTCGATACCGACTTCCGTGGGTTAGTTATTTCCTATTTCAACACCAATGTTTAATTTTCTTTGTTAAATTAGTTGTTGCATATGCATGTTTGATTGCATGTTTGTTTGATTTTGTGCATGTTCTTCTACCACTACTTGGTTAGAGTGATAAGTTCTTTTTCAAGACCCTTTTTATAGCATTTCACTAATTTAAATTAAAACTTTTTTTGTTAAACTTGTTTGAAGATTGTAATTTGGAACATGGTTTATAGCTAAGAACACACAACCTGTGAGATTTTAAGCTTAATTATATGGTTACATTATTTAACCATGATTTTTATTTTTGTGTGTTTTCTTCTCTATGATTGCAATCTATGGTTTGTTCCATTATATATGTCCATTGTTTAGTGTATATTCATGAATACATATGATTGAGGCCATCATTTGTTATCAGCTCACTTATCCCAAATAGCCCACCATTTCATTTATCTTTGTTTGCCACTTTGAGCCTTTTTAATCCCCATTTATTCTTTATATTACCACATCACTAGCCTTAAGCGGAAAAATAATTAACTACCCAATTTGAATCTTTGGTTAGCTTAAGATAGTGTGTGTCAACTAAGTGTGGGGAAATGTGGGAACTTGGGTTAATGAGAATGTGTTGTGTTTTTACTGACAAATATTGGAAATTTGGGTGCTTACTCATGTGAAATCAGAAAAACCATATGCATTGATATATTATGTTTTCATTTATGATAAAAAAAAGAGAAAAAAAAGAGAAAAGAAAAGAAATAAATAAATAAATAGGAGATAAAATCACCCCAATGCTAAGTTCAATAAAAAGATCAATGCATATGTGATGGAATTAAAAATTGATGCATGAGTATGTGAAATATACAAAAGTGAGATTTTGGGTAGCTAGGCATGATTTTAGAATTATATAGAGTATGTGTGTGTGTTAGGTGAGAATTTAGGTTAGTCAAAGATTCAAAGTATAACTCAATTGGCCATACATGTATCCTCACCCTTACTTTAGCCCCATTACAACTTTAAAAATCCCTCATGATGTTTGCATTTGTACATTAAATATTTGTTGATTGGTTAGATGAAGAATAAAGTTTTAGAAAGTATGACTAGAGGAGATTAGAGTGAATTAACCCTAGACACTTGAGCGATTAGAGTGCATATACACTTCCAGTGAGGGTTCAATACTTGATTCTGTGTTCTTGGCTTTCATGAGCTATCTTCTTACAAGTTTACTTGTCTCTTATTGTGTGATTTGAATTAGTGAAATCTGATTTATGTTTGTCTTGGAGAATTTGTTTACTTTTAACCAAGTAGGTAGAAGTATTTTGCATTTAGTTGTATTCATATAGATAGGTTGCATTTCATAAGTTTTACCATTCCTCTTCACTCTTTTATAGCTTCTCTTGAGCTTAGCATGAGGACATGCTAATGTTTAAGTGTGGGGAGATTTGATGCACCACTATTTCGTGGTACATTTTATGCTTAATTGAGTGGATTTTATGCACTAAACTCACACTTATTCATATAATTCGCATGTTTTACATTTTCCTTCCTAATTTTGTGCTATGATTGAAAACATGCTTCTTTGGCCTTAAATTTGCTAATTTTAATCCTCTCTTATTACCATTCGATGCCGTGATATGTTTGTTAAGTTTTTTCAGGATTTACAGGACAGGAATGGCTTAGAGGATGGAAAGAAAGCATGCAAAAGTTGAAGGAATACAAGAAATTGAAGGAATTGCTAAGCTGTCAAGCCTGACCTCTTCGTACTAAATCGATCATAACTTGAGCTACAGAGGTCCAAATGAGGCAGTTTTAGTTGCGTTGGAAAGCTAACATCCGAGGCTTCAAAATGATATGTAATTTGCCATAGTTTCCATGTAGTTAGGCGACGCGCACGTGTGGATGACACGTACGTTTGACCTTACGAAAGTTCAGCGACGCGTACGCATGACAAAGTGCTGCACGTATCAGAAAATACTGGGGGCGATTTCTAGGCTGTTTTTGGCCCAGTTCCAAGCCCGAAAACACAGATTAGAGGCTACAGAGTGGGGGAATCATTGAAATAACTTTCATTCACACAAAAATTAAGTTTTAGATGTAGTTTTTTAGAGAGAGAGGCGCTCTCCTCTTTCTAGGTTTTAGGGTTTTTAGGTTTAGTTTTTCTCAATTTCAGATTTTTAATTTGCTTTAATTTAGTTTCTCTTCTACTCGTATTTGTTCTAGCATTCTATTTTATTTATTTCCTTTGTTGATTACTTTATGTTGCCAATTTAGTTTATGAACTCTCATGTTAGATTTGATTTCTCTTTTAATGCAATTTGAGGTATTTCATGTTTATTGCTTCTTCCGTTATTTGTTATCATTGATTTTGCAATTGTTATTTTTAGATTTTACATTCTCTTATTGCTTTTCTATGCTTTTATTTTGTGCCTTCCAAGTGTTTGATAAAATGCTTGGTTGGATTTTAAATTAGCTTTTTATGTCCTTAGCTTAGATTGAGTGATTAGAGACTCTTGAATTGTCAAAGTCTCTTGTCGGTTGGTGATTGAAACTTGCTAGTTGGCTCGAGCTTCACTAACTCTAGTCTTTGATTAGGACTTGTGGACTCAAGTTGATTTTCTCACTTGACTTACCTTCAATTGTTAGAGGTTAACTAAGTGTTAGCAAAAGGTAATTACTATTACAAGTGACTATGATATGGGGATAGGAATTCCAATTATCAATCCTTGCTAGGATTTTTCTTAATTATTAGTTTATTTCATTGTCATTTTACATTCCTTGTTCAACATTTAAAAACCCAAAAAAATACACTTTCTCATAACCAATAATAACTACACTTCTCTACAATTCCTTGAGAGACGACCCGAGGTTTAAATACTTCGGTTTATTTTTATTGGGTTTGCTTTATTGACAAACAAATTAAATTTGATTGAGATTTAATTGTCGGTTTAGATCTATACTTGCAACGCGATTAATTTTGTGAATTATTTACGGACGATTTTTTCCTCCATCAATCTACAATATTCTTCTTGAAATCAGAAACTTTGACTTTTGTCTGATTTTCAAATTTTGCTCCTTTGGAATTCCAAACTGCTATAAATTGTTGCATATGCTCCATGTCAATGGCCAATTTGACCAAATCCTCTATGGTCCTGTAATGGTAGCGTTGTACTTTATCTGCAAGTTTTTCGCGTAATTCAAACAAAATTTGTTCCATAAGAACCTCAGGACTCCTTTTATTATTGGCCTTGTCCATCAAATAAACAAACTCCTTGTGGCACTCCATCACCGATTGCGAACCTTGTTGTAACTTACAAAATTTTTTAAAAAATTTGTTATGGTATGATGATTTCACAACTCAATTTCTCATGTGGTATGATGATGGCACAAACTGGCTCCTCATGATTTTCTTCATCTTCTCCTAGCTGCAAATTGGGCTATTTTCGTACTATCTTCTAGATCTTCCTAATTTAGTCCACCATATACGGGCATCATCGAAAAAATTGGCTTGTACCAGTTGAACCTTCTTTTCCTCTAAAAGGATGCAATTTGCAAAAATCGACTCTACCTTCCTTTCCCATCCAAAATAAGCTTCAAGATCATTCCTCCCTTTAAATGCAGGAATTTGCAATCGAGAACCATTTTTCGCATATAAGATTCTTTCATCATCATTATCGTAATACTCGATCATTATTACTTTTTTTTAGTAGACTCTAAAGTGAATTTGCAGAAATTAAAGAGAAAAAAAATAAAGAGACTAAACAAGACCCATGAAACGTGTAGATAAATAAAATTTTACCTACGACCTGTAATTGATACCGAATGATAAGAAAAATTAGAAAGAAGGATAAAGGATAAGAAAAAGATGGAGAAAACACGCAATAGAAAAGACACAGCGAAAACATAAAATGATAGATAAATGTTTGCCTACTAGACCTCTAAAAAACCTGTTCTTAGCAACCTAGGTCACCAGAAGGGATTTCCTACTAGACCTTCAAAGAACCTGTCCTTGACAACCTAGATCAGAGGGATGAAGTTGAAGAAACCACCACGCAAAATCACTATAGTGTTGGATCCTTCAATCTTCTTCATGCAACAAGCGAAGGAAATCACTCACCTCACTTAATCACATTAAAAAAATGTGCAAAAAGCTCTAAGAAAATTTTATTCATAAAAAATTATATAAATTGTCTCACCAAAGGTGTTTAAATAGGTCCTAATAAACTAGCTAAAAGATAAAATAAGATAACTTAATTTAAATCTCCCAAGGATAAGATAACTAATTTAAATTAGATTTGATCTTGTTGGATTAGATCAGATTTTATTTAAATTTTAAAATCCTAAATATATGATAACTAATTTAAATCAAATTTGATCTTGTTAGATTAGATCAGTTTTGATTTAAATTTAAAATTCCTAAAAATACTACTAAGCAAATCATAAGCAAATCAAATCTTCCAACAAACTCTATTAGCAAAACAAATTAAAATAAATGCCTAAAAAAATTCAAAAATTAATAATAATCTATGCTTCCCATTAAATTTGAAATGCATTATTGGGCTTCTTGCTGTCCTGACTTAGCCCAATGGGCTTTTTGGGTTGTCTCAATTTCAGCACCACTATTTTTGAGACGGACTCTTGGTCTTCTTGATGTCCAAGACCGGTATGGTATAATTCTTCTAGTATTCAGATCTTTGAAGGTGACGAGATTATCATTCTGGCCCTTAGCTCTAAAATGACAAAAATGCCCTCCTAACCGCGTATCAAATTTTTTTAAAAGGAATCTCGTTGCAAGTATAGTTCTAATCCAACAAATGATCTCTATCAGAGTTTAGTTTGTTTGTCACAAATTCAATTAAAATAACCTAGAATTTTAAATCCCGAGCCATCTCAAAGGAATTGCATTGGGGTGTATGTATCATTGGTTATGAGAAAATTGGTTTTAAAAGTAAAAGAGGAGAAATTAAATTGCAAGAAATTAAAGAGCAAGCAAAGAAATTCAAGTACTAAAAGACATCTTGGCAAGGATTGAGAGTTAAGGTTCCCTATCTAAGTCATTGACCACAAACATGATAATTAAGAAGAGAATCCCACTTCGTCATCCCTAAACCTCGGGAGAAAGTCAAATAGGCATAATTGATCTTAATTCACAAGTCCTAGCTAACTCACTAATTAGACTTAGTGAAAGATTAGCGTCAGTGGAAACAAAACCAACTAACAACCTTGAATTACTAATCAATATTGGACATCAATGACTCAAGGTAACCTAAATTCTCAATTCTAAGCCAAGAATGAAAAATTCTATTCTAAAAGTAAAGAAGGCATTTTAGCAAACACTTGGCAGGCATAAATTAAAACATGGTAAATTACAAGAATTAATAAAAAAATAAGAGCAAATCAAAGGAACATCAACAAACATAAAAACATCAAATTGCATTAAAAATAAACAAGAATTCAACAAGTGTTCATAAACTAAAATTGACAAAAATAAAGAAACTAACAAGTAAAACTAAGTGAATTAAGATAATTGAACAAGAAAATATAAAGAAAATTACACTAGAACAAAAATTTAAACCTAAATCTAAGAAGAAACTAAACTAAAAACCCTAAATTATAGAGAGAAGTTGGAGCTTCTCTCTCTAAAATTGACCTAAGACATCATCCTAAACTACTACTATCCTCCTTGGTTGATCTCCTTGAGTCTTGTCTCCATATGCATTATAAATGAGTTAGATTGGGCCAAAATTGGGCCTGAAATCACGATCCACGTGTTTACTTAAGTAAATCACGTGCCGCCACTCGTGTATATGCACAAGTCATGCGCATGCACAACCATGAAAATATCCAATCTTCATTTCTTCATGAATTCTCCACCTTTGTGTGCTTTTTCTTCATTTCTTCAAGTCATCCTTGCCTTCTAAACCTTAAATCACTCAAACAAACACATCAAGGTATCGAATAAAATAAAAGTGAATTAAATTTGACAATTTTCAAGCATAAAAAAAATGTTTTTCATAGTTAAATACAATTAGGAAAAACTCACAAAACTATGTATTTTCTATGAATAAATGCAAGATAAGTTGATAAATTTCACTCTTTTCAATCCAAAATTCATCATAAAATAGGGGTTTATCAAGCATGTTCAAACATTTTAAATTTATTGAGTTCTTATGAACACATCAGTAGTCAGAGGGTGAATCTTAATAAGTATGTTGTATTATTTAGCCACAACACTCCCTCTACTACTTGTGCATAACTGGCTAACTCTATGAATATTGATCACATTGGGGCCATGACAGATATCTTGGTTTGCCATCTACAATTTCTAAATCGAAAAAGGCTTCTTTCAGTGTGATCAAAGAGAAGGTTCAGAAAAGAATCCAAGGGTGGAAGTGCAATCTTTTATCTTCGGGTGGTAGACAGATATTGCTTAAGGCAGTGAGTGAAACTATTCTTATTTATACATTGTCTTGCTTTAACTTGCCTAATGGTTTAATTTTAGAAATTCACTCTCTACTTTCTCAGTTCTTCTAGTGGGAGCAAAAAAGTTCTGAAAGGTAGATTGTTTGGATTGGCTAGGACACTATGACTCGTCTAAGAAGAGAAGGATGCCTTGGATTTAAAGATATTAGAATCCAGAATCTGGCGCTATTTGACAAACAGTTTTGGCGACTTGTAACACAGCTTACTTCTCTATTATTCAAAATCCTAAGAGGTAAATACTTTAACAATGGTAATGCTATAACTGCAAATATTGGAGTCTTACCTTCTTGGGATGGAGGAGCATACCAGAAGGCCGAAAGATTATTGAAAAAGGTCTTAATTAGGCTGTGGATACTGGAGAACATATTCAAACCTTTGAGAATCCTTGGCTGCCTCCTCCGTATCCTTTAATGATTTCTAAAATGCCAAATAGACAAGTTATTTTCGAATTGGTTCCAAGAATTAAAGACTTAATTAATGAAAATAGGAATCGGAATCAGAATCTCATCCAGGAATTATTTTTCCAAGATGTTGCAGATAGAATTTTATTAGTTAAAATTCATCAGAGTAGGGACAAATTATAATGGGATTTGAACAAATCCAAGTATTATGATACAGCTTCAGGTTACAAAATTAGCTATTTATTTCACCATCCGCTTCTGAAAAATTATATGCAGCAGAAAAAGCCGTGGATTGAACTATGAAAGTTGAACTTGCCTTATAAAATTAAGCTCTTTATTTGGAAAGCTCTCCATGGTCGCCTTCCGGTACTTGCTCAGATATACCGCTGCATCCCATCTACATTGCTAATATGCCCTTGTTATCATGAAGCAATAGAAACAATTACTCATTGTTCAATCGATTACTCTAGAATTAAAGAAGTATGGTCTCAGAGTTATCTTCGTGACTGTCTTCCCCCTCAGATTCCTAACGATTTTTAGATATGGTGGACTGCATCAACGGAGCTACTTCACCTGTTAAAAAATGCTTACCGAAATTCTCAATTGCTTGCCATCATTTGCTGGAATTGTTGGAAAGTTTACAACCAGTTAGTCTTTGAAGGTTCTACTTTAGTGTGGTATGTCATTCTTGCAAGCTCTGTCAAGTTGCTCCCTGAAATTCAAAAAACTCTCATTTTAGATCATCATCTTCATGAGACAAACTTTGAGTTTCATTCAATTAGACTTATTATTCTTTCTTCTTTTAGATTTTTCTTAATTTTTTGACCATACACCGTCAAATAAATACCTTTAATGTATTATTTTAGAAAATTTCTACTTTATATGATGCTATCCAATTTTTGAACATCTTTATATTTTATTTTTCAATAATTAATAAAATATAACCTACTGCTTTTAGAAAAAAATAATCATATATCCTATTTACAAAATAAAATTAAATCACAATTCCACTGTGAACTTTTTTTTTCTTAAATCCACGAGACTTCGATTTTAGTGATCCTTGAGACCCTCAACATTGAGCAATGAGCAATAAAGGCTCTTTGTGTTGATAATTCAGGATCATGTCAAATGAAGATCCTTGGCAACCAACCTTTTTTTGCCTTAGTTGGACGGGCCATTGTTGGAACTGGAGCGGCGACAAGCTTATCCGCCGGCTTAATTATGGAACCTGCATCTTAACTATTCAGATTACAACGCATGCTTTATAGGAATAGATGGAAAATATAGAATTGAGTAAACATTTTTGTAACTTTGTTTATTGAATTAAGCTTCTTTAAAGTTAAAAAATTAGTAAAATAAAAAAAAATGAGAGTTTAATTACATTTGAATTAAAGTAGTATGACTTACACATAATAAAAATTATAAATTCAATTATAATTAATTATTTATTTTATTATTTTACAATTTTTTTTTCCGTTTACTCTTTAAGAGAAATTATTTTCCTAATCATTCTCCTAATAACTAAACTAGAAAATAATTGATTTTCTTTTAAGAGCATCCACTGTTCTTTATAAATTATGGTATCTACTTATATTTTTTCTTTTTGATATAAAGGTTTGGAAACATTTTAAGTATATCAGGAGTATTGGTATTCCAGTTATTTTAGCTGTTGATCTGAATTATAAAAAATATATATAATATATATTAATTAAAATCAATAGTTAAAACAACTGGTGCACTGGTACTCTTCGGTGCACTTAAAATGTTTCCTAAAAATTTTTTTAGTGTGTTTATATACAATACACTTTTAGACCCTACACCACCATAATAGTTCTAATAGTTAAAATTTGGAAAATATAATAAAATGGGGAAAATAGTGATGGTAAAGTTGATTTCTCTTTGCAAAAATCTCTTTTCTATTCAACTTTAGTTATATGCCCCTCTTAATAAGATAGAAAGGTAGGTTGACATGTCGGTAAATAAGTCTGCTCAAATAATACACCTTTGCAAGAATTTTCCATTTGCTGCTACATTTGTAATTTTGAAACTTCTCCCCTTTTTTCTTTTTTAATACCATTTTTTTCCGTTGTCATTAATCTTTTTCGTTTATGTGGCAAAGGAAACCAAAAAACTGGACTTGGATTAAAATTTCTTTGAACTTAAGCAACAACAACATACTATATACTTTCACATTTCTTTTTCTTTTCTTTGTATAAAGAAGAACCATATATAACAAAATCAATAAAGAACCAACAACTCATCTGAAAGTGAGGGGAAAGAAAGAAACGGAAAAAAAACAAGAGAGTTCAGTCGAATACACAATAATCACTCAAAGCAGATTCAATGTTCAAACCATAAATGACTATCCAAATTAAATTACCAACAACTTAATTTATATATTAGCTTTAATTTACAATAATCCAAACAAATTTGTGGTGTCCTTTTTCCTCTTAATTGTTATGCTCACAAGCTATACATGTTAAAATATTCTGAAAATTCTGATGCTCAATTTCTCTGTTTTCTTCTTTAATTTTCCTCTGCTTTTGTCCTTCCCCTGAGTAATAACAACAAAAATCACTGACACAACAGAAGATTCTCCTCATCATCAAATACAACAAATCTCCAGTAATGATAATCATCAATTATATACTATTAGAAATTTGAACAACCACTAATATATATAAAAATTCTCATCTGGAGTAGTAATATAACAGTCTTATGATTACATAATAATAATAATAATAATAATAATAATAATAATAATAATAATAATAATAATAATAATAATAATAATAAAAGTATTATAGCAAATAAAGAAAACTAGTAGTAGAAGAAATTGCAACAATGATCATCACTGTCCATTTTTGCATAGTAGCCAATGAAGAAGAAGAAGAGTCTTCTGGCTTGTGAGGTGGCTTTCTATAGTAGAATGGAAAGTAAGGTAGAATAGGGTCCGGTGGTGGTGGAGTAGCGCCACCATAACCGCCGCTGCTGTCGCCGCCATCTCCGCCACCATAAGGTGGTGTAGGGTTATAAGGGTAATTATTATTATTATTCCCGCCAGAAGGTGGTGGATATCCGTAACTGGTACCGGATTGCGGTGGTGCCGGCGGTGCTGTAGGGGTTGTAGGAGTAGTAGTGCCGGTGCCGCCGCCAGGAGCGGTGGGTGGAGGGTAACATGGATAGGGACAAGGATCGTCGGTTCTTGTGGTGGTCGGAAAACTGATGAGGAGTGTTATGGTTATTGGGAGAAAGAAGAGAATGGTGGAGGACATGTTTGGATGGAAGAAAAAGAAAAAGAGAGAAATTACTAAAATTTTAGAAGGGGTGATAAATGGAGATGAAAGGGTAAGGTGGTGGTGGTTGTTGTGTGAGTGATGTATATGGGGGGTGTGGTGGTGTCTCTTATTAGAAAGCTACGTGTGTTTTTGTCACATCTTAATAATAATGATGAAATTATGAGCAGGGGTATGCATTCAAAATAAATGGAAATATAATAAAGTTTTAGCTATTGTGTTAGTGAATATGTAGTTGTGTTGTTTGGTGATAAATGATCATCACAATGGAGAAGTCAAAGCAGGGCTTCAGTGCAATTAGAAATTTCTGGTCTGAGTGTGACTATAAGCTACTTAGATGGCTTTTGGTTTATTTGCATTTATTCGGACAGATAGATGAGAAACATTAATCCTGATTTTGGATATTGTCTTTCAGTTTGTTTTTTATGTATCGAAATGGTCTTATACAATTGTTTAATTATATTCATTATTTAAGATGATTATTCACAATAATAATATTAAAAATAGTTTTTTTTTTTTTGCTGATTAGATGGTACATAATTAAATACATATACATATAAAATTATTTTATATTTACAATACATTTAAATTAAGTTATATTTTTTAGATTTAAATTTAATCATCTTAGTATAAAAATAGAAATAGAAATCCATATACCTAATTTTCTGTTTTATATAAACATTTTTTTTATGTTTTTATACTTTTAAAAGTGAAAACATAGAATATCTAAACGTAATTTGAATAATCGAATAATTTTTTTTGGTATTTTTGAACCATTTAATAGATCAAAACCAAAATTTTTTAATCTAGTTTTCTTAACAAATGTCTTAATTATAAGCCAAATTCTCAAAAATAAAAGAGTACTAAAATAATAAATTTTAAAGAAGAGAAAGCACAGTATAGTTTTTGTTGGGAAAGAATAACAATGAATTGCACATGACATATCCTTAAAATAACAAGTAATAAGGTTGTATTAAGCTACAATAGAACCCTGGTCTCAAATGATGACGATGATTGAGAGTGACTGTATATATAGTGCTCTGGTATACTATTAGGGAGGATAACGTAAACGGGATTATATCCCCTTGGATGATTGTTGCTTCAAACAAAATAATATGAATATATATATATAATTAGTATTTTATATTAATATACAATATGTTAGAAAGTTTGTTTATTTTTGAAATTATATTGTATATTTCATTTAAAATTTGATAATTTGACTTTACCTTCAAGTTATAATATATTATTATATGAGATAATTAAAAATATTAAATTTATTTTAGTTTAATTATGTTAAATTTTATTTAATTTTATTAATAAACATAGTAATTCATGTGGAAATCCATGGAATTATATATTTTTCGTTAAAAATGAAATGGAGAGAAATTTTCGCTGATGAAAAAACAGATCCAAACGGTAAAAAGTTTTATAGATAGATGAAGTTGAAAAGGATTGTTTCCAATCTTCCCTCCCTTGCATTGTTAGGTTAATTATTTTTTATATGATAGATGAAGTTGTATAATACGCTAGGATAAATTAATGAATTATAGTTCAAATAGTATAATTTTTTTATATTTGTTTAAGAAATCGCGTGTTCAAATCTTCTTATTTTTGTTTAAAAAAAAAAATAATACGCTAATATGAATTAAATTGATATATTTTATCAATATAATGACTGAATCAAATAACACAAATTGTAGATACAATTTGTATATTAAAAAACGTAATTCGTGTTTTCATAAATTATAATTTTTTTTTAAATTAAAAAATTAAAATGTGACTTACATATCAACGTATTATATTAAAATATTACAATATTAAAGAAAATTACTAATAATAATATAATATAAAAAAATCTATTATATATATTTAATTTTACAACTAAAATATGCTACATGTTACTTTTTTATTATAATTAGAATCAAATCTTTCCTTCCAAAATTAAAGAATTTTCCTCTCCTTTTTACTAATTTTACAACCAAAATGTGTCGCATATCACTCTCTCATTGTAATTGAAATTAAATTTTTTCCTCTAAAATTAAAGAATTCTTCCCTCCATTTTACTAATTTTACAACCAAAATGTGTCACACGTCACTCTCATTGCAATTGAAATCAAATATTTTCCTCCAAAATTAAAAAGTTCTCTCCTCATCCCTCTTCTTTTGTCTATTTCTCTCCCTTCAATCACTCTATCTATTTTATATATTATCAATATCAATATCAATAATTAATTACTAATTTGACAATCAAAATGTGCAATATGACATTCTTTAATTGTATTAAAATTAAAATTAGAATATTAAAATTAAAATTGAAATATACCTATATTATATATGTATCATACATATATTACTATCTAATTTAATAATCAAATATGTCACATGACACTCTCTTATTAAAATTGAGAGAAAATATTTTTTTTCAAAATTAATAAACTCCCTTCTTATATTCTCTCATCTACCTCTCTATTTTTCTATTTCTCTCTACTATTTTTACTCTATATATAATTTATATTTTATATTAGTAATTTGACAAATCAAAATATGTCATCTGATATTTTTTTACAATTAAAATAATTTTTTTCTTTTAAAATTAACAAACTCTCACTCTCACTCTCATTCTTTGTATTTATCTTTTTCTCTCTTTTCTCTCATTCTCTATTTTTTTCATCTTTCTGTTCTACAGAAACAAAATTAACAAAAAAATATAATTCAAATAAAAGATATTATTATTATATACATATTTTCTTAATTTTTTATTTAGTTTTAAATCTAATCTATATTTTTATTTCTCTTCTTTCAAATATTTTTTACATATAATTTGGAGAGAATACTAATATTATAATTAAAAGTTAGAATTAAGATTCAATTGTTTTAAAAAAAATTAATTTTGAGTTAATTTTATAACTAGCAGTATAATTTTTTTATACTAATATCTAATTCTATATTTATATACATAGAGAGAAAAAATATTATTTTTAAATAGCAAGTATAAAATTAATTATTTCTATTTGTGCAACAGACTTAACACCTAATTAATGTAAAAGTATACACGTTAAATTATTTTAAATTTTAGATAATGAATGTTAAAATTAATTATTAATAAAAAGTGAGACTTTTCATATAAAAATAATAACTAAAAATCCTATTATTTAATTTTTTATCTACAGATATCTTGGTCTTTTTAGTCAAAAATTTTTGTCAACTTACGATTTTTTTTGTAAAAGTAATTTGATTTTATAAATCTTTTATGCCATGCATAATTTATACTGTCAGAATAAAGTGGATCGTAATTTTAAAAAATTTATATTTGCGTAATATTATTACGGATAAAAATATTAATTATATATATAATTCCTAAACCATCAAAGGGGCATATGCGGTTTTCCATGTTTGGCTTTTGTTTCTTTCAGTGGTCGACGCGACCAAGGGCCAAAGGCCAAGGTAAAAAAGAACAACACACCAAACAAAACTGCCTGCAAAGATTCTCTCTCAAAACCAAACATTTAAGATCAGAGGAAGCTAAGTTCCCCCTCAAATTCCACTAGTCATTTCATATTTCGCGATACCCTAGCTAATTGCATTTTTCTTATTTACATGTGAAACCAAGAGATACTATTTCTTACTTTGAAGAATATGTATTAATTTGTGACATTGGAGAATTTGTTATGTTCCGTCCTAGCTAGCTAGAAGGTGAAGAAAAAGGAAAAAGAGAATATCCATTAATTAGTTTCTTAGACATGTTAAGGAAAGTTAAGTTTTAAAGGAAATTTTGAGATTAGGTGTGTATATTAAAATAGTTTTGAAAATTTCAGTTGTACCAATAATGTCTTTAAGAGATTGGCAAAAATGTATTATATTATTTTTTTAATGGCGTGACGAGTCACTTAATGAAAAAGAACTGAAATATGGTACCTTTTTATCGAAAATGTAATTGATGCAAATAGGATTTTAAAGATTATTTTAGTGCATACGGTCAATCTAATAATGAATTATTAAGATTTAATTTTGTTAAGAGCAATACTACGTGATCAATAAATATTATCATTTTTAGCCAACAATTAGCCAACGATAATTTATATTTATATTTATAGAAATTTTTCACACAAGAAATATATAGTTTATATTTATATTTATCAGAATTTGCTCAAATAAATCAATACCGTTTATATTTATATTTTTTAGAATTTGTACACATAAATTAATAAAATTTATTTATTAAAAATAATTTAATATTTGTGTTAGTTAAATAATAATCAAAATACTAAACATTGATGGCTTTTAAGAGTTTCTCTTCTATTAATGCAAATAAATGTATGAAAAAGAAATTGTGGCTTGTATAAATTGAAAGAATTCTTTTATGTGCTCCTAATATCCTCGTATAAGATCAATCGCTAAAGAAGTTATTATAGCTAGTTTATCAAAGGTGAAACACTTTAGAGAGATTTAGGATTTAATTAGATATTATATTTTTGAGAAATATTGAATTTGTAATATATAGAATTAATATTGAATAAACCTAATTTATTTCAAAAGTTAGCTTAAGAGATAAAAAATAGGGATAAATATTGTTTTGGTCCCTAATGTTGAGGGTCAGAATCAAAATCACCCCTAATGTAATTAATCATCTCTAATGTAATTTTTTTATTTAGAATCATCCTTAACGTTTTATTTTATATTAAAATCGTCCTTTTTAATAAAATTTTTAATTTTATTACAAAAATATCCCTATTCAAATAAATAAAAAAATAAGTAAAATTACAAAAAAAGAAGAAAAGAACGCCAGCAGATGGGAGAAAGAAAAGGGGAGGGGGGAAGGGGGAAGGGGGGAGGGGGGACAGCACCGACGGCGAAGCTTGGAGTCGCCGTCGCCGTCAGAAAACCTAGCGCCAACCCATTACCCCATTTCTCCCTGAACCGCTGGCACCCCACCTTCAAGTCCCACCTCCTGAACGCTCCCACCAAATCGGTGAATGGCTCCGATGCGGCGGCGGCGGGAGTGAATCGAGCGCTTCTACTGGTGGTGGTGGTGATGGGGGAGAGGGAGGAGGGGAAGTGGAAGAAGCCGGAGAAGAAGAGGAAGAAAATGAAGAGGAGCATGATGGAGATGGTGATGGTGATGTTGATGGGTTTGGGTGGCACCAGCAGCATGGTGTTAATAGTGTTATGTCTCTGCGTCGTTATCGGGCCTTGGATGGAGACCACGCCGCTGAGCCGTCGCTGCCGATTTGCCCACAAGCTGCCGTTGGGGAAGCAGAACAGCGAAGAGAGGAGATGTGCGAGGAAGGAGAAAGGACGAAGCGCCAGTGGGTCTGTTTTGGCTTCTGCATCTGCTTCTTCTTCCGCATCTGCTTGCAATTCTGCTTCTGCATTTGCATCTGCTTCTTCTTCGGCTTCTTCTTCTACTTCGGCTTCTGCATCTGCTTCTTCTTCTGCATCTGTTTCTGATTCTGCTGTTGAATTTTGCTATTGAATTTGCTGTTTTTGTTGTTAAATTTGCTGTTTGTGCTGTTGATTTTGCTGTTTTTGTTGTTTCTGCATCTGTTTTTGCTGTTGCATCTAAATTTTGCTTCTTCTTCTGCATCTGTTGAATTTTGCTGTTGAATTTACTTCTTTTTCTACATCTTTTTCTGATTCTTCTGTTTTTATTTTGCTAATGAATTTAATGTTTCTGAATTTGAATGTGTTATTGTTAGTGTTGTTTAAGCTGATTATTAGTATTTGATGGAAGTAAGAAAGGTGGTGGTGGTGAAGTAAGGAAGGTAATGGTGGCGGTAAATGTGTTGGTGGTGGTGGAGGGTATTTTTGTCCATAAAAATTTAAAAGGATGATTTTAATATGAAATAAAACGTTAAGGATGATTCTAAATCAAAAATTACATTGGGACGATTTCGATTCTGACCCTCAACGTTAGGGATCAAAACAATACTTATCCCTAAAAAATATTACTTATTAAGCCATTGAAGTCACTTCTTTAAAAAAAATGTAAGACTTGTAATACACGTTTCTTACATTAGGCATAAACATTTGGAGTGTAAAATTTATAGACATAATCATCTGCTATAAGTAAATTGTTTAATTATATTGAATCAGATATACTCTAAAACCATATTAGAATTTTTAATTCCGCTTTGTAGACAATGGAAATTATAAACAACGTGAATAATGGACTTTAATCTTGGTCTACAGAAGGTAAAAAAAATAATCCACCTCCAATTGTCCTCCTAAAAACTCTATTTTCACTTTTACAATTTCACCATCCACTTTTTAATAGCAGCACTATCCCTCTCAACACCCTAGTAGAGCCATCGTTCCCTGCCGCTCCAGCAAGCCTCAGCGCTGCCAATTCTCTTCCCTGTTACCTCCGTCAGTGCTGTGCCAACCTCCCTGCCAAACGCGGCATTCCTCCTCTGTCTTCATTTCCACTCTCCGTTTCCTCCACGCAAACACACACGTTTTCGTAGCACCACTGCATTCCACCAATAAGATCATTGACAGGGGTAACGCGAGGCTTACCTCACCGTGCCACTGTGCTTCTTCACCCATTAGTCTGCAAGAGGTAAGTTGATAGTTAGGGTTTTATTTTTTCATAGGATGTTTATGCTATGTATTAGGCTTTTGGTAATAGTTACTGCGGTTCGAATTAGATCTTCTTTGATTTAGTTGAATTAGTGGATTTCTATTCTGTATGTAAACAATTTTAGGTCTTTTAATAATTAGTATCAAGTGGAAAGAAAAAATATATGACTATTGCTGACTTGCTTAGCTTCTATTTTGTTCTATACTATATATTTCTCATATTGGTTTAGTTGAATTGATGTTGGGTGTTAATCTAGGTTTCAATTAGTATGTACAAATGTTCGAATTAGATGTTATTTAAATTGGTTGAACTCGTGGATGCTTATTCTTGTTTTAAACCATTTTATACGCGTGAATATTTGGTTTCAACTGATTTACTCCATACTGAAAATAATACGGATGTTGATTTCACTATGTATGTGAATGGTTCATTTTATTAAAAAAATGGATGTTTGTTTGGGTTATGTGATTGAATTTTTACTTGATTACATCTTTGATTTGGGATTTAGTTAAATAATTAGTTAAAAAATTTAGTCTAATTGTGCTTGAATTTACCTGATCAAATTTGGCACAACAGTATGAATGCAGTATAAGTTTTTGCTATGTATTAGGCTTCTGGTAATAGTTACAACAGTTCTAATTAGATGTTCTTTGATTTGGTTGAATTAATGAATTTCTGTTCTGCATGTAAGTAATTTTAGGTCTTTTAATAACGGGTATCAACTCGAAAGAAAAAAAGGGATTGTTGCTAATTTGCTTGGTTTTTATTTTTTTTTCGGTACTATATGTTTCTTATTTTGGGTTGGGAGTTTTGAAAAAAAAGAAAAGAAAAGTTACAGCTAAGTCTTAGTTGAATTGATATTTGGTGTGAATCTAGTGTTCAGGTAGTATGCATAGATGTTCGAATTAGGTTTTAATTGAATTTGTTGACTCTGATGCTTATTCTTCTTTTAAACCATTTTATATGTGTGAATATGTGGTTTCAACTGATTTACCAGGTGCACGGGTAATAATTTGGAAAATTTGATAGTTGTTCCTTAAGAATTGAGGAGGATATTCATTTTGGCATGTATAATGTTGGTTCTTTTATATGAGAAGTGTATATTTATTTGATTTAGTACCGTTGTTCTATTACTTGAATTGCTGGCTTTTGCATGTACATGCTCCGCATGTTTATTTTGTTACGTACTTTGGAATTGATTTAGTTTAATTATGCTTGAATAGAAATTGGGTTTGATTTGAGTCATTTAGACTGGGTGTTGACGGAGGAAAATAATCGGTTCGGAATTTTCACAAAATAATTCTGTTGAAGTATAGATCCAAACCAATAGATGATTCTCAATCAAAGTTTAGTTTGTTTGTCACTTAAGTCAAACCAATAAAAACTGAGAGTATTTAAACCTCGGGTCGTCTCTCAAAGAAATTGCAGGAAAGTGTGTTTATTATTGGTTATGAGATATTTTTGGGAGTTTTGGAGTGATTACAATTGACAAGAAATGTAAATGACAAGAAAGTAAAACTACAACTAAGGAACTATAAATGCTAAAAGAGCTAAGAAATCAAAGCTAACAAAAAAGAATGACAATCAATCAATATAAAAAGCCTTGGCTAGGAATGAGAATTAGAATTCCTATCCTCATTGTCATCCTCAATTGTGATAGTAAGTGTATATTGCTCTCACTTAGTCATCCTCTAACAATGAAGGAAAGTCAAGTGAGCACAATTGACTATAGTCCACAAGTCCTAATCAATTCCTAGTGAAAGATTAGCTTTAGTGGCATTTAAGCTAACTAGCAACCTTCAATTACCAATCAACATTAGATTTTGACAATTCAAGAGTCTCCAATTACTCAACTCTCAAGCTAAGAGTGCAAAAATCTACTCTAAAACTAAACCAAGAATTTTATCAAACACTTGGAAGGTATAAAATGAAAGCATGGTAAAATAACAAGAATTAATAAAATCTAAGTCTAATAATTGCAAGATAACAATAACAACAATTAAAGAAAGCAATAATGATCATGAAAAGATAAATTGCATTAAAGAGAATCAAAATCAACAAGAGTCTATAATATATAAAAGTGAACAAATAAAAGAAATAACATGTAAAACTAAGAGAACAAGGATGTAATAACAAGAAATTGTAAGAAAAACTAAATCAAGACAAGATCAAAACCTAAATCTAAAAGGAAATCAACCTAAATCTACCCTAATTCTAAAGAGAAAAGAGAGCTTCTCTCTCTAGAATATAACCTAAAACATGATTTTAAAGTAAACCTAATTGCTCTCCCCTTGTTCTTTCTTGAATTTGGCCTCAAATACTTCAGAAATGAGTTGAATTGGGCTCTGGAAGGCTGGAAATCGCGGCCCACGTATTGCAATTAATGAAGTCACATGCCTCATGTCAGGCGTACACGCAAGGCACGCGTATGCGCAACATGGCTAATTTCCAAAGCATGCGTATGCACAAGGCAACATGGCTAATTCCCAAGGAAAGCGTACACGTGACCATGAATTTCTTCAAATCCTCATTTCTTTGTGAATTCTCCACTTGGCATACTTTTTCTTCACTTTTTCAACCCAATCTTTGTCTACTAAGCCTGAAATAACTTAACAAACACATCAAGACATCGAATGGAATTAAAGTGAATTAAATTTAGCGAATTAAAGGTCTAAAAAGCATGTTTTCACTCTTAAGTACAAATTAGGAGAGATTCACAGCACTATGCTATTTCATTAATTAAATGTAGAAAAAGTTGATAAAATTCACCAAATTCAATATAAGATAAAGCATAAAATTGTGATTTATCAGGTGTACAAGTGATATTTTTGTCAATGAGTTGGTTGTTAGTGAAGCACTAAGGAGGATGTTCATTTTACTTTATATATGGATGTTTGTCTGGGTTATGTCATTGGTCTTTTGCTTAGTTTTCTATGTGGTTTGGGAGTCAATTAAATAATTAGTTAAGGCTTAGTTTAATTGTACTTGAATTTACCTAATTAAATTTGGTACAATAGTATGAATCCAATATATTTTTCTAATTATAATGTGTGATTATTCTATTATTAGTTAGATGTTTGATTTCAAATTACACTGTAAGTTCCACTTGTGTGAAACTTAACCCATTATCAGTTTTTAACAGCACCAAGCACGAAGACCATGATTCAGCAAGCTGAAGGATTACCTACAAAAAGACTGGCAAGGGAGTAAAACATCAACAGATAAAAGATGACTAGAATGATGATTTCTGTAAATCCCGGTTAAATTAGTAGATAATTAGTCAATAAATTAGTTTTTAATAAGGAAGATTAGAAATGTGAAAATTATATCAAATTAGGATAGAGCTCATTGAAACGAGAATTTTGACACCAATTTCGAAGAAAACGGCCCAAGATTGGACCGAACTGGCCGAACCGGTTGAACCGGGCCCGTAGGCCCAACCGGACCAACCCATTACATGAGCTTAAAAGCTCATTTCTTTCTTCCAATGCAGCAGAAGCACAACGTAACAGGGGGAGGGAGAAGAGAAACGTACCGAAACCCCTGCGTCAACTCCCGAACGCCGTAACTTCTCCGTCCGAGTTTCGATCGCCGCACCGTTTGCGGCCACGCGTCCACCGCGTTGAGCTCTACATTTCTACCGGAACAATTTCTTTGGTAAGCCACTAATCACTTCCAGCCATTCTTTTTCCCCAATTTTCAAATAATTGGAAGAGATGTTGAATTCCTTTGATTTCTGATGTTTTAGGATCCAATTAACTTGAGGAAAACGTTTACTCTTACTTATGTGAAGCTTGGGTAAGGTGAGGATACTATAATTCTATTTTAATTTTACTAAATTTGAGCTTTGAGTATTAAATTGGGTATATATGTGTTATAAATGTGTATTAGGTTGTGAATAAATAATTGGAGCTCGAAATTGTGAATACTGGAACTTGGAGGAAGCGGATTAGTTGAGGTTTTGAGGGCTGTGTTCTTTAGAAAAAATTATCTTGGAATAATACTTGGGAATCGGCTAAGGTATGATTTAGGTTTCTTGCATTTAATATATATTGTTCTGCGAAAACTTAGGCTAGATGACCATATGATAAGTTGGAATGCAGGTGTATGTTTAATGTTTAGTAATTTGTCGATGAATATATTTGGTTGAAGTTTATTGGATAATTAGTTATTAATTTTGGATGGTGAATGTTGTTATGTTAATTTGGAGAGAATTATGGTTGAATGTTATTATTGATGAACATGGTTGGTTTGGTGTTTGTTGATTAACTAATGATTTGATGAATTATTGATTTGAGGTATTTTGTGTTAGAAGCCTAGGATTAGTGAACTATGGTCCTTAGTTGAATTTTAGTTGTTGGATTTGAATATTGTATGAGTATAATTATAGATCTAAGAAAGATTTATTGTGGTGACTGTTATGATGATGATGAAGTGTATGTTGAATTGAAAAGAATGCAGGTTTGGACCCGAAAAGGGTGACAAAGTCCGAGTTTTAGAGGAGATGCTGGCAAAATTTTATAAAAATTAGAGACTTTATTTATATGATTATTTAAAAAGATTTAGATTCAAAGGTTATATAGTTTGATTTTGAGTTATTAAGAAAATGAGCATGTTTTAAGTTTGATTCATTTAGAAAAGAATGAATCATGTTTTGAATTGGAACTATTGATGGACGGAATGGGAGGTGTGATAATGAAGGATAAGGATTGAATATGATTGACGTATAATGATGAATGAGAAGCGATTGAGAATGATGTGGATGTTGATGAATTATAATTGAATTATTTATATGGCTTATGAATTTGAATAATCTGAGATACGAGATTCCCTGGATAAAGTGCCGTGGCTTGCCACCACGTGTACCAGGTTGAAAACTCGATACTCTGTTGACCCTACGACGTAAGTGTGATCGGGCACTATATAAATTCCCGGAATGTTACCCCCATTGAGCAATATTGATTATTTGAGAAAAAGCTATGCATAGACTCTTGGGGATGCACGTCGGGAGATAGTCTAAGGACAATTTAGACTTGTCAGGTTGGTTGGATAACCGACAGATAAGCCTCATCAGCCATAGGACAGGCATGCATCATATGCATATTACTCGAATTACTTGCTTGTGCTTTAATTGGGTGTGCCTAAATGTACTTGCCATGTTAAATGTGTATTTGTTACCTGCAGTATTTGTAACCTTCTTGTGCTTGCCTTTATATGTTTATCTGTCTGTGAAATGCATGATGGAGTTGGAGGTATGGAGGAATGACAGAATGGGATTTAGATTTAAGGTTAAGTTAAGTTAGGTTTAAATATCCTTAGTAAACCACCTTTTAAGGCTTCTGTTTAATACTTTAAGCTCTATAATCTGAGTATCGACGTTCTAGGATTGCCTCTGTCATTCCCAGGACCTTATATATTATGTGTGTGGCACCTTTACCATACTGAGAACCTCCGGTTCTCATCCTATACTATGTTGTTATTTTTCAGATGCAAGTCGAGAGGCATCTCGTTAGGCGTCTGGACTCTTGAAGCGGAGTGCTTACAGGGTTGTTTTGTTATGCTATGATGTATATATATGTATTTAGTTTTCTCTCCGCATAACTTGTTCTTTTGATCCTCCTAGAGGTTTATGGAGAGGCAGGATTGTGTATATGTACTTTTGGGTTTTGGATATGTATGTATATATGTGTAAATATTCTCCGGCCAGTCTTGACTTCGCAGGCTGAGTTAGGAGCTTATTATTTTGTATCTTTGGCATTCTACTCCTACTTTTGTTATCTTATGTTTAATAGTTATGGTTTTCTTAGCACGCAAGTTAACTCGTTCTTTTAGCATTGTACTTTTATTTTGCGATTTTTATTTCCTCTATTCTTCAAGGCTCCTAGCATATTATAATTCTTCTGCTATTATATATATATACATTTTATTTTAGAGGTCGTAATACCACACCACCTCTGTTTTACGACTTAAGCGTAAAGCTCTGTGTGGTAGGGTGTTACATTATGGTATCAGAGCAGTTCGTTCCTATAGAGCCTAAAAGATGGACTGATTGTACTTCTGTGCATTCTCTGTATATGTGTTTATGTGCTATTAGGATATCTGATTGATATATATATGGCATAAACGTTTGTGAGCATGCATTTGGAACTAAAGCATTAGACCTGCGATATTAAGACTGATCAACTTAATATCACTTGTTTAGTGTGTATATGGACCAGATGTCGACTCGCGGACACAGTCGCGGGTGAGGTAAAGGTAGGATAGGCACCGTTACTCCTGGTTTGGCAGGGAATGATCTAGTAGACTTTATGGCTGCCCTGAGAAATATGGCTGCAGCTATGCAGGCAACAGCTGAGGTGTTGGGTAACCAAATAAATCAGGGTAATCATGGGAACAATCATGATGAGGACGGTCCTATGACACTTGCTACATTTATGAAAGTTCGCCCTCTGACTTTTAGGGGAACCTCGAATCCCACTGACGCAAATAATTGGATTCAAGCTATGGAACGGGCGTTGCAGGCCCAACAGGTTCCTGAGGAGCAATGGGTTGAATTTGGAACTTATCAACTGTAAGGTGAGGCTCAGTATTGGTGACAGGGGACACGATGTATCTTGCAGGCAGGTGGCGCTGTGATAGTCGGAAGATTGGTTATTTAAGAATCATGTTTTGCTTGATTGTTCTGAGAAGTCAGTACAGTTTATGCCGGAAGGGTCAGAAGCACCGGTTGTGGTGAATAGTTACTATTTGATCTCTATGAAGGTAAACTGTTCTGGGACTGAATGTCAGGGTATTATGTTATTAACTGCGGGAGTATCAGGTGATGATCAGAATTTAGAGTAGATTCTGGTTGTATGTGAATTTCCAGATGTGTTTCCGGATGATATTAATGAATTTCCACCTAACCGGGAAGTTGAATTCGCAATTGAGTTAGTTCCAGGAAGCGGTCCAATTTCAATTACTCCTTACAGGATGTCACCTTTAGAAATGGTTGAACTGAAAGCTCAGCTGGAAGATCTGTTGGGTATGCACTTTATTCGACCAAGTGTTCCTCCGTGGGGAGCGCCAGTGTTACTGGTAAAGAAGAAGGATGGGAGTATTGATAAATCACTATTTTATGGTTTATCTTGTGCTCAATTGAGTGGTTTTTATCTACTCTTTACCCACTTATTCATACTATTTGCATGGTTTTACATTTGCCTTCCTAATTATGTGCTTTGATTGAAAACATGTTTTTTTGGACTTATATTTGCTTATTATTAATCCTCTCTTATTACCATTAGATGCCTTGATATGTGTGTTAAGTGATTTCAGAGATTACAGGGCAGGAATGGCTCAGAGGATGAAAAGGAAGCATGCAAAAGTGGAAGGAATACAAGAAGTTGGAGAAATTGCTAAGCTGTCCAGCCTGACCTCTTCGCACTCTAACGAATATAACTTTAGCTATGAAGGTCCAAATGACACGGTTCCAGTTGCGTTGGAAAGCTAACGTCCGGGGCTTCGATTTGATATATAATATGTTATAGTTTCCCTGATGCTAGGTGACGCGATCGCGTGATCCATGCGGCCGCGTCGCAATGACAGAAATCCAGCGTGGCAAAAATTTGAAACCAGCGAATTCTAGACTGTTTCTGACCCAGTTTGCGGCCCAGAAAACACAAATTAGAGGCTATAAAGTGGGGGACTGCATCCATTCATGAGGAGGCTCTCATAATTCACTTTTTATATTTTAGATGTAGTTTCTAGAGAGAGAGGTTCTCTCCTCTCTCTTAGGATTAGGATTTAGGATTTCTCTTAGTTTTAGGAGTAACTCTCGATCCAGGTTTAATATTCCTTTTACTTTTTATTTCTCTTTTACTTTCAGATACTCTCATGCTTTTATTTGTATTTGATTTATGTTGCCCAATTGGCTTATGAACTTTTCCATGTTAGATTTTACTACTTTGAATGTATTTTATTCGAGGTATTCTCAGATTTAATTTTGCTTTGCTTTATTTATATTGATGCTTTTTAATTTAGATATTTTCTTCCTTTTGGCAAACTCATTATTGATTGAAAATTGGATTTCTTCATTTCATTAATTCAAATTCCAATAACTCTAGTCTTTCCCAAAGAAAGACTAGGACCTGAGGAATAAAAATTAATTCATCCACTTAACTTACCTTCATAGTTAGAGGTTAACAAAGTGGGAGAAAAATCCAATTCTCATTACAATTGATAAGGATAGGACCTCCAGTTCTAATACCTTGCCAAGAGTTTATTTTTATTATTATTATTTTATTTTACTTGTCATATAACATATTCCCACCTTACTTCCAAAACCCCAATTTACAAACTCATAACCAATAATAAGAACATACTTCCCTACAATTCCTTGAGAAGACGACCCGAGGTTTAAAATACTCGGTTATCAATTTTAAAGGGGTTTGTTACTTGTGACAACCAAAACGTTTGTACGAAGGGATTTTTGTTGGTTTAGAGACTATATCTACAACGCGACTGTTTTTATGACATTCTTTACTAGCAAAAATCCTAACGTCAAAATGGCGCCGTTGCCGGGGAATTGCAAACGTGTGCCTTATTATTGGTTATTGTAAATATTTGCTTTTTGCTTGTTTATTTTTGTTTTTATTTTTGTTTTTATTTTTGATTTTTTGTAAATTAAGAGGTTATTGGATTTTATTTTAAAAATTTTTATCTTATCTTATCTTATTTCAAAAATCAAATTTCAAAAATTCAAATTTAAAAATTTTTCAAAATTCAAATTTAAAAATTTTTCAATTTTCAAATTTCAAAAATTCAAATTTCAAAAATTTAAAAATTCAAATTTTAAAATTTAATTTTCAAATTCAAAATTTAAATAACCTTTTAATTTAAATTTAAATTTATTTTTGTTTTTAATTTTTTATTTGCTACTATGAACTCTCACCCCTTTGGCTATGAGTCTGGTTACAATTATGTTGCAGAAAGAAGAAATTACAATGAGAACGGGCATCAAGGTTGGAACAATCAAAGATGGGAGGAGCCACAAGGATTTGATCAACCCTCATGGCAATAACCACCTCCAATGGACTATCAACAACCACCACCATATGCCTATGAACCCTGTCCTGAACACAACTTTGAACTACCACACTCACAAGCCAACTACCACCATTCACCTCCATATGACCCTAACCCTCAACCACCATACCAACAACCTTATGAGCCATATGAACCATATATAGAACCACCCCAATTCCAATCCACTCACTCCCAACCACCACCACTTCTCTATGTGTCCTGTCCAAATCCGGCAACCCGAGAAGCAGAGGTTCGCCTAAAAGAAACAGTGGATCGATTTCAGTCAACCATTCATCAATTGGGGCAAGCAATAATGAGTCAATTAGCTTCCCGACGTTCAGACACTCAAGGAACCCCCATGGCTTCATGTGGACAATATAATGAAGAACGTAGTATGAAGGAGATACTAAAAACTCCAGGTGAACAGTACGGAGCATGACTTTGTACTGGAACAAGTAGAGGAAGCCGGAATTATTGAAGAAGAAGAAGTGGTTGAAGAATTAGGAGATGCAGAACCTCCATGGGAAAGTCCAGTCATAGAGCCTCCTTCCAAGACGGTTGAAATTGATGCTGAGGAAGGTGTACAACCTCCAAAGCATATCATAGTTGAAGACTTGGAAGAGGTTGATCAAGAGATGGAGATTCAAGAAGAAGAAGCACAACCTCCCATGCCCTTGGAAAGCAATGAAGAGGAGATTGAATTGAAAGAGAGCTACCAAGAGGAAGAGGTTGAAATTGAAGAAGCTTGCAAAGAAGTGGTAGTTATCAGAAAAGAGCACAAGGGAGTGGAGCTTGCAATTTCATTAAAAATACCTCCCCCTAAGTTGCCATCATCCTTCACAACATTCAAGTGGGTAAAATTCATATCCCTTAGCTTTCTAATTCCACTTGAATATGGGCTACTGGAGACGGATGGTCAACTTAGAGCTCTTTGTGGCATTAAGAGTAAGAGGAAGATGGCCAGTGATAAGAATTGTCAAGCAAGGTTCATTATGGTTGGAAGCTTTAAGTTTAAACGTAAAGGATGGTATAGAGCTCAACTGGATGGGTCTAGGAAGTTGTTTGGCCGCTTACGTGAGAATTCAGACTGCTTGCCACCCAGATGGAACAATATTGCTCAACCAAAAGACGGGTGCAAAGGCAAGGTCTGGGACCCCGGAATCCATTCTACCAATCACCACTCTTGGGGCCTTGTCATTTGCTTTAACTTACTTGAAGGCTTTCTGCGCCTAGTTTGGGACCCCAGAGGCTACTGGAAATACAAACATTGGTGGGGATTCCTGGATCAGTACAAGCACAAACCACCATAGCAGGAATCTCATCAAATGTCCAACTTAAGGACTATAACTAAAAGTGCTAGGTGGGAGACAACCCACCAAGGTATGATCGTTCTTTTTCAATTTTATTTCATGTTGTTTATTTTTATTTTATTTTATTTTCATTGAACCTGGAATCATGCATAGCATTCACATTAAGCACTGCATTTGCATCTGTATATTTCATTAAAAAAAATCTTCGCTACGCGACGCGATCGCATCAGCAACGCGTCCGCGTCGCAAGGGGAGTGAAGAAAAAAAATAAATGAACAGAGAGTCACGCTGGAGCATGGCTGGAGGCGTGCCAATGGCACAAATCAACCCACGCGACTGCGTCGCCGACGCGTTCGCGTCGCATGGGAACCATGGCCCCCCACGCGACTGCGTTCCCCACGCGGCCGCGTGCCTTGAGTTTTCGATGTAAAAGGGTGCACAATGAAATATTCTGCAGGAGTGGTGCTGGATTGGTGCTGGAAGCACAATCCATATCACGCAACCGCGTCGCCGACGCGGCCGCGTCATCCATTCTCTGACGCCCACTCACGTGATCGCGTGACCCACGCGATCGCGTCATCCCAATTTTGGGCAATTAAATTAATTTGAACAAAGAGTTGTGCTGGCGCGAGGCTGCACTCGCGCCAGAAGCATAACATGGGTCACGCGACCGCGTGACCGACGCGATCGCGTCACCATACTTGAAGCTCATCCACGCGAACTCGTGCCCCACGCGGCCGCGTGACATGCGCCGCACAGCTCAACCTAAATTGCCGAATTATCTTATCTTTCTCTCCTCCAAATCCTAATTTTTCCTCCCTTCTTTCTTCCTTACTTCTTCTTCCCTTCTTTCTTTTCTCATTCTTATTATCTTTCATTTTATTTTAATTTATTTGCATACTTTCATTCATTGCATATTTATATTTTTTTATTTTTTTAAATTTAATATTTTACCATTGGTGTTCACATATTCTTATTCAATTGTTATATCTTTTCTGGTATTATCTTGGTACTTCATGACTTGTTTTATTCTAATTGGGTATTATTATTCATAAGTCAATGCTAATTTTTATAATACTGATATTCCTTTTGCATTGATATGTATTTACACTATTTTGCATTACCCACTCTCTTCCTCATTGTTGCAATTTTTGCACCACTAGTATGCCATGTGCTTCTACTGTTTTCTCACTTGCATGTTGTAGCTACCATGCAATTGAAACCCTTATTATCTAGCATTAACACCCATCTTTTATTTTCTATCTTTATTTTTGGGTTACTTTTCTTCCCTTTTTTTTCTTTCAGAATGGCCACCAGGAAGAGAACCGGAAGACGTTTACATGGGAGAGACAAACAAGTTCCTACACACATTCCTTGTTGAGAAAAGCGTCAGTTGAAGCAACCCGTCCACCTGCACATCTTAGCATGCACCGAGGACGGTGCAATCTTTAAGTGTGGGGAGGTCGATACCGATCTCCATGGGTTAGTACCTTCTTGTCTCAACACCAATATTTAATTTTTCTTTGTAGTTAGTTGTTGCATTTGCATGTTTGTTTTTGTGCATATTCTACCACTGGGTTAAAGTAATATTTTCTTTTTCAAGAAACCTTTTAGAGCATTCCACTAATTTGAATAAAATTTTTTGTTACACTTGTTTGAAGAAATATTATACTGGAACATGGTTTAGAGCTCGAACACACAAAATCAGTGAGATTTTTGAGCCTATTTAATTGGTTGCATTTTATCAACCAATATTTTATTTTTGGTGTGTGTTATTCTCTCTAAAATTGTGATCTTTGTCTTGCTTAATTCTATATTTCCATGGTTTGATGTATGCATGCACTTATATGATTGAGGCCTTTGTTTCACTGAGCTTACATACCCATATGGCCTTAACCCTTCATTATCCTTTGCAAACCAACTTTGAGCCTATTTTACCCCTTTGTTCTTTATTTTAGCACATCATTAACTCTAAGTGAAAAACAATAATGTCCTTGATTCGAATCCTTGGTTAGCTTAGACTAGTGAGAGTGCTCACGAATTAAGTGTGGGAAAAGTGGGTTTGGAAACATTTGATTTGAGAATTGAGTATGTTAGAATTTTCTGAAAATGTGAAAGAATGTTGAGAATATGTTCATGCATTCAATACTTTAATCATATGCATTGAGAAAAAAAATATATAAAAAAAAATAATAAAGGAGAAAAAAGAAGAAGAAAAAGAGCAAATAATAAAAGGGGACAAAATGCCCCAAAGTAAGTGGTGAAAGCAATGCATATGAGTTGTACTTGAAATTAGAATGCATGAATATGTGGAAAA
The DNA here is from genome assembly GCF_059453495.1 of Arachis ipaensis. Taxonomy (NCBI): domain Eukaryota; kingdom Viridiplantae; phylum Streptophyta; class Magnoliopsida; order Fabales; family Fabaceae; genus Arachis; species Arachis ipaensis. The sequence continues at coordinate 41,216,452 of NC_142439.1, forward strand.
CATGGTTAATGGATAGTTGGATGTGGTATTATGATTACATGGATTGTTTAAGTTAGGTGGAAAGTTTAAGTTAATTAAGGATTCAGATTTTAGTCCACTTGACCAAATACAGTCCTACCTTGACCCTAACCCCATTACAACCCTTAAAAGACCTCTTGATTTGTGTATTTGTGCATTAAATTTATGTTGATTGTTAGATGAAGAGCAAGCCTTAGAAAGCAAGGTTAGTAGAGAATTGAGAGATCGAACCTTAAACACTTGAGTGATTAGAGTGTATACACTACCAGTGAGGGTTCGATGCTCAATTCCTTGTTCCCTACTTTCATGAGCTATTTTCTTCTTGCAAGTCTATTTGTACTTCATTTTTATGATTTGAATTAGTGAAATCCAGTTCATATTTATTCTTGGACAACTTATTTACTCTTAACCAAGTAAGTAAAAGCATTTAGCATGTAGTTGCATTCATAGGTTTCATTTCATACATTCTACCATTCCTCTTCATTTCTTTATAGCTTCTCTTGAGCTTAGCATGAGGACATGCTAATGTTTAAGTGTGGGGAGGTTGATAAACCACTATTTTATGGTTTATCTTGTGCTCAATTGAGTGGTTTTTATCTACTCTTTACCCACTTATTCATACTCTTTGCATGGTTTTACATTTGCCTTTCTAATTATGTGCTTTGATTAAAAACATGTTTCTTTGGACTTATATTTGCTTATTATTAATCCTCTCTTATTACCATTAGATGCCTTGATATGTGTGTTAAGTGATTTCAGAGATTACAGGGCAGGAATGGCTCAGAGGATGAAAAGAAAGCATGCAAAAGTGGAAGGAATACAAGAAGTTGGAGAAATTGCTAAGCTGTCCAGCCTGACCTCTTCACACTCAAACGGCTATAACTTTAGCTACGGAGGTCCAAATGATGCGGTTCCAGTTGATTTGGAAAGCTAACATCCGGGGCTTCGATTTGATATATAATATGTTATAGTTTCCCTGATGCTAGGCGACGCGACCGCGTGATCCATGCGGCCGCGTCGCAATGACGGAAATCCAGCGTGGCAAAAATTTGAAACCAGCGAATTCTGGACTGTTTCTGACCCAGTTTGCGGCCAAGAAAACACAGATTAGAGGCTATAAAGTGGGGGACTGCATCCATTCATGAGGAGGCTTTCATAATTCACTTTTTATATTTTAGATGTAGTTTTTAGAGAGAGAGGTTCTCTCATCTCTCTTAGGATTAGGATTTAGGATTTCTCTTAGTTTTAGGAGTAACTCTCGATCCAGGTTTAATATTCCTTTTACTTTTTATTTCTCTTTTACTTTCAGATACTCTCATGCTTTTATTTGTATTTGATTTATGTTGCCCAATTGGCTTATGAACTTTTCCATGTTAGATTTTACTACTTTGAATGTATTTTATTCGAGGTATTCTCAGATTTAATTTTGCTTTGCTTTATTTATATTGATGCTTTTTAATTTAGATATTTTCTTCCTTTTGGCAAACTTATTGTTGATTGAAAATTGGATTTCTTCATTTCATTAATTCAAATTCCAATAACTCTAGTCTTTCCCAAAGAAAGACTAGGACCTGAAGAATAAAAATTAATTCATCCACTTAACTTACCTTCATAGTTAGAGGTTAACAAAGTGGGAGAAAAATCCAATTCTCATTACAATTAATAAGGATAGGACCTCCAGTTCTAATATCTTGCCAAGAGTTTATTTTTATTATTATTATTTTATTTTACTTGTCATATAACATATTCCCACCTTACTTCCAAAACCCCAATTTACAAACTCATAACCAATAATAAGAACATACTTCCCTGCAATTCCTTGAGAAGACGACCTGAGGTTTAAAATACTCGGTTATCAATTTTAAAGGGATTTGTTACTTGTGACAACCAAAACGTTTGTACGAAGGGATTTTTGTTGGTTTAGAGACTATATCTACAACGCAACTGTTTTTATGACATTCTTTACTAGCAAAAATCCTAACGTCAAGTATGCGGTTGTGTGTTGACTATCGGCAGTTGAATAAGATTACTGTGAAGAACAAATATCTGTTGCCTAGAGTCGATGATCTAATGGATCAGTTATAGGGTGCCAGTGTGTTTTCTAAGATTGATCTGCGATCTGGTTATCATCAGATAAGGGTTAGAGACAAGGATATTCCGAAAACTGCTTTCAGGACGCGTTATGGTCATTATGAGTATACAGTAATGTCTTTTGGGTTAACTAATGCCCCGGCAGTATTTATGAATTATATGAACAGGATTTTCTGACCGTATTTGGACAAGTTTGTTATTGTCTTCATTGATGACATTCTTGTTTATTCTAAGACTGAAGAGGAGCATGCCGATCACTTGCGAACTGTGCTGCAAATTCTAAGAGACAGGAAGTTGTATGCTAAGTTATCTAAATGTGAGTTCTGGAAGAGTGAAGTGAAGTTTCTCAGCCACATGGTGAGTAAGCAGGGAATAGATGTGGATCCTGTTAAGGTGGAAGCAGTGATGAATTGGGAGCGACCAACTTCAGTGACAGAGATAAGGAGTTTTCTAGGTTTGGCGGGATATTATCGCAGATTCATTAAGGGATTTTCACAGCTCGCCTTACCTTTAACTAAATTGACTAGGAAGGTGGTGCACGAATTGTGAATCACATTTTTTACAACTCGTACCACTAACCAGCAAGTGCACTGGGTCGTCCAAGTAATACCTTACGTGAGTAAGGGTCGATCCCACGGAGATTGTTGGTTTAAAGCAAGCTATGGTTATCTTGCAACTCTTAGTCAGGATATTAATTTGTGGTTATCAGTTGACTTGCAAATGAACAAGAGAGCATGAATTAAAGGTTACTTGTTATGCAGTAATGGAGAATATGTTGGGGTTTTGGAGATGCTTTGTCTTCTGAATTTCAGCTTTTCTCTTGTATTCCTCTTCCCTCATGCATGCAAAAGTGCAAAGTTCCTTCCATGGCAAGCTGTGTGTTGGTGGATCACCGTTGTCAATGGCTACCATCCGTCCTTTCAGTGCAAAGGGTCCACTTGCGCTGTCACTACACGGCTAATCATCTGTCGGTTCCCACTCATGCTGGAATAGGATCCATTGATCCTTTTGCGTCTGTCACTACGCCCAACACTCGCGAGTTTGAAGCTCGTCACAGCCATCCAATCCCAGAATCCTACTCGGAATACCACAGACAAGGTTTAGACTTTCCAGATTCTCATGAATGCCGCCATCAATCTAGCTTATACCACAAAGATTCTGATTAAGGAATCTAAGAGATACTCATTCAATCTGATGTAGAACGGAGGTGGTTGTTAGACACACGTTCATAAATTGAGGAAGGTGATGAGTGTCACGGATCATCACCTTCTCTATAATTAAGTGCGAATGAATATCTTAGATAGGAACACGCATGTTTGAATGGAAAACAGAAATAGTTGCATTAATTCATCGAAACACAGCAGAGCTCCTCACCCCCAACAATGGAGTTTAGAGACTCATGCCGTCAGAGATTACAAAGTTCAGATCTAAAATGTCATGAGATACAAAAATAAATCTCTAAAAGTTGTTTAAATACTAAACTAGTAACCTAGGTTTACAGAAAATGAGTAAACTATGATAGATAGTGCAGAAATCCACTTCTGGGGCCCACTTGGTGTGTGATGGGGCTGAGAATTAAGCTTCTCACGTGCCTGGGCTGTTTTGGGTGTTCAACGCCAGGTTGTAACTTGTTTCTGGCGTTGAACTCCAACTTGTAATCTGTTTCTGGTGCTGGACGCCAGACTGCAACATGGAACTGGCGTTGAACGCCAGTTTATGTCATCTATCCTTGAGAAAAGTATTTACTATTATATATTTCTGGAAAGCCCTGAATGTCTACTTTCCAACGCAATTGGAAGCGAGCCAATTGGACTTCTGTAGCTCCAGAAAATCCATTCCGAGTGTTGAGAGGTCAGAATCCAACAGCATCAGCAGTCCTTTTTCAGCCTGAATCAGATTTTTGCTCAGCTCCCTCAATTTCAGCAAGAAAATACCTGAAATTACAGAAAAACATACAAACTCATAGTAAAGTCTAGAAATATGAATTTTGCCTAAAACTAATGAAAATATACTAAAAACTAACCAAATCATACTAAAAACTATATGAAATTAACCCCAAAAAGCGTATAAAATATCCGCTCATCACAACACCAAACTTAAACTGTTGCTTGTCCCCAAGCAACTAGACAAATAAAATAGAATACAAATAAGTCACGAAGCAATAATATCTCAGAGTTCTTGAGTGAAGCTCAGATTCTAATTAGATGAGCGGGACTAGTAGCTTTTTGCTTCCGAACAGTTTTGGCATCTTACTTTATCCATTGAAGCTCAGAATGATTGGCATCTATAAGAACTTAGAATTCAGATAATGTTATTGATTCTCCTAGTTCAGTATGTTGATTCTTGAACACAGCTACTTTATGAGTCTTGGCCGTGGCCCTAAGCACTTTGTTTTCCAGTATTACCACCGGATACATAAATGCCACAGACACATAATTGGGTGAACCTTTTCGGATTGTGACTCAGCTTTGCTAAAGTCCCCAATTAGAGGTGTCCAGGGTTCTTAAGCACACTCTTCTTTTTTGCTTTGGACCTTGACTTTAACCGCTCAGTCTCAAGTTTTCACTTGACACCTTCACGCTACAAGCACATGGTTAGGGACAGATTGGTTTAGCTGCTTAGACCAGGATTTGATTCCTTTAGGCCCTCCTATCCACTGATGCTCAAAGCCTTGGATCCTTTATTACCCTTGCCTTTTGATTTTAAGGGCTATTGGCTTTTTCTGCTTGCTTTTTTTTTGCAAGCTTTGTATTCACTGCTTTTTCTTGCTTCAAGAATCATTTTTATGATTTTTCAGATTATCAATAACATGTCTCATGTTCATCATTCTTTCAAGAGCCAACATATTTAACATTCAAGAACATCAAATTCCAAAGACATATGCTCTGTTCAGGCATTCATTTAGAAGGCAGAAAGCATTGCCACCACATGTAAATAATTAGAATTTCTTTTATGTAGAATTCGAAAAAATATTGCCTCCTTATTCTAAAGAATATCTTCTATTTTATTCATGTTTAATGATGATGAGAAAAATAAATCATAGCTTAATTGGAGATAAAATCACTACTAATTACTACTATAACTTCTAAGGTAAAACTCAAATAAGAACAATTATCACAGAGTTAAGGCTAAGATTAGAACTCAACAACCTTGAGTTTGGGATGTGGATGTTCCTCTAGTCTGGCGACTGGTTTGAGATCTTCTCTCTTGAGTTGATTTGGGACACCCTTGCTGGTGGTGGTCCACCTGGCTCTAGGGATGCATATATCCTCTAGAATCTTATCCAGTCCCTTGTTTGTTCTCATCATTCTACTATTGAAGGAGTCTGGGTCATCTTTCAGCTGAGGTAGCTTAAAGATCTCCCTGATTTTGTCAGGGTGGATGTGAACAATCTTTCCTCTGACCAAAGTCCGATAGTCATAGAGGGCAGTTCCAGATATTCTCTGCCTATCTGTTTGCCACAGATTAGCGTAGAACTCCTGAACCATATTCCTTCCCACTTTTGTTTCAGGATTAGCTAGGACTTCCCAGTTCCTGTTTCGAATCTGCTCTTGGATCTCCAGATATTCATCTTCTTTCAGATCAAACTTGACTTCCGGGATCACTGATCTTAGACCCATTATTTTGTAGTAATGGTCTGAATGTTCTTTGGTTAAAAACTTCCCTTGATTCCAAAGTGGTTTTGGAATACTCTCTTTCTTGCCTCTTGGAGTGGGTTGTTTTCCTTTAGGAGCCATGATCTTAGTGGGTATAATTTAGTGATCACGGATAAACACACCAAACTTAGAGGTTTGCTTGTCCTCAAGCAAAAGAAAAGAAAGGAGAGGGATAGAAGGAGAGCTAGTGTCAAATGGTGGATGAGAGGAGGGAGTCCGAATGCGGATTTAAAAGGGAGGGGGGTGGGTTTTCGAAAATTTTAAAAAGATAAGATAGAAGATATGATTTATAAAAAATAAGTATGATATGAAAAGATGTGATTTAAAATTGAAAAGATATGAAAGATATTTGAAAAAGATAAATTTGGATTTTGAAAAAGATAATGTGGAGATTTGAAAAAGATATTAATGAGTTGAAAAGATTTTAGAAGGAAAAGAGATAGATTTGTTTTGGAAAATTTGAAAAAGAGTTGGATTGGATTGAAAAAGAAATTGTGTTTATGGATTAAGATACATTTGATATTTTTAAAGTAGGGTTTTTAGAAATTAGGGTTTGTAACATGTTTATGCAAGAAATCATGAATTGAAACATGAAAATTAAAAAAAATGTGAAATAAAAACGAATTTACCTCCTCCCCACCATCCTGGCGTTAAACGCCCAAATGCTGCATGTTTTGGGCGTTTAACGCCCAAATGCTGCTTCTCCTGGGCGTTCAACGCCCAGCTGTTGCTTCTTTCTGGCGTTGAACGCCAGGAACTCCTTTGTCACTGGGCGTTTTTCTGAACGCCCAGGATGCTGTCAATCTGGCGTTAAACGCCCAGAAGCTGCTTCTTTCTGGCGTTTAACGCCCAGATGGCTATCATTACTGGCGTTAAACGCCCAGTAGATGCTTCTTTTGGGTGTTTAACGCCTAGTTGTGCCTCTCACTGGCGTTTTCTTGCCAGTGAGCTCTTTTTCTCTGTTTTGAGTGTTGAATTCTTCTGTAACCCTGTGAACCTATGCAATTGACTCCTTGCCTTATTAATAGTGAACTTTATATAAACAAATAAAATCAAGAATAGGGCAAAACAACAGAAAAAGTTTTGCCAATGGCTGGGTTGCCTCCCAGCAAGCGCTTCTTTATTGTCTTTAGCTGGACCTTGCTGAGCTTTTAATCTAGCTTCAGCCTTGAGCACTCTTGCTCAACATTGTCTTCAAGATAGTGCTTGATTCTCTGTCCATTAACAATGAACTTCTTATCAGAATCAATGTCTTGAAGCTCCACATAACCATATGGCGATACACTTGTAATCATATATGGTCCCCTCCACTGGGATTTCAGTTTCCCAGGGAATAGCCTGAGCCTAGAGTTAAACAGCAGAACCTTTTGTCCTGGTTCAAAGATTCTAGATGACAGCTTTCTGTCATGCCACCTTTTTTATTTCTCTTTATAAAGCTTGGCATTTTTGAAAGCAGTGAATCTGAATTCCTCTAGCTCATTCAGCTGGAGCAATCTTTTTTCTCCAGCTAGTTTGGCATCAAAGTTCAGGAATCTGGTTGCCCAGTAGGCCTTATGTTCCAGTTCCACGGGCAGATGACAGACCTTACCATACACAAGCTGGTATGGAGAGGTTCCTATAGGAGTCTTGAATGCTGTTCTGTAAACCCACAGAGCATCATCCAACCCTCTTGCCCAATCCTTTCTACGGGTACTGACAGTCCGTTCCAGGATTCTTTTTAGTTCTCTATTAGAGACTTCAGCTTGCCCATTTGTCTGTGGATGATATGGAGTGGCCACCTTGTGGCTATTCCCATACCGGACCATGGCAGAGTAAAGCTGTTTGTTGCAGAAGTGAGTACCCCCATCACTGATTAGTACTCTCGGGACACCAAACCTGTTGAAGATATGTTTCTGGAGGAACTTCAGCACTGTCTTAGTATCATTAGTGGGCGTGGCAATGGCCTCTACCCATTTTGATACATAATCGACTGCCACCAGAATATAAGTGTTTGAATATGATGGTGGGAAAGGCCCCATGAAGTCAATTCCCCATACATCAAACAACTCAATCTCCAAGATCCCTTGTTGAGGCATGGCGTAACCATGAGGCAGATTACCAGCTCTCTGGCAACTGTCACAGGTATGTACAAACTCTCGGAAATCTCTATAGAGGGTAGGCTAGTAGAAGCTACATTGGAGGACCTTGGTGGCTGGTCGCTCACCTCCGAAATGGCCTCCATATTGTGATCCATGGCAATGCCATAAGATCCTCTGTGCTTCTTCTCTAGGCACACACCTACGGATTATTCCGTCTGCACATCTCTTAAAGAGATAGGGTTCATCCCACAAGTAGTACTTTGCATCAGTAATTAATTTTTTCTTTTGTTGCCTGCTGTACTCCTTGGGTATGAACCTTGCAGCTTTATAGTTTGCAATGTCTGCAAACCATGGTGTTTCCTGAATGGCAAACAAATGCTCATCTGGAAAGGTTTCAGAGATCTCAATAGAGGGAAAGGACGCCCCTTCTACTAGCTCTATCCGGGACAGATGGTCAGCCACTTGGTTTTCTGTCCCTTTTCTGTCTCTTATTTCTATGTCAAACTCCTGCAGAAGCAACACCCATCTTATGAGCCTGGGTTTTGAATCCTGCATTGTGATTAGATATTTAAGAGCAGCATGGTCAGTGTACACAATCACTTTTGATCCTACTAAGTATGATCTAAACTTGTCAATGGCATAGACCACTGCAAGTAATTCCTTTTCTTTGGTTGTGTAATTTTTCTGGGCATCATTTAAAACACGACTAGCATAATAAATGACATGCAGAATCTTATCATGCCTCTGTCCCAGTACTGCACCAATGGCGTGATCACTGGCATCACACATTAATTCGAATGGTAATGTCCAGTCTGGTGCAGAGATAACTGGTGCTGTGACCAGCTTAGCTTTCAGAGTTTCAAACACCTGCAGGCACTCTGTGTCAAACACAAATGGCGTGTCAGCAGCTAGCAGGTTGCTTAGAGGTTTTGCAATTTTTGAAAAATACTTTATAAACCTCCTATAGAATCCTGCATGCCCCAGAAAGCTTCTGATTGCCTTAACATTGGCAGGTGGTGGTAATTTTTCAATTACTTCTATTTTAGCTTGATCCACCTCTATTCCCTTGTTTGAAATTTTATGTCCAAGGACAATCCCTTCAGCCACCATAAAGTGACATTTTTCCCAGTTTAAAACCAGGTTGGTCTCTTGGCATATTTTCAAGACCAGTGTCAGGTGATCAAGACAGGAGCTGAATGAGTCTCCATATACTGAGAAGTCATCCATGAAGACTTCCAGAAATTTTTCCACCATATCAGAGAAAATAGAGAGCATGCATCTCTGAAAGGTTGCAGGCGCATTACACAACCCAAATGGCATCCTTCTATAAGCAAACACTCCAGATGGACATGTGAATGCTGTTTTCTCTTGATCCTGGAGATCTACTGCAATTTGGTTGTAGCCTGAATAGCCATCCAAAAAACAGTAATAATCATTACCTGCTAGTCTTTCTAGCATCTGGTCTATGAATGGTAAAGGAAAATGATCCTTTCTGGTGGCTGTATTGAGCCTTCTGTAGTCAATATACATGCGCCACCCTGTAACTGTTCTTGTAGGAACCAGTTCATTTTTTTCATTATGAACCACTGTCATGCCTCCCTTTTTGGGGACAACTTGGACAGGGCTCACCCAGGGGCTATCAGAAATAGGATAAATAATCCCAGCCTCCAGTAATTTGGTGACCTCTTTCTGCACCACTTCCTTCATGGCTGGATTTAGCTGCCTCTGTGGTTGAACCACTGGCTTAGCATTGTCCTCCAATAAGATCTTGTGCATGCATCTAGCTGGGCTTATGTCCTTAAGGTCACCTATGGACCACCCAAGAGCTGTCTTGTGTGTCCTTAGCACTTGAATTTGTGCTTCCTCTTCCTGTGGATTTAAAGCAGAGCTTATGATCACTGGAAAAGTGTCACCTTCTCCCAGAAATGCATATTTCAGGGATGGTGGTAATGGTTTGAGCTTGGGTTTAGGAGGTTTTTCCTCTTCCTGAGGAAATTTCAGAGGCTCTTTCAATTCCTCTGAATCCTCAAGATCAGGCTGAACATCTTTAAGGATATCTTCCAACTCTGATTCGAGACTCTCAGCCATGTTGATCTCCTCTACCAAAGAGTCAATAAGATCAACTTTCATGCAGTCTTTTGGTGTGTCTGGATGCTGCATGGCATTGACAGCAATCAACTTAAATTCATCCTCATTGACTCTCAGGGTGACTTCCCCCTTTTGGACGTCAATGAGAGTTCGTCCAGTTGCTAGGAAAGGTCTTCTTAGAATGAGAGTAGCACTCTTGTGCTCCTCCATTTCCAGCACTACAAAGTCAGTGGAAAAGGCGAATGGCCCAACTCTGACAATCATGTCCTCAATCACGCCTGATGGGTATTTAATGAAGCCATCAGCAAGTTGGAGACATATCCGGGTTGGTTTAACTTCTTCAGTTAAACCAAGCTTTCTGATAGTGGATGCAGGTATTAGGTTGATGCTTGCCCCAAGATCACATAAGGCTGTCTTGGTGCAATTACCCTATAATATGCATATTATCAGAAAGCTTCCGGGATCTTTAAGCTTTTCTGAAAAGCTTTTTAGAATGACTGCACTGCATTCTTCAGTGAGGAGAACTCTTTCAGTTTCTCTCCAATCCTTCTTATGACTCAAGATCTCTTTCATGAACTTGGCATAAGAAGGTATTTGCTCAAGTGCCTCTGCAAACGGAATCTTTATTTCAAGAGTCTTGAGATAATCTGCAAAGCGAGCAAATTGCTTATCCTGCTCCTCTTGGCGGAGTTTTTGAGGATAAGGTATCTTGGCTTTATAATCCTCAACCTTAGTTGCTGCAGGTTTATTTCCTACAGAGGTGGTTGGAGAAGCCTTTTTAGAGGGGTTGTTATCAGCACTTGTGTATGTCTGATCCCTCACTGGCATTTGAATGCCAGGGTTAGAAGGTGGAGTGGCGTTGGACGCCAACTCCTCACCTGTTCCTGGCGTCTGAACGCCAGAACTGTGCTTCTTTTGGGCGTTCAACGCCAATTCCTTGCTTGTTTCTGGCGTTGAACGCCAGGAATGAGCATGGTTTGGGTGTTCAACGCCAGCTTTCCACCCAATTTCTGGCGTTTGATTGCCAGAATTATTCCTCTCCGGGCTCTTACTGTCCTCAGATGGATTTTGGGTAGTTTGCTCATTTCTTGGCTTCCTGCTACCTTGAGGTGGGGCATCTAATGTTTTCCCACTTCTCAATTGAACCGCTTGGCACTCTTCTGTTATTTGTTTTGACAGCTGCTGCTTTGTTTGCTTTAATTGTACTTCCATATTTATATTAGCCATTCTTGTCTCTTGTAGTCTCTCCTTGTATTCGGCTAACTGTTTTGTTAGAAAATCCAATTGCTGATTGAATTCAGTAGCTTGTTCTGCAGGACTGAGTTCAGCAGTTACTGTTCTAACCTCTTCTTTTATGGAAGGTTCACTGCTTAGGTACAGATGCTGATTTATGGCAACTGTATCAATGAGCTCTTGAGCTTCTTCAACTGTTTTTCTCATGTGGATAGATCCACCAGCTGAGTAGTCTAGAGAAATCTGAGCCCTTCCTGTAAGCCCATAATAGAAGATGTCTAACTGAACCCACTCTGAAAACATTTCAGAGGGGCACTTTCTTAGCATCTCTCTGTATATCTCCCATGCATCATAAAGAGATTCATTATCTCCTTATTTAAAGCCTTGGATGTCCAGCCTTAGCTGTGTCATCCTTTTTGGAGGGAAATATTGATTCAGGAATTTTTCTGACAACTGTTTCCATGTCCTTATGCTAGCCTTAGGTTGGTTATTTAACCACCTCTTAGCTTGGTCTTTTATAGCAAATGGAAACAGTAATAGTCTGTAGACATCCTGATCTACTTTCTTATCATGGACTGTGTCAGCAATTTATAAAAGCTGTGCCAGAAACTCTGTAGGTTCTTCTTGTGGAAGACCGGAATACTGGCAACTTTGCTGCACCATGATAATGAACTGAGGATTCAACTCAAAGCTACTGACTCCAATGGAGGGTATACTGATACTACTCCCATATGAAGCAGTAGTGGGGTTAGCATATGACCCTAGAGTCCTTCTGGACTGTTCATTTCCACTTAGATCCATGATGGAGAAAGGGAGATGATGTAGAATATAGAAAAAAATAAATATTTTTATTTATTTATTTATTTATTTCGAAAATAAAATAAATTAAAATAAAATAAATAAAAATGGGTGAAGATTTTCAAAAAATAAAGAGAGAGAAAGAAGAAAAATGGTTAGGAAGTTTTGAAAAAATTATGATTGAAAGGGTTTGATTGGAAAAGATATGATTTGAAAAAGATATGATTTTTAAATTTGATGACTAATTTAATGCTTATTTTTTGAAAATTATGAGTGGAATGAAGAAAATATATTTTTTTTTATTTTTGAATTTTATGATGAAAGAGAAAAACACATAAAAGACACACAACTTAAAATTTTTGGATCTAATGCTCCTTGTTTTCGAAAAATTTGGAGGAAAAACACCAAGGAACACCAAACTTAAAAATTTTAAGATCAAAACACAAGGAAGACTCAAGAACACTTCGAAGAATCACAAGAACAACAAGAACATGATGGTAGAACACCAAACTTAAAATTTTTTTTGAAAACCAAAATAAAATTTTCGAAAACCAAAGAAAAATCAACAAGAAAATACCAAACTTAAAGTTTGGCACAAGATTTAATAGAAAAATTATTTTAAAAAAAATTTTAAAAAGAAGATACCCAATTACCAAGAACATAGACCAACGCTCTAGCCAATTGGGCAGTAAATGTAACACTTGTTTTGAAGAAGTATTTTTAAATAACTAAGAATGAATTTTTTTTTTCGAAAACTAAAGTTTTGAAAAGGCACAAGAAAAACAAGAAAAGAAACAGAACAAGAAAAACTAAAGATCAAACAGAAAAACTCAATTATCAGTTTATAAAATTTTCGAAAAAATTTAAAAAGAGAAAATAAGGATTTTAAAAGAAAAATTTTTCCTAATCTAAGCAACAAAATAAACCGTCAATTGTCCAAACTCGAACAATCCCGGCAACGGCGCCAAAAACTTGGTGCACGAATTGTGAATCACACTTTTCACAACTCGTACCACTAACCAGCAAGTGCACTGGGTCGTCCAAGTAATACCTTACGTGAGTAAGGGTCGATCCCACGGAGATTATTGGTTTGAAGCAAGCTATGGTTATCTTGGAACTTTTAGTCAGGATATTAATTTGTGGTTATCAGTTGACTTGCAAATGAACAAGAGAGCATGAATTAAAGGTTACTTGTTATGCAGTAATGGAGATTATGTTGGGGTTTTGGAGATGCTTTGTCTTCTGAATTTCAGCTTTTCTCTTGTATTCCTCTTCCCTCATGCATGCAAAAGTGCAAAGTTCCTTCCATGGCAAGCTGTGTGTTGGTGGATCACCGTTGTCAATGGCTACCATCCGTCCTTTCAGTGAAAAGGGTCCACGTGCGCTGTCACTACACGGCTAATCATCTGTCGGTTCCCACTCATGCTGGAATAGGATCCATTGGTCCTTTTGCGTCTGTCACTACGCCCAACACTCGCGAGTCTGAAGCTTGTCACAGCCATCCAATCCCAGAATCCTACTCAGAATACCACAGACAAGGTTTAGACTTTCCGGATTCTCATCAATGCTGCCATCAATCTAGCTTATACCACAAAGATTCTGATTAAGGAATCTAAGAGATACTCATTCAATCTGATGTAGAACGGAGGTGGTTGTCAGACACACATTCATGGATTGAGGAAGGTGATGAGTGTCACGGATCATCACCTTCTCTATAATTAAGCGCGAATGAATATCTTAGATAGGAACACGCATGTTTGAATGGAAAACAGAAATAGTTGCATTAATTCATCGAAACACAGCAGAGCTCCTCACCCCCAACAATGGAGTTTAGAGACTCATGCCGTCAGAGATTACAAAGTTCAGATCTAAAATGTCATGAGATACAAAAATAAATCTCTAAAAGTTGTTTAAATACTAAACTAGTAACCTAGGTTTACAGAAAATGAGTAAACTATGATAGATAGTGCAGAAATCCACTTCTGGGGCCCACTTGGTGTGTGCTGGGGCTGAGAATTAAGCTTCTCACGTGCTTGGGCTATTTTGGGCGTTCAACGCCAGGTTGTAACCTGTTTCTAGCGTTGAACTCCAACTTGTAACCTGTTTCTGGCGCTGGACGCCAGACTGCAACATGGAACTGGTGTTGAACGCCAGTTTACGTCGTCTATCCTTGAGCAAAGTATAGACTATTATATATTGCTGGAAAGTCCTGGATGTCTACTTTCCAACGCAATTGGAAGCGAGCCAATTGGACTTCTGTAGCTCCAGAAAATTCATTCCGAGTGTTGAGAGGTCAGAATCCAACAACATCAGCAATCCTTTTTCAGCCTGAATCAGATTTTTGCTCAGCTCCCTCAATTTCAGCCAAAAAATACCTGAAATTACAGAAAAACACAAAAACTCATAGTAAAGTCCAGAAATATGAATTTTTCCTAAAAACTAATGAAAATATACTAAAAACTAACCAAATCATACTAAAAACTATATGAACTTAACCCCAAAAAGCGTATAAAATATCCGCTCATCAGAAGGATACTCTTTTTGTCTGGACTCCGGAATCTGAAGAGAGTTTCCAAGTATTGAAGCACAGGTTGACTACTGCACCCATGTTGGTATTGCCCAAACAAAGTGAACCGTTTGAAGTGTACTGTGATGCATCACTGAAGGGTTTGAGGTGCGTTCTGATGCAGCACCATAATATTGTAGCATACGCCTCACGGCAATTAAGGCCGTATGAGATGAACTATCTGACACATAATTTGGAACTTGCTGCTGTTGTGTTTGCTTTAAAGATCTGGAGGCACTACCTCAAAGGCGTTAAGTTTCATGTCTTCTCAGACTATATGAGTTTGAAGTATCTTTTTGAGTAGAAAGAGTTGAATATGCGTCAGAGGAGGTGGATAGAGCTTCTGAAAGATTATGATTTTGAATTGAATTATCATCCAGGAAAAGCGAACGTTGTGGCAGACGCCTTGAGTCGGAAGTCTTTATATGCAGTTTGTATGATGCTACAGGAGGAAGAGTTACTGAAGGCATTTCAAGGTTTGAATTTGGGAATTAAAGAAGAATCTGGAATTTTATGTTTGAGTCAGTTGTAGATTTCAAGTGATTTTAAATCAGAACTTCTAGAGGCTCATTGAGACAGTGAAGCGTTGCGTAAGGTATTACCAGCAGTTGAACAGGGAAAACAGTGGAGAGTGTCAGAAGGACAGGATGGTTTGTGGAGGTTTAAGAACCGGATTATTGTGCCGGATATTTGAGACCTGCGATAGAGTATCTTGAAGGAAGCTCATAAGAGCGGGTTTTCAATTCATCCAGGGAGCACTAAAATGTATCAGGATCTGAAAGCGATGTTCTGGTGGCCAGGTATGAAGAATGATGTGGCATTGCATGTATCTAAATGTTTAACGTGTCAGAAGGTTAAGATTGAGCATCAGAGACCATCAGGGACTCTTCAGCCTTTGGAGATTCCACAATAGAAATGGGAGAGTATCGCAATGGATTTTGTGATAGGTTTGCCTAGAACCCAATCTGGTTGTGACGCTATTTGGGTGGTTGTGGATCGACTGACAAAATCAGCTCATTTTCTTCCTATCCGAATAAGTTGCACAATGGAGGAATTGGCTCGAATGTATATCAAAGAGATTGTCAGGTTGCATGATGTGCCTTCTACTATCATATCTGACAGAGATCCTCATTTCACATCAAGGTTTTGGGGAGCTTTTCAGCGTGCATTTGGGACTCAGTTAAGCTTGAGTACTGCGTATCACCCTCAAACAGATGGTCAGTTAGAAAAAACTATTCAGAGCTTGGAAGATATGCTAAAAGCTTGTGTTTTGGACCAGCCGGTGAGCTGGGACTAGTATATGCCATTAGTAGAGTTTGCTTATAATAATAGCTATCATGCGAGCATCAGAATGGCTCCATATGAGGCTCTGTATGGCAGGAAATGTCAATCTCCATTGTGTTGGTATCAAACTGGAGAAAGGAGTTTATTAGGGCCTGAGATGATAGCTGAAACTACTGAACAGATAAAGAAGATTCGTAGTAGAATGCTTATAGCCCAGAGCTGCCATAAAAGTTATGCTGATCAGAGGCGAAAGCCTTTGAAATTTGAGGAAGGGGAGCATGTTTTTCTGAAAGTTATACCAACCACTGGAGTGGGAAAAGCTATTAAGACTAAGAAACTGAATCCCCGTTATATTAGACCGTTTGAGATTCTAAAGAGAATTGGACCAGTGGCTTATAGAATTGCCTTACCGCCATATCTTTCGAATTTGCACGATGTGTTCCATGTGTCACAGCTTCAGAAGTATACTCCTGATGCAAGTCATGTTCTGAAACCAGAATCAATCCAAGTAAGAGAAGATCTAACACTTCCAGTAATTCCAGTGAGAATTGATGATACTAATATTAAACGATTACGCGAAAAGGAAGTATCATTGGTAAAAGTAGCTTGGAGTCGAGCTGGTATTGAGGAACTTACCTGGGAACTCGAATTAGATATGTGAAAAGACTATTCACATCTCTTTTCAGGTAACTAGATTTGAATTTTGAGGGCAAAATTCTTTATTAGGTGGGTAGGATGTAAACCCCGGTTAAATTAGTAGATAATTAGTCAATAAATTAGTTTTTAATAAGGAAGATTAGAAATGTGAAAATTATATCAAATTAGAATAGAGCTCGTTGAAACGAGAATTTTGACACCAATTTCGAAGAAAACGGCCCAAGATTGGACCGAACGGGCCAAACCGGTTGAACCGGGCCGTGGGCCCAACCGGACCAACCCATTACATGAGCTTAAAAGCTCATTTCTTTCTTCCAATGCAGCAGAAGCACAACGTAACAGGGGGAGGGAGAAGAGAAACGTACCGAAACCCTTGCGTCAACTCCCGAACGCCGTAACTTCTCCGTCCGAGCTTCGATCGCCGCACCGTTTGCGGCCACGCGTCCACCGCGTCGAGCTCTACATTTCTATTGGAACAATTTTTTGGTAAGCCACTAATCACTTCCAGCCATTCTTTTTCCCCAATTTTCAAATAATTGAAAGAGATGTTGAATTCCTTTGATTTCTGATGTTTTAGGATCCAATTAACTTGAGGAAAACGTTTACTCTTGCTTATGTGAAGCTTGGGTAAGGTGAGGATACCATAATTCTATTTTAATTTTACTGAATTTGAGCTTTGAGTATTAAATTGGGTATATATGTGTTATAAATGTGTATTAGGTTGTGAATAAATAATTGGAGCTCGAAATTGTGAATACTGGAACTTGGAGGAAGCGGATTAGTTGAGGTTTTGAGGGCTGTGTTCTTTAGAAAAAATTATCTTGGAATAATACTTGGGAATCGGCTAAGGTATGGTTTAGGTTTCTTGCATTTAATATATAATATTCTGTGAAAACTTAGGCTAGATGACCATATGATAAGTTGGTATGCAGGTGTATGTTTAATGTTTAGTAATTTGTCGATGAATATATTTGGTTGAAGTTTATTGGATAATTAGTTATTAATTTTGGATGGTGAATGTTGTTATGTTAATTTTGAGAGAATTATGGTTGAATGTTATTATTGATGAACATGGTTGGTTTGGTGTTTGTTGATTAACTAATGATTTGATGAATTATTGATTTGAGGTATTTTGTGTTAGAAGCCTAGGATTAGTGAACTATGGTCCTTAGTTGAATTTTGGTTGTTGGATTTGAATATTGTATGAGTATAATTGTTGATCTAAGGTAGATTTATTGTGGTGACTGTTATGATGATGATGAAGGGTATGTTGAATTGAAAAGAATGCTGGTTTGGACCCGAAAAGGGTGGCAAAGTCCGAGTTTTAGAGGAGATGCTGGCAAAATTTTATAAAAATTAGAGATTTTATTTATATGATTATTTAAAAAGATTTAGATTCAAAGGTTATATGGTTTGATTTTGAGTTATTAAGAAAATGAGCATGTTTTAAGTTTGATTCATTTAGAAAAGAATGAATTATGTTTTGAATTGGAACTATTGATGGACGGAATGGGAGGTGTGATAATGAAGGATAAGGATTGAATATGATTGACGTATAATGATGAATGAGAAGCGATTGAGAATGGTGTGGATGTTGATGAATTATAATTGAATTATTTATATGGCTTATGAATTTGAATAATCTGAGATACGAGATTCCCTGGATAAAGTGCCGTGGCTTGCCACCACGTGTACCAGGTTGAAAACTCGATACTCTGTTAACCCTACGACGTAAGTGTGACCGGGCACTATATAAATTCACGGAAATGTTACCCCCATTGAGCAATATTGATTATTTGAGAAAAAGCTATGCATAGACTCTTGGGGATGCACGTCGGGGGACAGTCTAAGGATAATTCAGACTTGTCGGGTTGGTTGGATAACCGACAAATGAGCCTCATCAGCCATAGGACAGGCATGCATCATATGCATATTACTCGAATTACTTGCTTGTGCTTTAATTGGGTGTGCCTAAATGTACTTTCCATGTTAAATGTGTATTTGTTACCTGCAGTATTTGTAACCTTCTTGTGCTTGCCTTTATATGTTTATCTGTCTGTGAAATGCATGATGGAGTTGGAGGTATGGAGGAATGACAGAATGGGATTTAGATTTAAGGTTAAGTTAAGTTAGGTTTAAATATCCTTAGTAAACCACCTTTTAAGGCTTCTGTTTAATACTTTAAGCTCTATAATCTGAGTATTGGCGTTCTAGGATTGCCTCTGCCATTCCCAGGACCTTATATATTATGTGTGTGGCACCTTTACCATACTGAGAACCTCCGGTTCTCATCCTATACTATGTTGTTATTTTTCAGATGCAAGTCGAGAGGTATCTCGTTAGGCGTCTGGACTCTTGAAGCGGAGTGCTTACAGGGTTGTTTTGTTATGCTATGATGTATATATATGTATTTAGTTTTCTCTCCACATAACTTGTTCTTTTGATCCTCCTAGAGGTTTATGGAGAGGCAGGATTGTGTATATGTACTTTTGGGTTTTGGATATATATGTATATATGTGTAAATATTCTCCGGCCAGTCTTGACTTCGCAGGCTGAGTTAGGAGCTTGTTATTTTGTATCTTTGGCATTCTACTCCTACTTCTGTTATCTTATGTTTAATAGTTATGGTTTTCTTAGCACGCAAGTTAACTCGTTCTTTGAGCGTTGCACTTTTATTTCGCGATTTTTATTTCCTCTATTCTTCAAGGCTCCTAGCATATTATAATTCTTCTGCTATTATATATATATATATTTTATTTTAGAGGTCGTAATACCACACCACCTCTGTTTTACGACTTAAGCATAAAGCTCTGTATGGTAGGGTGTTACAATTTCCTCGTAGAAATTTATAGATGCTTCATTCTGTTTAAACTTTGATGTTTCTATTCAAACAAATTTAAGAAAAATTAATATTTACAAGGATCGTATTTTATCCCTAATTTCCAACCCATAAAACAAAAGAAACATGCGGAGCATGTGCATGCAGAATTCAGAAAATCAAATAAACGAAAAATAATATACCCAAAATAAACATTCGCTTTAGAAAGAAAAGAACTATCTACGGGGTATGTGCATAATTGAAACCCAACTTGAATTTAATCAAAATTAAACTAAATCTAATCCAACCCACAAAACAAAAGAAACTTGCGGGGTATGTGCATGCAGAATCTAGGAAATCTAGTAAAAGACAAATGATATATCCAAAATAACCATCCACTTTAGAATGGAAATAACCATCCTCAATCATATTAAGATGAACATCCGCCTTAGTCTAAATGGCTTAAGTCAAACCAAACTTAAAATCAAGTTAAAATGTTTCTACAATCAGTTTTGTTTTAAGCATTTCCATCAATTCCAATCTTTACAAGCTTTTTTCTTTTAAAAGAAATGTCATTTTCAATGTTAGAGCATGAATTGTTGTGTAACAAGGAGCCACAAACTCCAAATTATTATCCATATGTTCATTCAGAAATGAATAAGTCAAAACAATGTTTCTTAATAACTTATAATGTTTTCAGATTATATAAAAAAAATAAATTACTACCATTTAAATGTGAAATAACAAGCTTGATCCTACACATGCAATATTTTAGAGAATAAGATAATAAAGATAATTAAAGATAAATTTAAATAAGATAACAGTTACCAAAATAACTGCATGATTTCTTCTTAAATTACTTTAAAGTTTTGAGCCTTATAAATAGATAAAATTAAAAGCACAATTTTACTTTGATATCAATTCACTCAGCATGAACTACATAGCCAAGTTCCACAATGAATTGGCATTACCACAAACTACATGAGTACAAAAGCTATAATTGAAATTATTTTTTGGTTAGCAATTATTGTCTAAAATAACAATATAATCAATCGTCCAGAGTAAGAGGCACTTAATCCTAAACCTAACTATATATCATAAAAAATATTGAGAATCAAAACTCGATACATCAACCTTCAACTGTACAATATAAGTAGAAACTACAACTCATAAGAAACTCATCCAAAAGCTGTTTTTCAGATGTCTTCTTCCTCTTCTTGTTTGCTTTTTTCTCTGCAAATTTACAATACCAAAAAAAAATTTTAACAAAAAATATCCAAAACATAAAAAAAAGAAACATCCAAAATTTATGAAATAAAAACATCCAAAATATACAAAACGTAACATTCAAACTATTAAATTATGGCACAAGAACAAGCTATTGCAGAAGCTTCCATCATTGAAATCTTGAAGAAATATACAATAACATAAAAAATAACAACAAACACTTATAATAATAAAACAACACTTTCTACTTCAAAACTGATTCTAGCAAGCCATCAAATTCAAAACAGTTTTGGGTTATGTTTAGTTCCACCATGATCATTAGAAAATCCTAGCTCCATGAGTGACACATTATTACAAGTATATTCTTCTTCCACCCATTCTACTAGTTCTTCTTGTCATGGAAGTAAACATCTTAATAATTTAGAAACAAACATCTATTTAACTATTGAAACGAACATCCAATTTCATAAAATTTTGAAGGAAAAAAAGGGGAGAAATGACGACCTTGTTTTGTTTGAATGCGGCAGTGGCCGATGAAGATGCAATTGCGAAGAGAGGAGTGCTGCGATGGTGATCTATGAACCGCGAGGAGAGGGCGGCTGGTGATGAAATGTGAATCGCGAGTGGACGGACAATGCAGTAGTGGCGGTGCTGCGAATTGCAATAGGGAGGGCACTGCGGTGGTTAGCAAGGCTACGAAACATTCAAAACAACATTCCAAAACTCACCACACATTCAAATCACATTCCCCTCAAAACTGAAAATAAGAATTAAAAAACAAAGAAAATAAACACAGAAACGACGTTGTATCGACATGGTTACCATATTACTGTGAGTGATTCGGAGGGGAGGATGGCGAGGGGATGCAATGTGGCCGGCGTCGAGGTTGGGGGAGTCGTTGCGAGGACGGCACGAGCATTCGTGAATGGCGGTGGCTGCAGCTGATTCTGTCATGAAGGAGGGGCGAGTCATCGGCAAACAATGGCGCGACAGCGTGACGGCATGTTGCTGTTCTTTACGTGGGCTCCTGCATCAATGGCAGTGGTTATGGTGGTCTGCAACAAGGACGGGGGTGACGAAAGTCTGGTCGGTACTGCCGCGACGTGGTGGCGGCGGAAGAAACAACGCATCAAATTTTTAGGAGCTAGGGCAGCACGGCGTTGGGATTTGGGGGAGAGGGAATAGGGTTTGAGGGAGAGAGATTAAGTATTAATATTAAAACTGAATTTTTTATACAATGGGCCGTTTTCAATTTTTAGAAAATCTGAATTTTAAAATTAATTTAAAAATAATTTTTTATTATGTTGTTTATATTGTTCAACATGAATGTTGTCCTTCTATATTTTCTCTAAAATTAATACGTATTGATTGACTTGCGCTCCAAAAACTAACTCATTTATAAATATTTTAGAATTATATCTTTAAAAATCTTAAAAGTTGCCAAAAGATGATAAATTTACAATTCACAAAATAAAGAATAATAGTGAATAATATTGGATCAAAAGTGACATTATGGTAGGATTGTCTACATTTCTAATACGTAATCAACAAACCAACGTAACTATACTTAAGTATAATAAAATGTTTGTAATCGATAACAATAATTCAGCATCCTTAACCTTTAAGTTGCATTATTAACTTTGCATGATTAATATCTCTTTTTACATAGCTTTAAATAATCTTGACCTGCAAAGTTAGCCAGGTCTCTTCATGGGACAAAAATCAAATCTTAGTGACGTCAAAGAATGTTGATTGCCTTAGATGGCTAAATATATTTGTATGTATGTCTTATAAATGAAAAAGATACTTTCCTTCAAAGAAAGGAATGAAGTTCTTATTTCATCTTTTCCGGAAAAAATTATAAAGAATCCTTAATATTCACATGTATATACTTTATCACTTACTACACTCTTCTTAGGTTGGAATATTCATTATAGAATGGCCAATTTATCTGCAAATGAAAAATTGGCCATGGTGATATTATGAATAATGTCCAAAAGGGTAAATCAACAACATGCATATGTGTATATGCAGTTGAATGAACTTCATTGCCTTTAAATTTTGGTAGAAGAATTTTCGGATAAAAGAAATTAAGAATATATATAATTACATACTATGCACAAGTCAGTTAATTAGAAGCCTATATTTATAAGATTCACATTTTTAAGATATAATAAATAACTAAGTGTGGAGCTAAGTTGGTGTGCGAAATTAGAACTCGCACAATTTCATCGGCAAGTGTACTGGATCGTTTAAGTAATACCTCAGGTGAGTGAGGGTCAATCCCATGAGAATTGTTAGATTGAGCAAACAATAGTTATCTTGCTGGACTTAGTCAAGCAAATAAAAAAAGAGTTGTTGTTGTTGAATTCTCATAAAACAAAATAATAAAGAAAGCAGTAAAGAATTGGTGTAGAAACAATAATGAGAAAACAATTAAGGCTTCACATAAAACCTATTTTCCTAGCGATTTAATCTCCTCCAATCCTACTTAAAGTGCCACAAACAAGGTCAGGTCTTTCGGATCAGAGAGTGAAGCTCAGTATTCTAGTTTAGTGCCATAGAAACCTCAATTACCCAAAGCTAACCGGATTATATATCACATATCTAATTAGCCCAGATAGATTGCAGTTTAGGACGAGTGTTTTCAAGCTGTAGCTCAAGCGACCTTGGTCAAAGTATCACAGGAACTCGTGTAGAAAAAGGGACATACCCGGTTTCATTTGGATGAAGAACAAAAACAAACCTTAGAACTGAATCAAACATATATTAAAATAGAAGAGTAATGATATTAATCCATAGAAATAAACAGAGCTCCTAACCTTAACAAGGAGATTTAGTTGCTCATGACTTACAGAGAAAACAAAATAGAGTAATGAAGATATGTCTGGATCTTAATCTCTCCCTTTCTTGGGAGGCGTGATCCTCAGGAGGAAGGAGGTCCCTTATTTATAATAAAAACCTCTAAGACTAAACCTAAAAGATATTGTTTTTAATTAAAAATTACAAAAAGAAAATAAAATAAGCTAAGAAGTGCTAAATCTACTTGAGAGACCCAAAGAGGAGTGATTCGGGCTACTAGGGGCGTTTAACTTCAATAATGGGCATTTAAATGCCCAAAGGGGAGTGTAATGATGTTTCAGCGCCGAAATGGGCATTCAGCGCTGGGAAGGGGAAGTTTCTGGTCCCTCTTGGGCGCTAAACTCCACGCTCGGCGTTTAGCGCCATAGTTGGCAGTGATTCCGAAAGAAAAGTATATACTATCATATATCGTTGGAAAGATCAAGAAGTTAGCTTTCTAACGCCATTGAGACCGTGTTAATTGGACCTCTATAACTCAAGTTATGCTCGTTGGAATGCAAGGAGGCTAGGATTGACAGCATATTCTATCATTTATTCGTCTTTGAACAAGATTCTACCAAATTCTCCCGAAATTCACCTAAAAAATCATAAAAATAACACAAAAATTTAAAGTAGCATCCAAAGATGAATTTTGCACTAAAACATTATAAAAATTAATAAAATCTAACTAAAAACAACTAGAAAATGCTAGGAAAAAGGGTATAAGATGCTCACGCATCACAACACCAAACTTAAACTGTTGCTTGTCCTCAAGCAACCAAAAATAGGATAGGACCAAATGGAAGAGAAAAATACATCAGGTTAGAGTTGTCAATGAAGCTCAGGTCTAATTACTGCTTGGGGTTATTAGCTCTCTATTTCCGAATAGCCCTGGCATCTCACTTTCCTTTGAAGCTCAGAAATATTGGCATCCTTTAGAATTAAAATCCAGATGATATTATTGATTTCCCTTTTTTACGTTTTTCTTGATTCATGAACACAACTTTTGTTTTCTTTTGGTGCTTTGCACCTTTGAGCCTACCCGTAATTCTAAGTGTTTTGTTTTCAAGTATTACCACCTGATACATAAACACCACAAGCACTTAACTAGGGGAACCTTTTGGATTCAAATTTAGCTTTGTTTAAATTCCCAAACAGTGGTGCTCAGAGCCTTAAGCATACTCTTTATAGCATTGAATCACGACTTTAAATGCTCAGTCTTAAGATTTTCTTGACACCTTCACACCACAAGCATTTAGAGGTCAATTTTGACCCTCCTAAACATTGATGTTCAAAGCCTTGGACCCTTGTTCTTTCGATTTTTCTTTTTCTTTTTATTTTTTCTTTTTGCTGTTTCTTTTGCTTCAAGAATCAATCTTTTGATATTTCATAAAATCAAAAATACTTCTCTAAATTTACTGTTCTTCAAGAGCCAACATGCTCAACCTCAATATCAATTATGCATAGTTAATTCATACATTCAGAAAATAAAGATAAGGCCACCACATCGAAGTAATTGGAATAAGTCATGATATAACTTGAGACCTTGTGCATCTTACTACTTCTTTTTCAATAAATTTTTTTCTTTTAACCTTGATGTGGGATACATAAGGCATCTTAAAATGAAACAAAGAGAAGAAAATCATACTCAAAAAGAACAAAATCCTAAGTATGATCATGCACCAGAATAGAAAACAGATAATAAATTAAAGTACAATGAAAACAGAGATAAAATAAATGAAGGGAGAATGAAACTAGACCACCTTAGTGATGGCGGCTACTGCTCCCTCCGGGAAATCCTCTGGAGCATTTAAGCTCCTCAATGTCGCACCCTTACCTTATCTGCTCCTCCCTCATACTCCTCTGACCTTCCATCATCTGATGGAGGATAGCAGATTGGTCTTGATGTTCTATCCTCAGCTGATCAACATATGAAGTCAGCTCCCCTAGAGATGTGGCCAATTGATCCCAATAGTCGCATGGAGGGAAATACATCCCTTAAGGCATCTCCGAGATCTCCTGTGGAGGTAATGGAATGGGTTCTTGCTGTGGTCCTTGTGCAGGCTCCATGACGTGCTCCATACCCACTTCTTGTGATAGGTCTGTCCTTATCAATTAGGGTATCTCCTCCTATGCGAACTCTAGCTGCATTGTATAGGTGATAATTGAGGTGAGGGAACACTAGCCGTGCTTAGGTGGAGGTCTTTTCAGCTACTTTGTAAATTTCTTGAGGAATCACCTCATGCACCTCCACCTTATTCCCGAGCATGATGCAATGGATCATCACTGCTCTCTCAATTGTAACCTCAGAGCAGTTACTTGTGGGGAGGATTGAGCATTGGATAAACTCCAACCATCCTCTAACCACTGGCTTAAGGTCAAGCCTACCCAGTTGGTAAGGCTTGCCTTAGGTGTCCCTCCTCCATTGAGCTTCAGCCACGCAGATATCAGTAAAAACTTGCTCCAACTTTTGGTCAAAGTTGACCCTTCGAGTGTAAGAGTGCGGGTCGCCTTATAACTGAGGCAATTGTAACGCCAATCTCACACTTTTAGGGCTAAAATTTATGATTTGCCCTCTGACCATGGTGTGCCAGTTTTTGGGCTCTGGGTTCACACTAGTGTCATGCTTCTTGGTGATCCAGAAATTAGCATAGAATTCTTGCACCATTAATACTCCAACCTCTGAAATGGGATTGGCCAAAATTTTCCAATCTCTTTTCCAGACTTGGTGTAGGATCTCCGGATATTCATCTTTCTTCAGCCTAAAGGGGACCTCGGGTATCACCCTCTTCTTCCTCACCACGTCATAGAAGTGGTCTTGATGGGCCTTGGTGAGGAATCTTGAGTTTTTCCATGGTTTCGGAGCGAAAGCGGGGGCTTTTTCTTTTTTCTTCCTCTAGGATTCTCCCATTTTTGGTGCCATGGAGAATAGGAATAGAAAGCAAAAAGGTGGAGCTTTTCAACACTAAACTTAAGAATTTGCTCGTCCTCGAGCAAATAAAAATAAAAGAATAGAAAAATAGGAGAAGAAAGAAAAAAAAGATATATGGGGGATGAGGCTTCGGCCTTTGGGGTAAGAAGAAGGAAGAAGGGACGTGTATAGAATGCTGTGGTAAGATTGAATGGAATGAGGGGTATTTGAATTTGAAGTGGGTAGGGTGGGTGGCAAATGGATTTGATGGGATTTATGAGTGGTTATTGGGAAGAGGGAAATGTGGGGTGTGGAAATTAAGAAAATGGATGGGAATGTGATGGATGAATGTGGATGGAATATTAGGTGTAAGAGGAGAGAGAAGGAAAGGAATGAATAAAAGGTGGGGTAGGTGGGAGTTGGGTGGGACCCACTAGCTTCATGAAGCTTCGAAATTGAGTGCCCCTGCCCCCTGGGCATTCAACGCTAGGTTTGGGCATTGAATGCCAGGGGTAGAATATTGTTTTTTTTTATGGTGGGGCATTCAATGCCAAGAATGGGTGTTGAATGCCCAAATTGGACCAAAATTTTGGTCCTGGGTGCTCCTGAATGGGCGTTGAACGCCCTTGCTTCCTCCCCCTTCTGGCGTTGGGCGCTAGTTCTGGCGCTCAACGCCAGTAAGGGATACCTCCAGGGTGTTCTGTTTTCACTCCTATGCGTTTTTGCTTCTATTCTAGCTGCTACACATGGTCACAAGCATTAAAAAGAAGAGGAGAACTATGAAAAATAATAGAAAATAAAATGATATGAAATCAAAATCAAAATTTAAGATAAACTGTACATATAGTTGGGTTGCCTCCCAACAAGCACTTCTTTACCATCATTAGCTTGACAGACAGCTCCATTATGGAGGTTGATAGGGGTTCAGATCTTCACCCTTCATGGTAAACTTTCTTCCTGTGCTCTCATGGATCAGTTCAACATGTTCCAGAGACAAGATCCAATTCACAGTATGTGGAATGACGGGGCTTCTAGTGAAGACAACTTACATAACAGGTGAGAAGTCTTTAGTTAGGATCTTCTTTTTTCGCCAGCCATTGGGTACTTTCTTCTTAGTGCCTCCTTCCTCAGCGGTTGATGATGAATGTTCAACACCAAACTTAGGTTTGATGTCTGGGGATTTTGTATGGCTTTGCAATGAGGGGGAAGGCTAGAACACTAAGTGTTGCACAGTAGTACCTCTTTTATCTGAGGAAGAGTGAGGGTTGGGAATCTTAAACAACATATGATCCTCCCACAACCTCAGAATTAGCTCTCCATTTTCCACATCAATCAAGGCTTTTACAATAGCTAGGAAGGGCTTTCCAAGAATGATAGAGTTATCCCTGTCCTCTCCAGTGTCAAGTACCACAAAGTTTGTAGGGAGGTAAAGGTCTTCAACCTTTACAAGGACGTTCTCCACCAGTCCATATGCCCGTTTCATGGACTTATTTGCCATCTCCAGTGAGATCTTGGTAGGCTACACCTCTTGAATTCCCAGCTTCTTCATAATAGAGAGAGGCATAAGATTGATGCTTGATCCGAGGTCGCACAGTGCCTTCTCAAATGTGATGGTCCCTATAGTACAGGGAATCAGGAAGCTTCCGGGATCTGGCATCTTTTGAGGCAGCTTCTTTTGCACAAGGGCGCTGTACTCCTTGGTCAGCACCACAGTCTGGTGCGTGGCGGAAATCAGCCAATTAGGAAATCAATATAGAAATACGTTGCAAGTATAGTTCTTAACCAGAAAAAATCCGCTCATCAATTTAGAAAGGTTGTCACAAAATTAGAATAAAAATACTGGGAGTATGAATCCCAGGTCGTCTCCCAACAAGTTGACAAAAGGGTGCTATCTTATTAATCAGGAGTTTTCCGAGAAATTTGAGAGTTGAATGACAGAAAATAAATAATTGTACATTAAAAGGGAATTATATATTCAGAATAAAAAGCCTTGACTAGGGGAATGATTAATTGGAAGTTCTATCCTTGTAAAAATTCTCTCAAGTGTAGTATAAAGAGGTTGTTATTTTCACTTAGTTAACCCTTACTAAATAAAGGAAAGTCAAGTGATTAAGCTAACTCTTATTCGCAAATTCTAGTCCTCTCCCTTGGGAAGGTCTAGCGTTAGTAAATAAAGAATTAGCCAACAACTTCCAATTTAACTATTCACTTGAACATTCCAACTCAAGTGTCTCCTTTTAATCAACCCTCATCTCTAGTAGAGAATCTACTCCATTGCCATGAAAATTAATTGCACAGAATTAAATAGGGAATAAAAGGAAGACATGATAGACAATAACTACAATTTAATTAAAAGTGAAAGTAATCCTTTGCATTAATAAATTCTAAAAATAATCCAATTGTAACTCTAAACAAGAATTAAGAATATGGAAGAGTAAGGGAATAAGGAAACAAACTAGAATAATAACTTCAACGGAGGCAATGCCTCTTCTCAATTTCCAAAGCAAAAGCATAAAACTAAAAAATATGTGAATGTAAAAGAAAAGCTAGAGGAAGAGTATTTTCTCTCTAGATTCAGATCTAAAAACTAAAACTATGCTAGTGAGGATCTGTCTTGAGTCTCTACTCGTTTTCTGGCTCTAGTCTGTGTTTCTGGGCCAAAAACTGGGTCCAAACTCGGCCCGAAATCGCCCCAACGTTTTCTATTATTTCTACAGATTGTGCATGTCACGCGTACGTGTCGCTGGTTGTCTTAGCATGTCACGCGTACGCGTCATCCATGCGCACGCGTCTTTGTGCAAACTCCAATCCATGCATACGCGTCAGACACGCGCATGCGTCACTGCAAATTTCTCTATGTCGCGCGCACGCATGAGCCATGCGTGCGCGTCGATGCTCACTGGTTATCTCCTTAGTTTCTTGTGTTCCTTCCATTTTTGCAAGCTTCCTCTCCATTCTCTAAGCCATTCCTGCCCTATAAAGCCTGAAACACTTAACACACAGATCATGGCATCGAATGGTATAAAGGAGAATTAAAATACACAAATTAAAGACTCTAGGAAGCAAGTTTTCAACCATAGAATAACACTAGGAAGGAATTGTAAAATCATGTAAATCATATGAATAAGTGGGTAAGGACTTGATAAAAACTACTCAATTGAGCACAAGATAAAATATAAAATACTGGTTTATCACAGTCTCATCTCCCCTCAGGGCTGCCTTTTCAGAGATTACACTTTTCAAACTGGCCATATAGGGAGGTTTCCTCCTCAACACCTCAGCAAAAGAGATCTTAACTTGTAGCTTCCTGAGGATTACCAAAAATTAAGTAAGTTTTTGATCCTCAGTCTCCCTTTGCACGTTTAGAGAGGGTTGGTTTTCAGGATCTTTCATCTTCATGGGGGCATGTGTGGTGACACTCCCAATCTCGTCCTGAGCCGTGTTCTCCTTTAGTTCCTCAGTAGTAGGTTCCTCCTTGGGTTCAGCCTCAGCTTTCATAGTGAGGGCCTTGCACTCTTCCTTTAGATTTACTTCTGTATTACTTGGAAGAGTGTTAGAGGGAGCCTCGGGTATTGGTGTGCAAATCCCCACACTTCGTACAACTGTACCAGCAAGTGCACTGAGTCATCCAAGTAATACCTGAGCGAGCTAGGGTCGATCCCACGAAGATTATGGTTTGAAGTAAGCTATGATCATCTTGCAGGTCTTAGTCAGGCGAATCAAGAAGTTGTTGGTTTGAATTGGAAGATGGAATTAGGTTGATATGCTTACAATGATAATCTTAAATCTTAGATGGTTAAGGCTTGGAGTTGCTATGTCCTTCTGGATTAACTCTATTCTTACTATCTTCATCAATTGTGAATGATTCCTTCAATTGCAGGCTGTATGTGATTGATGCTGGTTTGAGCAGCCACCAATACTCCTCCAGATCTGAACACACCAGGGTTACTGTGCATCCAGTCTGATTGAGGGTGAAGCTCCTGCAGTCCATTCTCCTTAATGATCCTACTCAAAACGCCATAGATCAGGTCGAATCTTCCGGATCAGAGAATGCTGCGCCTTTGGGTTCTAGCCTCTACCACAGAGACCCTAATCTTTCCATACCTCGGCTGAACTGGTGTCTCGAGAAGTTCCCAACAAAGTCGTAGATTAGCCATCTGAGAGATGTATAATCAAGCTGGCGGTTCGATGCTTTCCAGTCACGTATTCGCACGAACCCAAGTAGACACGGGTAGTTGTCAGGGACGCAGTCTTAGTATGATGAACGGAGCTGATTGTCATGGATCGTCCCATTCACCATGTTGAAGAATGAATACACATCTTAGAAGTGAATCAAACACGGATTGAAAAGAAATAGTAATACTTTTATTAATTCATAGAACTCAGCAAGGCTCCTCCCCTCAACCTAGGAGGTTTAGAAACTCATATTGATAGGAAATACAATGATGAAATGAAAATATGCTGGAAGAGATCCTAAACAAGTGTGATCTTCTTTCTTAAATACTAAACTAATGACTAGTAAGGGTAAAACAGTCTTTTTAGTGCTAAAATCCACTTCTAGGGCCCACTTAGTGAGTGTTTGGGCTGAGATTTAATGAGATCTACATGCTAGAAGGGCTCTAGGGCATTGAACGCTGGCTAGGGGTCCTCTTTGGGCGCTGGTCTCTTCTCCTTGGGCGTTGGACGCCTGAAAGGGGG
Source organism: Arachis ipaensis (assembly GCF_059453495.1). Classification (NCBI taxonomy): domain Eukaryota; kingdom Viridiplantae; phylum Streptophyta; class Magnoliopsida; order Fabales; family Fabaceae; genus Arachis; species Arachis ipaensis. The sequence goes on from NC_142439.1 coordinate 41,247,416, forward strand.
CAGGAGGATGGCGTTGGACGCTAGTTTTGGGCCTTCTAATTTGAAGTAAAGTATGGACTATTATATATTGTTGGAAAGATCTGGAAGTCAGATTTCTATAGCCGTTAAGAACGCTCCTTTTGGACTTTGGTAGCTCCAGAAAAGCTCTTCCGAATGAAAGGAGGTCAAATTCGAATAGCATCTGCAGTGCTTTCTTTGTCTCTGGATCAGACTTTTGCTCCAGCTCCTCAATTTCAGCCAGAAATTACTTAAGATTTCATAAAAACACTCAAACTCGATGTAAAATAAAAAAATGTGAATTTAATACTAAAATCTATGAAAACTTAATAAAAACTAAACAAAACATGCTAAAAACTATATGAAAATGATGCAAAAAGCGTATAAAATATCCGCTCATCACAATAGCAAACTTAAACTGTTGCTTGTCCCTAAGCAACTAAAAATACAGTAGGATAAAAATAAGATTAAGATACAATAAATCTCAGAGTTTCCAATGAAGCTCAGTTTCAATTAGATGAGTAGGACTTAATAGTTTTTTGCTTCTGAATAGTTTTGGCATGTCACTATCCATTGAAACATAGAATGGTTGGCATCTTTAGGAACTTCAAGGTAATGCTTTACCCTCTGTCCATTGATAGTGAACCTATTTTCTTTACCTTGAAGTTCTATGTGCCCGTAACATGATACACTAGTAATCACATACGGTCCCTACTAGCGGGATTTGAGTTTCCCAGGGAATAATTTTAGTCTTGAGTTGAAGAGCAGGACCTTCTGTCCTGGTTCAAAGACTCTGAAAGATATTTTTTTGTCATGCCACCTTTTTGCTTTTTCCTTATAAATCCTTGCATTTTCAAATGCAGCTAAGCAAAATTCATCCAACTCATTTAGTTGGAGCAGCCGTTTCTCTCCTGCTGCTTTAGCATCAAGGTTGAGGAATCTAATAGCCCAATAGGCCTTGTGTTCTAGTTCCACTAGCAGATGACATGATTTCCCATGTACCAGCTGATATGGTGAGGTTCCAATGGGGGTTTTGAAAGCTGTTCTGTATGCCCACAGAGCATCATCAAGCTTTTTAGCCCAATCCTTTCTAGAGGTGCTTACTGTCCTCTCTAGGATTCACTTTAGTTCTCTATTTGAGATTTCAGCTTGCCCATTTGTTGGGGATGATACGATATTGTTATTTTATGGCGAACTTCGTAACGGTTTAAGACAGAATCCAGCTGTCTGTTGTAGAAATGATTACCTCCGTCACTAATTAGTGTCCTAGGGACACCAAATCTGCTGAAGATGTTCTTTTAGAGGAACTTTATTACTACTCTGGTGTCATTAGTGGGTGATGCTGTTGCTTCAATCCATTTAAACACATAGTCTACTGCCACAAGGATGTAGATGTTTGAGTATGAACGTGGAAAGGGTCCCATGAAATCTATACCCCATACGTCAAATAACTCAATATCTAGGATTCCTTGCTGAGGCATGCCGTGACCATGAGGGAGATTGCTAGCCCTTTGACAACTATCACAGTTACGGACAAACTCTCTAAAGTCCTTAAAGAGAGTATGCCAGTAGAAGCCACTTTGGAGAACCTTGGTGGCTGTCAGCTCACCTCCAAAATGTCCTCCATAGTTGAGCCATGGCAATGCCATAGGATTCTCTGTGTCTCTTCTTCAGACACGCATCGTCAGATTATTCCATCCGAGTATCTCTTAAAGAGATGTGTCTTATCTCAAAGGTAATACTTTACATCATGCATGAGTTTTCGGGCTTGCTGCCTATTGTACTCTTTGGGAATGAATCTTATAGCCTTGTAATTTGTAATTTCTGCAAAACAGGTTGCTGTCTGGATGGCATAGAGTTGCTCATCTGGAAAGGATTCAGATATGTCAGTGGAGGGAGGTGAAGTCCCTGCTACTGGTTTAATCCTAGACAAGTGGTCAGCTACTTGATTTTTTGTTCCTTTTCTGTCTCTAATTTCTATATCAAAATCTTGTAGGAGTAATACCCATCTTGTGAGCCTGGGCTTAGAGTCCTGCTTAGTGAGAGATACCTTAGAGTAGCATGGTCAGTATAGATAATGACTTTGATCCTACTAAGTAGGACCTGAACTTGTCAATGGCATAAACCACTACAAGTAATTCCTTTTCTATAGTAGTGTAGTTTTCTGTGCATCATTTAATACACGACTAGCATAATAAATGACATGCAGGAGCTTGTCATGTCTCTGCCCTAGAACTGCGCCAATGGCATGGTCACTGGCATCACATATCAGTTCAAATGGCAAGTCCCAGTTGGGTCCAGAGATGATAGGAGTAGTGATAAGCTTGGCTTTCAGGGTTTCAAAGGCATGTAGACATTCTTGGTCAAAGACGAATGGAACATCAGTGGCTAAGAGATTACACAAGGGTTTTTGCAATTTTTGAAAAATCTTTTATGAACCTCCTGTAAAATCTTGCATGTCCTAGAAAACTTCTGATTGCCTTGACATTAGTAGGTGGTGGCAATCGTTCGATCACTTCTACCTTAGCTTGATCTACTTCTATTTCCTTGCTTGAAATTCGATGTCCAAGAACAATGCTTTCAGTTACCATGAAGTGGCATTTTTTCCAGTTTAGAACTAGGTTTGTCTCTTGGCATCTTTTCAGAACTAGGGTCAGATGTTCAAGGTAGGAGTTAAATCAGTCTCCAAAAAGAGGGAAGTCATCCATGAACAATTCAAGGAACTTCTCTACCATATCAGAAAAGATGGATAACATACATCTTTGAAATGTGGGAGGTGCATTGCACAGGCCAAATGGCATTCGCCTATAGGCAAACACGCCAGATGGGCATGTGAACGTTGTCTTCTCTTGATCCTGTAGATCCACTGCTACTTGATTGTACCCGGAATATCCATCCAAAAAAAAAAAATAAAAAGCATGCCCTGTTAGTCTTTCTAGCATTTGGTCAATAAATGGTAAAGGAAAATGATCCTTCCTGGTGGCGTCATTGAGTCTTCTATAGTCAATGCACATACGCCACCCTGTAATTGTGCTTTTAGAGATCAGTTCATTCTTTTTATTATGAACTACTATCATGCCTCCCTTCTTGGGAGCAACTTGGACAGAGCTCACCCAGGGGCTATTAGAAATGGGATAAATAATCCCAGCCTCCTAGAGCTTAGTGACTTCCTTTTGCACTACTTCCTTCATAGCCGGATTCAGTCGCCTTTGTGGTTGCACTACTAGTTTGGTGTTATCCTCCAGCAGGATTTTATGCATGCATCGGACTGGGCTAATGCCCTTAAGGTCACTTATAGTCCACCCAAGGACGGTCTTGTGTTTTGAGAACTTGAATTAGTACTTCTTCTTCTTGTCGCTCTAAGGCAGAGCTTATGATTACAGGATAATTGCCTCCATCCCCTAGAAATGCATATTTCAGGGAAGATGGTAATGGCTTGAGCTCAAGCTTTGGAGGTTTCTCGTGAGTGACCAAGTCGCATATGAGGGTTAGGAACTCGATTATCCAAAAATAGAATTAGCATTGTAAGTATAGTCCTAACCCAACAAGTTGGCCACCAATCAAATTGAAAATTCACAAGATGTGTCACAATTCAAAACTAATTCAAAACCGAGAGTATTTGACTCCTGAGTCGTCTCCCAAGGAGTACTTTTAGAACAATGAGTGTGCAAATCCGGTTGTAGTGATCAAGGGATTGTGAATGAAGAAATGAACACATAAAGTAATAAAAGAACATGCAAAATTATAATGATTGAACTAATGAAGAAATTAAAGAACCGACTATGTAATATAAACAAGTAAAGTATAAAAGAGATCAACATAGAAGTATATGAAAGATTAAAAGCATCAAAAAGAGTCTTGGCTTGGAGTGAGCTAAGGGTCCTTTCCTTGTTGGAACCACAACTATGACAATTATGATGGATTAATCTCACTTGATCAATCTTCACATCGGAAGGTAAGTTAAATGAGCATAAGTGTTCCCAACCCACAAATCCTAAATTGCTTGCTAATTGGTTTAGCAACAAATTAGCGTTAGTGGGAACAAGAACAACTAACAATCCAAGAATTGAAACTAAATGTTGGACATTCCAACTCTAGAAACCCAATTGCTCAATTTTACCCAAGCCAAGAACAAAAAATTTAGCCTAAAACCATGTTTAATATTTTGTCAAACACTTGGTGGGCAAAAAACTTAAACATAGAGAAAATAAGAAAAGGCTTGAAACTAAAAGCAACAATTGATCTCAATCAACAAGAATAGCATAAGAAAGCATGAAACAAATGTCAAACATCAAATTCATCAACAAGAAATTAAAATTGCAAGAGAGAAGTAAAATTGAACTATAACTTGAATTAGAAGAAAAAGTAATGACAATGTAACTATAAAGAGTAATAACAAGAGAATACTTACAATGAAAGCTAGCAAAATCCAAGATCAAAAATGAAAATGGCACTTGAATGTAAAACCCTAATATAAACCCTAATAGAGATGATGAAAAACTTAGAGAAAAACTAACTAAAGCTTCCTACTACTACTCTTAAAACTACCCTAATGATATGATATGTTATGTCCCTCCTTTTCCCTCCAATATGAGCTAGAATGCTGCAGAAATGGGCCTCCAAAGCCCCCAAATCGTGAGTCACATTTTATTTTATTGAAGTCATGTGCAGACACCTGTGCGGACGCACAGATGCGTGCGTCCGCACACCTCGCGAAAAATCTCGTCCTGTGCGTACGCACAAGTGGCCGTGCCCACGCACACTAGGTTATGCTTGAATGGACACGTGATGCACTCGAAGCAATCCACGCACTCTGATTGGGCAGCTGTGCGTACGCACAGGTAGTCATGCACACGCACACGTCTCTGAGCTCATCTCCTTTGATTCTTCATGTTTCCTCCACTTTGCATGCTCTTATTCTATTTTCTCCAACCCATTCCTACCTTATACACCTGGAATCACTCACAAACAACATCAAGGCATCAAATGGAAGGCAAACGGAATAAAATAGATTAAATTAAGCACAAAAGAGCACATTTTCATAATAAAGCACAATTTGGAAGGAAAGTTCAAAAGCATGCTATTCAAGGGAATAAGTGCAAGTTTATATGATGAAAATCCATCTAATTTTAACCAAAAATCATCATCAAATATGGATTCATCAATTCCTCCACACTTAAACACTAGCATGTTCTCATGCTAAACATACACAAAGGAGATATATGAAAGGAAAATGACTTATGCTATATACTACTTAAATGTATGCAACTATCCTAAGACTAATCATCAATATGTACTATGATGAGAGTTGGTAGAAACAAACCATGAAATTCCAATCCATCACAAGAAACTATAGGGCCAATGCAAAGAGTTCATGCATTAAGATCAATGTCCAAAGAGTTGAATTGAAGTTATCAAAACTATCCAATCAAACAACTTGCAAGAAGATGCAATATGAGGCGTAAGAACATAGAATTGAGCGATCGAACCCCTCACCGGATGTGTATCCACTCAATTCGCTCAGTGTTTAGGGTTTAACCACTCAATTCCCCTTTTATCATGCTTTTCAAGGACTTGCAAGTCATGTAACAATCAACTAGTATTTAATGCATGAATAACAAGTATTATGAGGTCTTTATAAGGATGTAATGGGGCTAGGGTTAGGTAGGATGAAATATAGTTAAGTGGACTTAAAGAATTAGTTCTTTGATTAGCTTGAGTGTCCACCTAATCCTACATCACCTATGTACACATAACAATACAACCTTTCTACCCATTTTCATTTTTTTTCTATCTCACTTTACTCATGCATTTTCTTTTCAAACATGGCATATGCATCCTTTATTTACTCTTTTTATTCATACTTTGTTATGCACAAGTTTTTTTTTGTTTTTGTTTTTTTTTTGAACTATGAATGCATATGTTTTAATTAGTGAAATGCATGAGCATTACCTAATTGCCCAAAAATTCTTTTCACAAAGAGTTCATGCCTTTATCACCAATGCTTCCCGAAATTCCCCCACACTTAGAATTTACACATTAATCCACCCAAGCTAATCAAAGAGTAATTTAGGGACATCAATGGTTTTCTGCTTAAGGGGAGTAATGTGCTATCATCAGAACAAAAGGGAATTCATAGGCTCAAAGGGGGTTCACAAAGGTGAATGCAAGGGTTGGCCATATAGGTTAGTGAGTTTATCATCAAAGATGGCCTCAATCATGATAAATGCATCCAAACACAAATACAGGACATAAAGAATCATGCAAATCAATGATCATAATAAAAAAGGAGTATAATCACACACAAGAACAACATTATGGCTGAAAAGTGCAACCATCTATTAAAGCGCAAATCTCACAAGGTATGTTGCTCTAGCTCGTTTCCATGTTCTACGAACAAAATACTCCAAGCAAGTTGGTAAACAAATTTTCTTCAATTCAATCAATGGTATGCCCTTAAAAAGAAAATTTCATGGAAATTCCTTGGTATTTCACCAACTTATTCGTTCTATCATGCAACATGCAAATATTAACTACTAAATATCCATAAATGATAAAGAAATATTTATAGCAAACCAAACAAGATGCAATGGAAATAAAGCTACTCAAAATGAAGAAAAAGTACTACAAGAAACATTGTAAAGTGTCTTTAAGAGAGAAATTTTTACCCCCCTTGAAGTCATCGATCCTTCCCCACACTTAATTTGTGAACGGTCCTCCGTGCATGCTCACGATTCGAGAGGATAAAGAGGGGCCACCTTCAGTTAGTGGACTCATGAGTGGGATGGTCAATTGCATCATGCTCCTCCCTAGCTAGCTCGGATGAAGCTCTAGGAATCAGGCCGGGGTCTCTTCCTTCTAGCTTTGTGGCTATCCACTCAAAAAATTTGTGCTCCACATGCTCCATATGGTGGATATCGTGCAAGATGTCTTGGAATAAATCCGGAAGAGGTCGGAGAAAGGGTAAAGCAGGTGATGAAGTTGGTAGAGTTGATGGTAGTGCTGTGGGTGTCTTCCTCTTGGAGGGTGTAAAGTTCGTCGATCTTTCCAGATCACCCCTCGGAAAGAATTTGTTGCCTCTAGGAGTCCGGAACATAATGTCCGTTGGTCACCTCTCTACCCCCGCTACGTTTGCTAAGCGCATCACCATCGACGGAAATAGAATGTTGATATTCTTCTTCTCAATTAATTTCCAAATCGATTTGCGCAACAAAGGCAAGATGGGTATATGCCTCCCTTGTATAATAGCCCAAAGTAGCAAAGCAGTTCTAAATCTCACATGGGTAGTGTGGGTGCTCGGGATGACGTAGTCTGCCACAATCTGATGCCATATACGTGCTTCAGCATTCAAATCAAAGTATGCAATACTAGTGGAAACAGAATTCCTCCCTTTGCTATACTCCCAAGAAGCACCAGGACGGCCTATTCTCTCAAGAATGGGAGTCAAAAATACTCTTCCTTTGAAGACATCCACCTTTATCTTGGAATATTCATCCTTCTCAAGTGGAATGTGGGGGATGTCTAGAATAGCTTCTAGATCGTGATTGGATGTATCCAACATTTTTCCCTGGAGGAAGACTGACTTCGCTTCCCAAGCTTGGTAGTTTGCATAAAATTCCCGCACCATAGTCTCATTGACTTCAATGGGTTCTTGCTCGAGAAACTCCCAATGAAGCGAGGTGATCCTTTGGTGAATCGTCGCCTTGTATTGGCTTGGAGCCTTCAACGGCCGCTCCCAATGGATTGTACGCTTCTTAATAGCCTTGTATTGATAGTCGACTCTCTGATTAACCAAGGTATCCGGTCTATGACCTTGACGATCCCACCAAATATCAGGAGGGCGAGCAGTAGTTTGCTTAACCGGCGAAGTAACCGGTGTCTTACCCTTCTTTCTCATCCTAAAAATACAAAGAAAAGAGCTTCGAGATTATAGGGCAATAATAAAGTAAAATCATTGAGGAAGCACTAACAATGTTAAAAGAGCTTATAGAAGTGGTGTGATTTTTACAAGAAACATGGTGTGTATATTCTAATGATGCGTGCGGTTGGAACACACACACCGGCCGAATATCACAGCAATCACACCCTTAAGGCAATTTACAGCTCAAAGCTTCACGATTTAGTGCTCAAGTTGCAAATATAAAGCAAAAAAATGCAAACAACTTCAAACAAGCACCAAAAAGGAAATTATCCATTGTTCATCCTCAAGAAGTGGTAATCACACATATAATGTTCTTAATTGGAAGCCCAAGAGATGTTTGATCAAGACATCATTAAAAGTTGAACATTCGTAGAGTGGTTACTCAATTGAAATTCCAAGATGAACAATGAAATCTAGATTACATCAACACAATGCATTTACAATCAAAATTTCACATCAACAAACAAGGAAATGCATTGGTGGTTTAAATTTTCCACCATCAAAAGTCATAATATAAGTTGCACCATTCATACAATATGCCTAACAAGAGAGAAATTGAACACATATGATGGCCAAGTCATATGAATCAAATAAAATGTTCATTGAGGCATTTTATCGAATATGTAGTATGCAATGTGCAAGTTTATCACAATTAAGCTCAAATTTGATCATAACTATCCCAACAATCAAGCAACAACACCTTGTAATACAAAAAAAACAATAAAGAAAGCAACTAATGAAATCTAAGCAACATAAAGGAAATGAAAGTAATTGCAAAAATATTAACATAAATAGGAAGAAAAATCAAGAACCTAAGATATAAAGGTTGAAAAGAACAAGAATGAGGGAGGAACAATGGCACTCCTTATAGCCACTGCGAAATCATGGCGTTTGGGTTCGCCAGAAAAAGAAGCACCGGAAGAGAGGACTCACCGGTGGAGGATAGAGAAAAAGGGAAGGAAAAGGAAGAAAGAAAGAAAAGAGAAGAGAAGTAAGAGAAAGAGAGAAAGAGAGAAAGAGAGAGAGAGAGAGAGGTCACCGGCGGTGAGCTGATGGCGGCGGTGGCCGGGACCGGCGGGGCTGGGCAGACAAGAGGGAGGGATAGCAGCAAAGAAGAAAAAAGAAAAGAAGAAGGCTGCCTCTCAACAGGGCAGGTTGCCCTGTTATTGCCCAGAACGCATCGTGTGCGGGTGCACAGGGGCCTGTGCGGACGCACAGAGAGCGCAACTAAGAAAGGTTGCGAACGCACACAGCGTGCGATCGCTACGACCAGAGAGGTTACATAAGGATGTGGGGACGCATAAAGACGTGAGACTGCACATACAGGCTTTTTTTTCATACTTGGGGACAGAGGCATGTGTGCATGCGCACACAAGTCCGTGCGCACGCACATGGGTTAGAAATGGGGGAGGTTGTTCACGCGCGCAAGCCATTCCCTCGGTCCCATCAGAGTGGCTATCAAGTTGCGTGCTGGCGCATACGTCTGTGCGGCCGCACAGATGAAGTATGAGAGGGGTTGTGTGCGTACGCACGCAACTGTGCGCACGCACAGATCAGAGAAAACATGGCAGCACGCACGCACAAGTTGTGCTGGCGTTGCGACCAGAGGGCACATTAAGTTGTGTGCGGACGCACATGTACGTGCGGCCGCACAGGTGGCAAAAAACACAATTTTGTGCGCACGCACAGGTTGGTATGTACGCACATGTGCCCTGTTTAAGAAAATTCTTTTCTCTTCAAAACTACGGTTCCTAACCTTAGCATATCAACATACCAACCCCAAATCATTCAAACAAGCACAATTTCATGGTCCACAAGTAATTTAACTTATTCAACTCAAAATCATCAAACCAAACCTAAACTACTCATTATATCACAAGAAAGCAAATAATTCAAAAGGCTATAAATAAGGGTTAAAATTGGAACAAGGTTACCATGGTGGGGTGTCTCCCACCGAGCACTTTGGTTTAGAGTCGTAAGTTGGACTTGCATGGCTTCATTTGTCACTTGGAAACTTCACCAAGGAGGAAAATCTCCAACTCCTTGGCATTCTTGGGTTGAGTGTGATCCTTTGAATTTGACTTCTTGACAACATCCTCTTTTTCTTGATCCTTCCCATCCTCAATCACTTGATCTTCAATGATGTCGCACCCAAAAATAGAATAAGCTTCAAGAACGGGCTTGTTGGACTCCTCCAAAGTGAACTTGACCAACTTGCCATCTGACTCGAAAGAATAGACTCCCGAATGTGCATCTAGCTTGAAACGGGCCGTCTTTAGGAATGGCCTTCCAAGGAGTATGGATGACGGCTTGTTAGAGTCAATGGGTAGAGTCTCTAAAATGTGAAAATCAACTGGAAAGAGCAATCCTTGAATATTAACTAGCACATTCTCTGCAATCCCCACAACTGACACAATACTTTTATTGGCTAGCACAAACCTCGCCCCGGACCTCTTTAGGGGTGACAAATTTAATCTTTCATAAATGGAGATTGGCATAATGCTTACACACGCCCTCAGATCACACATACAATCCATGAATTTCATCCCACCAATTAAGCAAGTGACCAAACATGGGCCGGGATCATTGCATTTTTCAGGAAGTAAAGAGGAGATAGAATCATCTACCGGCTTTGTATTAAGGTTGCCAAGTTTGTCTTTGTGAGTGAAAACGTCTTTAAGGAACTTGGTATATTTGGGCACTTATTGAATGGCTTGGAAGAGGGGGGCGGTGACTTCAACCTTCTTAAAAACTTCCACCATATTGGGGTCGAGCTCTTCTTGTTTCTTGGCCTTCTTGGCTAAAGTTGGGAATGGAATGGGCAAAGGCTCTTCAAGCAAGGTATTTCTCTTCAGCTCCTTGACCTTGGGTGGTACTTCCTCGATTTTGTCAACATCTTCATCTTCATCCCTCATCACCTCCACTTCATCTCCAACCTCTTCATTGTTTATTTCTTCACTCAACTTTGTAGGCATAATAACATTCTTATCAAGTTTAGTGCCGCTCCAAAGGGTAATGGCATTAATTCTACCCTTAGGGTTGGGTTGAGGTTGGGAGGGTAAACTACTTGAGGTTGAAACTTGTTGGGTTTTTTGTGCGGTTTGAGGAGGGAGAGTTAAACGGGAAAGGGCGTCGGCTATCATAGCCATATATGCCTCTTGTTTCTTATGGAACTCTCATTGCTCTTGCATGAAGGTGAGAATTGTGTCATTCATGTGAGGTTGATTGGGGGGAAGGGCTTGGTTAACTTGAGGACGGCTAGGCCTACTATGGGGGTGTTGGTATTTCGCTTGAGGTTGGGATTGTGGGGGTTGTTGGTATTGTGGTTGACCTTGGGGATATTGATGATAGTAGACTTGAGCGTTTTGGTTGGGATGAGCTTGAGGAGCTTGGTTCCACCTTTGGTTTGAATTATCCTTCCACCCTTGGTTTTGATTGTCTCCATGTTAGTAGGATCCTTGATTGTAATTTGGTCTTTATGGATAAGGGTTGGCTACCGCCAATGTAGTGTCCTCTTGGAGTTGAGGGCACTCATTGGTGTAATGAGTATTATAAGTACAAACACCACATATCCTTGATGGTCCTTCGATCCGTGGAGGTTGAGGTGGAGCATTTATAAAAGCTTGAGGAATTTGTTGCCTTTGGGTGATTTGTCGCAACAAGATTGTCATTTCACTGAGGGTCTTAGTCAAAGTAGCATCTCCGGAGGGAGAAACTTCACTCAAAGCTTTCGGTTGTGGACTCCTTGCCCTTGAGATGAAAACTTCAATTGATCATAGATGAAAACTTCAATTAAATAAAATCCATTGCAATTGAGAAATAATTAATCATACTAGCTTTCCAATACTTGTATGCACATGCTAAGTTCTTCTTTAATTCCTTGTTTGTTTATGATCATGATGCTTTATTGCTTTTGAACTCACAAAACTCAAGTTGGTAGTCATAATGCCACAGCAAAAAGTTACAAATCAAAATTCAAGCTATGCTTATTCATACCACACATGCATACAGAGAATATAAAGACAATCATGCAATTTAAAGTGCTGGAAACAAATGAGAGGAAAAGGAACTTTATAACCTTGTAGTTCATCTTCTCTATTGTTGTCATTTTCCTCTTATTCTTCCATTTCCCTTGCCAAACTCATAATGCTTGCTCATCCTCAAGCAACAATTAGAACAATGGCTATGGGGCTAAGATGGATCATGAGTGTCTTATACAATGAAATGTTAGTAGCACATGTGGTTTAAGCAAGCAAAATTAAAGATAACAATCAAGGCACAAGAGACAGAGACATTTTGATTGCAAACATAAGAAGGTGAGCACAATACATTGCATAAAAGATAAGTGGCACACCAAACTTAGTGTGACACTTTCACTTGGAATTAATGCAAGTATCTTGTAAGAATTGGAATCAAATTTTGTTGCATAGCAACACCAAACTTAGAATGCAATCATATGTCAATTTATTTGAATTAAAACTAAACAAAAAAAGAAAAACTGTTATATGTTAAATACAATCACCAAGTGAAGAATCTGTCATGAATAAGGATGTCTTGGTGAAGTATTAACAAGAACAGTTAAACAGCAAATTAAATGAAAGCAATTAAAGATAGAAAAATGACTAAAGCAAGTAGAATGAAAAAGTTTCAAATCAAAAGAGAAAAATAAAACTGCAGAGGCATTATGATTATGCATACAAGTAGTGTTGCTTGAATGACTTGCATAGAAAATTAAGTGGCACACCAAACTTAGAATCTTAGTGTGACACTTTAAAATTGATGCAATCATCCAGGGGGATTGAAAACAAAGTGTTGCATGGCAACACCAAACTTAGAATGTAACCATATGCCAATTTATTGAATTTAAACAAAGCAAAGAAAGAAATGTACCTACGGTCTACCTGTTCTTCACTTTTTTCCTCTTCTTCCAATTTGTTAATAGGAATGACCTCAAGGGGGGAGAGGTTTCAGCTATTGTCCCCTTTCTTGGTTTCCTATCAGCAAGCTTTCTTTTGTACATGGCTTGATTGAACTTGCTTGCTAATGGTCCAGGGGTTGGATTGCTTGTGGTTGACCCTTTATTCTTCATGAATATTGTCCTTGGTAGCTTGGTCATAATCCTCTTCTTGGTGCTTTTGTTAATTGCCTTCACTTTCTTGAATCCAAGTCTTGGTGGTTGTGTGATTGTTGGAGTCTTCTTTTCATCAAGAGCCTCTTGTATTGGTGGTTCCCTAAGCCTTTCCTCTTTCTTCTTTAATTCACTTGAGTGTGAATTCGAATCTTTATGTTTCATTGTTACCTCAAGTAGCTTTTGTGATTGTAAAATCCTTGGCTCATGTCCCTCATCCTTTATTGCAATTTCACTTGTAACAGGGACCTTTTGTTCTTGTCTTTCCACTTCCTCACTCACAAATTGGTCTTCATCCTCACTGTTTGATGGTTCTAAGTTCCCCCTTGTTTGCTCTAAGGGCCCATTCATCTTCTTGAAGATGATTTCTTTCTAGGATTGGGATTGTGTGTATCTTTCCACGAGTTTTATATGTATTTCAATGGCTTGGCATTGGCTTTCTAAGGGTTCTTTGGACCATTGAAGGTAATCTTCATCTGCTGGTTCAAGAGATAAAGGTTGAGAGTAATTTTGGGGACATGGATGTGTTGTGGTAAAGTTGTGTTGAGGGTATGGAATGAGTTGTGTGATTGATGGGATGACTTGTATGGATTTTGGAGGAAACTTTGTGTTGAGGCATAATCAAGTGATGAAGAGCTTTCAAATGAGAAACTGGGACGTGAGGGTGGATGCTCTTTCATTCCTTGGTGATACTCCCAGCAACCGTTAGAATAATGACTTGAATCATTTTGTGGTGGTGGAAAGTATCCCATATGATTCTCTTGCTCATCTTGTGTCTCTGAAGCAAATCTCCATGAATTGGAGTGCTTAGAATGTGTATTCTCTTGGTGACATTCCCAACCACCATTAGAGATTGGTGATGGTGGGTGATATCCCATAAAATTTTGTTTGACCATAAGATAAGTTGAACTCCATTTGTATTTTGTAAACATCAATGAAATTTGAAATTCATATCACAGAGAAAGATATTCTTAGTGAGGCAATAGCTCAAACACCTTGCTATCAATTTAAAACAGAGAACAAAAACAAAGAAAATGCTTGATCTAGACTTCTTACCCACTTAATCATTGTTGATCTAATCAATATCCCGGCAATGGCGCCAAAAATTTGATGGGTATTTTGGAAACAAATTCCAACATCTAAAACTCACCGGCAAGTATACCGGGTCGCATCAAGTAGTAAAACTCACTTAGAGTGAGGTCGATCCCACAGGGATTGATGGATCAAGCAACTTTAGTGGGTGATTAGTTTAGTCAAGCTAACGTTGAGTGAATTGTGTTAATTGATGCAGCAGAAAGTAAATGACAAGAAAAATTAAAGTGCAGAAAGTAAATTGGACAGAAACTTAAAGAGCAAGAAAAGTAAATTGTAGAAACTTAAATGACAAGAAATGTAAATTGCATCAAATGTAAAGGGAATTGGGTGCTGGAAATTAAAGAAAGTAATAGATCAAGCAACTGGAAATTTAAATTGCAGGAAGAATAAAGGAAATTGGGTGCTGGAAATTAAAACAGAATTGAAACAAGAGAGTGCAAAGTGTAATCAATCAGAGAAGTGGAAAGATGAAATAAGATGCAGCAATTTAAATAGAGACGGAAAATTATTTGAAGAAACAAAGCAGAAAGAAACTTAGCTCAATTGTAAAATTTAAAAGAGAATTTGAAGATCTAAGAAAAGCAATGAGCTTAGGAAGCAGATCTGGATCTCAATTCTCTCTTGATCGAACAGAAAGCAATTCGCAGAAGAAAATGAGGTTTAAAAATAGCAGAGAAGATTAAAACCCAATCCTTAGATCAATTGAGAGGAAGAGGGGAAGATGATTCTCAGAATTTAAATCAATGGAGCTCTTCAACCTCAATTCAAGATCCAAAACAGAAAAGCTAAAGTTGCAGAAGAAGAAGATTTAAAACAGCAAATGAAATTTGAATTATGCAGTAAGAGAACAAGAGAGAATTCAAGGTGAGAATTGAAACAGAATTTCTTCAATTCTCCACCCAAGATTTCAAACAAAAAGTAAGAAATGCAAAATCAAGAACAAGGAGGAGAGAACTCAGCTCTCAATCCTAATTCCCCCTAGTGCTCTCTAGTAGAACTGGCCTCTATACTCTCTAATGGAGCTAGCCTCAAATGCTCTTTAATGGAGTTGACCTCTTTTTCCTTGAAATGAGAATGATGCCTTTATATAGGCTTTTTTACAAAATAAAAAATAAAATAAAATTGAAATTAAAAATAAATTACAATTTAAATGAAAATCCTAATCTAATTGATCCTTGTGCCTTTGAGTGACGATAATAGGCTTAACTTGCTTTGGATTTGAGGAAGAGTGGGTCTGGATGGCCTTGGTTCAATTAATGAAGAATTGTGTTCAAATGGAATTTTTAATTGAATTTTGGCCCATGGGTGTTTGCTCCCAGTGGAGTGCTCTGCTCCTGGTGAGAGCGGAGCATTGTGGCTTATGTCCTTGGCCCTTTGTTGCGTGCCAGGCTTGTGTGCATCAGGGTAGCGCTCTGCTCTTGTGGGGAGCGGAGCATTGCCTTGTCTTGGCATGTCTTGTGCACACCACTTCTTCCTGGCCGTGTCAAGCTGTGCGTGCATGCATCAAGGAGTGTGGGAAAGTAGCGCTCTGCTCTCCCCAAGAGCGTAGCATCCTTGCTTCCTTGGTGAGGTATCCGTGTTCAAGCCTTGTGATAGCATTTGGAGAGCAATTTTCCTTGAATTTTCATGAAGAGAGCACGACAATTCTCTCTCCAAGAGCGGAGCGCTCTCCAAGTGAGCGCTACTTTGATGGGCTTCCCTTGGTCTCCCTCTTCGAATCCTAGTGAATGCATTTGTGCCCATTTTTGCTTATTTTTGGTCCTTAAAGATGCATTTCATTCGTGCCTTAATTTCATGCCAAATATGGATTTCCATATATTGTTGGAAAGCTCTGAATGTCAGCTTTCCAACGCAATTGAAAGCACATCAATCGGACATCTGTAGCTCAAGTTATAGCCCTTGGAAGGAGGCATGGTCATGCTATGAGTGCCCAGATTTTAACTTAGCGAAAATTTGGCTTCCAAGCTCATTTTGAACTCTTATAGCACTCAGCTCTTGGCAAGAGCGGAGCTTTGAGTGCTGATTGCCAATCTCCTTTAATTTGGTCATGGGCCACGCTTTTAAAAGCGTGGCCTAAGCCTCCAAAGTGTGCTCCAACTTCAAAGTGTGCCCCAAAGCTCTTTTTTTCTCCTTTTTAGCTTATTTTGTGCTTTTTGCTTCTTTTTCTTCTTATTTCCTACAAAATTTATAAAATCAAAAGATCAAGGAAATATACCATTTAAGTACAAAAGCATTCATTATTCAAGCACAAATCATCAATTTCTTGTATGAATAAGCATAGAAAAACATGACATGGTGACATGTCATCACAACACCAAACTTAAACTTTGCTTGTCCTCAAGCAAGAAAAGAATCATGCAATAAAGATTGACAATCCAAGATAAGAAGAATAGCAACTCAATGTTCATGGTTAGCTAGTTTTCTAAGCATGCTACAATCACAAAAGAGATGTAAATGATTGATGCTTCTAACTAGCTCAATTTATGAAATCTTTCTCTTATATTTCTTCCTTGAAACAAGCTTTTGATTTTCTTATTAGCTTCTCCTTTTGGGTGCTTTGCCCCATGAGTTGATAACAAAGCTACGACTTCTAAATGCTTTGTTTTCAAGTATTACCACTTGATACATAAGCACCACAAGCATTTAATTAGAGGATTTCATAAAGCTCTTTTGTTTCTTTTCTTGACTCTCTAATCATTGATGCTCAGAACCTTGAGCTTTGAGGGAGTGCTTTTGCACTTTGAGCCTAGCCTTGACTTCTAAGTGTTTTATTTTCAAGCTTTTTGATTGATACATAAACACCACAAGTATAGTCCTAACCCAACAAGTTGGCCACCGATCAAATTGGAAATTCACAAGATGTGTCACAATTCAAAACTAATTCAATATCGAGAGTATTTGACTCCTGAGTTGTCTCCCAAAGAGTACTTTTAGAACAATGAGTGTGCAAATCCGGTTGTAGTGATCAAGGGGTTGTCAATGAAGAAATGAACACATAAAGCAATAAAAGAACATGCAAAATTGTAATGATTGAACTAATGAAGAAATTAAAGAACCGACTATGTAATATAAACAAGTAAAGTATAAAAGAGATCAACATAGAAGTATATGAAAGATTAAAATCATCAAAAAGAGTCTTGGCTTGGAGTGAGCTAAGGGTCCTTTCCTTGTTGGAACCACAACTATGACAATTATAATGGATTAATCCCACTTGATCAACCCTCACATCGGAAGATAAGTTAAATGAGCATAAGTGTTCCCAACCCACAAATCCTAAATTGCTTGCTAATTGGTTTAGCAACAAATTAGCGTTAGTGGGAAGAAGAACAATTAACAATCCAAGAATTGAAACTAAATGTTGGACATTCCAACTCTAAAAACCCAATTGCTCACTTTTACCCAAGCCAAGAACAAAAAATTTAGCCTAAAACCATGTTTGACATTTTGTCAAACACTTGGTGGATAAAAACCTTAAACATGGAGAAAATAAGAAAAGGCTTGAAACTAAAAGTAACAATTGATCTCAATCAACAAGAATAGCATAAGAAAGCATGAAACAAACATCAAACATTAAATTCATCAACAAGAAATTAAAATTGCAAGAGAAAAGCAAAATTGAACTATAACTTGAATTAGAAGAAAAAGTAATGACAATGTAACTATAAATAGTAATAACAAGAGAATACTTACAATGAAAGCTAGTAAAATCCATGATCAAATATGGAGATGGCACTTGAATTTAAAACCCTAATATAAACCCTAATAGAGATGATGAAAAACTTAGAGAAAAACTAACTAAAGCTTCCTACTACTACTCCTAAAACTATCCTAATGATATGCTATGTTATGTCCCTCCTTTTCCCTCCAATATGAGCTAGAATGCTGCAGAAATGGGCCTCCAAAGCCCCCAAATCGCGAGTCACATGCTATTTTAATGAAGTCATGTGCAGACACCTGTGCGGACGCACAGATGTGTGCGTCCACACACCTCGTGAAAAATCTTGTCCTGTGCGTACGCACAAGTGCCCGTGCGCACGCACACTAGGCGATGCTTGAATGGACGCGCGATGCGCTCGAAGCAATCCACGTGCTCTGGTTGGGCAGCTGTGCATACGCACAGGTAGTTGTGCACACGCACATGTCTCTGAGCTCATCTCCTTTGATTCTTCATGTTTCCTGCTCTTTGCATGCTCTTCTTTCATTTTCTCCAACCCATTCCTACCTTATACATCGGGAATCACTCACAAACAACATCAAGTCATCGAATGGAAGGCAAACGGATTAAAATAGATTAAATTAAGCACAAAAGAGTATATTTTTATAATAAAGCACAATTTGGAAGGAAAGTTCAAAAGCATGCTATTCAAGGGAATAAGTGCAAGTTTATATGATGAAAATCCATCCAATTTTAACTAAAAATCATCACCAAATATGGATTCATCAGTTTTTTTTTTCCTTAGGAGTTTCCAAAGGATATTCCAAGTTAGGCTGTTCATCAGTAAGGATGTCATTCAGCCATTCCTTGAGGCTTTTAGCCATATTTACTTCTTCCACCAGCGAATCAATGAGGTTAATGCTCATGCATTCCTCAGGGGTGTCTGGATCCTGCATGTCCTTGACAGTATTCAATACGAACTTTTCCTCATTGACTCTTAGGGTTACTTCCCCTTTTTCAACATCAATGAGGGTCTGTCCTGTAACTAGGAAAGGTCTCCCTAGGATAAGGGATGCACTCTTGTGCCGTTCTATATCCAACACCACAAAGTCAGTGGGAAAAGTAAAGGGTCCAACCCTAACAATCATGTCTTCAATTACGCCTGATGGTATCTTAATAGAACCATCAACAAGTTGAAGGCATATGCGGGTTGGTTTGACTTCATCAGTCAAACAAAGCTTCTTTATTACTGAAGTAGGTATTAGGTTGATGTTTGCTCCAAGGTCACATAGAGCTGTCCTTGTACAAGCATCACCTAGAGTGCATGGTATCATAAAGCTTTCAGGATCCTTAAGTTTTTCTGGTAAGCTATTTTGAATTATTGCACTGCACTCTTCAGTGAGGAGAACTGTTTCTATCTCTCTCCAATCCTTCTTATGACTTAAGATGTCCTTCATAAACTTAGCATAAGAAGGTATCTGTTCAAGAGCCTCTGCAAAAGGGATCTTGATCTCTAATGTTCTAAGATACTCCGCAAAGAAGGCAAACTGTTTATCCTTCTCCTCTTGACATAGTTTCTGAGGAAATGGCATTTTAGCCTTATACTCATCAATCCTAGTTGATGAAGGCCGAGTGCCTTGTGTGTTAGAAGGGGGGTTACTAGCTTGCTTAGGAGGGTTGTTATCAGTATGTACTTGGCCTCCTTTGCTTGGGCGTTCAACGCCCATATTGCTGCCCCCTTCCTGGAGTTCAACGCTAGGAATGCTATTCCCTTTTGGGTGTTCAACGCCTTTGTTGGTGTCCTCAATGGGGCGTTCAGCACGAGGGATGGATATCCCTTCTTGACATTGAATGCCAATGGCATTCCTTTTTGGGCATTCAATGCCCTCAGAGACGTCCTAGACATCTATCTAGTGTTCCTTTGTTTGCTTTTCTTTCTTGTTGTATTAAGGTTGGGTGTATAAGGATTTCTCACTCCTCAGTTGGATAGCCTGGCATTCTTCTGTTATCTGCTTAGATAACCTGCCTTGTTTGACTCAGCTAGGCCTCTAGATTTTTGTTAGAAGCTTGAGTTTCTCGCAGAGCCTCTGTAATTCCTGTAGTTGCTGGGCAAGGGTGTGCAGTTGCTGAGTCAATGGGCTATCCTGTTCTGGAGGGTTAGGTTCAATAGATATTACCTTAACCTCTCCTTTCATAAAAGTCTCAACAGATGAGTACAGATGTTGATTAGTGGCAACTATCTCAATAAGCTCTTGAGCTTCTTTAATGGTCTTTCTCATGTGCATGGAACCACCAGTAGAGTGATCCAAAGACATTTTAGCCATGTCTAAAAGTCTATAATAGAAGATGTCTAACTGTACCCATTCTGAGAATATTTTAGTGGGACATTTTCTTAGCATCCTTCTATACATCTCCCAAGCATCATAAAGAGATCCATTATCTCGTTGTTTGAAGCATTGGATGTCCAGTCTCAGTTGGGTCATCTTTCTTGGAGGAAAGTATTGATTTAAAAACTTGTCTACTAACTGTTTTCAAGTTTTCAAGCTAGATTTGGGCTGGTTATCTAACCACCTCTTTGCTTGGTCCTTTACAGCAAAAAGAAAGAGCAATAGTCTATAGACATCTTGGTCTACTCCCTCATTGTGTACTGTGTCAAAAATCTTTAAGAAATCTGCCAGAAATTCTGTAGGTTTTTCCTGTGGAAGCCCAGAATACAGGCAGTTTTACTGCAGTAGAGTAATGAGTTGATGGTTTAGTTCAAAGTTACTTGCTCTAATGTGAGGTATGCTAATACTTCTTCCATAGAAGTCAGTAGTGGGGTTTGTATAGGACCCCAGAGTTTTTTTAAACTCCTCATTCCCATTTGAGTTCATGATGAAGAAAGGTAGAAGAAGAGAAAGAAGAATAAAGATAGAAGAAATAGAAGAAGAAATAGAAGTAAAAAAAATAAACAAGAATTAGAATATTTTTGTTTTTATTTAATTTATTTATTAATTTCGAAAATTAGGGTTAATAAATTAAAAAGAATTGAAAATTAAATTAATGAATTTCGAAAATAGAAGAGAGAGAAGAAGAAGAAGGGAATTTTCGAAAATTAGAAGAGAGAAGTAGTTAGGAAGTTTTGAAAAAGAAGAGAGAGAAGATAAGTTACTAATTAGAAAAGATTTGAATTTAGAATTTGAAATTGAATTTGAAAATTTTGAATTTGAAATAAGATAAGATAAGATTTTGAAAAAGATAAGATTTTTTATTTTGAAAATTAAAAGCTAAGATAAGATAAAAATTTTGAAATTAAAATCTGAAATTTTGAATGTAATTTTGGAAAATTTGATTAAAGGAAGAATTTTTTTTATTTTTGAATTTAATGAAGAAAGAGAAAAACAAGTAAAAGACACAAAACTTAAAATTTTTAAATCTAATGCACCTAATTTTCGAAAATTTAAAGGAAATACAAAGGGACACCAAACTTAAAAATTTTAAGATGAAAACAAAAGGAAAACACAATAACACTTTGAAGATAAAGAAGAACACCAAGAACGAAACTCAAGAAATTCAAAGAACAAAAGAACATGCAAAGAACACCAAACTTAAAATTTTTAAAAACTAAACACACAATTTTCGAAAAAATTAAAAGAAAAACACAAGAAGACACCAAACTTAAAGATTGACACAAGATTCAAATAAAAGAAACTATTTTTGAAAATTTTTAGAAAGAAAGACTCAAAGAAATCGAAAAATTTAACAAGAACACAATAAAAAAGACTCAAATCAAGAACAAAGATTAAACAAAGAAAAGAAAAATATTGAAAAATATTTTTTTATTTTTTTGAAAATAAGGAGAAGAAAAGAAAATAAAAGAAAAGCTAACAAAATTAAAGATATTACCTGATCTAGGGAACAAGATAATCCGTCAGTTGTCCAAACTCGAACAATTCCCGATAACGGCGCCAAAAACTTGGTGTGCGAATCCCCACACTTCGTACAACTGTACCAGTAAGTGCACTGGGTCGTCCAAGTAATACCTGAGCGAGTCAGGGTCGATCCCACGAAGATTGTGGTTTGAAGCAAGCTATGGTTATCTTGCAGGTCTTAGTCAGGCGAATCAAGAAGTTCTTGGTTTGAATTGGAATATGGAATTAGGTTGATATGTTTACAATGATAATCTTAAATCTTAGATGGTTAAGGCTTGGAGTTGTTATGTCCTTCTGGATTAACTCTGGTCTTACTATCTTCATCAATTGTGAATGATTCCTTCAATGGCAGGCTATATGTGATTGACGCTGGTTTGAGCAGCCGTCAATACTCCTCCAGATCTGAACACACCAGGGTTAGTGTGTATCAAGTCTGATTGAGGGTGAAGCTCCTGCAGTCCATTCTCCTTAATGATCTTACTCAAAATGCCACAGACAAGGTTGAATCTTCTGGATCAGAGAATGCTACGCCTTTGGGTTCTAGCCTCTACCACAGAAACTTTAATCTCCCTATACCTCGGCTGAATTGGTGTCTCAAGAAGTCCCTAACGAAGTTGTGGATTAGTCGTCTAAGAGATGTATAATCAAGCTGGCAGTTCAATGCTTTCCAGTCACATATTCACACGAACCCAAGTAGACATGGGTGGTTGTCAAGCACGTGGTCTTAGTATGATGAACGGAGCTGATTGTCATGGATAATCCCATTCATCATGTTGAAAAACGAATACACAGCTTAGAATTGAATCAAACACGGATTGAAGAGAAACATTAATACTTTTATTAATTCATAGAACTCGACAAGGCTCCTCCCCTCAACCTAAGAGGTTTAGAAACTCATACTGATAGGAAATACAATGATGAAACGAAAATATGCTAGAAGAGATCCTAAACAAGTGTGATCTTCTTCCTTAAATACTAAACTAATGACTAGTAAAGGTAAAATAGTCTTTTTAGTGCTAAAATCTACTTCTGGGACCCACTTGGTGAGTGTTTAGGCTGAGCTTCGATGAGATCCACGTGCTAGGAGGCATCTAGGGTGTTGAACGCTGGCTAGGGGGTCATCTTTGGACGTTTGGACGCTGTTCACTTCTCCTTGGGCGCTGGACGCCTGAAAGGGGGCAGGAGGCTGGCGTTGGACGCCAATTTTGGGCCTTCTAATCTAATACAAAGTATAGACTATTAAACATTGATGGAAAGCTCTGGAAGTCAAATTTCTATAGCCATTGAGAACGCTCTATTTGGATCTCTATAGCTCCAAAAAAGCTCTTCCGAATGTAAGGAGGTCAGATCCAGACGGCATCTGTAGTGCTTTCCCTATCTCTGAATCAGACTTTTGCTCTAACTCCTCAATTTCAGCCAGAAATTATCTGAAATTGCATAAAAACACACAAACTCATAGTAAAATCCAAAAATGTGAATTTAACATAAAACCTATGAAAACTTAATAAGAACTAAACAAAACATGCTAAAAACTATATGAAAATGAAGCCAAAGAGCGTATAAAATATCCGCTCATCAGGTATCCTCTTACTCAGCTGACCTACCTATATCTCCAAATTCCGAATGGATGACCTAGTTTCTGCCATGAAACTATGATTGGTCTTGGAGAGGTTAGAGACTATTGTAGCAAAGTCAGAGAGGCTCTGTGTGGCTGTCTCCATCTGCTGCTGAGATGGTTCGAACTGTCTGTTGTTGAACCTATTTTGGTTAGTTCCACCCTAATTATTTTTGAAGCCTTATTACGCCTTCTACTGATCTTTCCACCTGAAGTTAGGGTGATTCCTCCATCCCAGAATGAAAGTGTTTGAATAGGGATTATTATTGGAATTTTTGGAGGAATTTTCCATGTAGTTCACTTCTTCCATGGTGGTCCAGGCATTGTCACCAGTGTCCCCTTCAGAGGATGCCTCTTGGAAGTTGACAGCTGAGACTTGCATCCCACTCAGGTGCTGGGAGATCATGTTGATCTGTTGGGACATGAGCTTGTTTTGGGCCAAAATGGCATCCAATGTGTCCACCTCCATGACTCCTCTCTTCTGAGTGGTCCCAGAGTTCACGGGATTTCTCTCAGAAGTGTACATATATTGGTTGTTGGCAACCATTTCAGTGAGCTCCTGTGCCTCCTCAGGCATCTTCTTCATGTGGAGTGAGCCACCGGCAGAGTAATTCAATGACATCTTGGACATATCAGAGAGGCCATCATAGAAGATCTTTAATATGGTCCACTATGAGATCATGTCGGGAGGACATCTCCTGATCAGCTTCTTGTACCTCTCCCAGGCTTCATAGTGGGACTCTCCCTCTTTTTGTCTGAAAGTTTGGACTTCCACCCTAAGCTTACTTAACTTCTGAGGTGGAAAGAACTTGGTTAGAAATCCATTGACCACCTTCTCCCATGTGTCCAGGTTCTCCTTTGGCTGAGAATCCAGCCATAGCTTTGCTCTGTCCCTTACAACAAAGGGGAAGAGCATGAGCTTGTAAACCTCTGGGTTCACTCTATTAGTTTTGACAGTATTACAGATCTGCAGGAAGTCATATATGAATTTGTTGAATCCCTCCTACGGGAGTCCATAAAACTGATAGTTTTACTGCACCAGTGACCAGTTGAGGCTTAAGCACAAAGTTGTAGGCACCTATGGCAGGTATGGATATGCTGCGTCCATAGAAGTCAGATGTGGGTGCAGTGTAAGAGCCAAGGACCTTCCTTGCGTCTCCTCCAGTGTTTGGACTAGCTGCCATAGTTGTATCTTCATCTTCTTGCTCTAGGGATTCTGTGAGATTCCCTCCGGCTCTGCAAAGTTGAACTTGTTGCAATCGCTGTCTCAAGGTCCTCTCAAGTTCAGGATCAGGATCAAGAAGGGCTTCCTTATCTCTATTCCTGCTCATAAACAAGAAGAAACAAAACAAAAAACGGGAAGGAAGAGAGTCTCTATGTCAGAGTATAGAGGGTTCCCTGTGAGAAACTCTAATAAAGAAATCAACTGAGATAAAGTAAAAGAAATTTGAAAATAAAGGTGTCTTTAGTTTAATTTTTTTTTTTTCAAAAACAAAGAGAAAGAAAGAAATTAAGAAGTTTTCAAAAAAAAAATGAAAGAAAAGAGGAATTAAAGAGATTCCAAACATTTAAAATTAAAATAGGATAAAGCAACTAATTAACTAACAAGATGTAAAATTAAAGATGGAAGATGTGATTTAAAAATTTTCGAAAATTTAGAGAAAAAGAAAGTCAAATAACGATTTTGAAATTCAAATTTGAAAGAAAGAAAAACTAAAGAGAACACAAAACTTAAAATTTTGAATTTTAAAATAAAGATAAGATAAGGTAAAAAAATTTGAAAATCAAGAGAAAAGATAAGATAAAGATCAAAGATCAAGATAAACAAGATGTGGTTAAAGAAAATTAAATTAAACAAAAAGATCACTAGCGGGACACCAAACTTAAAGATTTAAATCAAGATAAAAAAAATATTCAAAATTTTCAAAAATTTAAAAGAAAAATTATTTTTTAATTAAAAATTCAAAAATTAAAAAATAATACTTAGAAATTTCGAAAAATTAAAAAAATTTAGAAAGAAAGGCGTAAAAAAAATTTTGAATTTCAAAAAGAAAGAGAAAACAATAAAGAAACACTAAACATAAAATTTGAAAATAGGAGAAATTAATAATGAAAATTTTTGAAAAATAAAGAAATAAAGAAAACTCACAATTAGAAACTCAAAAGGAAATACATGGTCAAAAACTAATAAAAGTACCTAATCTAAGTAATAAGACAACTGGTAGTTGTCTATCACAAAAATTCCGTGACAACGGCGCCAAAAACTTGGTGCGTGAAATTAGAACTCGCACAACTTTACCGGTAAGTGTACCGGGTTGTCCAAGTAATACCTCAGGTGAGTGAAGGTCAATCCCACGAGAATTGTTGGATTGAGCAAGCAATAGTTATCTTACTGGATTTAGTCAGGCAAATAGAAAAAGGGTTGTTGTTGTTGTTGAATTCGCATAAAACAAAATAATAAAGAAAGCAGTATAGATTTGGTGTAGAAACAATAATGAGAAAACAGTTACGGCTTCGGTGATGTTTATTCTTCCGGATTAATACTTCTTACCAACTACTTTAACAATGAATGATTCATTCTATGGCAATCTATAAGTGATTAAAACCTATTTCCCTAGCGATTTAATCTCCTCCAATCCTACTCAAAGTATCACAAACAAGGTCAAATCTTTCGGATCAGAGAGTGAAGCTTAGTATTCTAGTTTAGTGCCACAGAAACCTCAATTGCCCAAAGCTAACCAGATTATATGTCACATATCTAATTAGCCCAGATAGATTGCAATTTAGGAGTAGTGTTTTCGAGCTGTAGCTCAAGCGAACTTGGTTAGAGTATCATAGGAACTCATGTAGAAAAAGGGACATACCCGGTTTCATTTGGATGAAGAACGAAAACACACCTTAGAAATGAATCAAACATATATTAAAATAGAAGAGTAATGATATTAATCCATAGAAATAAACAGAGCTCCTAACCTTAACCAGCAGGTTTAGTTGCTCATGACTTACAGAGAAAACAAAATAGAGTAAAGAAGATCTGTCTGGATCTGAATCTCTCTCCTCTTGGGAGGCGTGATCCTCAGGAGGAAGGAGATCCCTTATTTATAGTAAAAACCTCTAAGACTAAACCTAAAAGATATTTTTTTTTAAATTAAAAATTATAGAAAGAAAATAAAATAAGCTAAGAAGTGCTAAATCTACTTGAGAGGCCCAAAGAGGGGTAATTCGGGCTACTGGGGCGTTTAACTTCAATAATAGGTATTTAAAAGCTCAAAAAGGAGTGTAATGATGTTGATTCTGGACCCTACTGGTGTTCAGCACCGAAATGGGCATTCAGCATCGGGAAGGGGAAGTTTCTGGTCCCTCTTGGGCACTAAACGCCAGGCTCGGCATTTAGCACCATATTTGGCAGTGATTCTGGAAGAAAATTATAGACTATCATATATCGTTGGAAAGCTCTAGAAGTTAATTTTCGAAAGCCGTTGAGACCGTATCAATTGAACCTCTGTAGCTCAAGGTATGCTCGTTGAAATGCAAGGAGGTCAGGATTGACACCATCTGCTATCCTTTCTTCGTCTTTGAACAAGATTTTGCCAAATTCGCCCGAAATTTACCTAAAA
The DNA here is from genome assembly GCF_059453495.1 of Arachis ipaensis. Taxonomy (NCBI): domain Eukaryota; kingdom Viridiplantae; phylum Streptophyta; class Magnoliopsida; order Fabales; family Fabaceae; genus Arachis; species Arachis ipaensis. The sequence goes on from NC_142439.1 coordinate 41,274,355, forward strand.
TCATAAAAATAACACAAAAACTCAAAGTAGCATCCAAAGATGAATTTTGCACTAACACATGATAAAAATTAATAAAATCTAACTAAAAATAACTAAAAAATGGTAGGAAAAAGGGTATAAGATGCTCACGCATCATAAGTTTTATAGTCTCTTAAATTATATTCAAGTCTCATAATTGTCCCTGAAATTATTAATAGTTATTCATATATACTCGGAAGTTGCATTCCAGAACTTAAAGTCATCCTTTAAGCATTTTCTATCAACTAGGCGCCATCGGAAAGTTGAAGTGAACTCCCTTTTGACACGTTGGCAAAATAAAGGATAGGTGATGTGAAAGAGGAAACATTTTGATGGTAATTTGGTCACTGAATCAATTTTAAAAACCCTAATCTCCAAAATTGAAGACAAGTATCTATATCCCTTTTCTTTTCTTCTCTAATCTCGCAGACCTTCTCCTCTCCATCTTCAAATTTAAATGGCTATGACCAACGCGAGCAACAAAGTTGGGAGCCCGAATAATCTACACTCTAATCAAAATTTTATGAGTTTTACAGATGATCAAGTGATGCTAGCTTGGAGCTGGAGGAGATTTGTAGCAATGACTATATAGGAGGTAGAAGAGGCAATGATAATGGAGCGGAAGCTATGATGAAAGTGGGGGAAACAACACTGGTGTCAACAATGATAACAATAATAATGGAACCCAAGGTACCAATTCCATAACAACCACCCCGAATCCTAACAATATAATATTTATTGAATCCAAAAACTTGCAATTGTAAGCATAGGTGAAGATGCATAGGAATCCCTATAAATCAATTGTAAAGATCGAAAACATGTAGGCACTAAGTGTAAGCATAGGTGCTCTATCTGATTCTTTTTTTCACAAATGACGATGACGACAAGAAAGCTAACTGTGGATATCAGTCGAGTTTTGAAGGAACATGTTGTAGCAATATCACTCAGAGCAGCCACATTGAAGACAGAATTTTGATGGAAGAAGTTTATGTTTCTGTTTTGAAAGAGAGAGAAAACGCTGAGTGAATGATTCATAAGCTTCTGCCCATAAAATGACGTCGTTTGGCCCAAATTAGGCAACAAACTAAATACTGTATCGTTTTGGGCTTGCCAATGCATTGAAAGGGAGTCCACCTCAGTTTTTTTAGGGCTCCTAATTGACAGAAAATGCTTGATGGATGACTTTGAGTCCTGGAGTGCAATTTTAGGAATGCATATGAGTAATTATTAACTTTGTAATTTACTATGAGACTCAAGTATAACTTGAGGGACCACTTTAAAACTTACCTCATTAAGTGTGTGTTTGTATTTAGGCTGGGTTTGGTAAAGTTTTTTGAAGAGGTGCTTGTGCTTTTTACCTCATTTTGCGTTTGGTAAATTAAAAAGCCCAAGTGCCTGTGCTTGCGGCTTTAAAAGTTAGGGGTGCTTTTGAAAGCACCTAAAAGGGAGCTTTTCAAAGTTGGCTTGTGCTTATCAAAATTAAAAAAAAAATCTAATATAATAAATATTCAAAATTACCATTATTAATTATTAATACCAGATTTTATTTATTTTCCCAAATATATTTTTCACTATTATATTGCCATTGAAATACTCATATATTTCTAATTTCTCAATCTAAGCTTCACAAATTCTAACACAATCTTCATATATTTTTTATTTTTCAACCTAATCTTCACAATTTCAACACAAATACATCTCTATCACGTATTAGGTATGAACTTCTATCTATTTATATTATTTTTTGTGTGTTATTTTTGTATTTTTTAGTAGATGTTTATTTTTCTCTATTCTTTAAAACGTGAAGAAGGAGACCTGATTTATGGAAACCAATCATAAAATTTTCGTACACCAACTTCATGAACATTAGTCAAAATTATAATAACAACATATATACATGTGTAAATATAGATATATAATTTTACTTGAGATATGTGTCCCATTTTCTGTGATTTGTAAAAGTGAGTCAATATATATAGATGAGTAATGGACGTATCAGTACTAACATTGAATTACATACAAGTTTTATTATTGACTAATGATAACTCTATTTATATTAATATAGAGAGTAAATCAAATAAATATTTAAATTATTAGTCTCTAAAATTTGAAAAAAAAATATTCTTCGTTATAAATATTATTATAATTTTTTTAATTTTTAAAAGTTGTTTTACCAAATACAATTGTAGTGCTTATACTTATTAAGAGCTATTTTTAACGTGATTTTACCAAACATAAGTGCTGCCACTTTTAAAAAGCTGTCTTTTAAAAGACAGCTTTCATAAACTACTTTCAAAAAGTAAAAGCTTTACCAAGCCTTATTTACATTTATAAAAAATAATTTTTCAAAGTATATAAATGTGTAACCTAAAAATAATAAAAACTTACTTTTATATTATAAAATATCAGATTGTCAAATTATATCGACGCACAAAATGCTCCGGCAATTGTAATATCATTCTTTTGGAGAAAACTATTTCACCACATATTTAGAGTTATCAACAAAAAGACAAACATTACCATAAACTAAAATCTTAAAAATTCATCACTTCTATGTTTTTTTTTAGTCATTTTTCTGGTATATTGTTAGACTCTATCTTGTTATAAATATATATATACTCCCTCAATAATTAATAGAGTCCATAAAAAAGTTATACAGTATGATGTACGACCATTCACAAATGAGAAATGAAAAGTTAAACTTTATTCGATAATCATTTATTTTATTTCTTTTTATTAATTTAAATTTTAAAAAAATAATTTTATGACAGTTGAGATATTATTTAAACACCATTTCACATAATTTAATATGAATTAATAGCATAGACTCATGTTTTTCTTTAGCGGAAAACATTTATCTAATATAAAGACTCAATTATAAATATTTAAATTATAAGAATTAAATTAATAATTTGGTTAAAATTATGAATATCAATAGAAAAATTAAAGATAATAATAATAATAATAATAATAATAATAATAATAATAATAATAATAATAATAATAGAGTAATATTACATTACATACAAGATTTATTATTTTTAACTATTATTTGATTAATTTTAAACATTAAAAATTAAATTCTAATTGTATAAAATAAGATATTGACCTAAAGTATTAGATAATATTGATAAAATATATTAGTTCTTAATATTGTTGTTGTTGTTGTTGTTGTTGTCAGCCGTATAGCTCGTCCACCGATGAACGACTGTAGGCCTTCCGTCGAAGTGAGTTATACTTCGGTAATAAGAGAACAGATGGGGTGAGTACCTACAAAAGGCACTTCGACGCTCAAGTTAGTGAGTGAATAATAGGCTTTGCTGATTGCAATGTCCTTAAACAATTTTCTTACCTCCTTTTATATTTGAAATGAGATGTATTCGGTTACATTTTTTGAGTATCTCACTTAAATGAGGAATAATAGCGTTTTGAAATATACATTTTTGGTATGTTAATAACCAAACTATAGTAGTTATAGCCGACTTATAACATCTTAACCACGTTATAACGGCCCTATCATATTTTTAAGCTTGGCCTGGTGATATTTTGATAAAGCAGGTTGATCCTTTTGAGTTATAACTTGGCGAATTTGAGTTATAGGTATGGAGCCCTCAGATCAACTTATTTTATTAAAATAAATTAAAGTGAAAAATATTTTAAATAAACGTTTTACGGGGGAACAGTAGAAGTCATGTCATTGATTGTGCCGTTTGCATTTTCCAATGCAATTAAAATCGTTGATGTTGAGTAGAAGTAACGGTTAGGGTTGTTTCATGAAACTGAATGGGTTCCATTAAATATGGTGTTGGATTTGTTTTGGAATCCTGAAGGGATTCATAAAGGCAACTTCCCTTTCTTTGAAATGTGTTGGAAAGTGATAAAAGCATGAGTAAAAGATGTGAGTTTTTGTAAGTTGTTGTTTCGTGTTACCGTTTTCTTTAGTTTCTTTCTGAAAAAAAACCATGGTTGATAAAAAGGAAAAAGGAAAGTATGAAGATGATGATGATGAGTTTTACAAGTGGGTTAGTGAGGATGTGAATATTTGAGGTTCTCTGTTTGTTGATAAGGATACTATGGGTGAGATTGATGTGTCCAAAATAGTGAGGAAAGGTTCTGGAGTAAATGTTGAGTTGCTTCCATGCACTATGGCTGATCGTGGTTTTCATAGGAAAACAGACCTTGAGTATTTCTACATGCATAGCTGTGTTCTTGAAGAACTTCAAGTGAAATTACTATTTATTGTTTTTGAGTGTGACATTTTGAAGCAACTACTGTGCCCCATCGCAACTCCACCCAAATGATTGGGTTTTTTAAGGTATTTTGAAAATTTGGTGGAGTTTCTGGAAATTAAACCTTCTATTGAATTATTTTTTTCTTTGTTTCAATCTAAAGGGGTTTGGATTAATTTGAATAGTGCTCCAGATTTTGCTGTTTTCAAAATTTATAATTCCTCCTTTAAAGATTTCAAGGAAATATTTTGGAAAGTGAAGTCGATAGATGAGGATTTTGCATTCTATTTGAACGAGCACCTTGGTGAGAGGTTTCTTTTGTTTAGGTGCTCGCAGACATATTTTGGGTTCAGAGGAGATAAGTTCGAAAAATGAGTGTATAATAGGATATTTGATGGAGGTTGTTGATAGAAGTAACTTAATATCTGTCTTTGATCTGCTTCCATGGGAGGAAGATAGGATGTCGGTGGTGAACAATCTTGGTGAGGGTTTATGAGCTGTTCTTAAGTATATGATAGGTGGGTATGTTCTGAAACGTTGTTTATTTGTTTTGTAGGTGGAAAGTATCCAGGTGTATCTGCGGCGGGCTTGAAAGCTCATTTGAAGACAAAGAATGTTAAAAAAAAGAGTTCATCATTGAATCCTGAAAAAATTGATGGAGAGAGAGAAGTGAATCAACCGGTCCCCAGGAAGAAGAGCATTATTTTCAAGAAGAGGAAGGCCGATTTTATAAACTTATATGATGATGTTGCTAAGAAGGAGAGAGAAATTCCCTTAGAAGAGCTAACGACGTTTGTGAGCAAGCAAGAGAAGCTGCATGGCTTTGCCGAGGATGGGAACGGCTCCTTGGTTTGGGACAAGAAATTTCCTTTTATGGTTGTTGCTGATGAGGTGTTGCAATCGTCATCCGATGTTTCCCTAATTGATGAGGTCGGTGATGTTGCTGTTGATCAGTATCTTTAGGTATTAAACCGAGATTAGTATTAGATCTTTTGATAGTTTGTAAGTTATATTCTATATAAATTCTCATTATGTATAAGTTTTGGGATTCTGTTTGGCTAGTATTGATCAGAGCCAGGAAGGAAGGCATAAGAGACTGCTGGAGAAAAATGATGAATTGGTGATTTTGAAAAAGGATTTAGAGCTGAAGAAAAGTATGATTGATGATCTGAAAAAGAATATTATTAAAAAAGAGGAGGAGCTAAAGACAGTGAAGAACAATCATGAAAATGACTTAGATTTGTTGAAGAAAAAGGACAGCAATCTTTCCAATATGAAGGATCAAGTAATTGAAGTGACTATGAAATTGAAGGATTTAAAGAGGAATAGGGAGACTGAGATTCTTGATTCCTTTGCTGAAGGATTTGAGCGTGTGGTGACGTAAGCAAAGTTTTTTACTCTGGATATTGATTTTTCTCAAATGGATCCTGGTAAAATAGTTCGGGATGGAATGTTAGTAGATGATGATGATGCTGCCGAGGAGGAGAATGTAAAGCTGGCAGAATGAATGATAGTTTGTTGTTTTGTTTTGATATATTTTGTATGGAACATGTGATCATTTTGATCTTTTGACTGGTGCCAGTTTACTTGGCTTTATGTAATAGTTAGTTGTTTTGCCTTTTGATTATTTAAACTTGTTTGATATTTTGAAACCATTGAAGGAATCATGGGTATTGATTGGTTGATTGCTTGACGTTATTGTTAGTATGTGGTTTTGTGTTATACCAAAGTTTGCTACCTACGACTCATAGGCTTTGTGTAAGACCTAGAACTTTTGAAAAAGGGCTATTATAAGCTAATTTCAAATTCAATATTTGTGTAGCTTTAATTTCATAAATTTCTTTATTAAATATAATTAAAGCAAGTTTTGATTAATTGAATTTGAAATAAATTAAGATTATTATCCAATTTTACAATTATTGAATTATTTTCTATATTTAAATTATAAAGTTGATAGTTATGAAATAATAATAATTTTATATGATTTGGATTAAATAATTAATATTTTAAATATTAATACTACTGTTTTGGAAAATGAAGAAATTAAGTATATTATTTCTAATTTTTGGATTTGAACATTTTATTGAAAATAATGTGTGAAATTGATGAATAAATAGTATCTTTATACATTATTATTGTTGGATTAAAAATTATTTCTAATTATTATATTATCCCTATTTTTATTTGAAATGACCAAATTACCCTAAAACCTAATTTCTACCCAAACCCTAATTTTCAACACACACAGACAGACCCTCACCCCCCAGCTGCACACCCTACACCCCATTGACAAGCACACACACGGTTTCCCTGTTCCATGAAAGAAAGAAACTGAAGCAAAAAGGGAGAGGGAGACTGAGTTGCGGCAGAGGAAAGGAGGAGGGAAGCTCACCGCGTCGCCGTCACCCTCACCGCGTCGCGCCGCTGCTGCAGTCCATGCGTCTTCGTCATTGCTAGGGGAAAGCCAGCGCCGCCAGTGTCGCCGATCTGTCTGCCACCGTTGGAGGCGCGAGCCATGGATGCCTCTGAGGGAGAAGACGCGATGCTGGTGGAGCTGCACCCAGCCCCTATCATGCCACGTCACACTCAGGAGGGTCACCGAGGGAGAGCGGCGCTGAAGGGAAAGAAAGGCCGAACGTGGGGCCTCCATTGTCATCCTCGCCGCTGAGTACCTCGCCGCCGTCCAACGTGAAGCCAGCTGCTGTCGTCGTATCTCCCATTCGTCCCTGCCACCGCCGTGCCGCGGGAAGGAGGTCGTCGGGTCACACAGAGTGAGAGAGAGAGAAAACACGGGAGCAGAGGAGAGAGCGGGGAGACCTGCGCCGTTTCTGGCCGCTTCTACCGCCGGAAAAACATTGCCGCTGCCTCTGTCGCCGAAAACGGCCGCTGAGTCCTCTGTGTTGGTAAGCTCTAACTCTGCTTCAGCTTCTTTATCCGTTAAGTTCTCCATTGCCATGAGAGTTGTTGCTAAGACTGGTTGTGCTAGGAGTTTATCGCGAGTTGCCGTCGTTCTGGTCATCGGTTGTGGCGTTGGCGTTGCCAGAACCGCCACTGGTGCTGCCGCTACTTGGTTCACTTGAGTACGGTAAGCATTTTTGTTTTGAAGAGTCCTTTAATCGCTGCTCTGTTATCATACGCTGAAGTTTTGCGGCGTTAATTGCTATAAAATTGAGTTTCGGTTGTTGTATGTTGCGATTAGAGTTGCTGTGGTTACTGCGAAAGTGGCTTGGAGCTGATGTTGTGGTTGTCGGTGATTTCGGGTTGAGAGAGAAGGTTCCTGTGATGCGTTTGGGTTATGGTTTTGCGTATTGAGGTAGGGGCTTTTCTAAAAAGCTATTTTATATCTAGAATTGTTATAAATGGATACTGGTGTGAGAATTATATACTTTTAGTGATTGTACCAGTCTTATGTATTGTTTGGCTACTTTGGATGAATATGATTATATTTTTTTATTAGATTATTGTTTGGTTTTGATAAATGAATTGTTGCTAAACTATTTCTTTAAAATTTTGGAAATGAGTTTAATCGGTTGATAATGATTTGATTTTGAAACGGTTTCCTTGAGATATGAAAATGAGGTGGCTGTTGGATTTAGCTTGCTTTTGAACTGATTTTGGATTTTGGACCGTTGAAAAGGATTGTGGAATGGTTTAGTTGGGACCCGAACCGTGTGGCAAAGTCCAAGTTTTAGGGGAGGTGCTGCCGAAATTTCTATAAAAATCCTAGACTTTGTTTGAAAAGTTATTTAGAAAGGTTTGGATTTGAGAAATTGTATTATTTGATTTATTGAGAAAATATTTTTGTTTTCGAGCATAATTTATTTAAGTAAACTATATGTCTTGAGTTTGATTTATTTAGAAATGAATTATTTTACCATTTGAATCACTGAAGAAAAGTATTATGTTCTAATATTGATTTTAATATAAAAAGGACTTTTGCGTTTGGTTAGACTTAAAGATTTCGTTCAGAGGAGCTTGTAGTAATTTTAAAGGAAATTGGACTTTGAATGAATAATTGCGTTTGTGACATTTTGGGAGAAGTCAGAGAATTGGTTTTAAGGAGGAACCTAAAAGTGGTTTTAATTTAAATGAATCGATTCTGTTTCAAGTGAATTGACTTTGGATTGGGTTGGGACTTGTGACTTTATATGATCCGGTTTTATAATAAACTCTGTTTTTATTTGCTTAAACCAAGGATATATGATTTTAAGAATTTTAATGAATTTTTAAGAAATTGAGACAGGTTATCCTTCCCTAAAGTCTTGAGACTCGGCTGAGAAATTTTATTATCGAATCCTATATTAGGATGAATGATTTTTGAATCCTTCAAAGGAGATTTTAATTTGGCCTGGTTTTGGAATTTTGGAAATATGATGCTGAGGGTGACTTTTTTTAGAAAAGAGAAAGTTACATTTAAGGAAAAGTGGCTATGTGCCTGAAAAGATTTGTGAAATGGGGATTTTAAAGTCAAGGATGGAAAGAATTGATTTTCGATTTCAAAGTAAATTGAATTGAGGAAAAGTGATTTATGACTTGAATGATGATTTTATGAGTTTGATGATGTTGGATGGTGGAAGTGCTTTTATGTTATGAGCCAGAATGACCGTATATGATAATGAATTATGGCTGATTGTGAAATATGTTGTGAGCCGGAATGGCTGTATATGATAATGAATTATGGCTGATTGTGGAATATGTTATGAGCCGGATGGCTGAGTATGAATATGAATAATTTTGAGCTGATGAAGTGATTGTTGCACTTCCAATTATCTGAGATACGAGTTTCCCTGGGTGAAAGCAGTGGCTAGCCACCACGTGCTCCAGGTTGAGACTTGATACTCTACTAACCCTATGTCGTAAATGTGGCCGGACACTGAAAGTTTCGGATGAGCTCGCCCCCGTGAATACACACCAGTGAGGGTGTTGAATGTGAATTATGATTATGATTGTGAATAGCTCGAGTTGGGGATGCACGACAGAGGGACAGTCCAATGGTTAGCTACTAGGACTTGTCGGGTTGGCTTTATAACCGATATATGATATCATCAGCCACTAGGACATGCATTCATCATATGCATCTATGTGACATTATTTGGGTGTGTATATTGTACTTGGTTTATCTTTGTGATTATTTGTGATTAATTGCTAATTGTTCTACTTGCAGTAACTGTTTGTTTGTGCTTGAACTTTCCTATTTGTGTTTGCGACTGAGACTCTGTTGGACTGTGATGATTGGTTGTTGTTTGGGTTGTTTGGGCCTAGGGCCATGGTTGATCATGAGGTGGGCCGAAGGCCATGTCTGGTTGATGTTTCTGGCTTGGAAAAGTATGAAAAACTAATCTGGCTCAGTATAGATAAACCTTTTGAAAGGCTTTTGAATTTTAAGAAATGCACAATTCCTCTTTCAGAAAAGATTTCAGATTTTTCTTTTATAGTAAGCCTTTCCTTTTGAAAAGATGCATAAGGCGGTTATTAATCACTGTAACGATTTTATCTCGTGTATCCTATTATAGTAATTCTGCAACCCTATAGTGAGAACCCTTTCGAGGATGATGTTCTCACTCCCGTACAGGTCTTTTCTCTTTTCAGGTTACGGATGACGAAGTTCGGAAGAGTTCATTTCTTTTCTGTTAGACGATAATTCTGTATTGCTTTAGTATTTTTGTTTTCCTCACCTTTAACTTTGCAAGTTTTGTAAGAGGGATAGGATTTTGATAAGAGATGTTTGTAAAATTATTAATATATATATATATATATATATATATATATATTCTTTGTGAGTTTTGTAAGTTATATTGTATGTATGGATGTATGTTATCTAAGAAAAAGTATTCTTGGGGTGGTTATACAGTTTAAAGTTTTAAACAGGCTCATATTTCAGTATTAAATATTATAAGAGTCGTCGTAATACCCGAGCTATCAGAGTGGCACAGCCGGAAGCGTAACATTTTGATAGTTAGGGTTTTACACTTTGATGGAGGTGCACCTTATTATATTGACAAAAATATCTTTTGCTGAATTTGTTTGATAATTGATAATTGATTATCAATGAGATTTGTAAGTTGCGCATGCTTCAGACATTGTGTGCGTGTTTATCTCAAGTTGAGGAATTATTACCAGTGGATAAACCTTTGATATTTTTGAGTATCTGATTCATGGAATTTTATTATTCAGGATTGTATTCATAGAAGTGGGTTTGATAGGTCAAAATAATATAGGTCGTTCGTTAGAGAAAGAACGAAAATAAGAGATCAGAATTGATAGAATTGTAACAAAATTTTATTCAAACCTTTGGTTGCAAAGGTGTAGGTAGGCTTATCTCGTTAAAATCTCTCCAAGAAAAACCCTTGTTTTGGAAAAAATCTTGTGAGTAGGAAAAAGAGTACAAGTTTGTCCTTGTCTTTAACTGTAATATTGCTTTAAAGAGGAAATATTCCAAGTGTTAGATAAATTTATACCATCTAAAGATTGGACCTAGGACTTCAATAATTTGGATTGGACCTTCCCATTTTGATGCAAGTTTTCCATGAGATTGAGGTTGTCTAGCTTACTCAATTTTTCTGAGTATGAGATCGCTGACTTGAAAATTACAAGGATGGACCTTTTGATTGTATCATCGAGCTATGTTATGTTGCATTGCTCGGTGACGAAGAGTTGATATATCTCGGATTTCTTCTATGAAATAGAGGTCTAAAGGAATCATAGCATCTCACCCATAGACTAAGCGGAATGGGATTTCCTTGGTGGTGGAATGGGTAGTGGTGTTGTATCCCCAAAGGATTTCTGGAATTAGCTCGGCTCAAAGCCCTTTTGCATCATCTAATTTCTTTCTTAAAGAATGCAATACGACTTTATCTGCTGCTTCAGCTAATTCGTTGGTCTGTGGATGTTCAACTGAAGAGAAATGTTGTTGGATTTTTAAATTCTGTAAAAAAGTTGTGAAATTATAATCGACAAACTGGCGACCATTTTCAGTAATAACATGTTGAGGTATACCAAATCTGCATATAATGTGTTTTCAAACAAAGGAAATCATTTGTTGTGATGTGATTTTGGCCTGTGGTTGTGACTCAATCTATTTGGAAAAATAGTCAATAGCTACATATAGAAATTTCATCTTACCTAATGTAGTGGGGGAAGGACCGAGGATATCAATTCCCCATTGATAAAATGACCAACTTACTTCAGAGTATGTAATAGCTCGGTTGAGACATGTATTATTGGAGCAATTTTCTGACAGATTGTGCGAGATTTCACTTTTGATAACAATCTCTCTATAAGGTCAGCCAGAAGAATCCGGCACGGAGAATTTTGGAAGATAGAATCCGTGCTCCTATATGCGTGCCACATATTCCTTCATGGGCCTCAGCTAGGACGAGATCTGCCGTTGATCTGTTTAGACATTTCAAGAGTGGGCAAGTATATCCTCGTCTATACAAGTTATCATTTAACAATGTAAAGAATGAGGCTTGTCTAGTTGATGTTACAAATATTAATAAAATTGATACTTGGTGTAACCAGAGTGGATTGTGTAAGAGTTGAAGTGTGTGACTGTGTATTGGCAAACTTGGACAGAAAGTCAGCTCGGTGATTTTGTTCTCTTGGAATATGATGAATTTCGAATTTTGAAAAAGAAGATATGAGTGATTTTACAATATCTAAATATTTTGTTAGAAGTGGATCTTTGACTTGAAAAGATTGATTTACCGGTTGCACTACTAATAAATAGTCACAATGTACCTTTATTTCAGAAATGTTTAATTCTATTGTTAGCCTCAAACCAGCAATAAGTGCTTCATATTCGGCCTGATTGTTGCTGGCCTTGAAGAAAAAGCGTAAAGAGTGTTCCGAAAGAATTCTATTACCATCTTCACGGAGAATTCCATCTCTTGACCCTTGGGAGCTAGAGGCACGCATTCTGTTGGCATATCATCGGAGTTGGGAGAAATAAACTCGGCAACAAATTTTGTGGGGTATTGTAATTTGAGTGATTCTCAGGCTTGATATTTGATACCAAACTTGGACAGCTCGAAAGACCATTTTATTAGTCGTCCAGCTAATTTTGGTTTTGTGAGCAATTATCGTAGTGGTTGCTCGGTTCGAACATTGATGATATGACTTCAGAAATAAGGTCGAAGACGCCTAGCTGAGAATGCTAGTGCCAAGGCAAGCTTTTCTATCTTAGGATAATGAAGTTTGGCATTTTGTAGAGATTTGATGACAAAGTAAACAACCTTTTGCACCTTATTTCTTTCTGTAACAAGAATAGAACTAACAGCCCAGTCAGTAATAGATGAATAAACATAAAGTTTCTCTCCTATTTCAGGTTTTTGAAAAATTAGATGTTTTGAAAGGATAGTTTTGAGGTTTAAAAAAGCAATTTAACAATCATCATCCCACTTAAAGTTATTTTTCTTTTTGAGTGATTGAAAGAAGCAAAAAGACTTAGAAGCTAGACAAGGTAAGAATCTTGATAAGGCAGCAAGTCTCCCTATTAATCGTTGGACCTCCTTTATTGTTTGGGGTCTTTGCATTTCCATAACAACTCGGCATTTGTTAGGATTGGCCTCTATATCTCGGCTTGTAAGTAAAAACCCGAGGAATTTACCTCCTTGGACACCAAAGGCACATTTTTTGGGATTTAGTCGCATGTTGTATTGTCTAACTTGTGCGAAAATCTCCACAAGGTCGTCTATGTGAGACTTGCCGATCTTGGTTTTTGCTACTATATCATCAACATAGACCTCCATGTTCTGACTAATATGCTTGGCAAACATCTTATCCATAACTCGCTAGTAAGTAGCTCCTGCATTCTTAAGGCCAAAAGGCATAACTTGATAGCAAAAATTACCATATTAAATTATAAAGGCAGTTTTATATTAATCTGATTGATGCATCAAGATCTGTTTATAACCCAAATATGTATCCATAAAACTTAAAGTGCCAAAGCCGGATGAATTATCAACAAACGCATCAATATATGGTAAGGGATATGTATCTTTGGGACATGCTTTGTTTAAATTAGTGAAGCCGACGCACATGCGCCATTTACCATTATGTTTCTTTACCATGACAATATTAGCTAACCATATTCTGAACCTGATTTCTCGAATGAAGTTGGCATCAATGAGCTTTTTAGTTTTCTCCAGGGACGCTTCTCAGTTTTCCATGTCAAGGTTGAGTTTTTTTTTGTGCTATAGGTCGGATTGATGAGTTTATTGCCAGCTTATGAGATATGTTAGAAAAGTCGATGCCAGGCATGTCGGCGGGTGTCCAAGCAAAAAGGTAAGCATTTTGTTGAAGAAATCGGCTAAGCTTCTTTTTCTCGTCCTCCAGCAGAGCTGAACCTGCAAAAGTGAACTTGTTTGGATCGTTAGTTAAAGAGATCTTTTGTAACTCCTCCATCGGAGTGGGCAATCTTGAAATTTGGCTCGTAGATCTAACTCGGCTAATGATGGAAGCTCGAGCAAGTTATAGACTGCATTTATTTGTGCACCTATAGTTCGGTTAAATATAGGCATTTTCAGACTGACACTGTAGCAATGCCGAGCATCACGGTAGTCACTGTAAATTGTTGCAATAAAGTTATCCTGCACATAAAACTTAACACAAAGATGAATTGTAGAAACTATTGTACTGAACTGATTCAAAAAAGGTCGGCAAAGGATTAGGTTATAAGGATTGAAATAATCAACCATAAGATATTGAACATCTAAAGTTTTGGTTAGAGGACTCTCACCAAGTTTGGTCTGTAACCACACTGATCCCAACACAGGTACGTATTCATTTGAAAATTCCACCAAGTCTCCAGTAGAAGGTTGGAGTATGTTACCTTTCAACTTCATTTTTTTTAATGTGGAGTAAAAAAAGACATCGGCGCTGCTCCCGAAATCTTGCAGCACTTTGCGGACTATTAGATCTCCTAGCTGAATAGAGATAATGACTAGGTCATCTAGGTTAAGTTCATTGGAATGGAAGTTGGATGGTTGGAACGTCATTTCCGGGAAATTGGGCAAAGGATGAGGATTACTGATAGTTCCTTCCCCAGCAAGCGTAGCTCGCCGAGCTTGAACTTTTCCCCCCAGCAAAGCCTCCAGATATATAATTGATCACACCTCAGGGTTGATGGGGTTGGGCATTGGTTGCTTTATCCTTGTCATGAAAGGATTGTCCAACAGGAGGTAGGTTGGCTGAATGTGTTGTATGTTTTTTTATGTGGCCGCCGATGTATTTGTCTAAATGTCCTTGCTGAGCTAAGTGCTCCAGCAAGTCTTTGGCCACGACACACTCATCAGTAGTGTGTCTGTGTTTTTGATGAAAAGTGCAATATTTCGTCTTGTCCACATTCTTTAGATCTTGGTAAGTTCCAGCTTCTGAGGAGGTTTGATTAGCTTTGAATTTAGTATTTTCTTGATGATTTCCTCCCCTTTTGTGTTGAATTGGGTGTAAGAGTCATATCAGGGCGTTAATCGAAAAGGTTTCTTGTTGTCTTGAGCTTTGTCGTCATCCTTATTGGTTTGGCTTTTTTCAGACCTCCGAGCTTGACATAGCCCTTCAATCTCCATTTGACCCTTGGCTTTTTCGCGAAACTCCGCTAAGATTCTGGGTTTGGCTACTGTGATGGTCTCTTGAAATTTCCCTGTACGGAGTCCGCTTTTGATAGCATGTAGGTGCACCTCTGGGTGGAGGTTTAGGATGCTCATTGCTACTTTGGTGAAGTGAGTAACATACCCCCTGAGGCTTTCATGTTGTCGTTGCTTGATAATGTTCAGATAATCAGAGTCGTGTAAATATATGGAAGATGCAGCGAACTGATCTTCAAATAGCTTGGCGAGCTCCTAAAAGCGTGAAATAGAATTTGTAGGCAAAGAAGAAAACCAATCAATTGTAGGACCATCTAAAAAAAGTAGAAAAACAACGATATAAGATAGGATCAAAGGCACCGTTTACTATCATCATAGAGCAGAATTTTTTGACATGTTTTTTTGAATCACCCATGTCATCATAGGGAGTTAGTGTTGTTGGTAAGCGAAGTTCCTAGGCAGTTTGAAATTCATGACATCTGCCGTGAACGGTCGAGCTGCATTGTCCAATTCGTCGTCTTCATTGTTTTGTTGATCTCTCTCTGGTTGTTGAGTTTCAGAGACATGCGTTGGATCAGAATTTTCTTCCTCGTCATCTGTTTGTTCGTTGTTATCATTGTTATTTTCAATCCAAGCATTGGTTAGCTCGGCTATCTGATTCGCCATTCTTTTGTTTTCTTCTGCCATGCACTAATTAACTTGTTGTAGCTCTGTTACCATCCGAAGAAGCTCGGATGGTGTGGGAAGAGGTTGGTCAGCCATGAGCGGATCTTGAAGTTTTGGGACCTAAAGAAAGAAGGTTTTTCATTTCTTTTCCCCATAGACTGCGTCAATTGTTCTTGTGTAGGTTATCCGCTATATAGCTCGTCCGCCAATGAATGGCTATAGGTCTTCTGTCGAGGTGAGTTATACTTCGGCAATAAAAAACAGAAAGGTGGGTACTTGCAAAAAACACTCCAACGATCAAGTTAGTGAATGAATAATAGACGTCGAGATTGCAGTGTCCTTAAACAATTTTCTTATCCCCTTTTATATTTGGAATGAAATGTAATTAATTATATTTTTCAAATATCTCACTTGAATGAGGAATAATAATGTTTTAAAATATTATTATACGTTTTTAGTATGTTAATAACTGAACTATAATGGAACTATAATATTTATAACCGATTTATAACGTCTTAACCGAATTATAACAGTCGCATCAATTATTATTATTATTATTATTATTATTATTATGGTGACTGGAAAAAGTTGACACATATAATCTTTATGTGTACAAAAGAGACTAACAAAGTTATTTGGGAGGAGTGCGAGTGCGAGTGCGAGAATGATAGAGATGAGAGAAGCTAGCATGTGGAGAGGATTGCAAGTGAAGCTAGTGTCCAATTTTTGCTGACTTCACAAGTATATATAATATAATTCATATCTGGAAAACTCCATTCCAAGAAAGAGAGAAAATTAATTAATTGAAGACACCCCCACACAGCTGTTCGGTAACAAAATCGTTTCATAAAACACTCATTAAGACGCGTGGGCCCAAACCCAAAACCACATGCATGCCTTATCACTTCACTCTAATCTTCAATCTTAACCAATAATTTATATCCAAATAATAACTGTAATTAGAATTAATCCCACATATTAAGTTAAATTTATGAAAAAAATTAAAAAATAAAACTAACAGAATTTGTTGTTTTTTACTAATAATTTTAACAATTAATTTAATTATTTTAATCTAATAATTTAATAATATATTTTTAATTTATATTTTTAAAAATTAATAATTAACTGAAGACAAAAAATAATAAATTATGTTAGTTTTCTAACATTTTTCGAAACCTTATTTGGAGTTAGAAATCATGCATCGACGAAGTCAAAGGTGAATCAGGAATAGGTGGTATATACTTTTTTACTGGGTCTTATTGTGTCGGTGGAAGAATAATGTAACGTAGTTGGTTTTCTTGTTTCTGAACAGGAACATAATTTCATATGTGATAGTGGTTCTAACTACCGGTGTGTGACTCCAAATTAAGTTGAACATTTCATACAGAACTACATTAATTAATTATTTAATTAATTAATTTTTCTTTTGTTGTTCTCTTATGGGTTCATGCACTCTTCCGCAGCCGATCAACATTCCCATGCCAATTAAAGAGAGCTGAATATTATTATAAGTTTTAATAACTCATATTTTTCAGTAATTATAATAATAAAGGTTTATATATAGATCCTTATAATGGAATTTCATAAGTAGTTCTTTTTCATTCTTAGATGAATTAAAAAAAGTGAAAAGAAATAGTTAATTCGAAAAACAGAGAATTCTGTGGACAAATCTTGAGTTGTTTGGGAAATGATAAAGAAGGTTCTATGAAGAGTTCTTGAGACCTTTCATGATTAAAAGCTTCCAAGGGCATGTAATTCAGTGCACTGTCTTCTGCACCAATCCACACACGGCTCGGATTCGCATTCCTTTTGCCTTATAGGCCCTTCGATAATATATTAAAATCCGTTAATTATGTATTTATGTATAAATATATATTTAGTTTATTTTATTTTAATATGTATTTTAAATTTTAATGTATATTTTATTTTATAATTAATTTTAGCAATTAATTTTAATATATATTTAATATAATTATTTTTATTATACTTTTATTATTATTAATCTAGCATTACATTCTGTTTATTTCTAATAATAGTACTCTACCTCAAATTTTATATTTGATTAATTTGGTTTAGAATATGATTAATATGTCTCTTAAAAATATATATTAAAATTATGAATAAAAATTTATTATAAAAAATGTGTAGAATTTAATTTTTAGTATAATTATTGTGCATTATAAGAAAAATATTGAATATTATTAAATTTATCAGAGAATTTAGTGTCGATTCTTTTGATGGTCACGAGTGAAAATTCGTTCTCAAAAAAATTTATTGCTGGAATCCATAATCTGTCCCTAATTCCAACTGTAACAAGGGATGCAAAAATTTTTTTTATAAGCACCAATTTCACTGTCGAATTTACTGTTGGAAATTTTCGATGATAATGAGTTAGTGAAACACATCATTTTGAAAAAAGAATGGGACCTTACTATCAGATATATCTACTGGTAAATTCGATGACAATAATTGAATGAAATTTAAATTTAGAAACCTTCTCCCTCACTTGAGCAATTTCACCATCTCCTCTCCTTTGTAACATCGCCGTCATTACCAGGGGTTTCATTGCCCCTGCTGCTGCCTCATGGGTCGTTGTCCCTGCTGCCTTGTGGGTCGCTATCACTGCTGCCTCGTGTTGGGTCGTCGTCGCTGCCTCGGGTTCCGTTGCCGCCATCACTTCTCCCTCTTGTTGGGTTGTCGTCGTTGCCTCTGGTTCCATTGCCGCCTTCGCTGCTGCCTTGTAGGTTACCATCGATCTTATCTCCTGCTAGTCCTTCTTCCAAGTGCTACTGAGTCTTTCCCCTGTAAGTTCTTTGTAAGAATATGAAAAATAACAAATAATTAACAAATTAATTAATGTGAGAAAAAAGGATTAAAAATAAAAAAATTTCTAGTTTGAAAAATTACCAGTGAAGATTTAATTTAGAGAATTAATTTGAGCTCAAAAATATAATTAATTGCTAAAAAACGTACACCAGCATTAAAATTAATTGTACTGGCTTAAGTCTATCCAGTACTATGTGTGAGAAAACTCTAAAACTGTAGAAATGATAAGAAAAATATTTAGGATAAAAACCCAAACACTTATCTTAAAGATTTTGGCTCAAGGTAGAGCCAATGGGCTAAAATTACAGCAGGCCTTCACTAAAGCCTAAGCCCATGACACTTAACCCCCTCACTTAGCAAATTCACATCATTTGCCATTTTAAAAGAGGGAGCTCGAAGAAGAGAAGAGAGGAGAGAAAACACCATGCCCTAATTCACTATTCACACTTACACTCAAATCCTCATATCTCACAAACCGTGGCTCCGATCGAAGACCCGTTTGTGGCCACGCGACCATCTTGTTGTCCTCTTCATTTCTAAACTTTTGTAGTGAGTATTCCTAAGAACTCTAAACCATTTTTGTTTTTTCCCTCAAACTCATGTTTTGGTATGTGTATTGGAATATTGTGATTTTGATGTTTAGACGAAGCTTAATGTTGAGATCTAGCGGGATTTTGCCCTAAGGTTAAGTGGTACAAGATAAGAAAACTCTTTCTCTTTGATTTTTTCTAATTACATCCGAAAAACCTAGCTTGAAAGTGTGTAAATTGTTTTATTAGATTAATTAAGGGTGATGGCTTGCTTAGGATGAGTTGATTGTGCTGGTTTGATGCTTGGTTTGATGGTGGAGCGCTTAGTGGAGGCTTGATTTCATTGATTGAGGCTTGGGTCCATTTGGAGAGGAAATCCAAGAGTTGGAAAACTGCCGTCAACAAGGTATAGGTTTTGATTTCAGGTAGACACTATGTTAGGTTATGTGAAAATCTAGGTTAAATGCCCTTAGGATCAAGGTTGTGAGAATCAGACCGGTCAATAAACTGATAAGGTGACTGGTTCACTGGTTCAATAGTTCGACCAGGTTCAACCGAAATTCGACAGATTTAATTAAATATTAAATAAAATTATTAAAAATTAATATATAATTTTAAATATTTAAATTCAATAATTTTTTACCTAATAAAATTCAAAATTTCACAAATTTATATAATTAATTGTCCATAATTTATCAATAAAAATTCATAAACAACTTTAAACATCAAAATTTATAACTGAAGTAGATCAAAACATATGTAAATAACAAATACATAATATTCTACCACCAAAACAAACAACATTGACAAGTTTTCAACTAATAACAAGTTTTCAATTAGTATTAAATCTCTCAGAAAAATCAATTAGAAAATTTAACACTTTCATATTGCTAAACATCTTAAACCCATCTTGTTTCACTTCAACTCACCAATTAATTAGAATTTAATCAATTTATAACCTAATAATAAAAACTAACCAACAAATTAGTAATAACCACTAAATTTGCAAACATAATCATAATTTAGAACAAACAAACAGAATTACAAAAATATATGAAATCAAACAAACTCTGAAATCAAACTACAGTAACAAATTCAAAACAGAACACAAACATAATTTAAAACTTACAAAAACAAAATTACAAAAACCTGATTAATTCATTTAATTAACAAAATAAAAAAAGCTAAAAAAAAGAAAATAGCAATCAATAGAAATTAAATCCAAAAGACAGCAATAAAAAACAACAATTAACCCAGAAAACAAGCAATAATCAACATAATTAAATCCAAAAAAATAGCAATTAACTCCCAAAAATGAAACTGAAGCAGTGTAGGGATGGAGGCTTACTAACTCAGAAATTTAGTAACTCAAAATAAGCAGAAATTAAATTGAAGACCGGAAGCGAAAGAGGGATCTAAGTAATGGCGACGGAAGATGGGAAGTGAGCTCGGGCACAAAGGGGATCCAAGACAGGCTTGAGGCGCGAGAGAGAGAGGGATCGACGATGAGGATGGATACACGATTTCAAGGTGGCCGACGACGATGAGGACATAGGTGGCGACGCTAACAGCAGCTCCGAGCATACCTGAAAATGTGAGGTGAAGCAATCCAGGAGAAGAGAATCGCGATGGTAGGGCTCAATGCTGGCTGAGGAGAAGAGTTCGTCAGCGACGGCGGTGCTGGCCGCTGGCTGCTGCTGCCAGTTGTCTAGGAGAGAGAGAGGCTACTAGGGTTTCATGTGGAGATCAGGGAGAGAGAGAGAGAGAGAGAGAGAGAGAGAGAGAGAGAGAGAGAGAGAGAGAGAGCGGCTGGGTGGTGGGTCGTGGGTGTGTGCGAGAGAGAAAGGGGAGGCACATAGGGTTTATATATTTTTTATTTTATTTTTTAAATTAAAAACCGAAAAAAACTGTCTGGTTTAAACGGTTCATCGGTTAACTGCCAGTTTGACCCGATTTTTTACTTCAACCAAACCAGGTAGCAAACCAATCCCGATAAAGCCGGTTGAACTGGTCGGTCCAGTTTGATTTTCAGAACACTACTTAGGATAGTGTTAAATAATGGATGTTGTGATGATGTTGGTTTAGTGTAAACTTTGTGTTGGTTGATGATTGAATTTGGATGCAAATTGTGGTTTCATTGCCTATTATGGTTATTGATATAAAAATTTGGGTCGGAGGCCGTGATTGAGTGAGATACATAATTCGAAATTTTGCAAAATCACAACTCGACAAGTACACCGAATCGTGTCAAGTAATACCACAGGAGTGGGTTATCATTCCCACAAGGATTAACGAACTGAGGACACAAGAGTCAATCTATTGTTCTAACTAGACAATTGCAAATTAGGGTCTCGGCAATATCAAATAGCAAAAAATAGAAGATTAAATGAAAGCAATTTATAAACTGTTGAGAAAATAGTATGAATGGAATGCTAAGATTTCAGAGATGTTTAAAACTTCAAGAAAAATGCTTTTCACTATCTATCTTGATCATGCATAGATGTATCTTACGACAAACCCTAATTAACCAAACCCCAATCTCTTGGAAATCCGGTTTCTCTTAACATAACAAATCGTCAATTCCTTGATCAATTAATTATGATAAGAGATAAAGCATACTTGCTGATTCATAAGCCACACAATTCTTAAGATTTAAACCCAATTGATTCAATGTCATTGATCAAGCTAAGTTCAAAACTTTCAGAATTGAGAAAAGAGATTTTCAAGCTTAATTCTATCAAACAAACTTTTCCAAGATGCATATAGAATTCAATTCAGATTCAAGCTATTTCCCAATAAACTCAAACACTTGTGATGAAGAATGAAAACTAAATTCTTAAAAACATATCAATGCATAAATCAAGAATAGAAAAGTAATAACATTAATCCATGGTAATAAACAAAATTCCTAACCTTAACAAGAAGAGATTAGTTGCCCATGATCACAGAAAAACCATAATTTTAAGATAAGCTCCTTTGACCTTTTCCACAACTGGAAATTAATTCTTGACTTCATGGGCTTATATTAAGCCTTGAGTTATCCACTTAAGTGTTTGAAGAATTAGAAGATTTGATGAGTGAATTAAGGCCCCTGGGAGTGGCCCATTTGGTGCGTTGTACGGATAGTCTCCCACGTATAATGCATGACCCTTCCTTAGCACAATTGGCCTCTTTTTGATGTCCCAAGTGCAATGCACTAAGCTCTGTGTGCAATGCATGGCTCCATTTAGTGAAATTGGTCTCTGTTTGATCTTCAAGTGCAACGCATGGGCTCCCACATACACGCATGGCTTGATTTGGCACCAATTAACCTATATTTTTCTCTTCACGTTGAATGCATGGTCTCCCACATTGTATATATAGCTTCCTTTGGTGATTTCTTGTCCAGGGAGCTCTCTATTTGGTCCAGAGAGCTTTCTGTTTGATTCTCCTTCTTATGCCTATTCTTTATGATGATTCCTAGCTTCTTCTTCCTCCTTGATCTTTGTTAATTATCCTCCAAAATCTATTGTAATGAATGAATTCAAACTAACTTAAAGTAATGCTCACTAAATCATTAAATCATTGCTTTTCTAACAAAAATCATTAGCTTATTGAATGAAATTCTAAAGAAAAAATAACTAAAGATGCGGATGCATCAATGCACCCTTTGGTAAGTTATAAGCCTTAATTGAGGCATTAAAAAGATTAAATTGATATATTGTGATTGTGAATAAATAATTATGATGAAATATCAAATTGAGTTAAATGTTGGTTGAATGTGCGAATGCTAAGTGAATTTGTCTTAGTTTGATTATGGAAAATTGAGTATGATGTGTGGTTGATTGACCGTTGATGGTTAATATGATGATTTGGATCAAAGGCTAGACTTGGAGGCGTCTTGGTATGTTTGATAAAAATGGTTGAGCGAAATTATGGCTGGAGGCCTCGAATAAGTAGATTACTTGTTTGACTAATTTTGATGGGCCATAACTTGGTACTCGAAGCATGAAATTATATGAAACTTATCTTGAATTAAAGCTAATGATAAGAACTTTAAAACCGTCAAATAACGAATGAAAAAGAAAATTTGTAGCAAATGTTATGAACTTTTGAAAACTAAGGTTAAAAACTAAAATTTCAGATTTTGCAAAAAACCAAAAAAAAATTGGCTTGTGTGCACGCGCACAGGGGCGTGCGTGCACACAGCACAACGCATGTGTGTAAGTGGTACACGAATTTCCACACTTTATATAACCGTACCAGAAAGTACACTGGGTCGTCTAAGTAATACCTGAGCAAGTCAGGGTCGATCCTACGAGGATTGTGGTTTGAAGCAAGCTATGGTTATCTTGCAGGTCTTAGTCAGGCGAATCAAGAAGTTGTTGGTTTGAATTGGTCAATGGAATTAGGTTGATATGTTTACAATGATAATCTTAAATCTTAGATGGTTATGGCTTGGAGTTGCTTTGTCCTTCTGGATTAACTCTGGTCTTACTAGCTTCTTCAATTGTGAATGATTCCTTCAATGGCAGGCTGTATGTGATTGACGCTGGTTTGAGAAGCCGCCAATACTCCTCCAGATCTGAACACCAGGGGTTAGTGCGCATCCAGTCTGATTGAGGGTAAAGCTCCTGCAGTCCATTCTCCTTAATGATCCTTCTCAAAATGCCACAGACAAGGTCGAATATTCCGGATCAGAGAATGCTGCACCTTTGGGTTCTAGCCTCTACCACAGAAACCCTAATCTCCCCATACCTCGGCTAAACTGGTATCTCGAGAAGTCCCTAACAAAGTCGTGGATTAGCCGTCTAAGAGATGTATAATCAAGCTGGCGGTTCGATGCTTTTCAGTCACGTATTCACACGAACCCAAGTAGGCACGAGTGGTTGTCAGGCATACGGTCTTAGTATAATGAACGGAGCTGATTGTCACAGATAATCCCATTCACCATATTGAAGAATGAATACACATCTTAGAATTGAATCAAACACGGATTGAAGAGAAACAGTAATACTTTTATTAATTCATAGAACTCAGCAAGGCTCCTCCCCTCAACCTAGGAGGTTTAGAAACTCATACTGATAGGAAATACAATGATGAAATGAAAATATGCTGGAAGAGATTCTAAACAAGTGTGATCTTCTTCCTTAAATACTAAACTAATGACGCTAGTAAGGGTAAAGTAGTCTTTTTAGTGCTAAAATCCACTTCTAGGACCTACTTGGTGAGTGTTTGGGCTGAGTTTTGATGAGATCCACGTGCTAGGAGGCCTCTAGGGCATTGAACGCTGGCTAGGGGGTCCTCTTTGGGCGTTTGGACGCTGGTCTCTTCTCCTTGGGTGCTGGACGCCTGAAAAGGGGCAGGAGGCTGGCGTTGGACGCCAGTTTTGGGCCTTCTAATCTGAAGTAAAGTATAGACTATTATACAATACTAGAAAGCTCTGGAAGTAAACTTTCCATAGACATTGAGAACGCTCCATTGGGATCTTTGTAGCTCCAGAAAAGCTCTTCCGAATGCAAAGAGGTCAGATCCGAATAGCATCTGCAGTGCTTTCTCTGTATTTGAATCAGACTTTTGCTCCAACTCCTCAATTTTAGCCATAAATTACCTGAAATTGCATAAAAACATATAAACTCAAAGTAAAATCCAAAAATGTGAATTTAATACTAAAACCTATGAAAACTTAATAAAAACTAAACAAAACATGCTAAAAACTATATGAAAATGATGCCAAAAAGCGTATAAAATATCCGCTCATCAGGTATCTTCTTACTCAGCTGACCTACCTATATCTCCAAATTCCGAATGGATGACCTAGTTTCTGCCAAATTCCGAATGGATGACTTAGTTTCCGGAGTAGAGAATGCTGTGCCTTTGGGTTCTAGCCTCTACCACAGAGACCCTAATCTCCCCATACCTCAGCTGAACTGGTGTCTCGAGAAGTCCCAAACGATGTCGTGGATTAGCCGTCTGAGAGATGTATAGTCAAGCTGGCGATTTGATGCTTTCTAGTCACGTATTCACACTAACCCAAGTAGACACGGGTGGTTGTCAGGCATGCGGCCTTAGTATGATGAATAGAGCTGATTGTCACAGATCATCCCATTCACCATGTTGAAGAACGAGTATACATCTTAGAATTGAATCAAACACGGATTGAAGAGAAACAGTAATACTTTTATTAATTTATAGAACTCAACAGGGCTCCTTCCCTCAACCAAGGAGGTTTAGAAACTCATACTTATAGGAAATACAATGATAGAATTCGAAATATGCTGGAAAAGATCCTAAAAAAGTGTGATATTCTTCCTTAAATACTAAACTAATGACTAGTAAGGGTAAAACAGTCTTTTTAGTGCTAAAATATACTTTCGGGGCCCACTTGGTGAGTGTTTGGGCTGAGCTTTGATGAGATCCATGTGCTAGGAGGCCTCTAGGGAATTGAACACTGGCTAGGGGTCTTCTTTGGGTGTTTGGACGCTGGTCTCTTCTCCTTGCGCGCTGAACACCTAAAAGGGGGCAAGAAGCTAGCGTTTGACGCTGGTTTTGGGACTTCTAATTTGAAACAAAGTATAGACTATTATACATTGCTGGAAAGATTTGGAAGTCCGCTTTCCATAGCTGCTAAGAATGCTCCATTTGGACTTATGTAGCTCTAGAAAAGCTCTTTTGATTGTAAGGAGGTCAGATCTGGATAGCGTCTGCAGTGCTTTCTTTGTCTCTGAATCAGACTTTTGCTCGAACTCCTCAATTTCAGCCAAAAAATACCTAAAATTGTACAAAAACACACAAACTCAAAGTAGAATCTATTGATGCTCAAAACCTTGGATTCTTTTATCCTTGCCTTTTGGTTTAAAGGGTTATTGGCTTTTTTAATCTGCCCTCCATTCCTGCATTTTTGGGCAGTAATGGATTTTTCTCTTTATTTATTTATTTATTTATTTATTTATTTATTTTTCATTTTATTATTTTTTTTCTTTTGCAACATGCTTTGTCTTTTTCTTTTTGCTGCCTTTTCTTGCTTCAAGAATCAATTTTTGGATTTTTCAGATTACCAATAATACTTCACTTTTATCATCATTCTTTCAAGGGCCAACATTCTAAAATTCCAACTTCAAATATGCACTATTTTTTCATACATTCAGAAAATAAAAGCAATACCACCACATCAAAATACTTGAACTATTCTTATTTTAAACTTGAAATTCATGTATCTTTAATTCTTCTAAAAACAATCCACTATTTTATTCATGTTTAATGATGATAAGAGGAATACTTTATAGCTAATTGGAAAATAAAAGTTAATTAATACTAATGCTTATTTAATTCTAAAAATTAAAAGACATAAAATAAATAAAGACTTAAATACTACTAGTGATCATGTAAAGCTAAATATGAGACATAGGAATTAGAATAACAAAAATATGAAAAATAGGAATTAGAATAGCCACAGGGTTGAAACTCAACAACCTTCAGCTTGAGGGGAGCTGGGCTCTTCAGGGGAGAGCTTCCAGTGCTTCAACTCCTTTATCTCATGCCCCTACTTCTCTTACTCCTTGATCAGTTTGTAAATCATGCTAGTTTGATCTTTCTGCTACTCTTGGAGGGATCTCTTGGAGAGGCTCAGGTGCCTTCCTTTTAGGTTGATCCTCTTGTATCTTGGAATTATCCATCACCTGCTTGGTGATTGGGCTTTCCATTGGAATAAAATTGTCCACATGGATCAGAACCTTAGCCTCTTGGCATAGGCAAAAGATGAGATTTGGATAAACCAGCATCGCATTAGTAGACATCTTGTTTGCCAACTTGTAGATCTCATGGGGGATTATTTGGTGGACTTCTACCTCATTTTCCCATCATGATGCAGTGAATCATCACAGCTCTTGGAATAGTAACTTCAGAGCGGTTACTTGTGGGGAGTATAGAACGCTCAATGAAGTCTAGCCATCCTCTAGCAATTGGCTTGAGATTCGCCCTTTTTAGCTGGTTTGGCTTGCCTTTTGCATTCTCAATCCATTGAGTTCCAAGCAGGCATATGTCCTCTAGAACTAGATCCAGCTTTGGGTTGGCTACCACCCTTCTATTATAGGATTTAGGGTCATCCCTTTGCAAGGGTAATGTGAAGATCTCTCTCACCCTATCCAGATGAAAATACATGATCTTACCCCTGACCATAGTGCGAAAAGTATGGAATGTTGTTCCATCTTTCTTTTGCTTATCTGTCATTCACAGATTTGCATAGAATTCATGGATCATGTTGTATCCAATATTAAACTCAGGATTAGTTAGAATCTCCCAGACTTTCCTTCAAATTTACTCTTGGATCTCCAAGTATTCTTCTTCTCCTAATTTGAATCCCACCTCAGGGATTACTGGCCTTTTACTCATTATCTTATGATAATTTTTTTCATGTTGCTTGGTAAGGAATTGAACAGGTTTGAAAAAAACTGTTGAATTATCTTCTTTCTTGTTCTTTGGTGCGGTCTTGCCACTTCTTGGAGCTATGGGATTCGAATTTTTGATGATGAGAGAACAGGGCTCCTTCCACACCAAACTTAGAAGATTTGCTCATCCTCGAGCAAAAGATAATAAAGGAAGAAGAAGAAAAGTGAAGTAGAAGAGAAGAGGAGAATATAATTCGAATGAGAGGTGGTGAGTGAGGGAAAGGGGCACGAACACATATATATAGGGAGGGGAAGAGGGATTTTCGAAAATAATCTTTGAAGAAATATAAAGAAGTTTTGAAAAAGATAGAAAAGATAAGTTGTTAAATTTGAAAGATAAGAAAAAGATATGAAAAAGATATAAAAGATATAAAAGATAAGATAAAAAAGATTTTAAAGTTTAATAAAAAATATGAACAAGAATTACTAAAGATAAGAAAAGATTTTGAAAGAATTTGAAAACAAGTTGGAAAAGATATGAAATTTTGAAAAATATTTGAAAATATGTTAAATTTAAAATTAAATTGAAATTAAAATATTTAAACAAGATTTGATTTAAAAATCAAAGAAATTCAAGATTTAATTTGAAAAAGATAGAGTGAATGGAGAAAAAAAATAAGATTTTGGAAATTACCTCCTATGCTGTCTTGCTGGCGTTTAAACGCCCAGAATGGCTGCATTCTGGCGTTTAACGCTGCTTCCTCTGCTTGCTGAGCGTTGAACGCCTAGAATGGCACCCATTCAAGCGTTCAACGCGATATGTGCCCTCCTTCTTGGGCGTTAAACGCCCAGCCAGGGCTCCTTGGCTGGCATTTAACGCTAGGCTTGCTGCCTCTATGGGCGTTTGAACGCCCAATTGCCACCCGCTTTCTGGCGTTTAATGCCAGGGAGATCCCTTCTACAGGGAGATCCCTTTCTGTTTGTTATTCTGCATCATTCTGTCTCTGTTTAAGCACTGTTCATGATCACTAACATTAGAATTAACCTAATTAAAACATAATCAAAAACTAATTAAAAAGAAAACTAGTTAAAATAGAAATAATTAAAAATAATATATAAGTAATCATTGGGTTGCCTCGCAACAAGCGTTTCTTTAATGTCTTTAGCTGGACTTCACTGTACTTAACTTAGCAGTAATGTTGAGCCTCATGGCTCTATATCTCCTTCAAGGTAATGCTTAACCCTCTGTCCATTGACAGTGAATCGGTTTTCTTTACCTTGAAGTTCTATGTGCCCGTAAGGTGATATACTAATAATCACATACAGTCCCTTCCAGCGGGATTTGAGTTTCCCAGGGAATAATTTGAGTCTTGAGTTGAAGAGCAGGACCTTCTGTCCTGGTTCAAAGACTCTGAAGGATATCTTCCTGTCATGCCACCTTTTTGCTTTTTCTTTATAGATCTTTGCATTTTCAAATGCATTTAAATGGAATTCGTCCAGCTCATTTAGTTGGAGTAGCCATTTTTCTCCTGCTGCTTTAGCATCCAGGTTAAGGAATCTAGTAGCCCAATAGGCCTTGTGTTCTAGTTCCACTGGTAGATGACAGGATTTCCCATATACCAGTTGATATGGTGAGGTTCTAATGGGGGTTTTGAAAGCTATTCTGTATGCCCACAAAGCATCATCAAGTTTTTTAGCCTAATCCTTTCTAGAGGTGCTGACGGTCTTCTCTAGGATTCAATTTAGTTCTCTATTTGAGACTTCATCTTGCCTATTTGTTTGGGGATAATACGGTGTTGCTATTTTGTGGCAAACTCCGTAACGGCTTAAGACAGAATTCAGCTGTCTGTTGCAGAAATGAATATCTCCATCACTAATTAGCATCCTAGGTACACCAAATCTGCTGAAGATGTTCTTTTGGAGGAACTTGATTACTACTCTGGTGTCATTAGTGGGTGTTGCTATTGCTTCAACCAATTTGGACACATAGTCTACTGCCACAAGGGTGTAGGTGTTTGAGTATGAAGGCGGGAAGGGTCCCATGAAATCTATACCCCATACATCAAATAACTCGATCTCTAGAATTCCCTGCTGAGGCATTCCGTGACCATGAGGGAGATTACCAGCTCTCTGGCAACTGTCACAGTTACGGACAAATTCTCTAGAATCCTTGAAGAGTGTGGGCCAGTAGAAGCCACTTTGGAGAACCTTGGTGGCTGTCTGCTCACTTCTGAAATGTCCTCCATAGTCTGATCCATGGCAATGCCATAGAATTCTCTGTGCCTCTTCTTTAGACATAATCGTCGGATTATTCCATCCAAGCATCTCTTAAAGAGATATGGTTCATCCCACAAGTAGTACTTTGCATCATGCATGAGTTTCCAGGCTTGATGCCTGGTAAACTCTTTGGGAATGAACCTTATAGCCTTGTAGTTTGCAATATCTGCAGACCAAGGTGTTGTCCGGATGGCAAAGAGTTACTCATCTGGAAAGGTTTCAAATATGTCAGTGGGGGAAGGCGAATTCTCTACCATTGGCTCAATCCAGGACAAGTGGTCAACCACTTGATTTTTTGTCCCTTTTTTGTCTCTAATTTCTATATCAAACTCTTGCAGAAGTAGTACCCATCTTATAAGTCTGGGATTAGAATCCTGCTTAGTGAGTAGATACTTTAGAGCAGCATGATCAGTATAGATAATGACCTTAGATCCTACTAGGTAGGATCTAAACTTGTCAATTGCACAAACCACTGCAAGTAACTTCTTTTCTATAGTAGTGTAGTTCTTCTACACATCATTTAGTACACGACTAGCATAGTAAATGACATGCAAAAGCATGTCATGTCTCTGCCCCCAGAACTGCGCCAATGGCATGGTCACTGGCATCACACATTAGTTTAAATGGAAAGTCTCAATCGGGTGCAGAGATGATAGGAGCAGTGACAAACTTGGCTTTCAGGATTTCAAAGGCATGCAGAAATTCTTGGTCAAAGACAAATGGGATGTTAGTGGCCAAGAGATTACACAGCGGTTTTGCAATTTTCAAAAAATCTTTCATGAACCTCTTGTAAAATCCTGCATGTCATAGGAAACTTCTGATTTCCTTGACATTAGTAGGTGGTGGCAATTGTTTGATCACTTCCACTTTAGCTTGATCCACTTCTATTCCCTTGTTCGAAATCCGATGCCCAAGAACAATGCCTTCAGTCACCATGAAGTGGCATTTTTCGTAATTTAGAACTAGGTTTGTTTCTTGACATCTTTTTAGAACTTGGGCCAAATGATCAAGGCAGGAGTCAAATGAGTCTCCAAAGACAAAGAAGTCATCCATGAACACTTCAAGGAACTTCTCTACCATATCAGAAAAGATGGACAGCATACATCTCTGAAAGGTGGCAGGTGCATTGCACAAGCCGAAGGGCATTCGCCTGTAGGCAAACATGCCAAATGGGCATGTGAATCCTATCTTTTCTTGATCCTGTGGATCCACTGCTATTTGATTGTACCTGAAATATCTATCCAGGAAACAATAAAATGCGTGCCCTGCTAGTCTCTTTAGCATCTGGTTAATAAATGGTAAAGGAAAATGATCCTTCCTGGTGGCATTATTGAGCCTGCCATAGTCAATGCACATACGCCACCCTGTAACTATCCTTGTAGGGATCAGTTCATTCCTTTCATTATAAACCACTGTCATGCCTCCCTCCTTGGGAACAACTTGGACAGGGCTCACCCAGGGGCTATCAGAAATGGGTTAAATAATCCCAACCTTTCAGAGCTTAGTGACTTCCTTCTGCACTACTTTCTTCATGGCTGGATTTAGTTACCTTTGTGGTTACACCACTGGTTTGGCATCATCCTCCAGCAGGATTTTATGCATGCATCGGGTCGGGCTAATACCCTTAAGGTCACTTATAGTCCACCCAAGGGCGGTCCTATGTATCTTAGGCACTTGAATTAGTGCTTCTTCTTTCTGTGGCTCTAAGGTAGAACTTATGATCACAAGATAAGTATCTCCATCTCCCAGATATGCATAGTTCAGGGAAGATGGTAATGGCTTGAGCTCAAGCTTTGGAGGCTTCTGCTTTTCCTTAGGAGTTTCCAAAGGATCCTCCAAGTTAGGCTGCTCATCAGTAAGGATGTCATTCAGCCATTCCTTGAGGCTCTCAGCCATGTTTACTTCTTCCACTAGGGAACCAATGAGGTCAATTCTCATGCATTCATCTGGGGTGTCTTGATGCTGCATGGCTTTTACAGCATTCAGTACGTACCTCTCCTTATTGACTCTCAGGGTGACTTCCCATTTTTCAACATCAATGAGGGTTCGTCTTATAACTAGGAAGGGTCTCCCTAGAATTAGGGATGCACTCTTGTGCCCTTCCATGTCCAACACCACAAAGTCAGTGGGAAAAGCAAAGGGTCCAACCCTAACAATCATGTCCTCAATCACTCCTGATGGTATCTTAATAGAACCATCAGCAAGTTGAAGGCATATGCGGGTTGGTTTGACTTCATCAGTCAAGCAAAGCTTCTTTATTAATGAAGCAGGTATTAGGTTGTAGCTTGCTCCAAAGTCACATAGAGCTATCCTTGTACAAGCATTACCTAAAGTGCACGGTATCATAAAGCTTCCAAGATCCTTAAGTTTCTCTGGTAAGCTGTTTTGAATGATTGCACTGGACTCTTCAGTGAGGAGGACTGTTTCTTTCTCTCTCCAATCCTTCTTATGACTCAGAATGTCCATCATGAACTTAGCATAAGAAGGTATCTGTTCAAGAGCCTCTATAAAACAGATCTTGATCTCTAATGTTCTGAGATAATTCGCAAAGCGGGCAAACTTTTTATCTTTTACCTCTTGACAGAGTTTCTGAGAAAATAGCATCTTAGCTTTATACTCATTAATCTTGGTTGATGAAGACCGAGTGCCATGTGTGTTGGAAGGGGGGTTATTAGCTTGTTAGGAGGGTTGTTATCAGTATTTAACTGGCCTCCATTGCTTGGGTGTTCAACGCCCATATTGCTGTCCCCTTCCTGGCATTCAACACCAGGGACACTGCCCCCTATTGGGTGTTCAACGCCAGGGATGGATTCCCTTTCTTGGCATTGAATGCCAATGACATTATTCTTTGGGCATTCAATGCCTTTAGAGACGTCTTGGACATTAGTCTGGTGTCCCTCTATTGGCTTATTGTACTAAGGTTGGGTGTTTAAGAATTTCCCACTCCTCAGTTGAATAGCCTGATATTCCTCTGTTATTTGCTTAGGTAACTGCTATCTTGTTTGACTTAGCTGGGCTTCTATATTCCTGTTAGAAGTTTGAGTTTTTCGCAAAGCCTCTTGCAATTCCAGTAGTTGCTGGGCAAGGGGGTGTATTTGCTGAGTCAATGGGCCATCTTGTTCTGGAGGGTTCGGTTCAGTAGATATTGCCTTAACCTCTCCTTTTATAGAAGTCTCAGCAGATGAGTACAGATACTGATTAGTGGCAACTATCTCAATAAGCTCGCGAGCCACTTCAATGGTCTTTCTCATATGTATGGATCGACAAGTAGAGTGGTCCAAAGACATTTTAGCCATGTCTAAAAGTCCATAATAGAAGATGTCTAATTGTACCCATCCTGAAAATATTTCAGTTGGACATTTTCTTAGCATCCTTCTATACCTATTCCAGGCATCATAAAGAGATCCCTATCTCCTTATTTGAAGCCTTGGATGTCCAGCCTCAGCTGGGTCATCTTTCTTAGAGGAAAGTATTGATTTAAAAACTTGTCTACTAACTGTTTCCAAGTTTTCAAGCTATCTTTGGGTTGGTTATCCAACCACCTCTTTGCTTGGCCCTTTACAGCAAAAGGAAAGAGTAATAGTCTGTAGACATCCTAGTCTACTCCTTCATTGTGTATTGTATCAGCAATCTTTAAGAAATCTTCCAGAAACTCTATAGGTTCTTCCTATGAAAGTCCAGAATATTGGCAGTTTTGCTGCACTATAGTAATACATTGAGGGTTTAGTTTAAAGCTACTTACTCTGATGTGAGGTATGCTAATACTTCTTCCATAGAAGTCAGCAGTGGGGTTTGTATAGGACCCTAGAGTTCTTCTGAACTCCTCATTCCCGTTCGGGTTCATGATGAACAAAGGTAGAATAAGAGAAAGAAGAATGAAGATAAAAGGAATAGAAGTAGAAAAGATAAACAAGAATTAAAATATTTTTGTTTTTATTTTATTTATTTATTAATTTCAAAAATTAAGGTTAATAAATTAAAAAGAATTGAAAATTAATGAATGAATTTTTGAAAATTGAAGAGAGAGAAGAAGAAAGAATTTTCGAAAAAATAGGAGAGAGAAGAATTAGTTAGGAAGTTTTGAAAAAGAAGAGAGAGAAAAGAAGTAACTAATTAAGAAAAGATTTGAAAATAAGATAAGATAGAAGATTAAAAAAGATTTGAATTTGAAATTTGAAAATTGAAATTTGAATTTGAAATTTTAAAATTTTAAATTTTAAATTTTGAATTTTGAAAAAGTTAATAAGATAAGATAAAGATTTAAAAAATATTTGAACTTTAAAAGGGTCTAATTAATTTTTTTAAAATTTTAAAATTTGAAATTGAATTTTAAAATTTGAATTTTAAAATAAGATAAGATAAGATTTTTGAAAAAGATAAGATTTTTTATTTTGAAAATATTTGAATTTTGAAATTTAAAACTAAGATAAGATAAGATAAAAATTTAAAATTAAAATCTGATTTTTTTATTTAGAATTTTTGAAAATTAACTAAAATTAAGTTAGAAAATATATTATTTTTTTATTTTTGAATTTAATGAGGAAAGAGAAAAACAAGTAAAAGACACAACTTAAAATTTTTAGATCTAAAGGGGACTAATTTTCGAAAATTTAAAGACAAATACCAAAAAGACACCAAACTTAAAATCTTTAAGATCAAAACAAAAAGAAAAAGCAAGAACACTTTGAAGATTAAGAAGAACACCATGAATAAAACTCAAGAAATTCAAAGAACAAAAGAACATGCAAAAGACACCAAACTTACAATTTTTGAAAACCAAAGATAAAATTTTCAAAAATTTAAAGAAAACACACAAAAAAATACCAAACTTAAAGATTGACTAAGATTTAAACAAAGAAACTATTTTTGAGAATTTTTGGAAAGAAAGACTGAAAAATTTCGAAAACTTCAACAAGAACAAAAACAAAAGACTCAAACTAAAAAACGAAAATTAAATAAAGAAAAGAAAAAATTTTTGAAAAGTATTTTTGATTTTTTCGAAAATAGGAAGAAGAAAATAAAAGACTCAAACAAAATTAAAGAAAATACCTGATCTACGGAACAAGATAATCCGTTAGTTGTCCAACAAGTGTATGAATCCCCACACTTCGTACAACTATACCAGCAAGTGCACTGGGTCGTCCAAGTAATACCTGAGTGAGTCAGGGTAGATCCCACGAGGATTGTTGTTTGGAGCAAGCTATGGTTATCTTGCAGGTCTTAGTCAAGCGTATCAAGAAGTTTTTGGTTTGAATTGGATGATGGAATTAGGTTGATATGTTTACAAAGATAATCTTAAATCTTAGCTGGTTAAGGCTTGGAGTTGCTTTGTCCTTTTGGATTAACTCTGGTCTTACTGTCTCCTTCAATTGTGAATGATTCGTTCAATGGCAGGCTGTATGTGATTGACGCTGGTTTGAGCAGCTGCCAATACTCTTCCAGATCTGAATACCAGGGTTAGTGCGCATCCAGTCTGATTGAGGGTGAAGCTCCTGCAATCCATTCTCCTTAATGATCCTACTTAAAACGCTACAGACAAGGTCGAATCTTCCGGATCAGAGAATGCTGCACCTTTGGGTTCTAGTCTCTATCACAGATACCCTAATCTCCCCACACCTTGGCTGAACTGGTGTCTCGAGAAGTCCCCAGTGAAGTCGTGGATTAGTCGTCAGAGAGATGTATAGTCAGGCTGACGGTTCGATGCTTTTCGGTCACGTATTCACACGAACCCAAATAGACACGGGTGGTTGTCAGGCACGCGGTCTTAGTATGATAAACGGAGCTGATTGTCACGGATCATCCCATTCACCATGTTGAAGAACGAGTATACATCTTAGAATTGAATCAAATACGGATTGAAGAGAATTAATACTTTTATTAATTCATAGAACTCAGCAGGGCTCCTCCCTTCAACCTAGGAGGTTTAGAAACCCATAATGATAGGAAATACAATGATAGAATTCAAAATATGCTAGAAAATATCCTAAACAAGTGTGCTCTTCTTCCTTAAATACTAAACTAATGACTAGTAAAGGTAAAACAGTCTTTTTAGTGGTAAAATTTACTTCCGGGGCCCACTTGGTGAGTGTTTGGGCTGAGCTTTGATGAGATCCACATACTAGGAGGCCTCTAGGGCATTAAACGCTTGCTAGGGGGTTTTCTTTGCACGTTTGGACGCTGTTCTCTTCTCCTTGGGCACTTGACGCCTGAAAGGGGGCAGGAGGCTGGCGTTGGACGCCAGTTTTGGGCCTTCTAATCTGAAGCAATGTATAGACTATTATCTATTTCTGGAAAGCTCTGGAAGTCAGATTTCCATAGCCGTTGAGAACGCTCTATTTGGAATTTTGTAGCTCCAGAAAAGCTCTTTCGAGTGCAAGGAGGTCAAATCCGGACAGCATCTGCAGTGCTTTCTCTGTCTTTGAATTAGACTTTTGCTCCAGCTCCTCAATTTCAGCGAGAAATACCTGAAATTGTACAAAAACACACAAACTCAAAGTAAAATCCAAAATTGTGAATTTAACACTAAAACCTATGAAAACTTAATAATATTTAAACGAAACATGCTAAAACCTATTTGAAAATAATGCCAAAAAGCATATAAAATATCCGCTCATCAGTAAGCTTATGCGAGCACACAGGGGGCACACCAAGGAAAATTTGCAAGATGTGCATACGCATAAGGTGGTTCATACGCACACGTCAGGAAGTTGGCGCTGACATGTGCGTGTGCATAGAGGTGTACGTGTGCACATGTCCTGTTTTCTTGAAAAACTCTATTTTTCACTATTTAGCCTTTCCAGCAAGCTTGTAAACCCTTGTAACCCCCATATGATGTCCGATAACTAGTTTTTAAGCTATGAAAAAGGTGTGGTTAAATCCAATTAATTGAATTAATTAATTCCTTGGTAAACACTTAGTTAACCGAAGAAAATTATTGCGATGATGGAGGTTTGTCCCGACTGCAGTGAGGACGGTGGTTTCATCCCGTTTATGGAATAATGAGGTTGATTAGTTAATGAATGGATGGGGTTATGTTTGGGTGTATCTTCCGAAACTGGATGGAATTGTTGGTAGGTTTTAAGTGTGATATAGATTATTTGCCTGACAAGGACGGTGGTATCATCCTGCTTGCTTAGTGCGTAAATTACTATGTGGGGATTGTGGTTTCGTCCTACCCATGGTGAGGACGGTAGCTATGTCCTAATCACAAGATAACAAAATTAATAAATTGATAAAAAAAACTGTGGTTAACGAATCTAATAATTTATAAAACTAATTTAAGTCAATGATTATGACTAATTATGGTCTGAATGACTATATTAGCAAGGACAGTAGCACTGTCCCGCTTGCGTATTGATTTAGAATTTGTTTCGGGCAAGGTCAGTGGTTCTTATCCCGCTTGTCAGTGGTTTCAGACAAGGTTAGTGGTTATATCCGCTTGTTTGTGGTTATGCATTTGTTTGGCACCTGTCCCAGGCAAGGACTGAAGTATCATCTCACTTGTTTGTGGTTGCGGTGCGGATGTGGGGAAGATGGTAGGGCACTCTCCCCCACATTCTCTTTTGATTATTTGTTGGAAGTGAGAAAGGTGGTAGGGCACTCTCCCTCAGAATATTACCCCCACGTCTCTCTCTTGTTACAAGGTGAAACGGCACTCTTCTTTATTTTTAGCACAGTTTGGGAAAAGTGGTAGGGCACTCTTCTTCGGAACGTTACCCCCTGAGTATACCTCTAAGAGAAGGTAGTAGGGCACTCTCCCTCGAAATTTATTTCTCTTGGAGATGCACAAAAGAGAGAGTAATCCAAGAGTTGCAACCGGATCTGTGTCGGGTCTAGCAGTATAACCAACATGTGAACTCATGGCTAATAAGTCAGGCATGCATCATGTGCATCTATTTGCTATTGTTTAAGTGTGCGTAATGTATTTTTGGCTTGCCTAATTGAATATTTCTATTAATTGCTAATTGTGATAGTTGCTATACATGCTTTTTATATGTGTTTGTCTTGTAATGCTTATTAGTTGTGTTTGCTACTGCTGAACAAAATGCTAAGATAAATACTGGATTGAACAATTGAGGTATTGGAGATTGGATGATAATATATTAGAAATGATTGAGATTAGAGGTAGATATGGAACTGAGACTTAATAACTTAACCCTGTTTGGATTATTTAAAACCCTAGGCTAGAATTTTTGTCGATCTGGAGATTAGGATTACCTAGTGGGTTCGTGTCTCTTTATGTAGTCTCTATTTGGAACTATTATCACACTGGGAACTTTCGAGTTCTCACCCGTTGTGAAAATTTCTATTGTTCAGATACAGGTCGTGATGTACCTCGCTGACTGTGTAGGATTCTATTGGTGGAAGCGAAGAAGACTTATCTCTTTTTGCGATTTATTTTGTACTTAGTATTATTCTCCGCTTTTGAGTATGTTATTGTATATTCCTCTTAGAGGTTCTATTTTGGAGAAACAGGATGTTATTTTGCACACTTTTAATTTTTAATATTCTAGTTAGCCTTTTCTTCATAGGTTGAGATTAGTACTTATTATGTATCTTATCTTGGATCTTATGTATATCTATATATATTTATTTTGTTTCTATAATCAGTGCTTCTTATCTTTAACGCTTCAAGTGTGATAACAATTGTCGCTTTGGTTTATTTTTTCTTCACAGGCTCCTAGTTAAACTATATTTCTTCAAACTACTATGAATGTAATTTACTTTTAATTGTCATAATGCCTCACCACCTCTGATTTACGACTATAGCGTAAAGTTTTGTGTGGTAGGGTGTTACATTCTTAGTTTAATTTAATTTAGGTTTTATTAGAATTTTAGTTTTAAATTTTGAATCAATTTTATGGTTGGTTCAATTTAGTTTTTTTTTATTTTTATGATTTAGGTTATTACGATAGGTTAGATTTAAGGTATTAGATTTTAAGTTGTTTGGATACTTTCCTAAAAATGTTGCGAATTGCTGCTGCTAGGGTACTGTACTTGTTAATTGATGTTGACAAAATGCTTGGTTTTGCTACTTGATGTGTTTCATGATTTTGAATGCCAAGTGTTTGTTAAAATCCCTTAAAGAGCTCTTAATAAAAATTTGTTATTATGCATTGATGATTGAATGTGATGCGTTTTTTATTTTTTAAATGATTGAGGCTTTGTCCAATAGTACAAGATTAATAAAATTGTCCTTATGTAACTTGGTGCACGAAATTACAATCACACTTTTGCAACTCCGCACAACTAACCAGCAAGTGCACTGGGTCGTCCAAGTAATACCTTACGTGAGTAAGGGTTGATCCCACGGAGATTGTCGGCTTGAAGCAAGCTATGGTTATCTTGTAACTCTTAGTCAGGATATCAACAATTCTCAGATTTAATTGTAAAAAGTAAAAGAACATGAAATAAATACTTGTATTGCAGTAATGAAGAACAGGTTGAGGCTTTGGAGATGCTTTGTCTTCTAAATCTCTGCTTTCCTACTATCTTCTTCTTCATGCACGCAAGGCTCCTTCCATGGCAAGCTTTATGTTGGGCATCACCGTTGTCAATGGCTACTTCCCGTCCTCTAAGTGAAAATGTTCTAAATACGTTGTCACCGCATGGCTAATCATCTGTCGGTTCTCGATCATGCTGGAATAGGATCCATTGATCCTTTTGCGTCTGTCACACGCCCAACAATCGCGAGTTTGAAGCTCGTCACAACCATCCCTTCCCAGATCCTACTCAGAATACCACAGACAAGGTTTAGATGTTCCGGATCTCAGGAATGGCCGCCAATAATTCTAGCTTATACCACGAAGACTCTGATCTGGATCATGAGGCCAAGAGATATGCATTCAATCTAAGGTAGAACGGAGGTGGTTGTCAGGCATGCGTTCATAGGTGAGAATGATGATGAGTGTCACGGATCATCACATTCATCAGGTTGAAGTGCGAATGAATATCTTAGAATAGAAGTGATGAGCGGATAATTTATACGCTTTTTGGCATTGTTTTTAGTATGTTTTTAGTATAATCTAGTTACTTTTAGGGATGTTTTCATTAGTTTTTATGTTAAATTCATATTTCTGGACTTTACTATGAGTTTGTGTATTTTTCTGTGATTTCAGGTATTTTCTGGCTGAAATTGAGGGACTTGAGCAAAAATCAGACTCAGAGGTTGAAGAAGGACTACTGATGCTGTTGGATTCTGACCTCCCTGCACTCAAAATGAATTTTCTGGAGCTACAGAACTCAAAATGGCGCGCTTCAAATTGCTTTGGAAATTAGACATCCAGGGCTTTCCAGCAATATATAATAGTCCATACTTTGCCCAAGTTTAGACAACGCAAACTGGTGTTCAACGCCAGCTCTTTGCCCAATTCTGGCGTCCAGCGCCAGAAACAAGTTGCAAAGTGGAGTTCAACGCCCAAACTGGCACAAAAGCTGGCGTTCAACTCCAAGAATGACCTCTCCATGTGTAGACTTCAAGCTCAGCCCAAGAACACACTAAGTGGGCCCCGGAAGTGAATTTATGCATCAATTACTTACTTTTGTAAACCCTAGTAGCTAGTTTATTATAAATAGGACTTTTTACTATTGTATTAGATATCTTTGGATTATCTTTTGATCTATTGATCACATTTGGGGACTGGCCATTCGGC
This sequence comes from Arachis ipaensis, assembly GCF_059453495.1. NCBI lineage: Eukaryota > Viridiplantae > Streptophyta > Magnoliopsida > Fabales > Fabaceae > Arachis > Arachis ipaensis. The sequence goes on from NC_142439.1 coordinate 41,314,502, forward strand.
CATGCCTGGACCTTCATTACTTATGTATTTTCAACGGTAGAGTTTCTGCACTCCATAGATTAAGGTGTGGAGCTCTGCTGTTCCTCAAAGATTAATGCAAAGTACTACTGTTTTCTATTCAATTCATCTTATTTCGCTTCTAAGATATTCATTCGCACTTCAACCTGAATGTGATGAACGTGACAATCATCATCATTCCCTATGAACGCGTGCCTGACAACCACTTCCATTCTACATTAGATTGAATGAGTATCTCTTAGATCTCTTAATCAGAATCTTCGTGGTATAAGCTAGATTGATGGCGGCATTCATGAGAGTCCGGAAAGTCTAAACCTTGTCCGTGGTATTTCGAGTAGGACTCTGGGATTGAATGACTGTGAGGAACTCCAAACTCGCGAGTGCTGGGCGTAGTGACAGACGCAAAAGGATAGTAAATTCTATTCCAGTATGATCGAGAACCTCCAAGATGATTAGCCATGCAGTGACAGCGCATCGGACCATTTTCACAGAGAGGAATAGGATGCAACCAACGACAAGGGTGATGCCTCCAGACGATTAGCCGTGCTGTGACAGAGCATTTGGACCATTTTCCCGAGAGGATTGAAAGTAGCCATTGGCACCGGTGACATCCTTACATAAAGCCAGCCATAGAAAGGAGTAAGAAGGATTGGATGAAGACAGCAGGAAAGCAGAGGTTCAGAGGAATGAATGCATCTCCATACGCTTATCTGAAATTCTCACCAATGATTTACATAAGTATTTCAATCCTTATTTTAGTATTAATTTCGAAAACTCCATAACTATTTTATATCCGCCTGACTGAGATTTACAAGGTGACCATAGCTTGCTTCATACCAACAATCTCCGTGGGATCGACCTTTACTCACGTAAGGTTTATTACTTGGACGACCCAGTGCACTTGCTGGTTAGTTATGCGAAGTTGTGAAGATATGTTTAGACTATGGTTCTGTGCATCCATTTTTGGTGCCATCGCCAGGGAATCAATTTCGAACAATAATTCACAACTGAGTAACAATTTCGCATACCAAGTTTTTGGCGCCGTTGCCGGGAATTGTTCGAGTTTTCGGCAAGCTTTTGGTCCGGTAAAATCAGTGCCAAGTTTGATCCGGCAACAACACCATGTTTTTGGCGCCGTTGCCGGAGATTGTTCGAGTTTGGACAACTGACGGTTCATCTTGTTGCTCAGATTGGGTAGCTTTCTTTTCGTTTTCTTTTCAAAAATTTTTCAAAAATTTTTCAAAAAAATCTTTCAAAAGTTTCTCCTTTGTTTTCGAAAAAAAAAAAATCTTTTTAAAATAAAAATTTTTTCAAAAATATATTTTTCTTCAGATTTTTTAAGAATGAATTCTAGAGTTTCATGAAGCATGTTGAAGCATGCTGGCTATAAAACCATGTGTAAATTCTTTTGGACAGAGGTTTTGGCTTAAAATTGAATGAATTACACTCATATTTTTACTAAAGCTTGGCTGGCTATTAAGCCATGCCTGACCCTTTGATTGGAGCTTTAGACTAAAGAGCATAAGATTCCTGGAATTCATATTAAAAATTTTGGAATTCTTATTTTTCTTTTTCAAAATAATTTTCGAGAAAAAAAAATTTAAAAGAAAATACAAAAAAAATCATAAAATCATAAAAATCAAAAATATTTTTTGTGTTTCTTGTTTGAGTCTTGAGTCATGTTATAAGTTTGGTGTCAATTGCATGTTCATCTTGCATTTTTCGAAAAAATTCATGCATTCATAGTGTTCTTCATGATCTTCAAGTTGTTCTTGGTAAGTCTTCTTGTTTGATCTTTGCATTTGCATGTTTTGTGTCTTTTCTTGTTTTTCATATGCATTCCTGAATTCTTTAAGTCTAAGCATTAAAGAATTCTAAGTTTGGTGTCTTGCATGTTTTCTTTGCATTAAAAATTTTTCAAAAATGTGTTCTTGATGTTCATCATGATCTTCATAGTGTTCTTGGTGTTCATCTTGACATTCATAGCATTCTTGCATGCATTCATTGTTTTGATCCATAATTTTCATGCATTGCATCATTTTTCTTGTTTTTCTCTCTCATCATAAAAATTCAAAAAATCAAAAAAATATTTTTCCTTTTTTCTCTCTTAAAATTTCGAAAATTAGATTTGACTTTTTCAAAAATTTTTAAAATCTAGTTGTTTTTATGAGTCAAATCAAATTTTCAATTTAAAAAAATCTTATCTTTTTCAAAATCTTTTTCAAAAATCAAATCTTTTTTCAATTTTTTTTAGTTATTTTCGAAAATTTCAAAAATAATTTTCAAAAATCTTTTTCTTAATTTTACATCATATTTTCGAAAATAACATCATCAATTAATGTTTTGATTCAAAAATTTCAAGTTTGTTACTTACTTGTTAAGAAAGATTCAAACTTTAAGTTCTAGAATCATATCTTGTGATTTCTTGTGAATCAAGTCATTAATTGAGATTTTAAAAATCAAATATTTTCAAAAACTAATTTCTATCATATCTTTTCAAAAATATCTTCTTATCTTACCTTTTTCAAAAAAGTGATTGTAAAATATCTTTTCTAACTTCCTAACTTCTTATCTTTTCAAAATTTGTTTCAACTAACTAACTAACTTTTTGTTTGTTTCTTACCTTTTTCAAAACTACCTAACTAACTCTCTCTCTCTAATTTTCGAAAAAAATCTTCCCTCTTTTTCAAAATTTCTTTTTAATTAGACTAATTATTTTATTTTTTATTTGAATTTTCGAAAAACTACTAACCTTTTTCAAAAACTATTTTCGAAAATCACTAACTCTTTTTCAAAAATTATTTTCGAAAATTCTCTCCTCCTCTCATCCCCTTTTATTTATTTATTCATCTACTAACACTTCACTTCATCTCACATCTCTGCTCCTATCATCACCTTTGTGTTTGGATTCTTCATTCTTCTTCACCCCTATTCCTTTTCTTCTTCTACTAAAAATAAGGAACCTCTTTACTGTGACATAGAGGATTCCTCTTCTTTTCTTTTTCTCTTCTCTTTCTTATAAGCAGGGACAAAGAAAAAGGCATTCTTGTTGAAGCTGATCCAGAACCTGAAAGGACTCTGAAGAGAAAACTAAGAGAAGCTAAATTACAACAATCCAGAGACAACCTTATTGAAAATTTCGAACAAGTAAAGGAGATGGCAGCCGAACCCAACAACAATAATGCCAGGAGAATGCTTGGTGACTTTACTGTACCTAATTCCAATTTACATGGAAGAAGCATCTCCATTCCTACCATTAGAGCAAACAATTTTGAGCTGAAACCTCAGCTAATTTCTCTGATGCAGCAGAACTGCAAGTTTCATGGACTTCCATCTGAAGATCCTTTTCAGTTCTTAACTGAATTCTTGCAGATCTGTGATACTGTTAAGACTAATAGAGTAGATACTGAAGTCTACAGGCTCATACTTTTCCCTTTTGTTGTAAGAGACAGAGCTAGAATATGGTTGGACTCTTAACCCAAAGACAGCCTGAACTCTTGGGATAAGCTGGTCACGGCTTTCTTAGCCAAGTTCTTTCCTCCTCAAAAGCTGAGCAAGCTTAGAGCTGATGTTCAAACCTTCAGACAGAAAGAAGGTGAATCCCTCTATGAAGCTTGGGAAAGATACAAGCAGCTGACCAAAAAGTGTCCTTCTGACATGCTTTCAGAATGGACTATCCTGGATATATTCTATGATGGTTTATCTGAGCTATCAAAGATGTCATTGGATACTTCTGCAGGTGGATCCATTCACCTAAAGAAAACGCCTGCAGAAGCTCAAGAACTCATTGACATGGTTGCTAATAACCAGTTTATGTACACTTCTGAGAGGAATCCTGTGAGTAATGGGACGCCTATGAAGAAGGGAGTTCTTGAAATTGATACTCTGAATGCCATATTGGCTCAGAATAAAATATTGACTCAACAAGTCAATATGATTTCTCAGAGTCTGAATGGAATGCAAGCTGCATCCAACAGTACTCAAGAGGCATCTTCTGAGGAAGAAGCTTATGATCCTGAGAACCCTACAATAGCAGAGTTAAAATACATGGGTGAACCATATGAAAACACCTACAATCCATCATGGAGAAATCACCCAAATCTCTCATGGAAGGATCAAAAGCCTCAACAAGGCTTTAATAATGGTGGAAGAAACAGGTTTAGTAATGGCAAGCCTTTTCCATCATCCACTCAGCAACAGACAGAGAATTCTGAGCAGAATCTATCTAGCTTAGCAAATTTAGTCTCTGATCTATCTAAGGCCACTGTGAGTTTCATGAATGAAACAAGGTCTTCCATTAGAAATTTGAAAGCACAAGTGGGCCAACTGAGTAAAAGGATCACTGAAATCCCTCCTAGTACTCTCCCAAGCAATACAGAAGAGAATCCAAAAGGAGAGTGCAAGGCCATTGAATTAATTACCATGGCCGAACCCACAAGAGAGGAGAAGGACGTGAATCCCAAGGAGGAAGACCTCCTGGGACGTCCAGTGATCAATAAGGAGCTTCCCTCTGAGGAACCTAAGGAATCTGAGAATCATCTAGAGACCATAGAGATTCCATTGAACCTCCTTATGCCATTCATGAGCTTTGATGAGTATTCCTCTTCTGAAGAGAATGAGGATGTTACTAAAGAGCAAGCTGCCAAGTTCCTTGGTGCAATCATGAAGCTAAATGCCAAATTATTTGGTATTGAAACTTGGGAAGATAAACCTCCCTTGTTCACCAATGAACTAAGTGATCTGGATCAACTAACATTGCCTCAGAAGAGACAGGATCCTGGAAAGTTCATAATACCTTGTACCATAGGCACCATGATCTTTAAGGCTCTGTGTGACCTTGGTTCAGGAATAAACCTCATGCCCCTCTCTGTAATAGAGAAACTGGGAATCTATGGGGTGCAAGCTGCAAAAATCTCATTAGAGATGGCAGACAATTCAAGAAAACAGGCTTATGGACAAGTAGAGGACGTATTAGTAAAGGTTGAAGGCCTTTACATCCCTGCTGATTTCATAGTCCTGGATACTGGAAAGGAAGAGGATGAATTCGTCATCCTAGGAAGACCTTTCCTAGCCACAGCAAGAGCTGTGATTGATGTGGACAGAGGAGAATTGATCCTTCAATTAAATAAGGACAACCTTGTGTTTACAACTCAAGGATCTCTCTCTGCATCCATGGAGAGGAAGCAGAAAAAGCTTCTCTCAAAGCAGAGTCAACCAAAGCCCCCACAGTCAAACTCTAAATTTGGTGTTGGGAGGCCACAACCAAACTCTAAATTTGGTGTCAAACCCCCATATCCAAACTCTAAGTTCGGTGTTGGGAGGTCTCAACAAAGCTCTGCACATCTGTGAGGCTCCATGAGAGCCCACTGTCAAGCTATTGACATTAAAGAAGCGCTTGTTGGGAGGCAACCCAATGTTTATTTATCTAATTTTATTTTTGTTTTTCATGTTTTCTTAGGATCATGATCATGTGGAGTCACAAAATAAACGAAAAATTTAGAAACAGAATCAAAAACAGCGGAAGAAAAATCACACCCTGGAGGAAGCACCTGTCTGGCGTTCAACGCCAGAACAGAGCATGGTTCTGGCGCTGAACGCCCATAATGGGCAGTATCTGGGCGCTGAACGCCCAAAATGGGCAGCATCTGGGCGCTGAACGCCAGAATTGCACCCTGGAGAAGAGCTGGCGCTGAACGCCCAGAACAAGCATGGTTCTGGCGTTCAACGCCAGAAATGGGCAACAAATGGGCATTGAACGCCCAAAATGGGCACTAACCTGGCGCTGAACGCCCAGAGTTGTGTGCAAGGGCATTTTACATGCCTAATTTGGTGCAAGGTTGTAAATCCTTGAATACCTCAGGATCTGTGGACCCCACAGGATCATCTCAGGATCTGTGGACCCCACAGGATCCCCACCTACCTCAACTCACTTCTTCTCACCCCTCTTTCACACAATCCCATAAACACTCTTCCCCAAAACCCTTCACCAATCACCTCAATCTTTCTTCCCCATCACCTCTTCACCACTCACATCCATCCACTCTTCCCCATAAACCTACCTCATAAACTCCACCTACCTTCAAAATTCAAAATCAATTTCCCACCCAACCCACCCTAAATGGCCGAACCTAACACCCCCTCCCTTCCCTATATATAGCCCTCCATTCTTCATCATTTTCACACAACACAACCCTCTCTTCCCCTTCTTGGCCGCGACACATCTCTCTCTCCCTCTTCTCCATTTCTTCTTCTTCTTCATCTATTCTTTCTTCTCTTGCTCGAGGGCGAGCAAAATTCTAAGTTTGGTGTGGTAAAAGCATAAGCTTTTTGTTTTTCCATTACCATTGATGGCACCTAAGACCGGAAGATCCTCTAGAAAAGGGAAAGGAAAGACAAAAGCTTCCACCTCCGAGTCATGGGAGATGGAAAGATTCATCTCCAAAGCTCATCAAGACCACTTCTGTGATGTTGTGGCCAAGAAGAAGGTGATCCCTGAGGTCCCTTTCAAGCTCAAGAATAATGAGTATCCGGAGATCCGACATGAAATCCAAAGAAGAGGTTGGGAAGTTCTAACAAACCCCGTCCAACAAGTCGGCATCCTAATGGTTCAAGAGTTCTATGCCAATGCATGGATCACTAAGAACCATGATCAAAGTAAGAACCTGAATCCAAAGAATTATATTACAATGGTTCGGGGGAAATACTTAGATTTGAGTCCGGAGAATGTGAGGTTGGCGTTTAACTTGCCTATGATGCAAGGAGATGAGCGCCCCTACACTAGAAGGGTCAACTTTAATCAAAGGTTGGACCAAGTCCTCATGGACATATGTGTGGAAGGAGCTCAAGAGGCACAGGAAGCTCATCACCATGAGATCCCAGAGATGCCTCAAATGCATTTTCCTCCACAAAACTATTGGGAGCAAATCAACACCTCCCTAGGAGAATTAAGTTCCAACATGGGACAACTAAGGGTGGAACATCAAGAGCACTCCATCATCCTTCATGAAATAAGAGAAGATCAAAAAGCAATGAGGGAGGAGCAACAAAGACAAGGAAGAGACATAGAAGAGCTCAAGGACATCATTGGTTCCTCAAGGAGGAAACGCCACCATCACTAAGGTGGACTTATTCCTTGTTCTTACTTTCTCTGTTTTTTGTTTTCTCTATGTTAAGTGCTTATCTATGTTTGTGTCTTCATTACATGATCATTAGTAGTTAGTAACCTTGTCGTAAAGTTATGAATGTCCTATGAATCCATCACCTCTCTTAAATGAAAAATGTTTTAATTCAAAAGAACAAGAAGTACATGAGTTTTGAATTTATCCTTGAACTTAGTTTAATTATATTGATGTGGTGACAATGCTTTTTGTTTTCTGAATGTATGCTTGAACAGTGCATATGTCTTTTGAAGTTGTTGTTTAAGAATGTTAAATATGTTGGCTCTTGAAAGAATGATGACTAGGAGACATGTTATTTGATAATCTGAAAAATCATAAAAATGACTCTTGAAGCAAGAAAAAGCAGCAAAGAACAAAGCTTGCAGAAAAAAAATAGGCGAAAAAAAAAATAGAAAGGAAAAAAAAAGCAAGCAGAAAAAGCCAAAAGCTCTTAAAACCAAGAGGCAAGAGCAAAAAGCCAATAACCCTTAAAACCAAAAGGCAAGGACAAATAAAAAGGATCCCAAGGCTTTGAGCATCAGTGGATAGGAGGGCCTAAAGGAATAAAATCCTGGTCTAAGTGGCTAAACCGAGCTGTCCCTAACCATGTGCTTGTGGCGTGTAGGTGTCAAGTGAAAACTTGAGACTGAGCAGTTAAAGTCAAGGTCCAAAGCAAAAAAAAAAGAGTGTGCTTAAGAACCCTGGACACCTCTAATTGGGGACTTTAGCAAAGCTGAGTCACAATCTGAAAAGGTTCACCCAATTATGTGTCTGTGGCATTTATGTATCCGGTGGTAATACTGGAAAACAAAGTGCTTAGGGCCACGGTCAAGACTCATAAAATAGCTGTGTTCAAGAATCATCATACTGAACTAGGAGAATCAATAACACTATCTGAACTCTGAGTTCCTATAGATGCCAATCATTCTGAACTTCAATGGATAAAGTGAGATGCCAAAACTATTCAAGAGGCAAAAAGCTACAAGTCCCGCTCATCTGATTGGAGCTATATTTTATTGATAGTTTGGAATTTATAGTATATTCTCTTCTTTTTATCCTATTTGATTTTCAGTTGCTTGGGGACAAGCAACAATTTAAGTTTGGTGTTGTGATGAGCGGATAATTTATACGCTTTTTGGCATTGTTTTTAGTATGTTTTTAGTAGAATCTAGTTACTTTTAGGGATGTTTTCATTAGTTTTTATGTTAAATTCACATTTCTGGACTTTACTATGAGTTTGTGTGTTTTTCTGTGATTTCAGATATTTTCTGGCTGAAATTGAGGGACTTGAGCAAAAATCAGATTCAGAGGTTGAAGAAGGACTGCTGATGCTGTTGGATTCTGACCTCCCTGCACTCAAAATAGATTTTCTGGAGCTACAGAACTCAACATGGCGCGCTTCGAATTGCGTTGAAAAGTAGACATCCAGGGCTTTCCAGCAATATATAATAGTCCATACTTTGCCCAAGTTTAGACGACGCAAACTGGCGTTCAACGCCAGCTCTCTGCCCAATTCTGGCGTCTAGCGCCAGAAACAAGTTGCAAAGTGGAGTTCAACGCCCAAACTGGCACAAAAGCTGGCGTTCAACTCCAAGAATGACCTCTCCACGTGTATACTTCAAGCTCAGCCCAAGAACACACCAAGTGGGCCCGGAAGTGGATTTATGCATCAATTACTTACTTCTGTAAACCCTAGTAGCTAGTTTATTATAAATAGGACTTTTTACTATTGTATTAGATATCTTTGGATTATCTTTTGATCTATTGATCACGTTTGGGGGCTGGCCATTCGGCCATGCCTGGACCTTCATTACTTATGTATTTTCAACGGTAGAGTTTCTGCACTCCATAGATTAAGGTGTGGAGCTCTGCTGTTCCTCAAAGATTAATGCAAAGTACTACTGTTTTCTATTCAATTCATCTTATTTCGCTTCTAAGATATTCATTCGCACTTCAACCTGAATGTGATGAACGTGACAATCATCATCATTCCCTATGAACGCGTGCCTGACAACCACTTCCGTTCTACATTAGATTGAATGAGTATCTCTTAGATCTCTTAATCAGAATCTTCGTGGTATAAGCTAGATTGATGGCGGCATTCATGAGAGTCCGGAAAGTCTAAACCTTGTCCGTGGTATTCCGAGTAGGACTCTGGGATTGAATGACTGTGACAAACTCCAAACTCGCGACTGCTGGGCGTAGTGACAGACGCAAAAGGATAGTAAATTCTATTCCAGTATGATCGAGAACCTCCAAGATGATTAGCCATGCAGTGACAGCGCATCGGACCATTTTCACAGAGAGGAATAGGATGCAACCAACGACAAGGGTGATGCCTCCAGATGATTAGCCGTGCTGTGACAGAGCATTTGAACCATTTTCTCGAGAGGATTGAAAGTAGCCATTGGCACCGGTGACATCCTTACATAAAGCCAGCCATAGAAAGGAGTAAGATGGATTGGATGAAGACAGCAGGAAAGCAGAGGTTCAGAGGAATGAATGCATCTCCATACGCTTATCTGAAATTCTCACCAATGATTTACATAAGTATTTCTATCCTTATTTTAGTATTAATTTCAAAAACTCCATAACTATTTTATATCCGCCTGACTGAGATTTACAAGGTGACCATAGCTTGCTTCATACCAACAATCTCCGTGGGATCGACCCTTACTCACGTAAGGTTTATTACTTGGACGACCCAGTGCACTTGCTGGTTAGTTATGCGAAGTTGTGAAGATATGTTTAGACCATGGTTCTGTGCATCCGTTTTTGGTGCCATCGCCAGGGAATCAATTTCGAACAATAATTCACAACCTGAGTAACAATTTCGCATGTATTAAGAAGCAAGCGTGATAGCATGAAAAACAGTAGTATTTGCATTAATTCATGAAGAACAGCAGATCTCCTCACCCCCAACAATGAGGTTTAGAGACTCATACCATAGAAGATACAATATGAAACGTGTAAAATGTCATGAGGTACAAGATGAATCACTAAAAGTAGTTTTTATAGTAAACTGGTGACCTAGGGTTACAGAAAATGAGTAAGCTAGGGTGTTTAATGTAAAAATCCACTTTCGGGGCCCACTTGGTGTGTGCTTAGGCTGAGCATTGAAGCTTTCATGTATAGAGACTTTTCTTGGAGTTAAACGCCAGCTTTTGTGCCAGTTTGGGCGTTTAACTCCAGTTTTTATGCCAGTTCCGGCGTTAAACGCCAGAATTCTTGAGCTGACTTGGAACGCCTGTTTGGGCCATCAAATCTCAGGCAAAGTATGAACTATTATATATTGTTGGAAAACCCAGGATGTCTACTTTCCAACGCAATTGAGAGCGCGCCAATTGGGCTTCTGTAGCTCCAGAAAATCCACTTTGAGTGAAGGGAGGTCAGAATCCAATAGCATCTGCAGTCCTTTTTCAGCCTCTGAATCAGATTTTTGCTCAGGTCCCTCAATTTCAGCCAGAAAATACCTGAAATCACAGAAAAACACACAAACTCATAGTAAAGTCCAGAAAAGTGAATTTTAAATAAAAACTAATAAAAATATAATAAAAACTAATTAAAATATACTAAAAACATACTAAAAACAATGCCAAAAAGCGTATAAATTATCCGCTCGTCACAACACCAAACTTAAATTGTTGCTTGTCCCCAAGAAACTAAAAATCAAATAGGATAAAAAGAAGAGAATATACAATGAATTCTAAAAATATCTATGAAGATCAGTATTAATTATATGAGCGGTGCTTTTAGCTTTTTGCCTCTGAATAGTTTTGGCATCTCACTTTATCCTTTGAAGTTCAAAATGATTGGCTTCTATAGGAACTCAGAATCCAGATAGTGTTATTGATTCTCCTAGTTAAGTATGTTGATTCTTGAACACAGCTACTTTATGAGTCTTGACCGTGACCCTAAGCATTTTGTTTTCCAGTATTACCACCGAATACATAAATGCCACAAAAACATAACTGGGTGAACCTTTTCAGATTATGACTCAGCTTTGCTAGAGTCCCCAATTAGAGGTGTCCAGAGCTCTTAAGCACACTCTTTTTGCTTTTGGACCACGACTTTAACTGCTCAGTCTCAAGTTTTCACTTGACACCTTCACACCACAAGCACATGGTTAGGGACAGCTTGGTTCAGCTGCTTAGGCCGGGATTTTATTCTTGTGGCTCCTCCTATCCACTGATGCTCAAAGCCTTGGATCCTTTTTATTTTCCTTGCCTTTTGGTTTAAAGGGGTATTGGCTTTTTCTGCTTGCTTTTCTTTTTCTTTCTTTTTCTCCCTCTTTTCTCTTTTTTTTTTTGAAATTTTTTTTTGCTGCAAGCTTTCTATTCACTGCTTTTTCTTGCTTCAAGAATCAATTTTATGATTTTTCAGATCATCAGATAACATTTCTCCTTTTCCCATCATTCTTTCAAGAGCCAACAATTTTAACATTCATGAATCAACAAATTTAAAAATATGCACTATTCAAGCATTTATTCAGAAAAACAAAAGTATTGCCACCACATCAAAATGATTAATTTGTTTTAAAATTTGAAATTCATGCACTTCTTTTTCTTTTTCAATTGAAAACATTTTTCATTTAAGAGAGGTGATGGATTCATTTTCATAGCTCTAAGGCATAGACACTAAGACACTAGTGATCATGTAATAAAGACACAAACATAGATAAACATAAAGCATAAAAATTCAAAAAAATAGAAGATAAAGAACAAGGAGATTAAAGAACGGGTCCACCTTAGTGATGGCAGCTAGTTCTTCCTCTTGAAGATCTTATGGAGTGCTTGAGCTCCTCAATGTCTCTTCCTTGCCTTTGTTGCTCCTCTCTCATGACTCTTTGATCTTCTCTAATTTCATGAAGGAGGTCTACCCTTAGTTGTCCCTTATTGGAACTTAATTCTCCTAGGGAGGTGTTAATTTGCTCCCAATAGTTTTGTGGAGGAAAATGCATCCCTTGAGGAATCTCAGGGATTTCATGATGATAATTTTCCTCATGCTCTTGTTGAGGTCCATGAGTGGGCTCTCTTGTTTGCTCCATCCTTTTCTTAGTGATGGGCTTGTCCTCTTCAATGAGGAGTCTTGGCCACAACTTCATAGAAGTGGTCTCGATGGACCTTTGAGATGAATCTCTCCATCTCTCATGACTCGAAGGTGGAAGCAATTGCCTTTCCATTCTTCTTTCTAGAGGTTTCTCCGGCCTTAGGTGCCATAAATGGTTATGGAAAAACAAAAAAAAAGCTGAGCTTTTCCACACCAAACTTAAAAGGATTGCTCGTCCTCAAGCAAAAGAATAAAAAAAGGAGGAGAAGAAGAAGAGATGGATGAGATGGAGGTGTGTGAATTATTCGGCCAAGGGGGGTTTTAGGTGGTTATGATGTGGAAAAGGAAGGAGTGATGGTTTGAATTTGAGTGGGTGGGTGTAGGTGGTTTGTATGATGGTTTTGGAGGAGTAATGGAGGTGATTGGTGGAGGTTATTTGAGGAAAAGCATTATAAAAAAGTGTGAAGAAGTGAGAGAGTGAGTTGAGGTTGGTGGGGATCATGTGGGGTCCACACATCCTGAGGTGTCAAGGATTTCCCATCCCTGCACCAATTAGGCTTGCAAAACGCCCTTTGCTGCCAATCCTGGCGTTAAACGCCAGGTTACTGCCCATTTCTGGCATTTAACGCCGGCTTCTTGCCCTTTTCTGGCGTTAAACGCCAGTCTGGTGCCCATTTCTGGCGTTAAACGCCCAGAATGGTGCCAGACTGGGCGTTTAACGCCCATTCTGTTACCTTTACTGGCGTTTAAACGCCAGTAGGCTTCTCCTCCAGGGTGTGCTGTTTTTCATTCTGTTTTTCAGTTTGTTTTTGCTTTTTCAATTGTTTTTGTGACTTTCCATGATCATCAATCTACAGAAAAAATAAAATAACAATGGAAAATAGAAATTAACATAGATAAGTAAAATTGGGTTGCCTCCCAACAAGCGCTTCTTTAATGTCAGTAGCTTGACAGTGAGCTTTCATGGAGCCTCACAGATACTCAGAGCCTGATGATGGCCTCTTAACACCAAACTTAATGTTTGGTTGTGGCCTCCCAACACCAAACTTAGAGTTTGAATGTGGGGGTTTTATTTGACTCTGTATTGAGAGAAGCCTTTCATGCTTCTTCCCTTTCCTGTCTGCAAACCATGGTGCTTCCTGAACGGAAAAGAGTTGCTCATCCGAAAAGGTTTCAGAGGTCTCAGTAGGAGGGAGGGACGCCCCTGCTACTGGTTCTATCCGGGACAGGTGATCAGCTACCTGATTCTCTGTCCCTTTTCTGTCTCTTATTTCTATATCAAACTCTTGTAGAAGCAACACCCATCTTATGAGCCTGGGTTTTGAATCCTACTTTGGGAGTAGGTATTTAAGAGCATCATGGTTAGTATACACAATCACTTTTGAACCTACTAAATAGGATCTAAACTTGTCAATGGCATAAACCACTGCAAGTAACTCTTTTTCTGTGGTTGTGTAATTCTTCTGTGCATCATTTAAAACATGGCTAGCATAGTAAATGACGTGCAGAAGCTTGTTATGCCTCTGTCCCAACACTACACCAATGGCATGGTCACTGGCATCACATATTAGTTCGAATGGTAATGTCCAGTCTGGTGCAGAGATGACTGGTGCTGTGACCAGCTTAGCTTTCAGGGTTTCAAACGCTTGCAGACACTCTGTGTCAAATACAAATGGCGTGTCAGCAGCTAGCAGATTGCTCAGAGGTTTTGCAATTTTTGAAAAATCCTTTATAAACCTCCAGTAGAATCCTGCATGTCCCAGAAAGCTTCTGATTGCCTTTACATTGGCAGGTGGTGGTAATTTTTCAATTACTTCCACTTTAGCTTGATCCACCTCTATTCCCTTGCTTGAAATTTTATGCCCAAGGACAATTCCCTCAGTCACCATGAAGTGACATTTTTCCCAGTTTAAAACTAGGTTGGTCTCTTGGCATCTTTTTAGAATAAGTGCTAAATAGTCAAGACAGGAGCTGAATGAGTCTCCAAATACTGAAAAGTCATCCATGAAGACTTCCAGAATTTTTTCTACCATATCAGAGAAGATAGAGAGCATGCACCTCTGAAAGGTTGCAGGTGCATTGCATAGACCAAATGTCATCCTTCTGTAGGCAAATACTCCAGAAGGACATGTGAATGCTATTTTCTCTTGGTCCTGAGGATCCACTGCAATTTGATTGTAACCTGAATAGCCATCCAAAAAGCAGTAATATTCATGACCTTCTAGTCTCTCTAGCATCTGGTCTATGAATGGTAAAGGAAAGTGATCCTTTCGGGTGGCTGTATTGAGCTTTCTGTAGTCAATACACATACGCCACCCTGTAACTGTTCTTGTAGGAACCAGTTTATTCTTTTCATTATGAACCACTGTCATGCCTCCCTTCTTGGGGACAACGTGGACAGGGCTCACCCAGGGGCTATCAGAAATAGGATAAATAATCCCAGCCTCTAGTAACTTAGTGACCTCTTTCTGCACTACTTCCTTCATGGCTGGATTTAGCCGCCTTTGTGGTTGAACCACTGGCTAATGCCCTTAAGGTCACTTATGGACCACCCAAGAGCTATCTTGTGTGTCCTTAGCACTTGAATTAGTGCTTTCTCTTCCTGTGGATTTAAAGCAGAGGTTATGATCACTGGAAAAGTGTCACCCTCTCCCAAAAATTTTAAAAAAATTGACCACTAATTGTGTTTATTTTTTTAAAATTGAATTTACCGTGGGATAAATCCGACGGTAATTAAGTGGGAAAGAAAATAGTGAAGCACCAAAGTTACCAACAGAAATTTCCGTCGGTAATTAAATGGTTTTTAGGTAAAAAATTCATCGCAGAATCCGATAGTAACTACCGGCGAGCTTTCTACTGTTGGATTCATTCCGATGAAAAATCTATCGGTAAATATATTATCGGCAAATTATTTTTGTTATCCTGCTGGTAAATCCAACGTTATTCAGTATTTTTCTTATAATGGTGTATTTATTAAAATAAAAAATTAAAAACATTCTATTGATAATAATAGTTAAACCTTTTGATTTATTTACATAATTTTAGACTATTAACGAAAAATATTTTGTACAACAAAAACTCTAACTCTAGAAATGGTAATATGTTAAAAGAAATAATAATAACTTATCGAGTCGAATCAATTAAATTCTTCACCCAAATAGTTCATCGAAAAAAATTGAGTTATTGGGGTCTCGGAAAAATGATGGGTGACATGTTAGTTTTCAGATACGATATATTCATCTTAGTCATATGAACGTATTTGTTGTAAGACCCAAAACTTTTGAAAAGTTATTACGAACTAATTTTAAATTACATATATTTATTTGCAATTTTTAGTTCATAAATTATTTTATTGAAGATAATTAAAGGTAGTTTTGATTAATTGAATTTGAAATAAATTAAGATTTTTATCCAAACTCTATAATTTTAGATTATTTTCCTATTTACTATTTAAAGTTTTAGAAATTCAATAATGATGATGTTTGAAAATTTAAATTAGAATTTTATCTAATTTTCTAATTATTGAATTAATTCCTATATTTAAATTATAGAATTAGTAGTTGTAGAATAATAAGATTTTTATATGATAATATCTTTATAATTAAATACTTTATGTTTTGTTAATAAAGAAAATTAATTATATTGTATTATATTTTCAATTAGAGTATTTGAGTGAAAATCAAATAACAATTTAATACAACAAAAAATATTTTTAAAGTAATTTTAAGGATTCAATTAGTTTTCAAATTAAACCCCAAAATTTCCAATTCCAAATACAAACTCTAACCCTAATTAACACACATTTTTCCCTTTTCTAAGTGAACCCTAGCCACCCACACTCATCACCAACTCACACACACTACGCACACAACTCAGCACGCACAAACAAGACCCTCTTCCTCACCAAAACACACACACAAACACGGTTCTTTTGAGAGGGAAGAAAGAAAGAAAAGAAAGAAAAGGATGAGAGGAGAGGCACTACAAAAAAATGAAATATTTGTAACGAAAACTTTGTAACAAATTTAAAATTGTTACGAAAAAATATTTTTTTGTAACAAAAATTAGTAATTGTTACATAATAATAATATTTTGCAACAACAAGATAATTTGTTATAAAACGTTTTATTATTTTGTAACGACTTAATTTTTTTGTTACAAATTATGTTAACTTTTGTAACGAATTGCTATTTTGTTGCAAAAGTTTATAATATTTTGTAACAAAAGATGAAGTTGTCGCAAAAGTTTAAAATATTTTGTAATAAAATATCCATTTGTTTCAAAAACTCTAATTATTTTGTAACAAAAAATAAATTTGTCACAAAATTCAATATTATTTACAATAAGTTAATTGTTTGTCACAAAATACAAAAATTTTTGTAACTAAGAAAACTTATTTTAAAATGGTAAATTTTTAAGATAATTTTATTTTGTTTTAAAAATTTAATTTTTTAAAATATTATTTGTATTAATTAATTATTTTTTATAAAAATTAAAGAATAAATGATTAATTTTTAACAATAGTATATATTATTTTATACTTTTTTATAAAATTGATATATAATTTTTATTGATAATCTAGTCTTAAATGTTGAGTAAAAATTAATTTTTTAAATTAAAAAAATTAATTATTAAACATAAATAAAAATAGTTAAACATTAAAATAAAAACAAATGTAAAAAATAAAAATCCTAATTCTAATCTTCACTAATAAAAAGTAACCTATTTAAATTAGTTTTATGAATATTTAGAATTAAGTTAATTAATATTTTTGTGAATTTTATTATACTTGGTTATTTTATATAATTTGAAATTAAACTTTTGGTAATAGAAAAATAATGAAGAGTTAAATAATTTAAATTAAATAATTGATATTCGGATTTAAACGAGAGTTTATAAAGTATAATTAATAAGTTTTATTTTTTATAATTTAAATTAAAAATAATTATTAAAACACAACAATATGTTGATAAATTGTATTTTTAAATATTTTTAATGAAATGCATTTGATTTTAAAATCATTATTTCACTATTCAATTTTATTAAAATATCTATTTTATCTAATTTTCTTTATAAAAACTTAATCCTAACTTTAGATTTTCAAATCAGAAACTTTAATTCCCAATTACAAACTCTAACCCTAACTCCCGTTTTCCCTCTTATAAAAAAAAAAATTCTCCTTTCCCCTTTAACCTAACATGCACAAAACAAAGAGAAAAGAGAGAGGAATCGAAGGAGAGCTGCGCCAGGAGAAGGGAGAGAGGAGAAGAAGGGGATGTCACCGATGGAAAGGGAACTGCTGCTGCCGTCACACACCTCGCCATTGCCATCGATTTCGTCGGGAGAAGATGCGTGGATAATATAACATCCCAAATTTTTGGATAATTAAATTAATTATATTTGTTGAGAATTTTATTTTAAAAAAATTATTTTACTGAAAGTAAGTAAATAAAGCTTTATGATACTTTAAATTTAAAAATAATTAAGAGTTATATGTACTTTTTTTTATGATAATTGAAGTTTAAGTTAATCAGAAGTTTATTATAATCTTTATTATAATTGAATATTTCACGTAATTTTAGTTATTGAAAAATAAGAAAGAATTGTATAATTTAATTTAATTAACTTTTGTTATGAATAATTTTTTATTTGATTTGAGCTCCTTATTTTAGAAAATAATATGTCAAGAATGATTAAATTCATTTTATAAATATTGAGTTTAGGCTAATTAACATTCTTGTGTAATTTTATTATAATTGGTTATTTTATAATTTGAAAATAATAGAAAAATTATATAATTTAATCGAAGTAATTTCTATTATGAATGAGTTTTGTTCTATATTGTTAATTTGAACTCTTAAAAATTAATTTATTAGAAATATTTAGATGAATTTTTATAATACTTTAAGATTAAATTAATTAATATTTATGAATATTTTTTATTATAATTAGTTATTTTATAAATTGAAATTAAAGTTTCAGTGATAGAAAAATAATAAAAAATTATATCATTTATTTAAATAATTAATATCTTAAGTTTAAAATATATTTTATAAAATATGATTAATATGATTAATTTATAATTTAAATTAAAATAATTAATTAAACTTAGTAATATGATGATAAATGATATTTCTAAATATTTTTAATAGAGTATATTTAGTTTTAAAATTATTTTACTCTTCAATTTTATTAAAATATCTATTCATATCTATCTTTATTGGCTTATTCCTAATTTCCTTTATAAAATTCTAATTTTTACCTTAAATATCAAAATCCCCAAATTATTTAGCAATCCTAATTTCCCCAGTTCACTAACCCTAATCCCCCCTTTCTCCTTCAACGTAAACACACACACACAAAACATACCCACACGCCGAGCCAGAGGGAAAAACGGAGAAGAAAAGGGGAAGAGAGGATGGACGACACCGGCTGGGGGCTCATCGTCGTCGCCGTCGAGCATGAAGGGTGGAGAAGAGAGAGCCCGCATCTGAGAGAGAAGAGGAGATGCTGTCCGAGCTGCTGCCTCCATCGCTGCCAATCCGCCGCTGCCGCTTCTAGGACTCATCATGGGAAGCGTTGCCGTCACCGTCGTGCCCTAGTGCCGTCGATTGAAGCCACTGCCGTTGCCTGAGAAGAATCCGAAGAGAGAGAGGGAGCCCGCAGAGAGGAACACGAAGCAGGAGCTTTCGTGTTGCGCCGCCGATCTGTCACCATGCTGCTGGCCTATCGCCACCATCGAAGGTCCGTCGCCATCGCCGTGGATGTTTTCGCCGTCCAAACCATCATTGAAGGGAGCCTTGCCGCTGTATGCTAAGAGGAGGAGAAGCCATTGTTACTGATGTAGCAAACAGAACACGAAGAAGGGGGCAGCGGAGAGGGATGCTGCTGCCGAGACCATCACTGAGTTCCCCGCTGTCGTTGGAGCTGCTGACAAAGAGGTTGTCACCCTTGAAGCTCGCTGGAGAAGGAGCCACTGTCGGAAGAAGCTGCCGCTGCTGTGTGTAGAAGAAAGATGAGAATTGCAAGAATCAGGGGTAAGAAAAGGACACAATATTGTTGTTGCTGCTGCCGTGTTGCTGCCGAAGCCCTCTATTGTCGTGGGAGTTATTGTTCGATTCTCTTGATTGCTTTGTTAATGTGATATTGAGGTAGGAGATTTATTTTCAAAGTTAAACATTTTTAATTTCAGAATGCCTACAAAATTAATTGAATAATTGCAAATGGTTAATAATGGTTAAGAATAAATTGATTAATGTGAATAACTTGAAATGTGTTTGAAAATAGTTCAATATTGTGATTATTCTGAGTTATGATTGGAATTAGATGTGGTTGTGAATGGTGATTAAACTGGTATTACTTACTAAATTAAAATATGTTGAGTTAATTATTGAAAAAATATTGTATTGATAATTGATGAATTGAGTTTGAATTGTGACTGATTTTGTTGCTGTGAATGATTAACTGGTGAGATTGATTTTGGTTTGGGGATGTGAATGTTATCGGTATTTCTGATTGTTTGGAATTGCAGAGAACCTTGATTTTATTTGATTATGCTGAATTGGATGCCATAGGCTGGTTTGCTTAATGGTTGTGAATGGACTGAAACTCTAATCTTTGATGGATTTATATTGAGTTAGTTGTTGATGAGCTGGTTATTAGATATATTGTAATGGTAGTTGACTTGGTTGGTGACTGATTAAAAATTGGCTTTGGGAAATTAGTTATGAATTTTTAAAGTTAGAGTGGTTTACTTTTAAAGAATGATTGGGTGAAATTCTGGATTTAATTAATGAAAGGATGTTAGTGGTCAAATTGAATTATGATGAGTTAATTATTCGATAAAATGTATTTCAAAAAAGTTAGTTGTGGTGATTACTCTGTGGTTGTGAATTGTGCTTGAGTTATTGATAGTTGTAATGAATGATAGTTGTGATAGTTATTTGACCAGTGTTTTGCAAGTCCAATCTCTCGCGCTAAAGTTAGATGCTAGTGAAATTCAATTCTTAATTATGCTAATTCCGATCCTGAGTTTATTAATAAATCTTGGTGGTGTTTGATGTAGCAAACTGTTGAAATTATATGGCTTAGAGAGAAACCATTGGTTTACCTTGATTCGCTTAGAGAGATATCTCTATATCACTTTGAAGGCATGAAAAATGGTGTGACTACCTCTCTACTCAACTAAATCTATTTATTATTATTTTGTCAATTTTTTTGACATGGTTCTCAACCATTAAAAGCTGCATGATAATATCTTTTTGACATTATTGACTACCTACTATTGTTTGTGTCTAAGCTAAATCACTATGTTCATAATTTGGAGGCAGTGGATGTGAAGCGAATATAAATCAGTATGTTCATACCTTAAATGAAGGTCCTCAAATTAGAGGATACATTAACTTGTTTAGTAGATACAATGAACTGAATTTATTTATTGAATTTTTTAGTTGAATTTTGCTTGTGTAATAGATGTGCTCAAAGAAAAACTTGAAGAGCAACGAACACGGCAAGAGGAAGAATTAGCTCGAGTGAAAGCTCAATTTGAAGCTCAACAAGCCGTTGTGAACTCTTTCATAGCGCGCTTTGACAAGTAAAGAAACTAGACAATTAAAGGTACTCCTAAAATTGCTTATGGTTTTAATACATATTCATAGATGATTCATATATTATTAGTATAGTTTAATTGTATATGGATCTATTTATTGCATTTTACTTGTGTCATGGTTGATAAATGACAAATGTCCTATTATTTGGTTTGATAAATTTGATTGTGTATTGGTTGAAAAATAAATAATGAATTGGTTGTTTTTGTTGGAACCGTAGACGATGGAAATATTCAAGTTTTAGGGGAGGTTTTGCCAAAATATTTTGGAAAATTTTGAATAAAACTTAATGGAAAAAATTGTAATTGGTGTTATATCTTGTTTCTAATTTTTTGTTTCGGTTTTTCTCATTTGCAGGAGTGATGAAATGGTGACCACATGCTACCTTGAGGGCTCAAGAATATTTTGATTCATAGAGACACTAATCTATGTTAGAACTTTTAACTTTTGGTTGAACTTATGCAAGACATATAACTTCTAGAACTAATCAATGTACTCACTAATGTTATTTTGTTTTAAAACAATTTTAGCTAAAAGGATCTTGTTTGAATTATGTATGTTTTTGCATATTATATAGATGTAGACTTGCTTATTAAAATAGTTAATATATTAGTTAATTTAAAAAATAATTTAGTAAATTATGCATGCAATTTGTATTAAAAAAATTGTTACAAAATAATTAATTTGCTTTTGAAACTAAAGAAAAGAAACGTTACAAAATCATGTTATATTTTGTAACAAAATTTTATGATAGAAAAAATAAATTGTCACAAAAAATACCTTGAAAATAAAAATTTGTTACCACTTTTGTAACGGTTTTTGGTTTTTTGTATCAGCAAAATTTGTTACAAAATATCATCTTGAATTGTAACAGTTCCATTTTTTGTTTCAAAAACTTTTTGTAACGGGACATACTGCAACGGTGCATTCTTTTGTTACAAAAAACTTTTGTTTCAAAATTTTGATTTTTTGTAAATAGTTTTTTTGTTACAAATATTGCTTTTTCTTGTAGTGAGGAGAGCTGCGAGAAAGGGAGAAGGGGGAAGAGAGGGAGATGGCGCCAGTGGGCATCACTGCCACCGTCGTCGCCGCTGTGCCGTCAAGAGGGAGATCTGAGAGAGAGAGTGCGCAGTGAGTGATGCCAGGGCATTTTGGCCAATTTCACTGACCTTTTCTTTACTGTTTTAGGATAGTTTCATGCATTTTCTTAGTAAATAAGCAAGTTTTGGGTAGATATACACTTACACCTTGATTCAAGCAAACATTGTGAACTTTACATGATTTCATGAGAGTTTTGCATGGATTGAATGATAGAATGGATGATGCATGATCTCATGATTAAGAACCAAGCTTTGATGCACTTTATTTGCTTGATTTCAGGACAAAGGAAGCAAGGAAGTGCCACGTTAGTAGCCACGTTAGTCTAATTAACGTGACCACTAACGTGGAATGGGAGTAAGTTTGCAGCGTTAATGGAAAAAGTGATCACCAATAACGCCTTCAAAAGCCATCATAGCCCACATTAGTTGCCACGTTAATTACATTAACGTGGAAGCTAACGTGGAGAAAAAGGGGAGCTCGAATGTTAGTGGTAAAAGTGAATACCACTAACGTTCCAAAAGGGCACACTTGGCCACGTTAAGAGTCACGTTAATCCAATTAACGTGAACTCTAACGTGGGAGGAGCAAGGAATCGCCAATGTTAGTGACACTCACCTTTGTCGCTAACGTTGGACTAAGCCAATATTGTCCACGTTAGTGGTCACGTTAAGACCACTAACGTGAAGGATAACGTGGAGCAAGAATTGATAGGCCAACGTTAGTGACACACACCTTTGTCACTAATGTTGGAGATGGCAATCACCACCACGTTAGTGATCACGTTAATTCAATTAACGTGAGGCACTAACGTGGGAAGAATGGGCGTTTGAAGCATTAGTCAAAGGTGAGTGTCACTAACGCTCTTGAAACTTGGGCATACCCACGTTAAGGGCCACGTTAGTTACACTAACGTGGATCACTAACGTGGGAAAAAGAAGCAAGGAGCAACGTTATTGGAAAAGGTGAATGCCAATAACGTTTATGAAGGACCAAGAGCCAATGTTAGTGGTCACGTTAGTGCCACTAACATTGAAGTTAACGTGGGTTAATTAGGTCTGGAGCGTTAGTGAAAAAGGTTATCGTCACTAACGTTTTCGAACCCAAATTTACACTTAATGTTAACGCCACTAACGTCCTAACTAACTTGCTACCATGCCTGATTCACTTTCTCTCTGCAAGCAAAGCTAAGCCCAATGAAGAATGTAACTGCTTCAACTAAAGATCAAAGGCCCATATCCAAGACTTGAAGAGCCAACTAGAAGATCAGAAGAGTAGTATATATATGAGTAGTTTTGAACTAGATAGGAGCTGGACATTTTGGAGAACTATACTCTGTATATTTTACCTTCTCTGCAACTTCTAGATTTAATTTCAGAATGTAGTTTTCATTTTCGCTTTCCATTTCTAGAGCTATGAACAACTAAACCTCTTTTCATTGGGTTAGGGAGCTCTGTTGTAATTTGATAGATCAATAATAGTTTTCATTATTCTTCTTCTTTCTTTTCTCTTGATTTTACTAGAAAGCTTTCAATCTTCATCCAATTGGGTAGTTGTCTTGGAAAAGAAGCTATTCATACTTGGATCTCTTCGGAACCTTGGAAGAGAAATGAGGAGATCATGCTAGAAATGCTTTTTCATGCTGAACCAAATTGGGGTTTGGATGGATATAGTGACATATAATCCTACCAACACTTTGATTTGGGAATGCATGTGGTATAATCAGTGACCAAACTTCATCTCTTCCCATGAGCAATTAAATCAAGGAATTGGGCAATTGTTCAAGCTTAGAGAGATTGGGTTGCCAAGGAATTGGAATCCAATCACTTAAGATTTCCAAGGAGATCAATGAATGCATTGATTGAGGAAGAGATGAAAATGAACTTGATCCGGAGAATGCAACATCTCCTAAGCCCAATGAATCCCCCATTTCTGATCTTACCCATTCTCTTTATTTTCTGCCATTTACTTTTCTGCTCATCTCCCCAAATCCCCATTTAAGATTCTGCAATTTACTTTATGCCATTTACATTCCGCCATTTATTTCCAGCACTTATATTTTCTGTTATTTACTTTCCCTCTATTTAATTTTCTACAATTCCTCAAATCAATTTCTGCTTAGCTCAACTAGAACATTCCTCTGATTAAAGTTGCTTGACCAATCAATCCCTGTGGGATTCGACCTCACTCTATTGTGAGTTTTTACTTGACGACAATTCGGTATACTTGCCGAAGGAAATTTTGTTGAGAGACAAGTTTCCGTGCATCAAATTTATGGCACCGTTGTCGGGGATTGATTTTGTATCGACAATGATTAAATTGGAGGATAACGAGATTCAGCATTTTTCTTTTGTTTTGTTTTAATTCCATTTGAGTGATTTACTTTCAGTTTTACTTATCTTCTTTCCTTTACCCCTTACCCGTTTGTTGAGTTTTCATCATTAATTACAAGTCAGTTAACCATCCCACTAACTGTTTGATATATTGCATCACTCACACTAACAGCATTTCCAACAAGAGTAATTTCTCGATTCAATTTCTCTCTTGCTTTTTGCCTTATTGGTTGTATGACAGGTAGAAGAAGCGGGGCTTCAACTTCCTTTGATTCTGAACCTGAGAGGACCTTCCTTAGATTAAGGAGGGAAGCAAGAGGAAAGAGAGTCGTTGGTGCTGAGGAGGAGGAAGAGTACTTTGAACCAGACTTGGAGGAGAATATGGAGAACCACCATCAAGAAGAGGCTCACAACCATGGCAGAGAAGGTCCAGTAAATCATGCTGGGTAAGAGAGAAGAGTTCTAGGCTCTTATATCAATCCAAACCCAGGAAACTGTGGAAGTAGCATCCAAAAACCCACCATACATGCCAATAACTTTGAACTAAAGCGCCAGCTCATCACCCTAGTCCAGAACAACTGTGCATTCGGAGGAAGTGCCCAAGAAGACCCCAATCAACATCTCACCACTTTCCTAAGGATATGTGATACTGTGAAGTCTAATGGTGTTCATCCTGACGCTTATAGACTGCTTCTGTTTCCCTTTTCACTTAAGGATAAAGCAGCTAAATGGCTGGAATCCTTCCCAAAGGAGAGTCTGACAACCTGGGAAGAGGTGGTGAACAAATTCTTGGTGAGATTCTACCCTCCTCAAAGAATTAACAGGTTGAGAGCTGAGGTACAAACCTTCAGGCAACAAGATGGTGAAACTCTCTATAAAGCATGGGAGAGGTTTAAGGACTTGACAAGAAGGTGCCCGCCAGATATGTTCAATGAATGGGTACAGTTACACATTTTCTATGAGGGTCTTTCTTATGAATCAAAGAAGGTAGTACCACTCATCTGGGGGATCTCTGAACAAGAAGAAGACCATTGAAGAAGCCATAGATGTCATTGAGACTGTAGCTGAGAATGATTACTTCTATGCTTCTGAAAGGGGCAACACTAGAGGAGTGATGAAGCTAAACAACATGGACGCGCTGCTGGCTCAAAACAAGATGATCACCAAGCAGCTGGCTGACCTTACCAAGAAGATGGAAAGAAACCAGGTGGCAGCAGTCACCACCTCATCAGCAGCTCAAGAAGGAGTGAATGCAGAGGATGAGGGTGACCAGGAGCAGGCCAACTACATTGGGAACTCACCTAGGTAGACCCATGATCCATACTCCAAAACTTATAATCCTGGTTGGAGGAACCACCCAAACTTTGGGTGGGAAAATCAACAAGATCAAGGCCAATATCAGAGACGTCACAACCCCAACAACAATGCAATTCACCAACATTCCACACAGAGATCATATCAGCACCCACCTAACAATACCTCTCAACATTCATACCAAAACCAAAATGGCCATTCTCACCACTCCGACCTCAACTCACCATCACCATCCGAAGATAGACTCTCAAGGATTGAGACTCTACTTGAACGTATATGCAAAGAAGTTCAGGACAGTAAAATGTTCCAAGAGGAAGTGTGATCCAATATGCAGAATCAAGATGCTGCCATCAAGAAACTTGAAACATAAATTGGCTACCTATTTAAGCAAGTTCCCAGCCACAACCTTTGCAGCAACACTGATTCAAACCCAAGGGAGGAGTGTCAGGCTATCACCCTCAGAAGTGGAAAGGAATTGAAGGAAATCTCCAAGAAACCACAAGAAAAGGACTCGAATGAAAAGGAAAAGGAACAAGATGAAGTTCAAGTTCCCACTTCCAATTCACATCAAGAAGGAGAAGTGCTGAAGCTATACGTTCCAAAAGTCCCATACCCTCAGCAATTGAAGAAGAAGGGGGATGACAGCCAATTCTCAATATTTTTAGAAATCTTCAAGAAACTACAGATTAACATACCCTTTGCTAAATCAATAGAGCAAATGCCGCTCTATGCCAAGTTCTTGAAGGAATTGATGACCAAGAAGAGAATTTGGAAGAACAACGAGACTGTGATACTAACCGAAGAATGTAGTGCCATCATTCAGTACAAACTACCCCAGAAATTGAAGAATCCTGGGAGCTTCCAGATTCCTTGTATTATAGGGGAAATCACAGTAGAAAAGGCTCTATGTGATTTAGGAGCCAGCATAAATCTGATGTCCGTAGCAATGATGAGAAAAATGAGGATTGAGGAGGCCAAGCCAACAAAAATGGCCCTACAACTGGCAGACCGATCATTCAAGTTTCCCCATGGCATAGTAGAAGACTTGTTGGTGAAGGTAGGAGACTTTATCTTCCCAGCAGATTTTGTAGTGTTGGATATGAAGGAAGGGGCCAAGGCTTCTATCATCTTGAGAAGACCATTCTTAGCCACTGCCGGAGCTATCAATGATGTCCAAAAGTGTGAACTTACCCTTAGACTACACAATGAGA
Organism: Arachis ipaensis; assembly: GCF_059453495.1. Taxonomy (NCBI): domain Eukaryota; kingdom Viridiplantae; phylum Streptophyta; class Magnoliopsida; order Fabales; family Fabaceae; genus Arachis; species Arachis ipaensis. Next base: position 41,341,288 of record NC_142439.1, read on the forward strand.
AGATGATATTCAATGTGTTCAAGGCCATGAGTTACCCACAAGAACCATTGGGAGAATGTATGAGGTTGGATTCACTGGAAGATGCAGTACAAGAGACTTTTGAAGAAGAAGAACTTGAGGGGTTAACAGAAGAAGAGGAATCAGCATCAAGCAAAGAGGCTGCAACAACTGAGATTCATGTTCAGGGCACACTAGAGGAGGAGAATGAAAGAAAAGAAGCACCCAAACTTGAACTAAAGGCACTGCCGCCCACTCTCAAATATGCATATTTAGGAGAGAATGAAAGTTACCCAGTGATCATAAATTCAACCCTCAGCCAAGAACAAGAGGAGGAACTACTCCAAGTATTACAAAAGCATAAGGATGCCATTGGATGGACCCTCACTGACTTGAAAGGAATCAGTTCGGCCATATGCATGCATAAGATACTGTTGGAAGATGATGCCAAACCCTCCATCCAACCCCAAAGGAGGCTGAATCCAGTCATGAAAGAAGTGGTACAGAAGGAAGTCATGAAGCTATGGCAGGGAGGGGTAATCTACCCAATTTCGGATAGCCCATGGGTTAGCTCCGTCCAAGTGGTCCCCAAGAAAGGAGGAATCACTATAGTACCCAATGAAAGAAACGAACTCATCCCTACAAGAACGGTCACAGGATGGAGGATGTGCATTGACTATAGAAAACTCAATGAAGCTACAAGAAAAGATCACTTCCCACTCTCCTCCATGGATCAGATGCTGGAAAGACTTGTAGGACACACATATTACTGTTTTCTCGATGGTTACTCAGGATATAATCAAATAGTGGCTGATCCGAGAGACCAGGAGAAAAAGTCATTTACTTGCCTATATGGAGTGTTTGCATACAGGCGCATGCCATTTGGGCTATGTAATGCTCCTTCAACGTTTCAACGCTGCATGCTTTCTATCTTCTCAGATATGATAGAGAAATTCATTAAAGTCTTTATGGATGACTTTTCAGTATTCGGGGATTCCTTTCCTAATTACCTAAATCACTTTGCCTTGGTATTAAAAAGATGTCAAGAGACCAATCTGGTCTTGAATTAGAAAAAATGCCACTTTATGGTGATAGGAGGAATAGTCCTTGGCCATAAGGTTTCTAACCAAGGCATTGAGGTAGACAGAGCTAAGGTGGAACTCATTGAAAAATTACCCCCACCAAGTGATGTCAAGGAAATTTGGAGTTTTTTAGGGCATGCTGGCTTTTACAGAAGGTTTATCCGATACACCATTTGTCTTTGATGAAAAGTGCATGCTAGTATTGGAAAACTTGAAAAAGAGGCTGTCCTCCGCCGCTATCATTTACCCACCTGATTGGAACTTACCATTTGAACTGATGTGCGATGCATCTGATTTTGCAGTTGGGGTAGTGTTAGGACAGAGGAAAGATAATTTGGTCCATGTGATATACTATGCCAGCAAAGTCCTCAATGACACTCAAAGGAACTATACCACTACTAAAAAGGAGTTGTTGGCAATAGTTTTTGCATTTGACAAGTTTAGATCATACCTCATTGGAGCCAAAGTGATTGTTTTCACAGATCACACAGCACTTAAATATTTGTTTGCCAAGCAAGAATCAAAACCAAGATTGATAAGATGGATCTTGTTGTTGCAGAAATTCAATATTGAGATTAGAGACAAGAAAGGAGTGGAGAACAAGGTAGCCGATCACATATCCAGAATCCCTCATGACAAAGGTGGAACACATGATGCAAGTGTAAATGAGTTCTTCCCAGATGAGCAGTTAATGATGGTTCACAAAGCACCCTGGTTTGCAGATATTGCCAATTTCAAGACAACTGGGACTCTGCCTCCAAAGATCAACAAACATCAAACAAGAAAACTCACTAATGATGCTAAATATTTTGTCTGGGATGAGCCATATCTCTTCAAGAAGTGTTCAGATGGAATACTGAGAAAATATGTTTCAGAAGAAGGGGGACGAGAGGTCCTATGGAACTGCCATGGCTTGTGCTATGGAGGCTATTTTGGAGGGGAAAGAACTGCAGCCAAGGTGCTACAAAGTAGATTTTTTTGGCCCACCCTTTTCAAGGATGCCAAAGAACTAGTAAAGATCTGCAATGAATGCCAAAGAGCTGGAAACATACCCAAAAGAAATGAGATGCCACATAATTTTATCTTAGAGCTGGAACTGTTTGATGTGTGGGGAATCGATTTCATGGGACCATTCCCAACCTCATATTCAAACAAATATATCTTAGTGGCAGTGGATTACGTATCCAAGTGGGTAGAAGCGATTGCAACCCCAACAAATGATAACAAGGTGGTCATGAATTTTCTCAGAAAGAATATCTTTAGCCGGTTCGGAGTCCCACGAGCTCTCATCAGTGATGGAGGGAGCCATTTTTGCAACAGACCATTAGAAGCTCTTCTCCTAAGATACGGGGTAAAACACAAGGTTGCAACACCCTACCACCCCCAAACAAGTGGACAAACCGAGATATCTAACTGATTATGGAAAAGACTGTGGGAGCATCAAGAAAGGACTGGTCGAAGAAGCTAGATGATGCTCTTTGGGCATACAAAACGGTATTCAAAACACCAATCGGGATGTCCCCGTATCAATTGGTGTATGAAAAGGCCTGTCATTTACCATTGGAGCTGGAACACAAAGCCCTCTGGGGTCTCAAGCTACTAAATTTTGATAGCATCGCTGCTGGTGAAAAAAAGAGTCTTGCAGCTGCAGGAACTGGAGGAGTTTAGGTCTCAAGCATATGAAAATGGCAAGATCTATAAGGAAAAGGCGAAGAGAAGGCACGACCTCAATCTGACACCCAGGAGCTTTGAAAAAGGACAGCAAGTGCTCCTCTACAACTCCAAATTGAGACTTTTCCCTGGGAAACTCAAATCAAGGTGGTCAGGACCCTTTCTTGTCACAAAGGTCTCCCCGTATGGACACATAGAAATCATGGAGGAAAGTTCAAAGAGGACTTTCACTGTGAACGGACAAAGGCTCAAACACTACATGGGCAACATGGGGGAAAACCCCAAAATAAAGTATCATCTCAACTAATGGAGAAATCGTCGAGCTAGCGACGCTAAAAGAGCGCTTCATTGGGAGGCAACCCAACCTAAGGTAGTTTCCTTTTCATGATCATTTCAATAAAAGTTACAAGTAGTTTTCCTTGTATTGTGAGGAGCTAAGTTTGGTGTTGCACACCAAAATAATCCAGGAGTGAATATGTAATTCTAAGTTTGGTGTTTCACCAAAGATTTCAGTTAGAATCACACTACACCTCTTCAATGACAAGTTGCTAGCCCCAACCAATAAGGGAAACCACTTAACAATGGTTTAGTTTCTAGTTCATAGTCGTTTTCTCAATAAAAGCACATGAGATTCTCTGCATGTATTCAATCTGTTGCACTAGGCAAGGAACTAAGTTTGGTGGTTCACACACCAAATTAAGTTCAGAAATCCATAAGCATACATGCATGCTAACTATTTCTCAAGTTCTTTGGGAACAAGCAACTTCCAATAACTTTGCAGGAATTCAATCAATCTTCTGGAAAAATGATGCACCATCATCCAAGGAGACGAAGAAGGATGCAAAAGCTATGGATAATGACAATAAAGGGAGAGCTAGAAGTCACCACCAAAAGGTTGTGTTGTTACTTAATTCCATCTGCTTTGGAATATTCAAATTGGAAGTCTGAATGTAACCCTGTTTAAGTTACTAGAATTTAGTGTTTATTTTCTTTGCCTAAGTCTATGTGTGCTGGTCCAAGTTCTCTGTTTTTATTTTCATCCTGCTTAAATGTATGCTTATCCTTTAAGTTAAATAAAAGAAAATGTTATGAAAAAAAAACCAGAGTGGAGTTCATATTGTGAAGTAAGTCCTCAAGGTTTGTGGTGTGGTAATAGATTAGCTAAGTTGGATCACCTATAAGGTATAAGGGCACTCATGTGTATTGAATTACATGCTTGAAGCACATTCTATGAGACTAGCTAAACAACAAGATCCTAATAAGAAAAAGAAAAAGAACAATAAGAGTTTGAAAAAGAAAGAAAAATAATAAGAAATAAGGCTAGGCACTAAGGGTTTAAATCTTGAGGGATGTGTCTGTGGTGATCCTGTGCAAAGGATCTACTTGGATGAATAAGTTCTCCTGAGTGCCTCATCACTTGGTAACTTGGGTTAACTGACCCGGGATTTTCAACTGAAAATCCACTATCAAGAGCAACCTTGCTACAGAACATTTAGTGATCCAAAGAGATGCTGGACACCAAGACCTCAAGTAAAAGAAAATAATAAACCATATGCCTGTGGTGTGCATGTATGGGGAGAGAGACTTGAGGGAGTAAGTCCTTAGGGGTGTTTCAACACCTAGCACCTTGAACCAACTGGTTCAGGAGTGTTGGCTGAAAGCTTATTTTAAAGAGTTGTCCCCTCACAGAACACTTAGCCTAAGAATGCAATAAACCCTGAAAAGAAAGGGATATCAAGGAATAAAGATCTTGTAGGATGCAATCAAGCAAATATTCAAGAGCATGATAAGGACCTAGAAACCAGTAAAGGAATGAACCTAAGTTGCTATGCATGAAACCCCATAAACCAAGAACTTCACTTCTATAATAAGAACTTGTTTCTCTTGTTCTTTCATTCATCATTCCTATGTTTCAGTACTTGCTTAGGGACAAGCAAGCTTTAAGTTTGGTGTTGTGATGCCAGGGCATTTTGGCCAGTTTTACTGACCTTTTCTTTACTATTTTAGGGTAGTTTCATGCATTTTCTTAGTAAATAAGCAAGTTTTGGCTAGATATACACTTACACCTTGATTCAAGCAAATATTGTGAACTTTACACCATTTCATGAGAGTTTTGCATGGATTGAATGATAGAATGGATGATGCATGATCTCATGATTAAGAACCAAGCTTTGATGCACTTTATTTGCTTGATTTCAGGACAAAGGAAGCAAGGAAGAGCCACGTTAGTAGCCACGTTAGTCTAATTAACGTGGCTAATAAGCAACTCAGTAAGCTTTGAACATCACTTCTATATTAACGTTATCGGATTTCTTATAACTTATAATATTTATATAAAAAATTTCTATTAATTAGTTTATAACTGATTTTTAAACATCGGGTTAAGATTGATCTAAACCAACTCAGTATGTATACGACTCACCATGCCAACTATGAAACAACTTATTAGAAACACAAGACAGCCAATCCGAAATGTCACAAAAAAAAATATAATATATTATTATCAAACTTTTCCTTGCGTTGGATTTTTGTAGTTTTTTATCTTTTATATGTTTTCGTATATGCCTTATTGTGATTAGTTCGCAATAAGTTTCTTCCTTTTTTCTTTCTTTTTTCCCTTTATGGTTCTTTCTTTATTTTCTAATTGGATTTTTTGCGGTAGTGATTCTAACTTTATCAATATATAATCTTAATTACGATTGCTATAAAACAAGCTCGTATTTTATCTTCGTTACCCTTTCTTAATAATGAAAAAAAGATTCTTAATAATGAAAAAAAATTTGAAAAAATTGAGTCAACCGCTAGAACTACTACTACCGGTTAAAAAAAAAATTAGAGTTATTGTTCAAGTGAATTCAAATTGGAATTGAAACACAAATCAAATGTGGATTGATGTTTTGTTCGAAAACGAAAACTATGACAATCAAATTTTGATTGTTGTCTTGTAAGAAAAAAGATAATCTATAACGAAGAATCAATCTTTTTTTTATTGAGCCGTGCTTGTTCATTTTGATGACTTTATCATATGAATTCTATTTTATCATACAAATCCCTACTCTACTACCTTCCCGGAGTTCATTCTCCGGGGAATTCTTATTTTATGTTATGATTTCGTTGGCAATCATAAGAAGGCAATTCCCCTTTAAGATACCCATTTGTGCTACTATTTTACGATTAAGAAGCAATTGCCCCTTGTACATATTATACAATAAATTACTATACCTATTGTATTGTTTTTTTTTATTCTTACCAATTATTGCATTTATTCGATGGATCCACAAACCGCGAAACCCTCTTTTTTTCCTATCTCTATCCCTATTAGCCGAAACCAACGCTTTGATTTTCTGTTGACTAATAGTTCGAGTAAGTCTTGAATGAGCCCCCCGAAAGCTTGATGTAAATAAACGAATTTTTGTCCTACGTTTCCGAGCTATATATCCTCGTTTAATTCTGGTCATTGAGTAAATGATACTTTGATGAATAACAATTCGATTTTTTTCTTTCAGTTATTCTTTTTTCCTGCCCAGTCTATTAATAACAAAAATGGATTCTTCCAATGTATAAAGTAAGAATTTCAATGGCTTTTGCTACTATAACCTTCCTGACCACCATTTTTTGCTTTTTATTTAAAAGCGTTTAACCTATCCCCATCGTCTCACTGGCCGACCTTGACCCTTGTTATTTTGAGGTCATATCTAGTATTCAGAGTTTGCCTCGATTTGGTACCGCTCTCGCGGCCCGCACCGAAACAGTGCTTTACCCCTAGATGTCCAGTCAACTGCTGCGCCTCAATGCATTTCGGGGAGAACCAGCTAGCTCTGGGTTCGAGTGGCATTTCACCCCTAACCACAACTCATCCGCTGATTCTTCAACATCAGTCGGTTCGGACCTCCACTTAGTTTCACCCAAGCTTCATCCTGGTCATAGATAGATCACCCAGGTTCGGGTCCATAAGCAGTGACAATTGCCCTATGAAGACTTTGTGAAGGTCGTTCTAGCTATAGCTATATACGAAATTCTTAATAAATAATAAAATAAATTATTCCATTAATAACTTCATAGATTTATAGAATCGGTTACTATAACTAATTTACTAAATTACGCAAAAAACAAAAAACCCAGAAATATTAAGTGATTAGTCGATATTCAAAATAAAAGATTTAACAGACAATTGAAAAAATAGATGGTTGAATCAAAATAATTCCTTTCAAGTTCTATTTATTTTGAGGGCAATATGAATATTCTATTATGTTCCATCAACACATTAAAAAGATTATATGAGATATCTTCCGTGGAAGTAGGTAAGTTTTTTGTTTGAGTCTCTTCATTGCATAATCTAATTCGTTTTTGGAATATATCCAATGGCATAAATTCCTTATCTAGAACTTCCGCCCTGTTTAGAATTTCATTGCTTAGTTTTTTTTTTCTTCATTTTGAGAGTTCCAATAATTATTCAATTCATCATAGAAGATTTTTTCTCTTGTTAAAGGGTCTATTCTTTTTTCCATCATTTTTAGAAAAGTCGACAAATTGGGTGGAAAAAGATTATAGAAGTAAGGGGCTTTAAAAAAGATATAGATATATGGTATCTATCTATGTATATTGAATTGCGAATATAGAAATAATACAATTATTTCAGATTCGACAAAATCTGGATATCCGATATAGATGAAAGAAAGTAAATAAAATGGGTGGAAACATTTTTCAATAGCGGAATATATTTCTAATAAATTCTACAGTTCCGACATAATTCTAAAAAAAAAACATCTTAATGCGATTCTAATCGCAAGGAAAAAAAGGGGGTATGGCGAAATTGGTACACGCTACGGACTTAATTGGATATCATCACTATCATCAATATCGTCACTATCATCAATATCGTCACTATCATCAAAAAGAAAACTCTTAGGCTTGTTATCCAGGAACTTGTTCAGAAATACTGTAATGAAAGGAACATAGGAGTTTGTCGCTAGGTATTTGACCAAATAGGATCGTCCAGTTCCTATAGAACCTATCACTAAAATACCCCTGGGGGGGGGGGGTAGGGCTAAGCGGAGCGAAAAGGGTTTCCCATGAGATGGGAAATGAAAACTATTAGCCCCACAGGGGGTTTGTGAATAAGTGATTGTCTGATAATGAGCAAGGAATATCCGTCTTTCTGCTAAACAGGATGTATTGAACTCATAATTCATTAGATAAATAAAGAAAACATTTAATCATTCCATACCAATAAGAAAACAGGATGTATTGCACTTTATTTGCTTGTTTTATCTTGTTTTATAGAAAACATTTAGATTGGATGCTAATAAATAAAGAAATATTAAATCATTCCATACCGAATGAAGATTTTATTAAGGCATATACGAATAACCCGTGGATCATACCAATCGAATTCCTTTTTTTCAATTTAGATATAAAAAAAGATGTTAGTGAAAATACAAAATTTACTGGAAGAAAAAAAAATAGTTTTTAGATCATCAAAAAAAAAAAAATTGGAATTCGAGTTAGAGACTCGAAATCAAGCAAAAGCGGAAGACACGAGTGGGGTGGATTTGGAATCATCTCTTTCAACCCAAGAAAAAGATATTGAAGCAGAGTCTACAGCATCAGGATTGGCCAGGAAAGAGGAAAAAAAAAAATACAAGAACAGAATGGAGGTCGAAATAAATCTCTTATTAACAAAGTTTTTTATTTTTCAATTGAATTGGAAGGGTTCCTTAAATCACAGAATAATGAATAATATCAAAATTTATTGTCTCCTGATTAGGTTGAAAAATAATATAAAAGAGATTGCTATAAGCTCTATTCAAAGAGGAGAACTCAATCTAGATCTTATGGCAAATCAAAAGAGTTTAAGTCTTACAGGATTGACGAAAAAAAATAAATTGATCGAAAAGGCAATGTTTATTGTGGAACCAATTCGTCTGTCTAGAGAAAAGGATGAACAATTTTATATATATCAAACCATAGTACTTTCATTGCTTCATAAGAGTAAGCGTCAAATTAAGAAAAGACCACTAACGTGGAATGGGAGTAAGTTTGCAGCGTTAATGGAAAAAGTGATCACCAATAACGCCTTCGAAAGCCATCATAGCCCACGTTAGTTTCCACGTTAATTACATTAATGTGGAAGCTAACATGGAGAAAAAGGGGAGCTCCAATGTTAGTGGTAAAAGTGAATACCACTAACGTTCCAAAAGGTCAAACTTGGCCACGTTAAGAGTCACGTTAATCCAATTAACGTGAACTCTAACGTGGGAGGAGCAAGGAATCACCAACGTTAGTGATACTCACCTTTGTCACTAACTTTGGACTAAGCCAATATTTCCCACGTTAGTGGTCACATTAAGACCACTAACGTGAAGGATAACGTGGGACAAGGAATGATAGGCCAACGTTAGTGACACACACCTTTGTCACTAACGTTGGAGATGGCAATCACCACCACATTAGTGGTCACGTTAATGCAATTAACATGAGGCACTAACATGGGAAGAAGGGGCATTTGAAGCGTTAGTGACAAAGGTGAGTGTCACTAATGCTCTCGAAACTTGGGCATACCCATGTTAAGGGCCACGTTAGTTACACTAACGTGGATCACTAACGTGGGAAAAAGAAGCAAGGAGCAACGTTATTGGAAAAGGGGACTGCCAATAATGTTTGCGAAGGACCAAGAGCCAACATTAGTGGTCACGTTAGTGCCACTAACGTTGAAGTTAACGTGGGTTAATTAGGTCTGGAGCGTTAGTGAAAAAGGTTATCGTCACTAACGTTTTCGAACCCAAATTTACACTTAACGTTAATGCCACTAACGTCCTAACTAACTTGCTACCATGCCTGATTCACTTTCTCTCTGCAAGCAAAGCTAAGCCCAATGAAGACTGTAACTGCTTCAACTAAAGATTAAAGGCCCATATCCAAGACTTGAAGAGCCAACTAGAAGATCAGAAGAGTAGTATATATAGGAGTAGTTTTGAACTAGATAGGAGCTGAACATTTTGGAGAACTAAACTCTGTATATTTTACTTTCTCTACAAGTTCTAGATTTAATTTCAGAATGTACTTTTCATTTTCGCTTTCCATTTCCAGAACTATGAACAACTAAACCCCTTTTCATTGGGTTAGGGAGCTCTGTTGTAATTTGATGGAACAATAATAGTTTTCATTCTTCTTATTTTTTCTTTTCTCTTGATTTTACTAGAAAGCTTTCAATCTTCATCCAATTGGGTAGTTGTCTTGAAAAAGAAGCTATTCATACCTGGATCTCTTTGGAACCTTGGAAGAGGAATGAGGAGATCATGCTAGAAATACTTTCTCATACTGGACCAAATTGGGGTTTGGATGGATATAGTGACATATAATCCTACCAACACTTTGATTTGGGAATGCATGTGGTATAATCAGTGACCAAACTTCATCTCTTCCTATGAGCAATTAAATCAAGGAATTGGGCAATTGTTCAAGCTTAGAGAGATTGGGTTGCCAAGGAATTGGAATCCAATCACTTAAGATTGCCAAGGAGATCAATGAATGCATTGATTGAGGAAGAGATGAAAATGAACTTGATCCGGAGAATGCAACATCTCCTAAGCCCAATGAATCCCCCATTTCTAATCTTACCCATTCTCTTTATTTTCTGCCATTTACTTTTCTGCTCATCTCCCCAAATCCCCATTTAAGATTCTGCAATTTACTTTATGCCATTTACATTCCACCATTTATTTTCAGCACTTATATTTTCTGTTATTTACTTTCCCGCCATTTAATTTTTTGCAATTCCTCAAATCAATTTCTGCTTAGCTCAACTAGAACATTCCTCTGATTAAAGTTGCTTGACCAATCAATCCCTGTGAGATTCGACCTCACTCTATTGTGAGTTTTTACTTGACGATAATTCAGTATACTTGCCGAATGAAATTTTGTTGAGAGACAAGTTTCTGTGCATCAGTGATGGAGCAGAGAAGCCGTGCCGCCGCTACACCACGCCTCGTCACCACTGCCGCACCATTCTCCATGCCGTCGCCGCCACTATTCCATCACGAGAGAAGGACGTGCGGAGGAGGGAACAGAACCGCGAGGGAGCTCAGGCACGGGGGGAGAAGATGCGCGCCTGATCCGTCAACGAACTATGTTGCCGTTCGTGTCGCCGGCGTTGCCTTCGTCAGAACCGCCGCTGTCGCTGCCAGCTTCCTTCTCCGTCGAGGCTGGTTATGGATGAGAGGGGACGAAGCTGCCTCTGCTACCAGAGAACGCTCTACCAGTAAGGGTTTCGAGTTTGGTCTTTGTTTCTTTTGAGATTCTGGAAGCTTTATTGTTGTTGCATGTTAGTTTCAGTTGCCATCGGCGGAGTCCAGTCGCCACTACTGCTTGAGGTGGCTGTTGGGGCTGCCGCTTGAGGTGGCTACCGGGGCTGCCGCCAAGCCAGTTCAAAGAAAGCCGCTGCTTTGTTTTGTTGGTTCAGTAAATTTTTCTATTTTGAAAACCCCTGTGTTAGTGTTTTCTTTCGTGTAATAAAGTCTTGCGATATTGATGTATTAGGAGTTAGTGACCGAGATTGCATGTTGTGTTTTAAAGCTGTTTATGCTGTTGCGAAAGTGTGCGGGGCTGCGATTTGAAGCTGCCGTTGAATTCAGGTCGAGACAAAGGGAATTCTGTGAGGCGTTTGGGTTATGGTTTCGACTTATCGAGGTAGGAGCATTTTTCAGAAAGCTAAACTTTATATTTTGGAGTTTCTATATATGGATATTTATGTGAGAAATGTATTTCAGTGATTGTATAAGTCCTATGCATTGTTTGATTGTCTTGGATGGATATGCATGCTTGTTTGATTGGATTATTGTTTGCTTTTGAAAAACGGACTGCTTTTGAAGTGTTTCTTTAAAGTTATTTCTTCTAAAGTTTTGAAATTGAGTTTAATCCGTTAGAGGTTGATTTGAGCTTGAGTTGGTTTTCTTGAAATATGAGAATAGTATGCACCTTTGGATTCAGCATGATTTTGAACTGATTTGGTTTTGAACTTGTTAAAGAGGGTTGCGGAATGGTTTGGTTAGGATCCAAAAAGGGTGGCAAAGTCCAAGTTTTAGAGGAGGTGCTGCCGAATTTTCTATAAAATCTGAAACTTTGTTTGAAATTTTATTTAGAAAGTTTGAACTTGAGAAGTCATATTATTTGATTTATTACGGAAATAGTATGTCCCGAATTTAATTTAATTGAGAAAAACATGTCTTGAATTCAATTTATTCAGAAAAAGAATTACTTTACAATTTTAAATCACTTAAGAAAAGTACTATGTCCTAAGGTCAATTTGATCTATAAAAAGAGTTTATGTTTTGAATTGGACTTAAGGAATTCGTTCAGAGGAGTTTTAATGAATTTATAAGAAAATGGAGTTTGATTGTCGTTTTATGATGTTTTTGGAAAAGGTTGAAAGAATTGGTTTTAAGAATAAAATTGAGATTGGTTTTGGATTTTTAACTTGGTTCGGAATTTTTAATTCACGTGATTTGGTTTTGATTTGGCTTAGAAACTTCCTTTGAATAACTCAAATTAAGGAAACAATGATTTTTGAGAATCTTCACTGAATTTATGGAAATGAGGTTGGTTTGTTTTTTCCCTAAAGTCTTGAGACCTTGCCGTGGATTTTAATTAATAACTTTTGATTTAAAGTGATTGAGAAAATGGTTTGAAAATGAATGATTTTGAGTAGTTCAGAAGAGATTTTGAATTTGACATGGTTTTGAAGTTGTTTGGGAGTTTTGGAAAGATGTTGCAAAAAGTGGCTTTGTTGAGAAAGGAAATTGATTTAAGAAAAAGTGGTTTTTTAATACGTTTGTTATTTGAAAGTAAGTGGGCTAATAATGATTAATGAAATAAGAATTTGAGCCTGATTGATTGTGGATATTACTGAGAATATGATGAGGGTTTCTGTCCTGGCAAGGATGGTGGTATAATTCCACTTACTTAGTGCGTAAACCATTGTGCAGGGATGGTGGTTTTATCCCGCCTGCAGTGAGGATGGTGGTTTTATCCTGCTCACGTATTGATAATTTTTTAGCAAGGTGGTGGTGTGATCCCGCTTGCATATTGTTTTATGTACCCAGTAAGGATGGTGGTTTAATCCCGCTTACTGTGGAGGCAAGGACGGTAGTTTAATCCCGCTTGCGTGTTTCGAGTAAGGATGGTGGTTTAATCCCGCTTGTTTATGGAACCTACGAATAAGGATGGTGGTTTAATCCCGCTTATCCGAGTGGGGTCTGGCAACATAACCGACGCGTGAGCTCATGGCCAGTAGGACAGCCATGCATCATTTGCATCTATGTGACATTGATTCGGTGTGTTTATTGTATATGTGGTTTGTCTATGTGAATAATTATTTTTATCTGCTAATTGCTATACTTGATGTAAATGCTTTGATTGTGTTTGAACCTCCTTACGTGTGTTTGTGACTGAAATTGGTTGAATTCATGGTGAATTGGCTGTGGATTGATTTGTTTGGGCCTAGGGCTGTGGTTGATTATAAGATGGGCCGAAGGCCGTGTTTGTTTTGAGTTTTTGGTTTAGAAAAGTATGAAAAACTAAACTGGTTCAGCATAGACTTAATGAACCTATGCTTGGAACAGATTGGTCATTCATGCTACCTAGGAAAAACTTTTAAAAAGGCTTTTGGATTTCTGAGAAATTAACATATTCCTCTTTCAGAAAGGATTTTGGATTTTGAATATTAAATCTTTGGTTTTGAAAAGATGCATAAGGCGGTTATTACTCACTGTATTTTAAAAACAGTTTTATTTCACGTATCCTATTATAGTAATTCTCTTATCCCATAGTGAGAACTAGCGAGGACGATGTTCTTACTCCCCTACATGTCTTTTCTTTTTAGGTTATGGACGATGAAGTTTGGAAGAGCCTATTTTATTTCCTTTTCTGTTTTAAACGATGTTTGTGTCGTATTAGTTACTTTTTTCCTCGCCTTTATCTTCACAAGTTTTAGAAGAGGGATAGGATTCTGATTATGTAATGCTTGTAAAATTTATTAAGATGTATATATATATATATATATGTATGTATCCTTTGTAAGTATTGACTTTTGTATGGATGTATGTTATTTATTAAAAAGTCTTTTGAGCGCTAATATGATTAAAGTTTTAAACAAACTCATATTTTAATATTAAATATTATAGGAGTCATCGTAATACCCGAACTATCAGAGTAGCGTAGCCGGAAGTGTGACATTTTGATAGTTAGGGTGGTACATTATGGTATCAGAGAGGTCTTTCCTATAGAGCCTGAGGAATGGACCGACTATGCTTCAATTGCATACTCTGAGCATCTGTCATGTAGTAGGTCTTGTTCGGATAACGAGAATTAGAGCTTTATGCACACTACGGTCTATTGATTAATGCCATTAGTCTGGCATTGCATAATTCTTTGTATTAAGTTTGGCCAGCTTAACACTAGTGAATTATGTATATGGAAGCACTAATGGGTTATCATAGATGATATACGAGTTATAGGAAATGCGAATCGCGAGTTTTGGGAACTGGTAGACGAATCCCCACACTCCGTATAGTGATACCAGCAAGTGCACTGGGTCATCCAAGTAATTGATGAATCCATATTTCATGGTATTTATTTGCTCTATTTGGGTGGATTTTATCAACTTTTCTTGCACTTATCCATTGAAATAGCACAGTTTCATGATTTCTTCCTAAAATGTGTTTGAAAGAGAAAACATGCTCTTTAGGCCTTTTAATTGCTAAATTTCATTCACTTTAATCCCATTTGATGCCTTGCTGTGTTTGCTAAGTGATTTCAGGTTTCCAAGGCAAGTATGGGTTGAAGAAGTGAGAAAAAGAGCATGCAAAATGGAAGAAACAATGGAGAAATGGAGTTTGGAAGATTCAGCGATCCGTGCGTGCGCACAAGCGACGCGTGCGCGCGCACAAGTGCGAGCTCGGCGATGCGTACGCGTGGAAGTGAATTTTGCTCGGCGACGCGTGCGAGTGACCCACGCGTACGCATGACCCGAGTCACATGAGCTCATTAATGTAAATCGCTGGGTGCGAATTTTGGCCCTTCAAAACCCAATCCAACTCATTTTTATGTTTTTAAGCTGTTTCAACCCCAATTCAAGTGGAAGCAAGGGGGCAATTAGGTTTAGCTTTTCTATGTTTTTCTCTTAGTTTTCTAGAGAGAGAATCTCCCCCTTCTCTCTAACATTAGGTTAGGTTTAGTTAATTTCTCTTTAATTTCTGTCTTTAATTCTTGTCTTAATGTAGTTTCATTTATTTTTTCATACTTTATTGTCTTACTTCTCTTAGTTCTTCTTCTTAATTTCTCTTTTATGTCACTTTTCATTTTATGAACACTCTTGTAATTCTTAATTTCCATTTAATGCAGTTTATGTTTTATGTTCATTTAATGCTTATTTTAGTTGCTGTTATCATTTTCTTACTTTTGGTAGTTAGATTTTATTTTTAATGCATTTTAATATTATTTTATTCTCATGCACACCAAGTGTTTGATAAAATACTTGGCTTAGTTTTTACATAGTTTTTCCTCACTCTTGGCTTGGAATTGAGGTCTTTGGTGCTCCTTGAGTCATTGATGTCCATTCTTGTTTGATATATTAGAGTAGTTAGTTGATTTGGTTTCCATTGACTCTAAGTCTCCCATTAATAGTGTTGACTAGGACTTTTGGATTGGGATTAACTATGCCTATTTGACTTATCCTCGATGTAGGGTTGACTAAGTAGGATTAACTCTTAATAATCATCATGTGTTTGTGGTCAATGACTAGGATCGGTAACCCTAGCTCTCAATTACATGCCAAGAGGTTTCTTGCATTTGAATTTTCCCTTTCCTTGCTTTACTTGCTTTGACTTTTAATTGTTTTCATTTAGTTTCTTGCTTGTTTATTTACTTGCTTTCATTCAATTTCTTGCATGTTAAGTTACTTTCTTGCTATTTGCATTCCTTGCTTTTCTTATAATTAATCTTCCCCAAAACTCTTCACCAATCACCTCAATCTCTCTTCCCTATCACCACCTCACCACTCACATCCATCCACTCTTTCCCATAAACCTACCTCATAAACTCCACCTACCTTCAAAATTCAAAATCAATTTCCCACCCAAACCCACCCTATATGGCCGAAACTTACCCCCCTCCCTTCCCTATATATAGCCCTCCATTCTTCCTCATTTTCACACAACACAACCCTCTCTTCCCCTTCTTGGCCGAATACACCTCTCCCTCCTCCCCTCCATATTTTTTTCTTCTTCTTCTACTATTCTTTTTTCTTTTGCTCGAGGGCGGGCAATATTCTAAGTTTGGTGTGGTAAAAGCATAGCTTTTTTGTTTTTCCATTACCATTGATGGCACCTAAGACCGGAGAATCCTCTAGAAAAGGAAAAGGAAAGACAAAAGCTTCCACCTCTGAGTCATGGGAGATGGAAAGATTCATCTCCAAAGCTCATCAATACCACTTCTATGATGTTGTGGCCAAGAAGAAGGTGATCCCCGAGGTCCCTTTCAAGCTTAAGAGAAATGAGTATCCGGAGATCCGACATGAAATCCAAAGAAGAGGTTGGGAAGTTCTAACAAACCCCATCCAACAAGTCGGCATCCTAATGGTTCAAGAGTTCTATGCCAATGCATGGATCACTAGGAAAAATAATCAAAGTAAGAACCCGAACCCAAAAAATTATTTTACCATGGTTCGGGGGAAATACTTAGATTTCAGTCCGGAAAACGTGAGGTTGGCGTTTAACTTGCCCATGATGCAAGGAGAAGCACGCCCCTACACTAGAAGGGTCAACTTTAATCAAAGGTTGGACCAAGTCCTCATGGACATATGTATGGAAGGAGCTCAATGGAAGATTGACTCCAAAGGCAAGCCGGTTCAACTAAGAAGACTGGACCTCAAGCCTGTGGCTAGAGGATCGTTAGAGTTCATCCAACGCTCCATCATCCCCACTAGCAACCGATCTGAAGTTACTGTGGATCGGGCCATCATGATTCATAGTATCATGATTGGAGAGGAAGTAGAAGTTCATGAAGTCATCTCCCTTGAACTCTACAAAATGGCCGAAAAGTCCTCCCACATTGCAAGGCTAGCTTTCCCTCATCTTATTTGCCATCTATGTTACTCAGCTGGAGCTTTCATAGAAGGAGACATTCCCATTGAGGAAGAGAAGCCCATCACTAAGAAAAGGATGGAGCAAGCAAGAGAGCCCATTCATGGATCTCAAGAAACGCATGAAGCTCATCACCATGAGATCCCGGAGATGCCTCAAATGCATCTTCCTCCACAAAACTATTGGGAGCAAATCAACACCTCCCTAGGAGAATTAAGTTCTAACATGGGACAACTAAGGGTGGAACATTAAGAGCACTCCATCATCCTTCATGAAATTAGAGAAGATCAAAAAGCAATGAGGGAGGAGCAACAAAGACAAGGAAGAGACATAGAAGAGCTCAAGGACATCATTGGTTCCTCAAGAAGGAAACGCCACCATCACTAAGGTGGACTCATTCCTTGTTCTTACATTCTCTATTTTTCGTTTTCTTTATGTTAAATGCTTATCTATGTTTGTGTCTTATTACATGATCATTAGTATTTAGTAACTATGTCTTAAAGTTATGAATGTCCTATGAATCCATCACCTCTCTTAAATGAAAAATGTTTTAATTCAAAAGAACAAGAAGTACATGAGTTTCGAATTTATCCCTGAACTTAGTTTAATTATATTGATGTGGTGACAATGCTTCTTGTTTTCTGAATGAATGCTTGAACAGTGCATATGTCTTTTGAAGTTGTTGTTTAAGAATGTTAAATATGTTAGCTCTTGAAAGAATGATGACAAGGAGACATGTTATTTGATAATCTGAAAAATCATAAAAATGATTCTTGAAGCAAGAAAAAGCAGTGAATATAAAAGCTAGCAAAAAAAAATGGAGAAAAAAAAATGGAAAAAGAAAAAGCAAACAGAAAAAGCCAAAAGCTCTTAAAACCAAGAGGCAAGAGCAAAAAGCAAATAACCCTTAAAACCAAAAGGCAAGGGTAAATAAAAAGGATCCCAAGGCTTTGAACATCAGTGGATAGGAGGGCCTAAAGGAATAAAATCCCGGTCTAAGCGGCTAAACCAAGCTATCCCTAACCATGTGCTTGTGGCGTGAAGGTGTCAAGTGAAAACTAGAGACTGAGCGGTTAAAGTCAAGGTCCAAAGCAAAAGAAGAGTGTGCTTAAGAACCCTGGACACCTCTAATTGGGGACTTTAGCAAAGCTGAGTCACAATCTGAAAAAGTTCACCCAGTTATGTGTCTGTGGCATTTATGTATCCGGTGGTAATACTGGAAAACAAAGTGCTTAGGGCCACGGCCAAGACTCATAAAGTAGCTGTGTTCAAGAATCAACATACTGAACTAGGAGAATCAATAACACTATCTGAACTCTGAGTTCCTATAGATGCCAATCATTCTGAACCTCAATGGATAAAGTGAGATACCAAAACTATTCAAGAGGCAAAAAGCTACAAGTCCCGCTCATCTGATTGGAGCTATGTTTCATTGATAGTTTGGAATTTATAGTATATTCTCTTCTTTTTATCCTATTTGATTTTTAGTTGCTTGGGGACAAGCAACAATTTAAGTTTGGTGTTGTGATAAGCGGATAATTTATACGCTTTTTGGCATTATTTTTAGTATGTTTTTAGTAGGATCTAGTTACTTTTAGGGATGTTTTTATTAGTTTTTATGTTAAATTCATATTTCTGGACTTTACTATGAGTTTGTGTGTTTTTCTGTGATTTCACGTATTTTCTGGCTGAAATTGAGGGACTTGAGAAAAAATCAGATTCAAAGGTTGAAGAAGGATTGCTGATGTTGTTGGATTCTGGCTTCCCTGCACTCAAAGTGGATTTTCTGGAGCTATAGAACTCAAAATGGCGCGCTTCTAATCGCGTTGGAAAGTAGACATCCAGGGCTTTCCAGCAATATATAATAGTCCATACTTTGGCCGAGTTTAGACGATGCAAAAGGACGTTGAACGCCAGTTCTACGCTGCAGTCTGGAGTTAAACGCCAGAAACACGTCACGAACCAGAGTTGAACGCCAAAAACACGTTACAACTTGGCGTTCAACTCCAAAAGAAGCCTCTGCACGTGGAAAAATAAAGCTCAGCCCAAGCACACACCAAGTGGGCCCCGAAACTGGATTTATGCATCAATTACTTAATTCTGTAAACCCTAGTAGCTAGTTTAGTATAAATAGGACTTTTTACTATTGTATTAGACATCTTGGGACGTCTGGTTCTTAGATCATGGGGGCTGGCCATTCGGCCAAGCCTGAACCTTTCACTTATGTATTTTCAAACGGTAGAGTTTCTACACTCCATAGATTAAGGTGTGGAGCTCTGCTGTTCCTCATGAATTAATGCAAAGTACTACTGTTTTTCTATTCAATTCAACTTATTCCGCTTCTAAGATATTCATTCGCACTTCAATATGAATGTGATGAACGTGACAATCATCATCATTCCGCCACGAATGCGTGCCTGACAACCACTTCCGTTCCACCTTAGATTGGATGAGTATCTCTTGGATCTCTTCATCAGAATCTTCGTGTTATAAGCTAGATTGATGGCGGCATTCATGAGAGTCCGGAAAGTCTAAACCTTGTCTGTGGTATTCCAAGTAGGAATCTGGGATTGAATGACTGTGACGAACTTCAAACTCGCGAGTGCTGGGCGTAGTGACAGACGCAAAAGGAGGGTGAATCCTATTCCAGTATGATCGAGAACCTCAGATGATTAGCCGTGATGTGACAGAGCATTTGGACCATTTTCACAAGAGGATGGGATGCAGCCATTGACCACGGTGATGCCTCCAGATGATTAGCCATGCAGTGACAGCGCATCGGACCATTTTCACAGAGAGGATGAAAAGTAGCCATTGATAATGGTGATGTCCTTACATAAAGCCAGCCATGGAAAGGAGTAGGACTGATTGGATGAAGACGGCAGGAAAGCAGAAGTTCAGAGGGACGAAAGCATCTCTATACGCTTATCTGAAATTCTCACCAATGATATACATAAGTATTTCTATCTTTATTTTCTGTTTATTTATTATTATTTTCGAAAACTCCATAACCATTTGATATCCGCCTGACTGAGATCTACAAGATGACCATAGCTTGCTTCATACCAACAATCTCCGTGGGATCGACCCTTACTCGCGTAAGGTTTATTACTTGGACGACCCAGTGCACTTGCTGGTTAGTTGTATCGAAGTTGTGAATGAAAAACGATTTATTAAGACGTGCGTACAGAGTTTTTGGCGCCGTTGCCTGAGATCACAATTTCGCATACCATTAATTCTTTTCAATAACTCTAATCAATTATGGATTTGACTTGGTTAAGATTGCTTTAGCCCTTATGTTCAAATATGTATTGTTTGAGTTTGATTTATTTTGACTAAGTAGTTGCACTCATGTAGATAGATTGCATGTAGGTAGTTTACTTGCATTGAATAATACCCCTTGTTTCCCTCTTGAGTATAGCATGAAGACATGCTATTATTTAAGTTTGGGGATGTGATGAATCCATATTTTATGGTATTTATTTGCTCTATTTGGGTGGATTTCATCAACTTTTCTTGCACTTATCCATTGAAATAGCATAGTTTCATGATTTCTTCCTAAAATGTGCTTGAAAGAGAAAACATGCTCTTTAGGCCTTTTAATTGCTAAATTTTATTCACTTTAATCCCATTTGATGCCTTGATGTGTTTGCTAAGTGATTTCAGGTTTCCAAGGCAAGTATGGGTTGAAGAAGTGAGAAAAAGAGCATGCAAAAGGGAAGAAACCATGAAGAAATGGAGTTTGGAAGATTCAGCGATCCGTGCGTGCGCATAAGCGACGCGTGCGCGTGCACAAGTGCGAGCTCGGTGACGCGTACGCATGACCCATGCGTACGTATGGAATTTCGCTCGGCGACGTGTGCACGTGACCCACGCTTACGCGTGACCCGAGTCACGTGAGCTCATTAATGCAAATCGCTTGGGGTGAATTTTGGGCCTCCAAAATCCAATCCAACTCATTTCTGAAGCTATTTCAACCTCAATTCAAGTGGAAGCAAGGGGGGACAATTAGGTTTAGCTTTTCTATATTTTTTCTTAGTTTTCTAGAGAGAGAAGCTCCCTCCTCTCTCTAGAATTAGGTTAGGTTTAGTTAATTTTTCTTTAATTTCTGTCTTTAATTCTTGTCTTAATGTAGTTTCATTTATGTTTTCATGTTTATTGTCTTACTTCTCTTAGTTCTTCTTCTTAATTTTTCTTTTATGTCACTTTTCATTTTATGAACACTCTTGTAATTCTTAATTTCTATTTAATGCAATTTATGTTTTATGTTCATTTAATGCTTATTTTAGTTGTTATTATCATTTTCTTGCTTTTCGTAGTTAGATTTTATTTTTAATATATTTTAATATTATTTTATTCTCATGCACACCAAGTGTTTGATAAAATGCTTGGCTTAGTTTTTACATAGTTTTTCCTCACTCTTGGCTTGGAATTGAGGACTTTGGTGCTCCTTGAATCATTGATGTCCATTCTTGTTTGATATATTAGAGTAGTTAGTTGATTTGGTTTCTATTGACTTTAAGTCTCCCATTAATAGTGTTGACTAGGACTTATGGATTGGGATCAACTATGCCTATTTGACTTATCCTTGATGTAGGGTTGACTAAGTAGGATTAACTCTTCATAATCATCATGTGTTTGTGGTTAATGGCTAGGATAGGTAACCTTAGCTCTCAATTACATGCCAAGAGGTTTCTTGCATTTGAATTTTCCCTTTCCTTGCTTTACTTGCTTTTACTTTTAATTGCTTTCATTTAGTTTCTTGCATGTTTATTTACTTGCTTTCATTCAATTTCTTGCATGTTAAGTTACTTTCTTGCTATTTACATTCCTTGCTTTTCTTGCAATCAATCATAGCCAATAATCTTAGCACTTCATTTGCAATTCCTAGGGAAGACAACCCGAGATTTCAAACTCCTGGTTTAAATTTGCTTTGAATTGTGACTATCTTTTGGATTGAAATTTGATGTTGATAGTTAGTTTTTGATTTGGTTATTAAAATCAGAAGAGTTGGCTTAATTTGTATTTGTGAGATCTAAACTAAGTTGACATGAAAGGAATAAAAGTGTATAAAATACTTTGTAAATTAAATAGAATCAGTAATAGGAATATGGTTAAGGATTGGAGTTGCTTTGTCTTTATAAATTTACTCTGGTATTACTGTATTCTTTGCTTGTGAGTGATTTCTTCTATGGCAGGCTGTATGTGATCAATGCCATTGGCCGTGGTCATCAATCTCCTCTGCTTCAGATCAAACGCCGAATGGCCGCGGTCATCCAATCTGAACGAGGGTGAAGCTCTAGCAGTTCATTCTCTTTGGTGATCGTACTCAAAACGCCACAGATAAGGTCAAATCTTCCGAATCAGAGAATGTTGTTCTTTAGGTTCTAGCCTCTACCACAGAGACCCTAATCTCCCCGGACATCAGCTGAACTGGTGTCTCGAGAAGTCCCCAACGAAGTCGTGGATTAGCCGTCTGGGAGATGTATAATCAAGCTGGCGGTTCGGGCTTTCCAGCCACGTATTCACACGAACCCAAGTGGACACAGGTGGTTGTTAGGCACACAGTCCTAGTATGATGAACAGAGCTGGTTGTCACTGATCATCCCATTCACCATGTTGAAGAACAAGTATACATCTTAGAATTAAATCAAACATGGATCGAAGAAAAATAGTAATACTTTTATTAATTCATAGAACTCAGCAGGGCTCCTCCCCTCAACCTAGGAGGTTTAGAAATTTATATTGAAAGGAAATTATAATGTAAAACTCGAATATGGCATAAAAGTCTCTAGATGTTGTAAATCTAATCCTTAAATACTAAACAAATGACTAGTAGGGTAAAACAATCTTTTTAGTGCTAAAATCCTCTTCTGGGGCCCACTTGATGAGTGTTTGGGCTGAGCTTTGATGAGATCCAGGTGCTATGAGGCCTCTAGGGTGTTGAACGCTGGCTAGGAGGTCCTCTTTGGGCGTTTGAACATTGGTCTTTTCTCCTTGGGCGCTGGACGCCTGAAAGGGGGTAGGAGCCTGGCATTGGACACCAGTTTTGGGCCTTCTAATCTGAAGCAAAGTTTAAACAATTATATATTTATGGAAAGCTCTGGAAGTCAGCTTTCCATAGCCATTGAGAACGCTCCATTTATACTTCTGTAGCTCCAGAAAAGCTCTTCCGAGTGCAAGGAAGTAAGATCCGGATAGCATCTGCAGTGTTTTCTCTGTCTCTGAATCAGACTTTTGCTCCAGCTCCTCAATTTCAGCCAGAAAATACCTGAAATTGAACAAGAATACACAAACTCAAAGTAGAATCCAAAAATGTGAATTTGACACTAAAACCTATAAAAACTTAATAAAAACTAAACAAAACATACTAAAAACTATATGAAAATGATGCCAAAAAGCGTATAAAATATCCGCTCATCACAACACCAAACTTAAACTGTTACTTGTCCCCAAGCAACTAAAAAACTCAGTAGGATAAAAAGAAGATTAAGATACAATAAATTTCTAAGTTTCCAATGAAGCTCAGGTACAATTAGATGAGCGGGACTTAGTAGCTTTTTGCTTTTGAATAGTTTTGGCATCTCACTATCCATTGAAACTTAGAATGGTTGGCATCTTTAGAAACTTAGAATCCAGATGATATTATTGATTCTCCTAGTTCAGTTCTTTTTTATTCTTGAACATAGCTTTTAGAGTCTTGGCCGTGACACTAAGCACTTTATTTTCCAGTATTACCACCGGATACATAAATGCCACAGACACTTTAACTGGGTGAACCCTTTCGGATTGTGATTCAGCTTTGCTAGAATTCCCAGATAGAGGTGTCCAGAGTTCTTAAGCACACTCTTTTTGATTTGGATCACGACTTTAACCGCTTAGTCTCAAGCTTTTCACTTGACACCTTCACGCCACAAGCACATGGTTAGGGACAGCTTGGTTGAGCCACTTAGGCCAGGATTTTATTCCACTAGGCCCTCCTATCTATTGATGCTCAAAGCCTTGGATCCTTTTACCCTTGCCTTTTGGTTTAAAGGGTTATTGGCTTTTTCAATCTGCCCTCCTTTTCCTGCATTTCTAGGTAGTAATGGATTTTTCTCTTTATTTATTTTTTTTTTCCATTTTCTTAATTTTTTTTTCGCATGCATATATTATTTTTTTTCTTTTGCAACATGCTTTTTCTTTTTCTTTTTGCTGCTTTTTCTTGCTTCAAGAATCAATTTTTGGATTTTTCAGATCACCAATAATATTTTTTCTTTTTCATCATTCTTTCAAGAGCCAACATTCCAAAATTTCAACTTCAAATATGCACTGTTTACTTATACATTCAGAAAACAAAAGCAATGCCACCACATCAAGATAATTGAACTATTCTTATCATAAACTTGAAATTCATGTATCTCTCAATTCTTTTCAAATAAAATTTTCTTTTAAGCAAGGTGAGAGATATATGGAACATTTTACATTTTTAAGACATCAATGTAAATGATCATGCAATAAAAACAAGAGAACAGACAAGACAACATAATAGAAAACAGAAAAATAATAAAAGGAAATGAAGTAAAAGAGAACGAATCCACCATTAATGGTGATGGCTAGTACTCCTCCTTGAAGATCTAATGTGATGCTTGATCTCTTCAATGTCACTCCTTTGCCTTTGTTGTTCTTCCCTCATAGTCCTCTGGTCTTCCCTTATGGCTCTTTGATCTTCTCTTATTTCATTGAGGGTGGTGGAATGCTCTTGATGCTCCACCCTCAATTGCTCCATGTTAGTGCTAAGTTCTCCAAGAGAAGTTTGCCATTGATCCCAATAGCTTTGATGAGGAAAATACATCCCTTGAGGAATCTCAGGAATCTCATGCTGAGGCGGTTGCACAGGCTCTTGTGCATGCTCTCTAGTTTGCTACATCCTCTTCTTGGTGATGGGCTTGTCCTCCCTAATGGAGATATCTCCTTCTATGACAATTCCAGCTGAATTGCATAGATGACAGATGAGGTGTGGGAATGCCAACCTTGTATTGTTGGAAGGCTTCTCAATTATCTTGTACAATTCTTGAGGAATCACCTCATGTACTTCCACCTCACTTCCAATCATAATGTAATGAATCATGATGGCTCTGTCAATAGTCACTTTTGACCGGTTGCTAGTGGGGATAATGGAACGTTGGATGAATTCCAACCATCTTCTAGCTATGGGCTTTAGGTCAAGCCTTCTTAGTTGAATGGGCTTGCCTTGGGAATCCCTTTTCCACTGTGCTCCTTTCACACAAATATCTGAGAGCATTTGATCCAATCTCTGATCAAAGTTGACTCTCCTAGTGTAAGGATGTGGGTCTCCTTGCATCAGAGACAAGTTGAACACCAACCTCACACTTTTCGGGCTGAAATCTAAGATTCTCCCTTGCACCATGGTGCTCTTAGGTTCACACTAGTGTCATGGTTTTTAGTAACCCATGCATTAGCATAGAACTCTTACACCATTAAAATCCTAACATCTTGAATGGGATTGGTTAGGACTTTCCAACCTCTTTTCTAGAGGTGGCGGCTACTACCTTTCCTTTCTTCTTTCTAGAGGGTTCTCCAACCTTGGGTGCCATGAATAGGAATGGAAAGAGAAAAGCTCCAACACTAAACTTAAAACTTTGCTCGTCCTCGAGCAAAAATAAAGAAAAGAGAAGAATGGAGTAGAAAAAGAAAATAGAAGAAGATAGAGGGAGAGAAAGGGCTCGGCCGTGGGGCTTATGAGTGTATATGAGAGGTGTGTGTACGAAGGGTTATGAAGAGGGGTATTTATAGCAGTAGGGTAGGGTTAGGTTCGGTCATGGGTGGGGTTTTGGGTGGGAAATTTGATTTTGAAGTGGGTGAGGGTTGGTGGGAGTTATTATGGATTTGGAAAAGTGATATGGATGTGATTAGGCTAGGGTTTATAGGAAAGCGTGTATGGGAAAGTGTGAAGTAAGAAGGAATAAGTGGGGTGGGTGAAGATGCTATGGGACCCACTGGTCCTGAGAGGCTAGGGAATTCAGATTCCCTGCCCTCTGCACTGGCGTTTGAATGCCCAGGGTCTGCTCCTTCACTGGCATTCAACGCCAGCAATACTGCCCATTTGGGGCGTTGAACGCCTAGTCAGAGCTCCCTGACTGGCATTCAACTTTAACACTCCATCCAGAGTGTTCAGTTTTTACTGTTGAATAATTCTGTCTCTGTTCTGACTGCTTCACATGATTATGATCCTAAGAAATTAACTGAAAGAAAAACAAAATGAATAAAAATAAAAATAAAAATAAAAATAATTAATTAAGGTTGGGTTGCCTCCCAACAAGCGCTTCTTTAACGTCACTAGCTTGACATTTAGCCCCTTATAGAGGTGAGTATAGGCTCAAAATTTTGCCCCTTACAGTGAACTTTCTTCCTGTCTTCTCATGAATGAGCTCAACATGCTCTAAAGACAGGACACGACTCACTGTATGTGGTAAGACTGGTTTCTTAGTGAAGACAACTCTCATGCCAGGTGAGAGGCCTTCAGTTGGTACCTTTGTGCTTAGAGCTTGTTGATGGCAGCCCAACACCAAACTTAGAATTGTTGTGTGGGTGCTCTGCAAAGCCCTGCATAGAAAGAGAGGGTTGGAACACTAGGTATTGCACAGTTATCTATCTTTTATTAGAGGGAGAATTAGGATGAGGCATCTTGAACAAGATGTGATCCTCTCCTAATTGTAGAGTCAGTTTTCCCTTAGCCACATTAATGATAGCATTGGCAGTGGCTAAGAAAGGTCTTCCAAGGATGATAGAGTCATCCTCATCCTCTCCAATGTCCAAGACTATAAAGTTTGCATGGATGTAGTGGTTTTCAACCTTCACCAAGTATCATCTACTAAGCCATATGGCTTCTTCATTATCTTGTCTGCCATCTCTAATGAGATGTTTGTAGCTTGTACCTCAATGATGCCCAGCTTCTCTATTACAGAGAGTGGCATGAGGTTTATGCTTGACCCTAGGTCACATAGAGCCTTCTCAAAGGTCATGGTGCCTATGGTACAAGGAATCAGGAAGCGTCCAGGATCTGGAAGCTTCTGAGGTAGCTTCAGCTGAACCAGAGCATGGAGTTCTTTTGTAAGCAGTGGAGGTTCTTCCTCTAAAGATTTTGTACCAAATAACTTGGCATTCACCTTTATGAGAGCTCCTAGGTACCGAGCAACTTGCTTTTCCCTTAGTTCTTGGATAAGGGTTCCTTGAGTGGGACTTAAGCACTCTGAGGGTGTGCCTTCACTAGCATTCAACGCCAGCTCTGATAGAGCTCTTTGGGCATTGAACGCCCTTTCTGTGCACCCTTACTGGCGTTAAACGCCAGTTCCTCTATCCTTTTGGGCGTTGAACACCCAACAGGGGTATCCTGGCTGGTTGGGCATTGAACGCCATGTGAGGGCTTCCTCACTGGTGTTCAGCGCCAGCTCTGGTGCTAGGATGGGCATTGAACACCCAGCCAGTGCTCCCTGGCTAGCATTCAATGCCAACTTTGCTGTCTGTATTGTCGTTGAACGCCTAGTGAGGGGTTCCTCACTGGCGTTCATGCCAGACTCTTGGCCATTTTGGGCATTGAACGCCCAGTGAGATCTTCCTCGCTGGCATTCAATGCCTTTCCAGTGTCTCCAGATTCGACCTCTGCCTTAGTTGTGATGGTCTTGCACTCTTCTATTGGGTTTACTTCAATGTTGCCAGAAAGAATTTCAGGAGGAGTCTCAGGGATCCTCTTGCTCAGTTGACCAACCTGCACCTTTAGATTTTTGATGGAGGATATTGTTTTAGTTATGAAACTATGAGGGTCTTAGAGAGGCTAAAAACAAGAGTGACTAAGTCAGAAAGGCTCTACTTAAGGGGTTCCATATTCCCTTGAGAGGATGGGAATAGTGGTCTGTTATTGAACCTATTCTGGTTCCTTCCACCTTGATTGTTATTGAAGCCTTGCTGAGGCTTCTGTTGATCCTTCCATGAAAGGTTAGGATGATTCCTCCATTAAGGATTATGTTTCCATAGGGTTCTCCCATGTAATTCACCTCCTCCATGGTGGGTTGCTCAGGATCATAAACTTCTACTTCAGAAGAAGCTTCCTGAGTACTACCAGTTGCAGTTTGCATTCCAGTCAAATGCTGAGAGATCATATTGACCTGCTGGGTCAAGATCTTGTTCTGAGCCAATATGGCATTCAGAGTATCAACTTCAAGAACTCCTTTCTTCTGAAGTACCCCATTACTTACAAGGTTTCTTTCTGAAGTATACATGAATTGGTTATTTTTAACCATCTCAATGAGTTTTCTAGCTTCTGCAGGCGTTTTCTTCAAGTGGAGTGATCCACCGACATAGCTGTCCAATGATATTTTGGACATCTCTGATAGACCATCATAGAATACGCCTATGATAGACCATTCTGAGAGCACGTCAGGAGGACATCTCCTGATCAGTTGCTTGTATCTTTCCTAAGCTTCATAGAGGGATTCACCTTCTTTTTGTATAAAGGTTTGAACTTCCACTCTGATTTTGCTCATCCTTTGAGTGGAAAAGAATTTAGCTAGGAAACTATTAACCAGCTTTTTCCAAGAGTCTAGACTCTCTTTTGGTTGAGAATCCAACCATATCTTAGCTCTATCTCTTACAACAAAGGGAAAGAGCATAAGTTTGTAGACCTTAGGATTTACTCCATTGATCTTAACAGTATCATAGATCTACAAGAATTCACCTAAGAACTGATGTGGATCTTCTAGTGAAAATCCATGGAACTTGCAATTCTGTTGCAGAAGAGAGACTAACTGAGGCTTAAGCTCAAAGTTGTTAGCTCCAATGGCAGGTACATAGATACTTCTGCCATAAAAGTTAGAGGTAGGCATGGTGAAGTCACTAAGAACCTTTCTTGCCTCTTCTTGAGGTTCAGCCATGTCTTTAATTTCTTGTTCAAAATTTTCTGAAAGGTTTCTTCCGGAGTGTTGTGCTTTAATTTGTTTAAGCTTCTCCTTAAAGTCCTTTCAGGTTCCGGATCAAGATTAAAGAGAGGTTCTTTATCCCTGTTCTTGGTCATAAACAAGAAAAAGAAAGATGACAAGAAAGAAGAAGAATGGGAGCTCTATGTTCAAGAACAGAGGACTCCCTATAAGATGTGAAGAAAGAAGAGGGTGATACAAGAATGAAGATAGAAGAAGGGGGAGAAGAATTCGAATAAATAGAAGTAGAGAGGAGAAGAATTAGAAATAGAAGAAATAAACAATAATTAAAATATTTTTGATTTTATTTTATTTATTTATTAATTTCAAAAATTAAGGTTAATTAATTAAAAAGAATTGAAAATTAGTTAATGAATTTCGAAAATTGAAGAGAGAGAAGAAGAAAAGAATTTTCGAAAATTAGAAGAGAGAAGAATTAGTTAGGAAGTTTTGAAAAAGAAGACAGAGAAGATAAGTGATTAATTAAGAAATATTTGAAAACAAGATTAGATACAAGATTAGAAAAGATTTGAAAGTGAAATTTAAAAATTAAATTTTAAATTTTGAAATTTGAATTTGAAATTTGAATTTTGAAATTTGAAATTTGAAATTTTAAAATTTTAAATTTTGAATTTTGAAAAAGTCAACAAGATAAGATAAAGAATAAAGATTTGAAAAAGATTTGAATTTTGAAAAGATTTAATCTTTGAAATTTAAAATTTAATTTTTGAATTTTGAAATTTGAAATAAGATAAGATAAGATTTTTGAATTTTGAATTTTAAAGAAAGATAAAAAGATAAGATAAGATTTTGAAAAAGATAAGATTTTTAAAAAGATTTGATTTTGA
Organism: Arachis ipaensis; assembly: GCF_059453495.1. NCBI lineage: Eukaryota > Viridiplantae > Streptophyta > Magnoliopsida > Fabales > Fabaceae > Arachis > Arachis ipaensis. Next base: position 41,370,996 of record NC_142439.1, read on the forward strand.
GAATTGAGAATTAAGATAAGATAAGATAAAAATTTAAAATTAAAATTTGAATTTTTAATTAAAGTTTACGAAAAATTAATTAAAAGATAAGAAAAGATATTTTATTTTTTTGATTTTTGAATTTAATGAAGAAAGAGAAAAACAAGTAAAAGACACAAAACTTAAAACTTTAAGATCAAAACAAAAAGAAGAACAAGAACACTTTGAAGATCAAGAAGAACATTAAGAACAAAATTCAAAGAATTCAAAGAACACAAGAACATGCAAAAGACACCAGACTTAAAATTTTTGAAAACCAAACACACAATTTTCGAAAATTTTAAAAGAAAAACACAAGAAGACACCAAACTTAAAGATTGACACAAGATTTAAACAAAGAAACTATTTTTGAAATTATTTAGAAAGAAAGACTAAAAAATTTTGAAAACTTCAACAAGAACAAAAATAAAAGACTTAAACAAAAAACAAAGATTGAACAAAGAAAAGAATTTTTTTTTTGAAAAAAGTTTTTAATTTTTTTTGAAAAAAGAAAAATAAAATAAAAGACTCTAACAAAATTAAAGACAGTACCTGATCTAGGGAACAAGATAATCCATCAGTTGTCCAAACTCAAGCATTCTCCGGCAACGGTGCCAAAAACTTGGTGCACAAATTCCCACGCTTCGTACAACTGAACCAGCAAGTGCACTGGGTCGTCCAAGTAATACCTGAGCGAGTCAAGGTTGATCCCACAAGGATTGTGGTTTGAACCAAGCTATGGTTATCTTGCAGGTCTTACTCCGGCGGATAGAAGAGTTATTAGATTAATAGTGTGATAAACCGCTATTTTACGATTTATTTTGTATTTAATTGAGCGAATTTTATCCATTATTCTCACACTTATGCATATAAATTGTGTGTTCTACATTTTCCTTCCTAATTCTGTGATATAGTTGAAAACATGTTTCTTGGGCCTTTAAATTGTCAATTTTAATTACCCTTTATTACCATTCGATGCCGTGATCTGTGTGTTAAGTGTTTTCAGGCTTTATAGGGCAGGAATGGCTTAGAGGATGGAAAGGAAACATGCAAAAGTGGAAGGAACGCAAGAAAATGAAGTTTTGAGAAGCTAGTAGCGACGCGTACGCGTGACCCACGGGTACGCGTGACCAGGATTTTTGCCAAGCGACACATATGCGTGGAAGATGCGTACGCGTGACATGCGCCACGTGCAGAAATTGCAGAAAGCGCTGGGGGCGATTTCTGGGCTCCATTTGGGCCCAGTTCCAAGCCCGAGAACATAGAATAGAGGCTGCAGAGTGGGGGAATTATTCATTCATTCAGACGACATTCATTCATATAATTTTAGGTTTTAGATGTAGTTTTCTAGAGAGAGAGGCTCTCTCCTCTCTCTAGGTTTTAGGATCCTTAGGTTTAGCTATTTTCAATTTTAGATTTCTACTTTACTTTAATTTAGTTTCTCTTCTACTTTTATTTATTCTAGCACTTTAGTTTCTCTTCTCTTGGTGATTTATTTATTTATCCACTTTAGTTTATGAATTCTCATGTTAGATTTGATTTTCTATTTAATGCAATTTGAGGTATTTCATATTTATTGCTTCTTTTATTATTTTTGAGTCATTGATGTTTGCCATTGGTTGTTTGGATTTACTATTCCTTGCTAGTTTTTCATGTTTTTATGTTATGCCTACCAAGTATTTGATAAAATATTTGGTTGGATTTTAGAGTAGGTTTTTCTCCTCTTAGCTTTGGTAGAGTAATTGGAGACTTTTCGGTTATCAAACTTCTTTGTTGATTGATAATTGAGAAGTTGCTAGTTGATTTGGATCCCTCTAAAGCTAGTATTTCCTTAGGAGTTGACTAGGACTTGAGGAATCAAATTGATTCATCCACTTGACTTTCCTCCATAGTTAGAGGTTAACTAAGTGGGAGCAATGGACAATTCTCATCACAATTGATAAGGATTCTTATACCTTGCCAAGAGCCTTTCTTAACTATTAGTTTAATTCTTGCAATTTACTTTTCTTGTTCCTTATTCAAAACCTCAAAAGATACTTTTCCATAACCAATAGTAACATACTTCCCTGCAATTCCTTGAGAGACGACCCGAGGTTTGAATACTTCGGTTATTAATTTTAGGGGTTTGTTACTTGTGACAACCAAATTTTTGTATGAAAGGATTATTGTTGGTTTAGAAATTATACTTACAACGAGAATTCATTAAGGAATTCTAAACCGTCAAAAATCCGTTCATGAAAATGGCGCCGTTGCCGAGGAATTGCAAACGTGTTCCTTATTATTGGTTATTATAAATATTGTGAATAATTTTGCTTTTTCGTTTCTTTGTTAGTGTTTCTAGTTTTAGTAGTTTATTCTCATTATTTTCTTATTATTTTTTGTTTCTACTTTCCTTTGTTGCTATGAATTCTCATCCCTTTGGCTACGAGTTTGGTTCAAATTATGTTGTAGAAAATGGAAGCTATAATGAAAATGTGCATCAAGGTTGGGATAATCAAAGATGGGAGGAGCCACAAGGATTTGATCACCCCTTTCGGCAACAACCTCCTCCAATGTGCTATGGGCAACAAGCATTCTATGATGCATACCAAGACAATGGTTATGGTGGACCTTTTCGTGACAATCAACAACCTTCACTAACTTACTATGAGCAAGAGTCATTCCAAGGTGCGTACCAAAATGATAGCTATGGTGGACCCTGAAGAGAACGGAAGATTGATGGTTTAGAAGTTATAGTAAACTCTCGTTGCTAGTTACTAAACCAAGCAATCAACCTTTCTTACAAACATTTTGGTTGTCACAAGTAACAAACCCCTTTAAAATTGATAGCCGAAGTATTTAAACCTCGGATCGTCTTCTCAAGGAACTGCAGGGAAGTATGTTCTTATTATTGGCTATGGAGATTGTAAATTGGGGTTTTGAAAGTAAGGAGAGATAGTGAATTTAAATTGCAATTAAATTAAGTAAATGACTGTAAAATAAACTTTTGGTAAGGTATGAGAAATTGGAAATCCTATCCTAGTTATCCTTATCAATAGTGATGAGGATTGAGTCTTAATCCCACTTAGTTAGCCTTTACCAAAGCAAAGGAAGATCAAGTGGATTAATTAGTCTGATCTTCAGGTTCTAGTCAATTCCTAAGAAAGGACTGGAATTATTGAAGTTCAATTCAATTAACAAGATAACAATTATCAATCACGTTGAGTTTGATAACTCCTGGGTTACTGATTTCTTAACCAAGACCAAAAGGGGAAAAGTAAATCTACTCGAATAAAAATATCTTCAGATTGAAAGTAACAGTAACATAAACAAAAGAGAGCAATCATAAACTGAAATACCTCAAATAACATTAATTAAGAGAATTATCTGTGACATATAAAAGTTCGTAAATTAAATTGAGAAGATAATAAAAAGGAAAATTGAACCTGATGAAAAGAGATAATCCTGAAAGCAAAAGAAATCCTAATCCTAAATCCTAAAAGAGAGAGGAGAGAACCTCTCTCTAAAAACTACATCTAAATCATCAAAAATAACTAATTGGAGACTCTCCTTTGAATGGATGCATTCCCCCACTTCATAACCTCTGATCTGTGCCTTCTGGACTTGGATTTGGGCCAAAAAGGGCTTCAGAAATCGCTGGGAGCACTTTCTGTAATTTCTGGTGCGTGGCCTCTATCACGCATCAGCGTGGGTCACGCGGTCGCGTCATCTGGAGTTTTTCTTATCACGCGTTCGCTTTGGTCATGCGTCCGCGTCATCTGTGTTTTGCTCGTGGCGCGCGTTCGCGTCATTCACGCGATAGCGTCGCGCTCTCTTCGCGCTGGGCATGCGGCCGCGTCGCCCACGCATTCGCGTCGCTGCCAACTTCTTCAAAAACTCCATTTTGTTCTTTCCTTCCATTTTTGTATGTTTCCTTTCCATCCTTTAAGTCATTCCTGCCTTAGAAGATCTGAAACTACTCAACACACAAATCACGGCATCGAATGGTAATAAAAGGGTAATTAAAATAATTATTTTTAAAGCATAGGAAACATGTTTTTCACATACATCACATAATAAGGAAGAGAAAGTAAAACCATGCAATTAACATGAATAAGTGAGTGACGGATTGAATAAATCACTTAAATTAAGCACAAAATATATCATAAAATATGGGTTTATCAACCTCCCCACACTTAAATAATATCATGTCCTCATGCTAAATCCAAGATAAAGAGTAAGGTAAGGTTAAAGTGGGGAAATCCCATGTAATGCAATCTATTCTAAATGTAACTACCTAAATGAATCATGCAATTCTAATTGTTATTCACTTGTATATAAAACTTACATGTAGTTAAATTAATTCACATTCTCAAGGAATCATATATGCATAGCCAAACCTTAGATAATGATAAATAACCTTTACAATTGAGATGGGAAAGAGAAATATTTTATAAACTTGCAAGACAATTAACAATTTAAGCAGAGATATATGTTGATGAGCTATTGAACCCTCACTGGATTTTGTGTTTACTCTCTAGTCACTCAGTGTTTATTGGGTTAATCACTCTATTCTTCTTTTTATCCTTACTTTCTATAACTTTGTTCTTCATCTAACCAATCAACAATTATAGAATATAGGCATACAAAAATCATGAGGTCTTTTCCAAGGTTGTAATGGGGCCAAGGTAAAGGTAAGGGTATATGTATAAGGCTAAGTGAGCAAATAAGTGAATCCTTGATTAGTCTAAGATCTCACCTAACATACATATTTTGTAATTCAAAGGTTTCTTTACCTATTTACCCAATTTTTTCCCACTTTTTATGTTACATGCTCATGCCTTAATTTTAATTTTTATCCCATGTGCATTGCTCTATTTTGCATTTGGGGAATTCTTTTGTATCCCCTTTATTTGGGTACTGAAATAAAATATATAAATTTTTTTTATACACATGGTAATTTAATTGCTTTGGTTTCTCATTAGCATGCTTCCCAAAATTTTATTTTGAAATATTTTTATTCTTTTTAACTTTCTACCTTTGTTTCTATCATCCATATTCCCATAAGGTTCCCCACACTTAAACAATTACACAATTTCTATCTTAAGCTAACCAAGGATTCAACTTGAGATTTTTATTTTGTTTTTCTGCTTAAGGCTAGTAATGTGGTTTATAGAACAGGAGGGGTTTTAAAGGCTCAAGGGGGCTAACAAGGGTGATGTAAAAGGTAGGCTAATTTGGGATAAGTGAGCTAGAATCAAATAATGGCCTCAATCACTTTCTTGGTATGTATCTATATTCTATAATCGGACATATAGATTATAACAAAGTGAAGAACACCAGAATAAAAAAGAAGGACAAAACATACAGGAATAAAATATTATGGTTTGAATGTAACCATACAATTAAGCTCAAAACTCACAGGCTGTGTGTTCTCTATCTCAAAAATCATATATCAGTTATGTATGTCATGCAAGTAAAAATTAAGAGTTCCCATTATTCTCAATGTAAATCTTAGGGTGGCTTTAAAGTTTTAGTGTTTCTCCTTGATGAAATGTTATTAACTAACTAACATGTAATGCTATATATACAATGTGTGTGGATTGTTTCTGTTTTGTTCAAGTCTCTAGTTTACTTCCTTTTTGTATTTTCAATTCGAACTAAGCTATCTTATGCTAAAAAGGGTAAACTATACTAATTAATCCACATTTTCTATAACTAATAAGTTAGAATTGCAACTAAACTAAATGGCTAAAATATGAACGAAAGTGCAAAATACAAAAATAGAGTAAAAATACATGAAAAAGTAATGTATAAGTACTGAGAAATAAAAATAAAGATCAAAATACAGAAAAATAACAAAATAAAATAGAAAGAGTCTGTAGTGATTCACCAAGAAAAATACGCCAGAGATGGCGACATCCCCACACTTAAAATAAAGCATCGTCCTCGATGCTCACTCAAGCAGGGTGTGAAGGAGTGTCATCACTGGAAGGATGGGTGGCTGGAGTATCTATGGTGGTGATCTGAGGATCTGTCTGCTGCAGAGGAGGTGCTGACTGAATAGGAACCTCTGGGTCTGCAATCGGAATCTGATGTGGGGCCTCCTGCTGTGATGCAGCCTGCTCTGGCCTGCCTGCTCAGGCCTGCCTGCTCAGCCTCTCTCTGTGGTGGCTGCTGACGCGGTGGTTGAGGCGGATGGCGCGGCAGTGGTGGCTGTTCAGAGGTAGGGGGGTTTCGGGTAGGGTAATGGGGTAGGGGTTAAGGAGGAAGGATGGGAGGGGGTGAGGGTGGTGGTGGCTGGCGCGGGGGCGCGGCGGTGACGGTGCGGTGGTCGGTGGTTGGCCACAACGGTGGAAGAAATGGAAGGGGATGGAAGAAGAAGAAGGAAGAATGAGGGGGAGGTGGCGTTGTGGTGGGGTCTGGGGGGAGTTTGGCGGTGCGGCTGTCGGAGGTGGTGGCTGGGAGTGGTGATGGTGGTTGGGTGGTGGAGGGTTGCAGAGACGAGAGAAAGGAGAAGGGGGTTGGGGGGGCGCGATTGGGTAGGTTTCGCGTGGCTGAGGGGGTTAATAAATTTGAACCCACGCAATCGCGTGGGGCACGCGGTCGCGTGGCTGGGGGGAATGGGGGTTGACGCGATCGCATGGAATGGAAAAAATGGTGAATGACGCGGTCGCGTGAGGCAGGCGACCGCGTCGCTGGAAATTGGGCGAAACGCACAATTCCAGCGTCGTTTCAGCGCAACTCTCTGTTTCCACTGGGGGTTCTATGATATCCGTGCGACGCGATCGCGTCGCTCACGCTTTCGCGTGGGATGGGTGTTGTGCAAGTGATGCGATCGCGTCAAGGACGCGACCGCGTGGGTCGTTTTGTGCTAAACGCACAACAGCCGCACGATTCCAGCCCAACTTTCTGGCCGTTAGATCTTTATGCCGATTTTCAGATCACGCGGCCGCGTGAATGACGCGGACGCGTGGGGAGTGTTTTACGCAACTGACGCGATCGCATGAGCGATGCGGTCGCGTTGCACGCCCTACTCTCTTTTTTTTTAAACTGAAATGCAATTATGCAATTAAGCAGTATGCAATGCTAATGAATAATATTCAGGTTCAATTTGAAAAAGAATAAAAATAAATAACACGAAGTAAAACTGAAAACAAAACGACCATACCATGGTGGGTTGTCTCCCACCTAGCACTTTTAGTTAAAGTCCTTAAGTTGGACATTGGATGAGCTTCCTGTTATGGTGGCTATGCTTAAATTCATCCAGAAATTTTCACCAATGCTTGGAATGCCAACGGCCTCCGGGGTCCCAAACTAGGCATGTAAAGCTTCTGAGCAGCTTCAAACAGATTTTCAGGCTCCCTGGGTGACGAATGTCAGAATAGATTCCAGGATCCCAAACTTTGCTTTTGAATCCGCCTTTGTCTTGATCTATATTTTTCCATCCGGGCGGTTTAGAAATTAGATTCTCACCATGGTGACCAAACGTTTTTCGAGATCCATTCGATTGATTATGATGCCAATCCGTGCACTTCGAGTTGAAGCATGGAACCTTATTGAACCTTGTGCACCAGCTCTGAGTGCGAGCCGTTTCCCTTTTACTCTTAAAGCCACAGAGAGCTCTATGCTGGCCATTTGTTTGAAGCAAACCATATTCAAGTGGAAAAGTAAAGATAAAGGTTAAGGATTGTACCCACTTGAAGCTTGTATTGGGTGGTAATGGCCTTGGGATTGGTGTTTCCAGTGGTTTTGTAAGCTATACTCCCTTGTGATCTTCTGTGAATTCCTCTACTTCTTTGAAAACTTCTTCGAATGCATCTGTGTCCTGATCAAAGTCTTTAATGTCTTCCTCATCACTTACGTCATAAGCTGGAGGTTGAGAGAAATCTACCTCCGCATCTTCTTCGCATTCACTTGGATAAGGTTCTTCAATCTCAGAGAATTCACTTGCGGTTGCAAGTTCATTACTAGGAGAACTTGACTTGTGACTATCATCATCAAGGAGACTTGCTTCTTGGATTATTTCGTCTAGTTCTTCATAAAAGACTTGCCTTGGGGATTGTGCACTATCCTCCGTAGCATCAATTGTAACGTCCTTGACAGAATTCTCCACAACTCTAGATTCCCATGGAAGTTCAGCGTCTCCTAAGTCTTCAACTAACTCTTCTTCTTCTATAATGACAGCTTTCTCTACTTGTTTCAGTACGAAGTCATGCTCTGTCTTGTCCACTGGAGTTTCTAGTATCTTCTTCATGCTACGCTCTTTATTAGATTGTCCACATGGGGCTATGGGAGGTCCTTGAATGTTCGAACGTCTAGAAGATAATTGACTTATTGCTTGCTCCAGGTGATGAAGGGTTGTTTGAAGTTGATCTACTGTTTCCTTGAGGCGAACCTGTGATTCTGGAGGCGATAGATTTGGACGTGGTACATAGGGAAGTGGTGGTGTTTGGGAGTAATTGGATTGGAATCGGGGTAAATAAGGATCATATGGTGGTGAATGGTGAAAAGGAACTTGTGAGTGTGGTGGTTCAAAGCTACGTTGAGAGGGTGGTCTACAAGCATAGGGTGGGGCTTGTTGGTAGTTACAAGGTAGTCCACCATGTCTATCAGCTTGGTATGCATTGTAGAATGGTCTTTGTCCATGATATCTTGGAGGGTGTTGTTGCCTAAAGGGTTGATCATATCCTCTTGGCTCCATCCATCTTTGATTGCTCAGACCTTGATGAACGTTCCTGTTATAACTTTCACTCCTTTCAACAATATTAGAACCAAACTCAAAGCGAGAGGGGTGAGAATTCATAGTAGCTAATAAAAATAAAAGAAGAAAATAAGAACAAATAAACAAGTAAAAGAGAAATATTTACAATAACCAATAATAAGGCACACGATTGCAGCTCCCCGGCAACGGCGCCATTTTGAAGAGAACGGAAGATTGATGGTTTAGAAGTTATAGTAAACTCTCGTTGCAAGTATAGTTACTAAACCAAGCAATCAATCTTTCTTACAAACGTTTTGGTTGTCACAAGTAACAAACCCCTTTAAAATTGATAACCGAAGTATTTAAACCTCGGGTCGTCTTCTCAAGGAACTGCAGGGAAGTATGTTCTTATTATTGGCTATGGAGATTGTAAATTGGGGTTTTGAAAGTAAGGAGAGACAGTGAATTTAAATTGTAATTAAATTAAGTAAATGACTGTAAAATAAACTTTTGGTAAGGTATGAGAAATTGGAAATCCTATCCTAGTTATCCTTATCAATGGTGATGAGGATTGAGTCTTAATCCCACTTAGTTAGCCTTTACTAAAGCAAAGGAAGATCAAGTGGATTAATTTGTCTGATCTTCAGGTTTTAGTCAATTCCTAAGAAAGGACTGGAATTATTGAAGTTCAATTCAATTAACAAGATAATAATTATCAATCACGTTGAGTTTGATAACTCCTGGGTTACTGATTTCTTAACCAAGACCAAAAGGGGAAAAGTAAATCTACCCGAATAAAAATATCTTCAGATTGAAAGTAACAGTAACATAAACAAAAGAGAGCAATCATAAACTGAAATACCTCAAATAACATTAATTAAGAGAATTATCTGTGACATAGAAAAGTTCATAAATTAAATTGAGAAGATAATAAAAAAGAAAATTGAACCTGATGAAAAGAGATAATCCTGAAAGCAAAAGAAATCCTAATCCTAAATCCTAAAAGAGAGAGATGAGAACCTCTCCCTAAAAACTACATCTAAATCATCAAAAATAACTATTGGAGACTCTCCTTTGAATGGATGCATTCCCCCACTTCATAACCTCTGATCTGTGCCTTCTGGACTTGGATTTGGGCCAAAAAGGGCTTCAAAAATCGCTGGGAGCGTTTTCTGTAATTTCTGGTGCGTGGCCTCTGTCACGCGTCCGCGTGGGTCACGCGGTCGTGTCATCTGGAGTTTTCCTTATCACGCGTTCGCTTCGGTCATGCGTCTGTGTCATCTGCGTTTTGCTCGTGGCGCGCGTTTGCATCATTCACGCGATCGCGTCGCGCTCTCTTCGCGCTGGGCATGCGGCCACGTTGCCCACGCGTTCGCGCCGCTGCCAACTTCTTCAAAAACTCTATTTTGTTCTTTCCTTCCATTTTTGTATGTTTTCTTTCCATCCTTTAAGTCATTCCTGCCTTAGAAGATCTGAAACTACTCAACACACAAATCACGGCATCGAATGGTAATAAAAGGGTAATTAAAATAATTATTTTTAAAGCATAGAAAACATGTTTTTCACATACATCACATAATATGGAAGGAAAAGTAAAACCATGCAATTAACATGAATAAGTGAGTGAAGGATTGAATAAATCGCTTAAATTGAGCACAAAATATATCATAAAATATGGGTTTATCAGACCCCCTTGTAGTTACCAACAAGCCCCACCATATGCCTATGAACCCCCTCCTAAACATAGCTTTGAACCACCATACTCACAAGCTCCTTTCCACCATTCACCTCCATATGACCCTAACCCTTATCCACCACACAAACCACCATACGAACCATATGAACCATACCCAGAACCATCACCTCAATATACACCATCTCCATTCCCTTATCAAGAAGAACCACCTCCGTATTATGAGCCTTTTCTCCCAACAGATGAACCCTCCTATCCACCCCAAGCTCCTATAGATGATACCTTTAGTATTATTTGCCAAGGGCAATAGGAGCTTCAAACCACACTTATCTCTGCTCTCACCGGTCTCACCTCTACTCTCCAAGCTCTTATATCTCGTGTGGATTCATCTTTTATTCCTAATACTCAACCCTCAAGCTCTAGTGTACTTCCTTTTCACCCATGTCCATCAATCCAAGAGCAACATGATCCAAATTATGCTATTGACACAGAACAAGAGAGAAGGGATCGTCTTAGGGACGTAATGGATCGGGTTCACGCATACATACTTCAAGAGAAGCAAGAGGAGGCCCAAAAAGTGGAGGTAGGAGAGACCCTTAAAGAAAGTTATCAAGAGGTGGAAGTCATCAAGGAGGAGTTAGATTTTGTACTAGAGCAAGTGGAGAAAACTGAACTTATCAAGGAAGAGGAAGTGGTTGAGGACTTAGTAGATGCGGAACCTCCATGGGAAACTCAAGTCATAGAGCCTCCTTCCAAGACGTTTGAATTTGATGTTGAGGAGGATTGACGTGGCGGAAATTGGCGAGTTAAGAAATTATTATAAGAGATACGTTGCAAGTACAGTTCTTAACCAACCGAAAATCCGCTTATCAATTTAGAAGGGTTGTCACAAAATTAGAATTAAAATACTGGGAGTATGAATCCCAGGGCGTCTCTCAACGAGTTGCAGAAAGATGTGCTATTTTATTAATCAGATGTTTTCCAAAAAGGGTTTGAGTTTGGTAGACCGGAAATTAAATCAGAGAATTTATATAATTTAAATAAAAACCTTGACCGGGAGTAGATTATTTGGAAGCCCTATTCTTGATGGAGTTCTCCCAAGATAAAAGTGATAATTGAAGGTTGTTCTGCTTAGTTATCCTTTACTAGGTAGAGGAAAGTCAAGCAAGTTGGAAGGCAACTTCTATTCACAAGTCTTAATCCTCTCCCTTAGGAAGGACTAGTGTCAGTGACTAGAGGGCAATCCAACAATAAACCCAATTACAATTTTTCTCTTGATCGCTCCAACTCAAGGTTCTCCTTTCAATCATCTCCCAATCAAGTTATGGAACTACTCGCTCATTATGAATGTAAACTTCACAAAATAAGGAAGAGAAATAAAGAGAGACATGATAAATAATAACCTAAAAGGATCAATTAAAAATAAAAATAGTTCTTGTATTAATAAATTCTAAAAATAATCTAATAGTAACTCTGAATAAATTAAGGATATGAAAGAGTAAGTGACAAGTAAGGAAACAAACTAGAATGATGAAGTCTTGACGGAGATAATAACTCTTCTCAATATCCCAATCCAAAAAGCAATAAAATCAAAATCCTAAGAACTATGAATGTGTAGAGAGAAAAACCTAGAGGAGGAGTAAAATCAGATCTAAAAACTAAAATTATGTGGAATGAATGTTGTCTCTGATCTCTGCATATTCCCTGGCTCTAATATGCTTTTCTGAGCCGAGAACTGGGTCAAAACAGGGCCCAAAATTGCCCCCAGTGAATTCTACAGATTCTGCAGATCCCGCACGTCACGCGATCGCGTCATCCAGGCGTTCGCGTCATCCAGCGTTTTGCCTTGCCACGCATGCGCGTCGTCCACGCGTTCGCATCACTTGTGCAGTTTCCAATCCATGCGTTCGCGTCAGGCATGCGAGCGCGTCACTGCAATTTTCTCTATTTCGCGCGGTCGCGTAAGCCATGCGTCCGCGTCACTTCTCGCTGGTCATCTCCTTCATTTCTTGTGTTCTTTCCATTTTTGCAAGCCTCCTTTCCAATCTCCAAGTCATTCATGCCCTATAAAACCTGAAACACTTAACACACAGATCACGGCATCGAATGGAATAAAGGAGAATTAAAATACATAATTAAAAGTCTTTAGGAAGCAAGTTTTCAACCATGGAGTTATTTTGGGAAGAATTGTAAATACATGCTAATTTAATGAATAAGTGGGTAAAGATTTGATAAAACCACACAATTAAACACAATATAAACCGTAAAATAATGGTTTATCAAGGATGTATAATCTCCGAGGCATATCATGGTTAAAGAGGAAGAGGTTAATGTTGCAGAAGCGTGTCAAGAGGTGGAGATCATCAAAGAGGAGCCCAAGAGAGTGAAGCATTCATTGGCAAGGCCACCACTGGAGATACTTCCCCCTAAGCCATTACCATCCAACACAACATTCAAGTGGGTAAAATTCTTATCCTTAAACTCTACCTTCCCACTTGAATATGGTCTGCTTGAAACGGATGGACAACTTAGAGCTATCTGTGGCTTTAAGAGTAAAAGGGAGATGGTTAGCGGTTGGCAACACCATCCTAGGTTCGTTATAGTTGGAAGCTCAAGGCCTAATTGCAAGGGTTGGTATAATTGTCAATTGATTGGGTCTAGGAGGGTGTTTGAGTGCTTAAATGAGAATTCCAAGGCTAAACCACCCAGATAGAATCCTGATGATCAACTTGAAAACGGGTGTAGAAACAAGATTTGGGATCCCGGCATACAAGATGATCAATTTTGGGAGCTCAAAACTTGTGAAGAACTCCATCAAAGCTTGCGGAGTTTACTTTGGTATTGATAGAGCTTATTGGAAGTCCAAGCATTGGTGGAAGTTTCAAGATGAGTTCAAGCACAAGCCACCATGACATGGAGCTCACAAAATGTCCAACTTAAGGACAATAACTAAAAGTGCTAGGTGGGAGACAACCCACCATGGTATGATCTTTCCTTTTTATTAGTTTTAATTTATTTCTATCAGTTTTAATTTTCAGTTCTGCATATTTATTTTTATTTTGCATTTAAAAAAAAAGGGGCAACCCACGCGTGCGCGTAGGCCACGCGTGGGCGTCGATACCAATTCAGCTCTCGCATCCAACGAATAGAGAGTTGTTATGGAATCGTGTGGCTGGTATGTTAGAGGCACAATTCGACCCACGCATACGCGTCCCTGACCCGTACGCATCATTTGAAATTTTGGCCCACCACGCGTAAGCGTGATCGACGTGCACGCGTTGCACGTAAATTTTGCCCACTTCAATCTGAACAGAGAGTTGCGCGAAAATGACGCTGGAATTGTGCGTTTCGCATAATTTCGGCCGACGCGAACACGTCATCTTGATTTATCTCCCTTCACGCGTTCGCGTCTATAACGCTTATGCGTCGATGCATTTTTTTCTCATCCACGCTCAAGCGTGACCCACGCATACGCGTTGATTTGAATTCAGTAACCCCAGACGCAAGAACCCTAACCCATTCACGTGCCCTATCCCTTCTCCCTCAACGTTCTATTTTCTCTTCTTTCCCTCCAAACCTCCATCAACACCACCATCAACGTCCCATTGACGCTCAGTTCCGGCGACCCCGAGCCGCCGCCGACCACCTATTCTTTCCCTTCTTCTTCTTCTTCTTCTTCTCCTTCCTCTCTATTCTCTCTTCCCCCTTTCGCCACCTCTCGACCCTTCCCGCCTTCACCAAGCACCGCCATGGACAGCCACTGCGCCGCTGTGCCGCCGCCATCTCTGGGCGGCACTACCCTTTCCCTTCCTTCCCAATTCTGTTACTGCACCTCCCAGGTCCCCCTGCTTCCATTTCTGTATTTCAATTCTTCTTCTGTTCAATTAATTTAGTTAGCTTAGTTTAAATTTTGTTAGAATTAGGATAGTTAGAGATGCATGTTCTTAGTTAATTTTAGGTGGTTAAGTAGTTAGGATGTGGTTAGTGGATTTATGTCTGATAATTGCTCTGTTCTTGCTGTCTGGAATTGGTTAATTCTTCATTGTTTGTGCTGATGATTTGACCCTGTGCTTAATTGATTTATTTATGCTATTAGCTGCTCTTTGGAATACACAATTTTTGAATTGTGTTTGCAGTAATGATGATGTTGATATTCTGTAATACTTTCCATGCTGCTGTTATTTCTAATTTTGGTTGCTGTTGTTGTTTGATGCTTTCCTACTTCATACTGTAAATTCATATGAGTTTGACATTGCTAGCTTCTTGAATAATTCATGTTACCACTTCTCTGGACTTCAATTTGAATTATCAATTGCTCTATTTCAATTTCCATTATGTTATTGCCTTAAGATTAAGGGCTGCTGAGATGTTCTTTTAATTTCGCACCTAAGTGTTTGAACTCAGCCTTGCCTGCCTGTGATTAACTCAGTGTTTTGCTGCTGTTTTGGTTTATAATGCTCAATGCATATGAAGTTCGTGTGTAACTCTCGTTTGAATCTGTCCTGAGTTATATGGATTAAAAATTATGCTCATGTTTGAAAATACACCCTTTGCTTATCTGACATTATAGTTGCTGGTTTTGCATGTATCTTTCTGAGATTCATATGAGTTGCTGATTCTGTTTGAAATCAAGCTTGAATTGTTGATTTGCTGTTGTTTATTTACTCTGGGAACGCCTACATTACTGTCAGAATGCTGCCCAATTTTTCTAATAATTGTTTTACTCAACTTCCACTCGTGAATTGACTTTAGTAGTTTTGAATTGTGATTTATTTAGTTTAAACCAAAGCAAATTCATGGGGTGATGGGTTAGCATTTCCATTCCTTTTGGTTCCCTTTCTATTTGAAATGCATTGTCGATGATTTTATTTCTTTTTGTGCTTCTTTCATTACATGTTTTATCATCAATGCCTTGCATTGTATGCATGAATGTGAGCTTGCTTGTTCTTAAACCTTTTGAACTTCTTTTAGTTAGGAACTACATTACCATGCCACTAATTCTAACCTACTTCTCTAACTTTTAACTAAATTGACTTTCCCACTTTTCTTTTTCGTTTTCACCCTTTTCAAACTAACTCTTTTAATTCCTTTCAAGGCATGAAACTTGTTGTTTCTTAACGAACAAGCATTCTAAATTTTAATGTATAGATTCCTGGATTGTGATTTTTGATTAATTTCTCTGAATCATACTTTTCGTTCATTCCATGGATTTATCTCTTTATGACTCACTTCATGCTTTGGCTTTCACTCCTCTGTTGCCTATCTCCTATTTGTTTTGCTTACATATTGCCTATCTTCATGCTTTAGCTTTATTTGATAATCTGTATCCTGGGAATTCTATTTTTCAGGATGTCTGACAGGAAAGGAAAAGGCAAGGCTAAGGCCAGCTCCGGTAAGAGGAAGAGAGAACAGCCATCTGTTGCTCTATCGGATGTTTTATCGGATGAATTTTGGTGTAAAAAGAACTTTACTGATCAAGAAAAACCTGATCAACTTGTACCTGCTAATGACCCAGTCAAATTTGCCAATCTTTACTGTGAACTCAAGTTTTTTATCTTTGTAGAAAAACAGCACCTCTACTTGAAAAAGACACTCAAAATACCAACCGAATTAAGGAAGTACACTGAACATTAGATCAAACAGAGAGGTTGGGTATTTCTGGATAGAGATCTGGTAGAGGTAAACGCATCATGGGTTCGTGAGTTCTATTCTAACTATTATAGGATGACCCTTGATGCAGTGTAGCTTAGGAGAAAGCAGATCTTAGTCACAGATGAGGCGATAGAGGATATCCTCCACTTCTAGCCTAAAACAGATGATACAGATGATTTTCAGAAGGCCGAGGAGTTTATTAGATTCATGAGTTTTGATTGGGATGCTGTCCGGCGTACCATAGCCATTGATCCTGATGTTCCATGGGCTATGGGAAAGTCAAAGGTAACTCCATGGGGTATAAAGATTATTTATCTCAATGATGAGGCTAGGCTGTGGCAACAGATATTGAGTAATTATGTTATGCCTAGTACTCACGAGTCAGAAGTGCTAGCTACCATGATCATCCTTATTTGGTGCGTCATGGAAGGAAAAGACCTATACCTTCCACGGCTCATCAGAAAGTACATGTCTAGAGTTCATGTCAGAGGCACCCTGCCATTTCCTTATTTGATCACCCAGATGGCTCGTCGAGCTGAGGTGCCTTGGGAGTTAGAGGATGAGAGACCACCGATTGCTGACTGCAAGAAGGTTATTCCGCATGGCAAGCGGTTCGGACCTCTAGGCCACAGACCACCTACTTTTACTACTTCCACTGATGCAGCCACATCCTCAGCAGCACCTTCAGCACCTGCAGCACCACCTACTTTCGCAACACCATCATCCGCTTCTCAGCCAGTCTACCATCTTGTGCATCACCTTTTTGAGCGCGTTGATTAGATGGAGCGCCGCAATCAGCGGCGTTATGAGTAGTCTTAGCGTCGCAATAAGCGACGCTATGCACATCTGAAGCTGATTGTGACTACTGGGCGTACTGACATCCCCTCTGAGCCTAACACACCCTCGGAGCACTCGGAGGAGGAGGAGGATGAGCAGGAAGAGACCCAGCAGGAGGCGACTCAGCATGAGCACCGTACAGAGCCATAGGAACTTGCACAGCCACAGCCGACAGAGTCAGCGGCACATCCTTCGACAAGCGACGATAGAGTTGCAGGCGATGATCCTTCACACCCGGCTTGACTGAGAGCATCGAGGATGATGCTGTGCTTTAAGTGTGGGGAGGTCGCCGTCTCCGGCGGATTATATTTTGGTGAACCATTTCAGACTTTTGTTCTATTTTGCTTTATTTTGTATTTTTCTTTATTTTATTTTATTTTTCTTTTAGTACTTGCACATTTCTATTTTATTTTACTTCTGTTTATTTTTACTTTGTTACATTTTGCACTTTGGGCTTGTATATATTTTGGATATTTAGTTTGAATTGCACTTTTAGTTTATTAGTTGTAATGTGGAAAAATATGGATTATCAAGTTTAGTTTACCCTTTTGGCATAGATTGAAATAGGGATAAACTAAAAAATTTCAGCTTTTCATAGTCACATCTCATTTAGTATATATATATATATATATATATAATAATAATAATAATAATAATAATAATAATAATAAATGTTGGTCAATTGATGAAATTTTCAAGGAATGTATCTTTTTCTAAGAAAAGGCATTTAAAATTCACATTGATTTGAGTTAAAACCTTTTGTAACTTGCACGATATATATATATATATATATATATATATATATATATATATATATATATATATATATATATATATATATATATAATTGGAATATGGTTTTTGAGCTAAGAACACACAACCCGTGAGTTTTTTAGCTTAATTGCATGGTTACATTATTTAACCATGATTTTTATTCTTGTGTGTTTTCTTCTCTATGATTGCAAGCTTGAGTTTGTTCCATTCTATATGTCCATTATTTAGTGTATGTTCATGCTTATATGTGATTGAGGCCATCATTTGATATTAGCTCACTTATCCCAAATAGCTTACCATTTCATTTGCCTTTGTTTGCCACTTTGAGCCTTCTGAACCCCTTTTTTGTTCTTTATATTAACGCATCACTAGCCTTAAGCGGAAAAAATAATTAATTACCCTATTTGAATCTTTGGTTAGCTTAAGATAGAGATTGTGTGTCAACTAAGTGTGGGGAAATGTGGGACCTATGGTTAATGAGAATGTGTTTTTGCTTATATATATTGACAGATATTGGAAATTTGGGTGCCTACTCATGTGAAATTAGAGAAACATATGCATTGATATATTATAAAAAAAGGGGAATAAATTAGTCGGGGAATAAAACTATCCCAATGTTAAGTTCAATAAAAAGATGAATGCATATGTAATGAAATTAAAAATTGATACATGAGTGTGTGAAAATATGTAAAAGTGAGATTTTGGGTGGCTAAGCTTAATTTTAGAATTGTATAGAGTATGTGTATGTGTTAGGTGAGAACTTAGGTTAGTCAAAGATTCATATAATAGCTCACTTGGCCATATATATATACCCTCATCTTTACCTTAGCCCCATTACAACCTTGAAAAGCCCTCATGATATTTGCATTTGTACACTTGATAATTGTTGATTGGTTAGATGAAGAACAAAGTTCTAGAAAGCATGACTAGAAGAGATTTGAGTTGTTTAACCCCAAACACTTGAGTAATTATAGTGCATATACAAATCCAGTGAGGGTTCAATGGCTCATTTCCATATGTCCATATTTGATCATTGCTTGTCTTGCAAGTTTGTAAACTCTTTTGATTAACTCAACTCAATTGTGAATGTGTTTTGATATGATTGATTTAGCCCTTGATTGTGCATATATGATTTCTTGGAAATTTGACTCAATTTGACCAAATGTATGCTTATATATATATATATATATATATATATATATATATATATATATATATATATATAGCTAGATAGTAATTAGAATAGCATGATGCATGTAAGTGGCTCACATCTAAATAGGTTGCATTGCATAAGTTCCACCATTCTACCTTCACTCTTTTGGTTCTCTTGAGCTTAGCATGAGGACATGCTAATGTTTAAGTGTGGCGAGATTGATAAACCGCTATTTTACGGTTTATTTTATATTGAATTGAGCAAATTTTATCCATTATTCTCACACTTATACATATAAATTGCATGTTCTACATTTTCCTTCCTAATTCTGTGATATAGTTGAAAACATGTTTCCTGGGCCTTTAAACTGTCAATTTTAATTACCCTTTATTACCATTCGATACCGTGATCTGTGTGTTAAGTATTTTTAGGATTTATAGGGCAGGAATGGCTTAGAGGATGGAAAACAAACATCCAAAGTGGAAGGAACGCAAGAAAATGAAGTTTTGAGAAGCTGGCAGCGACACGTATACGTGGGCGACGCGTACGCGTGACTAGCGCAGAAGACAAGCGACGCGTACGCGTGACCAGGATTTTTGCCAAGCAACGCGTATGTGTGGACGACGCATACGCGTGACACGCCGCACATGCAAAAATTGTAGAAAGCGCTGGGGGCAATTTCTGGGCTCCATTTGGGCCCAGTTCCAAGCCCGAGAACACATAATAGAGGCTGTAGAGTGGGGGAATCATTTATTCATTCAGATGACATTCATTCATATAATTTTAGGTTTTAGATGTAGTTTTCTAGAGAGAGGGGCTCTCTCCTCTCTCTAGGTTTTAGGATCCTTAGGTTTAGCTATTTTCAATTTTAGATTTCTACTTTACTTTAATTTAGTTTCTCTTCTACTTTTATTTATTCTAGCACTTTAGTTTCTCTTCTCTTGGTGATTTATTTATTTATCCACTTTAGTTTATGAACTCTCATGTTAGATTTGATTTTCTATTTAATGCAATTTGAGGTATTTCATATTTATTGCTTCTATTATTTTTGAGTCATTGATGTTTGCAATTGGTTGTTTGAATTTAATATTCCTTGCTAGTTTTCTATGTTTTTATATTGTACCTACCAAGTATTTGATAAAATATTTGGTTGGATTTTAGAGTAGGTTTTTCTCCTCTTGGCTTTGGTAGAGTAATTGGAGACTCTTGAGTTATCAAACTCCTTTGTTGATTGATAATTGAGAAGTTGCTAGTTGATTTGGATCCCTCTAAAGCTAGTCTTTCCTTAGGAGTTGACTAGGACTTGAGGAATCAAATTGATTCATCCACTTGACTTTCCTCCATAGTTAGAGGTTAACTAAGTGGGAGCAATGGACAATTCTCATCACAATTGATAAAGATAACTAGGATAGGACTTCTAGTTCTCATACCTTGCCAAGAGCCTTTCTTAACTATTAGTTTAATTCTTGCAATTTACTTTTCTTGTTCCTTATTTAAAACCTCAAAAGATACGTTTCCATAACCAATAGTAACATACTTCCCTGCAATTCCTTGAGAGACGACCCGAGGTTTGAATACTTTGGTTATTAATTTTAGGGGTTTGTTACTTATGACAATCAAATTTTTGTATGAAAGGATTATTGTTGGTTTAGAAACTATACTTGCAACGAGAATTCATTGAGAAATTTTAAACCGTCAAAAATCCTTTCATCACAGTGATATAAACATAACATTATTCAAAAGTTGTGTAACCTATGATAAGAAGGTGGTTAAGGCTTGGAGATGCTTTGTCCTTCTGGATTAACTCTGGTATTACTGTCTTCTTCAATTGTGAATGATTTCTTTTATGGCAGGTTGTATGTGATCAACGCCATATGGCTGCGGTCATTAATCTGCTCTGCTTCAGATCAAACACCGTATGGCCGCGGTCATCCAATCTGAACGAGGGTGAAGTTCTAGCAGGCTATTCCTTTGGTGATCCTACTCAAAACACCACAGAGAAGGTCGAATCTTCTGGATCAGAGAATGCTGCACCTTTGGGTTCTAGCCTCTACCACAAAGACCCTAATCTCCCAATACCTCGACTGAACTGGTGTCTCGAGAAGTCTCCAACGAGATCGTGGATTAGCTATCTAAGAGATGTATAATCAAGCCGGCGGTTCAATGCTTTCCAGTCACGTATTCACACGAACCCAAGAAGAATGGTGCATGAATTGTAAATCACACTTTTCACAACTCGTACCACTAACCAGCAAGTGCACTGGGTCGTCCAAGTAATACCTTACGTGAGTAAGGGTCGATCCCATGGAGATTGTCGGCTTGAAGCAAGCTATGGTTATTTTGTATTCCTTAGCCAGGAAATCAATTATAATTATTAGTTTGGATTGCAAAAAATAAAAGAGCATGAATTGAATACTTGTTATGCAGTAATGGAGAATATGTTGGAGTTTTGGAGATGCTTTATCTTCTGAATCTCTCCTTTCCCTCTGTCTTCTTCTTCACGCACGCAAGGTTCCTCCTATGGCAAGCTGTGTGTTGGTGGATCACCGTTGTCAATGGCTACCATCCGTCCTTTCAGTGAAAATGGTCCAGGTGCGCTATCACCGCACGGCTAATCATCTGCCGGTTCTCACTCATGCTGGAATAGGATCCATTGATCCTTTTGCGTCTGTCACTACGCCCAACCCTTGTGAGTTTGAAGCTCGTCACAGTCATTCAATCCCTGAATCCTACTCGGAATACCACAGACAAGGTTTAGACTTTTCGGATTCTCAAGAATGCTGCCAAATGGATTCTAGCTTATACTACGAAGATTCTGATTAAGGAATCCAAGAGATACTCATTCAATCGAAGGTAGAACGGAGGTAGTTGTCAGTCACGCGTTCATAGGTTGAGAATGGTGATGAATGTCACGGATCATCACATCCATCATATTGAAGTGCGAATGAACATCTTAGATAGAAACAAGCGTGTTTGAATAGAAAACAAAAATAATTGCATTAATTCATCGAGACACAGTAGAGCTCCTCACCCCCAACAATGGAGTTTAGAGACTCATGCCGTCAAAGAGTACAAAGTTCAGATCTAAAATGTCATGAGGTACCAAATAAATCTCTAAAATTTGTTTAAATACTAAACTAGTAACCTAGGTTTACAGAAAATGAGTAAACTATGATAGATAGTGCAGAAATCCACTTCCGGGGCCCACTTGGTGTGTGCTGGGGCTGAGACTTGAGCTTTACACATGCTTAGGCTATTTCTGGAGTTAAACGCCAGGTTGTAACCTGTTTTGGGCGTTTAACTCCAACTTGTAACCTGTTTCTGGAGTTTAACGCCAGAATAGGGCAGAGAGCTGACGTTGAACGCCAGTTTGCGTCCTCTAAACTCAGGCAAAGTATAGACTATTATATATTACTGGAAAGTCCTGGATGTATACTCTCCAACGCAATTGAGAGCGCGCTATTTGGACTTCTGTAGCTCCAGAAAATCCATTTCGAGTGCAGGGAGGTCAGAATCCAACATAATCTGCAGTCCTTTTTCAACCTCTGAATCAGAATTTGCTCAGGTCCCTCAATTTCAGCCAGAAATTAACTGAAATCACAGAAAAATTTACAAATGCATAGTAAAGTCCAAAAATGTGATTTTTATTTAAAAACTAATAAAAATATACTAAGAACTAATCAAATCATACTAAAAACTATGTAAAAACACTGCCAAAAAGCATATAAATTATCCGCTCATCACAACACCAAACTTAAATTGTTGCTTGTCCCCAAGCAACTGAAAATCAAATAGGATAAAAAGAAGAGAATATACTATAAATTCCAAAATATCAATGAAACTTAGCTCCAATCAGATGAGCGGGACTAGTAGCTTTTTGCCTCTTGAATAGTTTTGGCATCTCACTTTATCCATTGAGGTTCAGAATGATTGGCATCTATAGGAACTCAAAATTCAGATAGTGTTATTGATTCTCCTAGTTCAGTATATTGATTCTTGAACACAGCTACTTTATGAGTCTTGGTCGTGGCCCTAAGCACTTTGTTTTCCAGTATTACCACTGAATACATACATGCCACAGACACATAACTGGGTGAACCTTTTCAGATTGTGACTCAGCTTTGCTAAAGTCCCCAATTAGAGGTGTCCAGGGTTCTTAAGCACACTCTTTTCTTTTTTTTTTCCTTTGGACCTTGACTTTAACCAATCAGTCTCAAGTTTTCACTTGACACCTTCACGCCACAAGCACATGGTTAGGGACAGCTTGGTTTAGCTGCTTAGGCCGGATTTTATTCCTTTTAGGCCCTCCTATCCACTGATGCTCAAAGCCTTAGATCCTTTTTATTACCCTTGCCTTTTGGTTTTAAGGGCTATTGGCTTTTTGCTCTTGCCTTTTGGTTTAAAGAGCTTTTGACTTTTTCTGCTTGCTTTTTCTTTTTCTTTTTTTTTCACCATTTTTCTTTTCTCTCTTTTTTTTTTCGC
Source organism: Arachis ipaensis (assembly GCF_059453495.1). NCBI lineage: Eukaryota > Viridiplantae > Streptophyta > Magnoliopsida > Fabales > Fabaceae > Arachis > Arachis ipaensis. Next base: position 41,394,288 of record NC_142439.1, read on the forward strand.
AAGCTTTTGTATTCACTGCTTTTTCTTGCTTCAAGAATCATTTTTATGATTTTTCAGATCATCAAATAACATTTCTCCTTTTTCTTTATTCTTCAAGAGCCAACATATTTAACATTCATAAACCACAATATCAAAAGACATATGCACTGTTCAAGCATTCATTTAGAAAACAAAAAGTATTGTCACCACATCAAAATAATTAAACTAGTTTCAAGGATGAATTCGAAACCATGTACTTCTTGTTCTTTTGTAATTAAAACACTTTATTTAAGAGAGGTGATGGACTCATAGGATGTTCATAACTTTAAGGCATAGACTCTAATCTTTATTTATTATTTATTAGAATAATATAAATTAGGCATAAAAGCAGACACTTAGCAATAAAAGAAAAGAAACTAAAGACATAAAGACAAATGACTCTAATTTTAATACTCATAGACTCTTAAAATAGATAAAAGGTTATCACAGAGTTAGGACTCAACAACCTTTGCTTTGGGAGATAGATGCCTCTTTAGTCTGTGGAGTGCTTGGCCTTTCAAGAGATAGCTTCTGGCGCTTCAGTTCTTTCAGTTCATGCCCTTGCTCTTCTTGTTCCCTAAGCAGTTTGCAGAGCATGCTGTTTTGATTTTGCTGTTCTTCCTTCAGTTGATCCATAGCTTCTTGCAGCTTGGTGATAGATGCTTCTAGGCGTCCCTAGTATTCAAATTGAGGAATTTCCAGGAGGAACTCCTGTGCTCTCCTCTTGATGGGATTGTCCTGCACTTGTCCTTCCATTGACTTTTTGGTGATTAGTTGCTCAGCTGGAATATACTCATCTACTCCTATCTTTACTCCAGCATCTTTACATAACAGGGAGATCAAGCTTGGATAAGCCAATTTGGCATCTTTGGAGTTCTTGTTTGCAATTTTGTAAAGCTCACAAGCAATCAGCTGATGAACTTCCACTTCTTTTTCCAGCATAATGCAATGGATCATCACTGCTCTTTTGATGGTGACTTCAGAGCGGTTGCTAGTGGGCAGTATAGAGCGCCCAATAAAGTCCAGCCAGCCTCTGGCAACTGGTTTGAGATCCCTCTTTTGAGTTAGTTTGGGACACCCTTTGTGTTGGTTGTCCATTTAGCTCCAGGGAGGCATATGTCTTCTAGGATTTTGTCCAAGCTCTATTTGGTCTCATCATTCTCCAATTAAAGGAGTCTGGGTCATCTTGCAGTTGAGGCAGCTTGAAGATCTCCCTTATTTTGTTAGGGTGGGTGTGAACAATCTTCCCTCTGACCAGAGTTCGATAGTCATAGAATGCAGTTTCAGCTATTCTCTGCCTGTCTGTTTGCCACATATTAGAGTAAAATTCCTGAACCATGTTTCTTCCCACCTTTGTTTTAGGATTAGCTAGGACTTCCCAGCTCCTGTTTCGAATTTGCTCTTGGATCTCCGGATATTCATCTTTTTTTAGATCAAATTTAACTTCCGGGATCATTGACCTTAGACCCATTATTTTGTAGTAATGGTCTGAATGTTCTTTGGTTAAGAACTTCCCTTGATTCCAAAGTGGTTTTGGAATATTCTCTTTCTTGCCTCTTGAGTTGGTTTGTTTTCCTTTAGGAGCCATGATCTTGGTGGGTATTGGCTTAGTGATCACAGATAAACACACCAAACTTAGAGGTTTGCTTGTCCTCAAGCAAAAGAAAAGAAAGGAGAGAGATAGAGGGAGAGCCAAGTTTGAATTGTGAAAGAGAGGGGGAGGCCGAACGAGGATTTAAATGGAAGGGGGGTGGGTTTTCGAAAATCTTTTAAAAAGATATGATAGAAAATGTAATTTGGAAAAGATAAATAAGATAGGAAAAGATGTAATTTAAAATTGAAAAGATATGAAAGATATTTGAAAAAGATAGATTTGTTCTAAAAATATTGTGAAAATTTGAAACAGATATTGATGAGTTTGAAAAAAATTTTTTGAAAAAGATAGATTTGTTTTGAAAAAGGATTTGAGAAGAGGTTGAAGAAGAATTGAGAAAGATTTAATTTTAGGATTAAGATATTAAAAAAATCTTTTTGAAAAAAAGGTTGAAAAATGAAAGTATGGGAAGATGTTTATGCAAGAAAAATGGATGGACATATGAAATTTAAAAAAAAATCCAAGTTGGGAACAAAAACTTCCTCCCCTCCACAATCCTGGCGTTAAACGCCCAACTGCTGCATGTTTTGGGCGTTTAACGCCCCTCTGTAGCTTCTTTTGGGCGTTTAACGCCCAACTGTTGCTTCTGGCTGGCGTTAAATGCCAGAATTCCTTTGTCACTGGGCGTTTTTCCTGAACGCCCAGAACGTTGCAAGTATGGCGTTAAACGCCCAGAATGGTACCCATTCTGGCGTTTAATGCCCAGAAAGGTATCATTACTGGTGTTAAACGCCCAGTAGATGCTTTTTTTGGGCGTTTAACGCCCAATTGTACCTCTTACTGGCGTTTTCTTGCTAGTGAGCTCCTTTTTCCTGTTTTGTGCTCTGAATCTTTCTGTAACCCTGTGAACTTATGCAATTGATTCTTTACCTTGAAGATTATTAATATTGAACTTATATAATTTAAAAATAAATAAAATGAAGAATAGAATAAAATAAAATAACAGAAAAAGTTTTGCTAATGGATGGGTTGCCTCCCAGCAAGTGCTTCTTTATTATCATTAGCTGGACCTTGCTGAGCTTTTAATCTAGCCTCAGCCTTGAGCACTCTTGCTCAATGTTGCCTTCAAGATAATTCTTGATTCTCTGTCCATTAACAATGAACTTCTTATTAGAATCAATGTCTTGAAACTCCACATAGCCATATGGTGACACACTTGTAATCACATATGGCCCCCTCCACCGGGATTTCAGTTTCCCGGGGAATAGCCTGAGCCTAGAGTTAAACAGCAGGACCTTCTGTCTTGGTTCAAAGACTCTAGATGACAGCTTTCTGTCATGCCACCTTTTTGCTTTCTCTTTGTAAAGCTTGGCATTTTCAAAAGCAGTGAGTATGAATTCCTCTAGCTCATTTAGCTGGAGCAATCTTTTTTCTCCAGCTAATCTGGCATCAAAGTTTAGGAATCTAGTTGCCCAATAGGCCTTATGTTCCAGTTCCACGGGCAGATGACATGCCTTACCATACACAAGCTGGTATGGAGAGGTCCCTATAGGAGTCTTGAATGCTGTTCTATAAGCCCACAGAGCATCATCCAAGCTTCTCGCCCAATCTTGTCTACGGGTATTTACAGTCCGTTCCAGGATTCTTTTTAGTTCTCTATTAGAGACTTCAGCTTACCCGTTTGTCTGTGGATGGTATGGAGTTGCCACCTTGTGGCTAATTCCGTACCGGACCATAGCAGAGTAAAGCTGTTTATTGCAGAAGTGAGTGCCCCCATCACTGATTAGTGCTCTAGGGAGACCAAACCTGCTGAAGATATGTTTCTGGAGGAACTTCAGCACTATCCTAGTATCATTATTGGGTGTGGCAATGGCCTCTACCCATTTGGATACGTAGTTGACTGCCACCAGAATATAAATGTTTGAGTATGATGGTGGAAAAGGCCCCATGAAGTCAATATCCCATACATCAAACAACTCAATCTCCAAGATTCCTTGTTGAGGCATGGTGTAACCATGAGGCAGATTACCAGCTCTCTGGCAACTGTCACAGTTACGTACAAACTCTCGGGAATCTCTATAGAGGGTAGGCCAGTAGAAGCCACATTGGAGGACCTTGGTGGCTATTCGCTCACCTCCGAAGTGGCCTCCATATTGTGACCCATGGCAATGCCATAAGATCTTTTGTGCTTCTTCTCTAGGCACACACCTACGGATTATTCCGTCTGCACATCTCTTAAAGAGATAAGGTTCATCCCACAAGTAGTACTTTGCATCAGTAATTAATTTTTTCTTTTGTTGCCTGCTGTACTCCTTGGGTATGAACCTTGAAGCTTTATAGTTTGCAATGTCTGCAAACCATGGTGTTTCTTGAATGGCAAACAAATGCTCATCTGGAAAGGTTTCAGAGATCTCAATAGAGAGAAAGGACCCCCCTTCTACTAGTTTTATCCGGGATAGATGATCAGCCACTTGGTTTTCTGTCCCTTTTCTGTCTCTTATTTCTATATCAAACTCTTGCAGAAGTAACACCCATCTTATGACTCTGGGTTTTGAATCCTGTTTTGTAAGTAGATATTTAAGAGCAGCATGGTCAGTGTACACAATCACTTTTGATCCTACTAAGTATGATCTAAACTTGTCAATGGCATAAATCACTACAAGCAATTCTTTTTCTATGGTTGTGTAATTTTTCTGGGCATCATTTAAAACACGGCTTGCATAATAAATGACATGCAGAAGCTTGTCATGCCTCTGCCCCAATACTACACCAATGGCATGGTCACTGGCATCACACATTAGTTCGAATGGTAATGTCCAGTCTGGTGCAGAAATAACTGGTGCTGTGACCAGCTTAGCTTTTAGAGTTTCAAACGCCTGCAGACACTCTGTGTTAAACACAAATGGCGTGTCAGCAGCTAGCAGGTTGCTCAGAGGTTTTGCGATTTTTGAAAAATCCTTTATAAACCTCCTATAGAATCATGCATGCCCCAGAAAGCTTCTAATTGCCTTAACATTGGCAGGTGGTGGTAATTTTTTAATTACCTCTACCTTAGCTTGATCCACCTCTATTCCCTTGTTCGAAATCTTGTGCCCAAGGACAATCCCTTCAATCACCATAAAGTGACATTTTTCCCAGTTTAAAACCAGGTTAGTCTCTTGGCATCTTTTCAGAACCAGTGTCAGGTGATCAAGACAAGAGCTGAATGAGTCTCCATATACTGAGAAGTCATCCATGAAGACTTCCAAAAATTTTTTCACCATGTCAGAGAAAATAGAGAGCATGCATCTCTGAAAGGTTGCAGGTGCATTACACAGCCCAAATGGCATCCTTCTGTAGGCAAATACTCCAGATGGACATGTGAATGCTGTTTTCTCTTGATCCTGGGGGTCTACTACAATTTGGTTGTAGCCTGAATAGCCATCCAAAAAGCAGTAATAATCGTGACCTGCTAGTCTTTCTAGCATCTGGTCTATGAATGGTTGGTATGCGAAATTGTTACTCAGATTAGGTTGTAAAATTATTTGTTCGTTCTTTCCCTGGCAATGGCACCAAAAACGGATGCACAGAACCATGGTCCAAATATAACTTCACAATTTTGCATAACTAACCAGCAAGTGCACTGGGTCATCCAAGTAATAAAACCTTACGTAAGTAAGGGTCGATCCAATGGAGATTGTCGGCTTGAAGCAAGCTATGGTCACCTTGTAAATCTCAGTCAGGCGAATATCAAATGGTTATAGTATTTTTGAATAATAATAAATAAATAAACAGAAAATAAAGATAGAAATACTTATGTAATTTATTGGTGAGAATTTCAGATAAGCGTATAGAGATGCTTTCGTCCCTCTGAACCTCTGCTTTCCTACTGTCTTCATCCAATCTTACTCCTTTCCATGGCAAGCTTTCTGTAAGGGCATCATCGTTGTCAATGGCTACATCCCATCCTCTTGTGAAAAAGGTCCAAATGCTCTGTCACGGCACGGCTAATCATCTGAGGTTCTCGATCATATTGGAATAGGATTCACCCTCCTTTTGCGTCTGTCACTACGCCCAGCACTCGCGAGTTTGAAGTTCGTCACAGCCATCCCTTCCCAGATCCTACTCAGAATACCACAGACAAGGTTTAGACTTTCCGGATCTCAGGAATGGCCATCCATGGGTTCTAACTTATACTACGAAGATTCTGATTAAGGAATCCAAGAGATGTTCATTCAATCTAAGGTAGAACGAAAGTAGTTGTCAGGCACGCGTTCGTAGGGAATGATGATGATTGTCACATTCATCACATTCAGGTTGAAGTGCGAATGAATATCTTAGAAGCGGAATAAGTTGAATTGAATAGAAAAACAGTAGTACTTTGTATTAATTCATGAGGAACAGCAGAGCTCCACACCTTAATCTATGGAGTGCGGAAACTCTACCGTTGAAAATACATAAGTGATGAAGGTTCAGGCATGGCCAAATGACGAGCCCCTAAACGTGATCACAGGATCAAAAATACAATCCAGGATGTCAAATACAATAGTAAAAAGACCTATATATACTAAACTAGTTACTAGGGTTTACAGAAGTAAGTAATTGATGCATAAATCCACTTTCGGGGCCCACTTGGTGTGTGCTTGGGCTGAGCTTGAAGTTTACACGTGGAGAGGTCATTCTTGGAGTTGAACGTCAGTTTGTAACGTATTTCTGGCGTTCAACTCTGGCTTGTGACGTGTTTCTGGCGTTTAACTCCAGACTGCAGCGTAGAACTGGCGTTCAACGCCCTTTTGCGTCAGCTAAACTCGGCCAAAGTATGGACTATTATATATTTCTAGAAAGCTCTAGATGTCTACTTTCCAACGCAATTGGAAGCGCGCCATTTTGAGTTTTGTAGCTCCAGAAAACCCACTTTGAGTGCAGGGAGGTCAGAATCCAATAGCATCAGCAGTCCTTCTTCTACCTCTGAATCTGATTTTTGCTCAAGTCCCTCAATTTCAGCCAGAAAATACCTGAAATCACAGAAAAACACACAAACTCATAGTAAAGTCCAGAAATGTAAATTTAACATAAAAACTATTGAAAACATCCCTAAAAGTAACTAGATTCTACTAAAAACATACTAAAAATAATGCCAAAAAGCGTATAAATTATCCGCTCATCACAACACCAAACTTAAATTGTTGCTTGTCCCCAAGTAACTGAAAATCAAATAGGATAAAAAGAAGAGAATATACTATAAATTCCAAAATATCAATAAAACATAGCTCCAATCAGATGAGCGGGACTTGTAGCTTTTTGCCTCTTGAATAGTTTTGGCATCTCACTTTATCCATTGAAGTTCAGAATGATTGGCATCTATAGGAACTCAAAGTTCAGATAGTGTTATTGATTCTCCTAGTTTAGTATGTTGATTCTTGAACACAGCTACTTTATGAGTCTTGGCCATGGCCCTAAGCACTTTGTTTTCCAGTATTACCACCGGATACATAAATGCCACAGACACATAATTGGGTGAACCTTTTCAGATTGTGACTCAGCTTTGCTAAAGTCCCCAATTAGAGGTGTCCAGGGTTCTTAAGCACACTCTTTTTTTGCTTTGGACCTTGACTTTAACCGCTCAGTCTCAAGTTTTCACTTGACACCTTCACGCCACAAGCACCTGGTTAGGGACAGCTTGGTTTAGCCGCTTAGGCCAGGATTTTATTCCTTTAGGCCCTCCTATCCACTGATGCTCAAAGCCTTGGGATCCTTTTTATTTATCCTTGCCTTTTGGTTTTAAGGGCTATTGGCTTTTTCCTCTTGCCTTTTGGTTTTAAGAGCTTTTGGCTTTTTCTGCTTACTTTTTCTTTTTCTATTTTTTTTCCATTTTTTTTCTGCAAGCTTTGTATTCACTGCTTTTTCTTGCTTCAAGAATCATTTTTATGATTTTTCAGATTATCAAATAACATGTCTCTTTGTCATCATTCTTTCAAGAGCCAACATATTTAACATTCTTAAACAACAACTTTAAAAGACATATGCACTGTTCAAGCATTCATTCAGAAAACAAGAAGCATTGTCACCACATCAATATAATTAAACTAAGTTCAAGGATAAATTCGAAACTCATGTACTTCTTGTTCTTTTGAATTAAAACATTTTTCATTTAAGAGAGGTGATGGATTCATATTCACTACTTTAAGGCATAGACACTTAATACTAATGATCATGTAATAAAGACACAAACACAGATAAACACTTAGCATAGAGAAAACGAAAAACAGAGAATGTAAGAACAAGGAATGAGTCCACCTTAGTGATGGTGGCGTTTCCTTCTTGAGGAACCAATGATGTCCTTGAGCTCTTCTATGTCTCTTCCTTGTCTTTGTTGCTCCTCCCTCATTGCTTTTTGATCTTCTCTAATTTCATGAAGGATGATGGAGTGCTCTTGATGTTCCACCCTTAATTGTCCCATGTTGGAACTTAGTTCTCCTAGGGAGGTGTTGATTTGCTCCCAAAAATTCTGTGGAGTAAAGTGTATCCCTTGGGGTATCTCAGGGATTTCTTGATGATGAGCTTCCTCACGTGTTTCTTGAGCTCCATGAGTGGGCTCTCTTGTTTGCTCCATCCTTTTCTTAGTGATGGGCTTCTCTTCCTCAATGGGAATGTCTCCTTCTATGAAATCTCCAGCTGAGTAACATAGATGGCAAATAAGATGAGGAAAAGCTAGCCTTGCCAAGGGAGAGGACTTTTCGGCTATTTTGTAGACTTCAAGGGAGATGACTTCATGAACTTCTACTTCCTCACCAATCATGATGCTGTGAATCATGATGGCCCGATCCACAGTAACTTCAGATCGGTTGCTAGTGGGAATGATGGAGCGTTGGATGAACTCCAACCATCCTCTAGCCACAGGCTTGAGGTCCAGTCTTCTAAGTTGAACCGGTTTGCCTTTTGAGTTAATCTTCCATTGAGCTCCTCCCACACATATGTCCATGAGGACTTGGTCCAACCTTTGATCAAAGTTGACCCTTCTAGTGTAGGGGCGTGCATCTCCTTGCATCATAGGCAAGTTAAACGCCAACCTCACATTTTCCGGACTAAAATCTAAGTATTTCCCCCGAACCATGGTGAGATAATTCTTTGGGTTCGGGTTCTTACTTTGATCATGGTTCCTGGTGATCCATGAATTAGCATAGAACTCTTGAACCATTAGAATTCTGACTTGTTGGATAGGTTTTGTTAGAACTTCCCAACTTCTTCTTTGGATTTCATGTCGGATTTCTGGATACTCATTTCTCTTGAGTTTGAAAGGGACCTCAGAGATCACCTTCTTCTTGGCCACAACATCATAGAAGTGGTCTTGATGGGCTTTGGAGATGAATCTTTCCATCTCCCATGACTCAAAGGTGGAAGCTTTTGTCTTCCCTTTCCCTTTTCTAGAGGATTCTCCGGTCTTAGGTGCCATGGTAATGGAAAAACAAAAAGCTTTATGCTTTTACCACACCAAACTTAGAAAATTGCTCGCCCTCGAGCAAGAAAAGAAAGAATAGATGATGAAGAAGAAGAATTGAAGGAGAGGGAGAGAGAGATGTGTTTCGGCCAAGAAGAGGAGGAGAGGGTTGTGTTGTGTAAAAAAGAAGAAGAATGGAGGGCTTTATATAGGGAAGGGAGGGGGGTTAAGGTTCGGCCATTTAGGGAGGGTTTGGGTGGGAAAGTGATTTTGAATTTTGAAGGTAGGTGGGGTTTATGAGGTAGGTTTATGGGGAAGAGTGGATGGATGTGAGGGGTGAATGGGTGATGGTGAAGAGAGCTTGAGGTGATTGGTGAAGGGTTTTAGGGAAAGGTGTTTATTGGGAAGAGAGGATGAACATTGAGAAGAGGGAAGAGAATGAGTGGTGGTAGGTGGGGATCCTGTGGGGTCCACAGATGCTGAGTTGATCCTGTGGGGTCCACAGATCCTGAGGTGTCAAGGATTTGCATCCCTGCACCAATTAGGCATGTAAAATGCCTTGGCATGCAATTCTGGCGTTTAAACGCCGAATTGATGCTTGTTCTGGGCGTTCAGCGCCCAGATGCAGCATGTTTCTGGCGTTGAATGCCAGTTCTCTACTTGTTTCTGGCATTCAGCGCCAGCTTTCCTCAGTGTGCATTCCTGGCGTCTGAACGCCAGGATGCTGCTTGTTTTGGGCGTTCAACGCCAGATCCATGCTCTGTCTGGCGTTGAATGCCAGCCAGATGCTCCTTACTGGCGTTTAAACGCCAGTAAGCCCTTCCTCCAGGGTGTGATTTTTCTTCTGCTGTTTTTGATTCTATTTTTGATTTTTCTTCAATTTTTTCATTTGTTTTTGTGACTCCACATGATCATGAACCTATGAAGACATATAACTAACAAAAAATATAATTAAATAAAAATTGGGTTGCCTCCCAATAAGCGCTTCTTTAATGTCAATAGCTTGACAGTGGGCTCTCATGGAGCCTCACAGATGTTCAGAGCATTGTTGAGACTCCCCAACACCAAACTTAGAGTTTGGATATGGGAGTTCAACACCAAACTTAGAGTTTGGTTGTGGCCTCCCAACACCAAACTTAGAGTTTGACTGTGGGGGCTTTGGTTGACTCTGTTTTGAGAGAAGCTTACTGTGCCTCTTTTTCATGTTTACAGAAGGATGTCCTTGAGTTTTAAACTCAAGGGAGTCCTCATTCAATTGAAGGACTAGTTCACCTCTGTTAACATCAATCACAGCTCTTGCTGTGGCTAGGAAGGGTCTTCCAAGGATGATGGATTCATCCTCATCCTTCCCAGTATCTAGGATTATGAAATCAGCAGGGATGTAAAGGCCTTCAACTTTCACTAACATGTCCTCTACTTGTCCATAAGCCTATTTTCTGGAATTGTCTGCCATCTCTAATGAGATTTTAGTAGTTTGTACCTCAAAGATTCCCAATTTCTCCATTACAGAGAGGGGCATGAGGTTTATCCCTGACCCAAGGTCACATAGAGCCTTTTCAAAGGTCATGGTACCTATGGTACAAGGTATTAGGAACTTTCCAGGATCCTGTTTCTTCTGAGGCAATCTCAGTTGATCCAATGCATTTAGTTCATTGGTGAACAGGGGAGGTTCATCTCCCCAAGTCTCATTACCAAATAATTTGGCATTCAGCTTCATGATTGCACCAAAGAACTTGGCAACTTGCTCTTCAGTAACATCCTCATTCTCTTCAGAGGAAGAATACTCATCAGAGCTCATGAATAACCTAAGAAGGTTCAATGGAATCTCTATGGTCTCTAGATGAGTCTCAGATTCCTTTAGTTCCTCAGAGAGAAACTCCTTATTGATCACTGGATGTCCCAGGAGGTCTTCCTCCTTGGGATTCACGTCCTCCCCTTCCTCCTTGGATTCGGCCATGATGGTCATTTCAATGGCCTTGCACTCTCCTTTTGGATTTTCTTCTGTATTGCTTGGGAGAGTACTAGGAGGGATTTCAGTGATCCTTTTACTCAGCTGGCCCACTTGGGCCTCCAAATTTCTAATTGAGGACCTTGTTTCATTCATGAAACTTACAGTGGCCTTGGACAGATTAGAGACTAAGTTTGCTAAATTAGAGGTATTTTGTTCAGAGTTCTCTGTCTGTTGCTGAGTGGATGATGGAAAAGGTTTACTATTGTTAAACCTGTTTCTTCCACCATTATTAAAGATTTGTTGAGGCTTTTGTTGATCCTTCCATGAGAAATTTGGGTGATTTCTCCATGAGGGGTTATAGGTGTTTCCATAAGATTCACCCATATAATTTACCTCTGATATTGCAGGGTTCTCAGGATCATAAGCTTCTTCTTCAGAAGATGCCTCTTGAGTACTGTTGGATGCAGCTTGCATTCCATTCAGACTCTGAGAAATCATATTGACTTGCTGAGTCAATATTTTATTCTGAGCCAATATAGCATTCAGAGTATCAATTTCAAGAACTCCCTTCTTCTGAGGCGTCCCATTACTCACATGATTCCTCTCAGAAGTGTACATGAACTGGTTATTAGCAACCATGTCATTGAGTTCTTGAGCTTCTGCAGGCGTTTTCTTTAGGTGAATGGATCCACCTGTAGAAGTATCCAATGACATCTTAGCTAATTCAGACAGACCATCATAGAATATATCCAGGATGGTCCATTCTGAAAGCATGTTAGAAGGACACTTTTTGGTCAGTTCCTTGTATCTCTCCCAAGCTTCATAGAGGGATTCACCTTCTTTCTATCTAAAGGTTTGAACATCCACTCTAAGCTTACTCAGCTTTTGAGGAGGAAAGAACTTGGCTAAGAAAGTCTTGACCAGCTTATCCCAAGAGTTCAGGCTATCCTTAGGTTGAGAGTCCAACCATATTCTAGCTCTGTCTCTCACAGCAAAAGGAAAAAGCATGAGCCTGTAGACTTCAAGATCTACTCCATTAGTCTTAACAGTATCACATATCTGCAAGAATTCAGTTAAGAACTGAAAAGGATCTTCAGATAGAAGTCCATGAAACTTGCAGTTTTGTTGCATCAGAGAAACTAATTGAGGTTTAAGCTCAAAATTGTTTGCTCCAATGGTAGGGATGGAGATGCTTCTTCCATGTAAATTGGAATTAGGTGCAGTAAAGTCACCAAGCATCCTCCTTGCATTATTATTATTTTCAGCTGCCATCTCCTCTTCCTGTTCGAAAATTTCTGAAAGGTGCTTGCTGGATTGTTGTAATTTAGCTTCTCTTAGTTTCCTCTTCAGAGTCCTTTCAGGTTCTGGATCTGCTTCAACAAGAATGTTCTTGTCCTTGCTCCTGCTCATATGAAAAAGGAGGGAACAGAAAAATAATAATAGGGATCCTTTTTGCCCAGGTATAGAGGTTCCCTTAGGTGAGTGGAAGAAAAGAAGAGTAGAAGAAAAGAAGAAGAGAAAATCTGAACTCAGAGAGAGAGAGGGGGTTCGGATTTTTGGTGAGTGAAGAAGAGATGTTAGTAAATAAATAAATAAATAGAAGAAGATGAGAGGGGGAAGTTTTCGAAAATAATTTTTGAAAAAGGGTTAGTGATTTTCGAAAATTAGGAATGAAATCAAATTAAAATTAAAAATTAAACAATTAATTAATTAAAAAGAATTTTTGAAAAAGAGGGAAGAGATTTTTCGAAAATCAGAGAGAGAGAGTTAGTTAGGTAGTTTTGAAAAAGATAAGAAACAAATAAAAAGTTAGTTAGTCAGTTGAAACAAATTTGAAAATAAATTTTGAAAAGATAAGAAGATAGGAAGTTAGAAAAGATATTTTAAAATCAAATTTTTGAAAAAGATATGTTTTAAAAAGATATGATTATGATTGAAATTAGTTTTGAAAAAGATTTGAATTTTAAAATCAAAATTAATGACTTGACTCACAAGAAATCACAAGATATGATTCTATAACTTAAAGTTTGAATCTTTCTTAACAAGCAAGTAACAAACTTGAAATTTTTGAATCAAAACATTAATTGTTGATGATATTTTTGAAAATTATGAGATAAAATTAAGAAAAATGAAAAAGATATGATTTTTTGAAAAAGATTTTGAAAAGATAAGATTTTTAAATTGAAAATTTGATTTGACTCATAAAAACAACTAGATTTTAAAAATTTTTGAAAAAGTCAATCCAAATTTTTGAAATTTATGAGAGAAAAAGGGAAAGATATTTTTTTTATTTTTGAATTTTTAATGATAAGAGAGAAAAACATGAAAATGATGAAATGCATGAAAATTTTGGATCAAAATAATGAATGCATGCAAGAATGCTATGAATGTCAAGATGAACACCAAGAACACTTTGAAGATCATGATGAACATCAAGAACATATTTTTGAAAAATTTTTTATGCAAAGAAAACATGCAAGACACCAAACTTAGAAATCTTTCATGTTCAGACACTATGAATGCAAAAATGCACATGAAAAATAAGAAAAGACACAAAACAAGAAAACATCAAGATCAAACAAGAAGACTGGCCAAGAACAACTTGAAGATCATGAAGAACACTATGAATGCATGAATTTTCAAAAAAATGCATAAAAATTTTAGAAAAAATGCAATTTGACACCAAACTTAAAAATTGACTCAAGACTCAAACAAGCAACACAAAATATTTTTGATTTTTATGATTTTATAGTTTTTTTTTGTATTTTTTTTTTTGAAAATTATTTGTGAAAAAGAAAAATAAGGATTCCAAAATTTTTTAATATGAATTCCAGGAATCTTGCACTCTTAGTCTAAAGCTCCAATCTGAGGGTTAGACATGGCTTGATAGCCAGTCAAGCTTTAGCATGTAAATCAGGTGGATCAGGAACAGCAGCAGGTGGATTAGCAACAACTAGCTTGCTCTTGATAATGTTGGGTTGGAAGCCCTAGTCCAAATGAATTTAGACATGGCTTTACAGCTAGTCAGGCTTCAACATGCTTCATGAAACACTAGAATTCATTCTTAAAAAATTTTAGAATAATTTTCGAAAACAGATGAGAAATTTTTGAAAGAATTTTTTTGAAAAAATTTTTGAAAATAAAACAAAAAGAAAATTACCCAATTTGAGCAACACGATGAACCGTCAGTTGTCCAAACTCAAACAATCCCCGGCAACGGCGCCAAAAACGTGGTATGCGAAATTGTTACTCAGATTAGGTTGTAAAATTATTTGTTCGTTCTTTCCCTGGCAATGGCACCAAAAACGGATGCACAGAACCATGGTCCAAACATAACTTCACAACTTCGCATAACTAACCAACAAGTGCACTGGGTCGTCCAAGTAATAAAACCTTACGTGAGTAAGGGTCGATCCCACAGAGATTGTCGGCTTGAAGCAAGCTATGGTCACCTTGTAAATCTCAGTCAGGCGGATATCAAATGGTTATAGTATTTTCGAATAATAATAAATAAATAAACAGAAAATAAAGATAGAAATACTTATGTAATTTATTGGTGAGAATTTTAGATAAGCGTATAGAGATGCTTTCGTCCCTCTGAACCTCTGCTTTCCTACTGTCTTCATCCAATCTTACTCCTTTCCATGGTAAGCTTTCTGTAAGGGCATCACCGTTGTCAATGGCTACATCCCATCCTCTTGTGAAAAAGGTCCAAATGCTCTGTCACGGCACGGCTAATCATCTGAGGTTCTCGATCATACTAGAATAGGATTCACCCTCCTTTTGCGTCTGTCACTACGCCCAGCACTCGCGAGTTTGAAGTTCGTCACAGCCATCCCTTCTCAGATCCTACTCAGAATACCACAGACAAGGTTTAGACTTTCCGAATCTCAGGAATGGCCATCCATGGGTTCTAACTTATACCACGAAGATTCTGATTAAGGAATCCAAGAGATGTTCATTCAATCTAAGGTAGAATGAAAGTGGTTGTCAGGCACGCGTTCGTAGGGAATGATGATGATTGTCACGTTCATCACATTCAGGTTGAAGTGCGAATGAATATCTTAGAAGCGGAATAAGTTGAATTGAATAGAAAGTAGTACTTTGTATTAATTCATGAGGAACAGCAGAGCTCCACACCTTAATCTATGAAGTGCGGAAACTCTACCGTTGAAAATACATAAGTGATGAAGGTTCAGGCATGGCCGAATGGCCAGCCCCCAAACGTGATCACAGGATCAAAAATACAATCCAGGATGTCAAATACAATAGTAAAAAGTCCTATATATACTAAACTAGTTACTAGGGTTTACAAAAGTAAATAATTGATGCATAAATCCACTTCTGGGGCCCACTTGGTGTGTGCTTGGGCTGAGCTTGAAGTTTACACGTGGAGAGGTCATTCATGGAGTTGAACGCCAGTTTGTAACGTATTTCTGGCGTTCAACTCTGGCTTGTGACGTGTTTCTGGCGTTTAACTCCAGATTGCAGCATAGAACTGGCGTTCAACGCCCTTTTGCGTCATCTAAACACGGCCAAAGTATGGACTATTATATATTGCTGGAAAGCCCTGGATGTCTACTTTCCAACGCAATTGGAAGCACGCGATTTTGAGTTCTGTAGCCCCAGAAAATCCACTTTGAGTGAAGGGAGGTCAGAATCCAATAGCATCAGTAGTCCTTCTTCTACCTCTGAATCTGATTTTTGCTCAAGTCCCTCAATTTCAGCCAAAAAATACCTGAAATCACAGAAAAACACACAAACTCATAGTAAAGTCCAGAAATGTGAATTTAACATAAAAACTAATGAAAACATCCCTAAAAGTAACTAGATTCTACTAAAAACATACTAAAAATAATGCCAAAAAGCGTATAAATTATCCGCTCATCAATGGTAAAGGAAAATGATCCTTTCTAGTTTGCTGTATTGAGCCTTCTATAGGCAATACACATGCGTGATGCACATAATCTAGTTATGCTACGATTTAGGAAATTGCACGATCGGCAAAATTCCTTCCGGCAAGTGCACCGGTTATCGTCAAGTAAAAACTCACAATAGAGTGAGGTCGAATCCCACAAGGATTGGTTGAATGAGCAATTCGGATTAGAAGTGTGTTCTAGTTGAGCGGAATCAAGGTTGAGATGAGTATTGCGGAATGTAAAATTGGCGGGAAAAGTAAATGACAAGAAATTAAAATGGCTGAATCTTAAATTGCATGAATTAAAGAGCAGAAACTAAATTGCTGAAATTAAAGGGGATGGGGGTGATTGCATGAATTTAATTGCAGGATGTAAAGAAAAAGTGGAAATCAGAATTTGGGGAATTCATTGGGTTATAGGAGATATTGAGATCTCCGAATCAAAACATGTTTATCTCTTCCTCAACCAATGCGTTCATTGAATTTTGCTTGGCAATCTTATATGATTGGATCCCAATTCCTTGGCTCACCAATGCTCTCTAAAAACAAACAAATTCCCAATCCCTTGGTTTAAATGTTCATAAGAAGAGATGATGCTTGATCACTGATTATACCACACAATTTCATGAACCACAATTTGGTAGGATTACATGTCACAATATCCATCCAAACCCCAATCCAATCCACTGTGAGAAAGCTTCTCTAGCATGAATCCTCCATTCCTTTCCCAAGGCTCCGAAGGATTCCAAGTATGAGTAGTTTCTTTCCCAAGACAACTACTCAATGGAATTAGATCGAGAAGCTTTCTAACAAAATTCAAGAGAAAAGATTGAAGAAGAAGATAAACTATTATTGATTCATTGAATTACAATAGAGCTCCCTAACCCAATGAAAGGGGGTTTAGTGAATCATAGCTCTGAATTCAATTACAAAGAAAAGGAAAACTAGCTAAAAGTGAAAGTAAAAGTCCCCTCTCAGGGGCTGGATTCCCCTTCAATCCCCCCCTTCTCAAATGCAGAAACTAAGGCCTTTAAATAGGCTCCCTAAATTACAAAATGAAAATGAAATTCAAAGCAAATTACAATCAAATGAAAATAAACTATTCTAGATGATTCTTGTGGCCTTGATTTGGTGTTGTTGATGGGCCTTGCTTGCTTGAAGGGCTGAGTGACATAATTGATCCAAAAAGGATAATGATCCATTAAACTACACTCAAATGTTGCACCCCCTTTCTTGAGTCGTCACTTTGTTCTCTTGTCAACCTTGCCAATTTGATGCCAAATATAGACTATTATACCTCGTTGGAAAGCTATGGATGTCAGCTTTCTAACGCAACTGGAAGCACCTCAATTGGATCTCTACAACTCGAGTTATACTCCATGGAAGGTGAAGAGGTCAGCTGGCCTGATTGCATGTTGGTACTATGCTCTTCTATGCACATTACGGGGCTGTTTTCTCCCTCAATTTTTAGTATCCACCATGCATGCCATATATGCTTGGAAAGCTCTAGATGTCTTCTTTCCAATGCATTTTGAATCACCTCATTTGGAGTTTTGTAGCTCAAGTTATTTATGTTTGAAGAAAGCATGGTCAAGCTGTTCCATATAACACGTTTAAGCTTCAGTTTAAGGTTAAACTGAAGCTTAAACGTGGAAATGGAAAAGGTAGCCCTGGAGGTCGAACACGTTTAACCTCCAGTTTGAGGTCAAACTGGAGGTTAAACGTGGAAGCTTAGAATGGTAGCCCTGGAGGTGTCGAACACGTTTAACCTCCAGTTTGAGGTCAAACTGGAGGTTAAACGTGGAACTCCTTCCTGAGTGGCATTATCATTCTGGCGTTTAACCTCCAGTTTGAGGTCAAACTGGAGGTTAAACGTGGAAATGCTTCTTTGGTGAGACCTTCCATTCTGGCGTTTAACCTCCAGTTTGAGGTCAAACTGGAGGTTAAACTTCATTTCCAGCATTTCTTATCCTTCATGATTTTTGGCGTTTAAGCTCCAGTTTAGGCTTAAACTGGAACTTAAACTCCACATGTGATATTCAAGCTTCCTTTATTGATTTTGTTGCTTCCTTGCCTAGCCTCTTCTTCCCTGAAATCATCCAAACAGTTGCATCAAAGTCTTGCTAAAATTCATGAGAATTCTTCCATTCATAGCATTCAAGGAATATAACTAAAAACTCATGGAATTTGCATAAAAATCTTCATGTTTGAATGATTTAAGACAAGCATGACTATTTGGCCCAAATGATTACTTAAGGCTCAAGAAAATGCATAAAACAACTAAAAATAACAGAAAAATGCTAGTGAAACTAGCCTAAGATGCCTTGGCATCAATGCGCCACCCTGTAACTGTTCTTGTAAGAACCAGTTCATTTTTTTCATTATGAACCACTGTCATGCCTCCCTTTTTGGGGACAACTTGGATAGGGCTCACCCAGGGGCTATCAGAAATAGGATAAATAATCCCAGCCTCTAGTAACTTGGTGACCTCTTTCTGCACCACTTCCTTCATGGCTGGATTTAGCCGCCTCTGTTGTTGAACCACTGGCTTAGTATCGTCCTCCAATAGGATCTTGTGCATGCATCTTGCTGGGCTGATGCCCTTAAGATCACTTATGGACCACCCAAGAGCTGTCTTGTGTGTCGTTAGCACTTGAAGTAGTGCTTCTTCTTCCAGGGGATTTAAAGCAGAGCTTATAATTACCAGAAAAGTGTCACCTTCTCCCAGAAATGCATATTTCAGGGATGGTGGTAATGGTTTGAGCTCGGATTTAGGAGGTTTTTCCTCTTCCTGAGGAAGTTTCAGAGGCTCTTTTAATTCCTCTGAATCCTCCAGATCAGGCTGAACATCTTTAAAGATGTCTTCCAGCTCTGATTCGAGACTCTCAGCCATGTTGATCTCCTCTACTAAAGAGTTAATAAGATCAACTTTCATGCAGTCTTTTGGTGTGGTTGGATGCTACATGGCTTTGACAGCATTTAACTTAAACTCATCCTCATTGACTCTCAGGGTTACTTCCCCCTTTGGGACATCAATGAGAGTTCGTCCAGTTGCTAGGAAAGGTCTTCCTAAAATGAGAGTAGCACTCTTGTGCTCCTCCATTTCCAGCACCACAAAGTTAGTGGGAAAGGCGAATGGCCCAACCCTGACAATCATGTCTTCAATCACGCCTGATGGGTATTTAATGGAGCCATCAGCAAGTTGGAGACATATCCGGATTAGTTTGACTTCTTCAGTTAAACCAAGCTTTCTGATAGTGGATGCAGGTATTAGGTTGATGCTTGCCCCAAGATCACATAAAGCTGTCTTGGTGCAATTACCCTCTAATATGCATGGTATCATAAAGCTCCCGGGATCTTTAAGCTTTTCTGGGAAGCTTTCCAGAATAACTGCACTGCATTCTTCAGTGAGGAGAACTCTTTCAGTTTCTCTCCAATCCTTCTTATGACTCAAGATCTCTTTCATGAACTTGGAATAAGAGGGTATTTGCTCAAGTGCCTCTACAAACGGAATCTTTATTTCAAGAGTCCTAAGATAGTCTGCAAAGTGGGCAAATTGCTTATCCTACTCCTCTTGGCAGAGTTTTTGAGGATAGGGCATCTTGGCTTTGTATTCCTCAACCTTGGTTGCTGTAGGTTTATTTTCTACAGAGGTGGTTGGAGGAGCCTTTTTAGAGGGGTTGTTATCAACACTTGTATATGTCTGATCCCTCATGAGAGATTGAATTCCAGGGTTAGAAGCTTGATTGGCGTTGAACACCAGCTTCTTACCTGTTTCTGGCGTTTGAACGCCAGAACTGAGCTTCCATTGGGCATTTAACGCCAGCTCCTTGCCTGTTTCTGGCGTTTGAACACCAGAGTTATTCCTCTCTGGGCTCTTACTGTCCTCAGAGGGATTTTGGATAATATTCTGCTCATCCTCTTTCAGTTGTTCTTTCCTTGGCTTTCTACTGCTCTGATGTGAGGTATTTAATGTTTTCTCACTTCTTAATTGAACTGCCTGGCACTCTTCTGTTATCTGCTTTGATAACTGTCGTTTTGTATGATTCAATTGTGCCTCCATATTTTTATTAGCATTTTTAGTGTCTTGTAGCATCTCCTTGAATTCTGCTAGCTGTTTTGTTAGAAAGCACAATTGTTGATTGAGTTTAGCAACCTGTTCTGGAGGACCAAGTTCAGTAGATACTGCTTTGGCTTCTTCTTTTATGGAGCACCCATTACTTATGTACAGATGCTGGTTTCTAGAAACTATATCAATAAGCTCTTGAGCCTCTTCAATAGTTTTCCTCATGTGTATAGATCCACCAGCTGAGTGGTCTAGGAACATCTGAGCTCCTTCTGTAAGCCCAGAGTAGAAGATGTCCAATTACACCCACTCTGAAAACATTTCAGAGGGGCATTTCCTTAGCATCCCTCTGTACCTCTTCCAAGCGTTATAAAGGATTCATTATCCTCTTGTTTAAAGCCTTGGATGTCCAGCCTTAGCTGTGTCATCCTTTTTGGAGGAAAATATTGATTCAGGAATTTGTCTGATAACTGTTTCCATGTCCTTATGCTTGCTGTGGGTTGGTTATTTAACCACCTTATAGCATGATCTTTTATAGCAAACGGAAACAGTAACAGTCTGTATACATCCTGACCTACCTCCTTGTCACGTACTGTGTCAGCAATTTGCAAGAATTGTGCCAGAAACTCAGTAGGTTTGATAAACCACTATTTTATGGTTTATAATGTGCTTAATTGTGTGGTTTTATCATGATCTTTACCTACTTATTCATATGATTAGCATACATTTTTATTTCCTTCCTAAAATTATTACATGATTGAAAACTTGCTTCCTAGAGACTTTTAATTATGTATTTTAATTCGCCTTTATTTCATTCGATGCCGTGATCTGTGGGTTAAGTGTTTCAGGCTTTATAGGGCATGAATGAGTTGGAGATTGGAATGGAAGCTTACAAAAATGGAAGGAACACAAGAAATTAAGGAGATGACCAGCGAGAAGTGACGCGGCCTCATGGCTCACGCGACCGCGCGGATTGGAATAGCACAAGTGACGCGGAGGCATGGACGACGCGCCCACGTGGCAAAGCAAAACGCCGCATGATGCGTCCGTATGAATGACGTGATCGCGTGACATGCGCGATCTGCATAATCTGCAGAATTCGCTGGGGGCGATTTTGGGCCCTGTTTTGACCCAGTTTTCGGCCCGGAAAGGAAGACTAGAGCCAGAGGACATGCAGAAACCAAAAACAACATTCATTCTACATAGTTTTAGTTTTTAGATCTAGTTTACTCCTCCTCTAGGTTTTTCTCTCTACACATTCATAGTTCTTAGGATTTTTATTTTCTATTGTTCTTTGCATTGGGATATCGAGAAGAGTTATTACCTCATCAAGACTTCGTCATTCTAGTTCATTTTCTTTACTTGGCTTTACTCTACCATGTCCTTTAATTTACTCAATTTTATTATTGAATTATTTTAAAATTTATTAATACAAGAGTTACTTTTATTTTTAATTGATTCCTTTGAGTTTTATTTATCATGTCTTTCATTAGTTCCTTTTTCTATGTTATGTGTTCCATAATCACAATGAGCGAGTAGTTCCCTAACTTGATGGGGAGTTGATTGAAAGGAACCCTTGAGTTGTAATACTCAAAAGAGAGTTTGTAATTGGGTTCATTGTTGGATGGCTCTCTAGTCACTAATGCCAATCCTTCCAAGTAAGCGGATTGGGACTTGTGAGTAGAAACATCATTCCAACTTGTTTGACTTTCCCTTATTTAGTAAGGGATAACTAAACAGAACGACCTTCAATTATCAATTAATCTTGAGAGTACTGCAACAAGAATAGGGCTTCTAACTAATCTACTCCCAGTCAAGGCTTTTATTTAAATTACTTAATTTCTCCAATTTAATTTCCTGTTTATTCAACTCAAACTCTTTCTGAAAATATCTGATTAATAAAGTAGCACACCTTTCTGCAACTCGTTGGGAGACGACCTAGGATTCATACTCCCAGTATTTTTATTTTAATTTTTGTGACAACCTTTCTAAATTGATAAGCGGATTTCTGGTTAGTTAAGAACTATACTTGCAACGCATAACTTATATCAATTCTTAATTAGCCGATTTTTGCCACGTCACTTTTTGGCGCCGTTGTCGGGGAGTTGCAATAGAGTGCTAAAGTTACTAATTGGATTCTATTTATTTGTATTTTATTTTATCTTGCTACCATGAGCTGCTTGTTTCTTTCGTTAGATGACGCGTTCACTTCCTGATCCAAGCTTGCTAGTATTCGATCCTGAGATTGAAAGAACTATTTCACGAATAAGGCAAGCTCGACGTCGGTTAGTCCTCTCTGAGGGCGGATCTGAAACGTCACTTGAGAAAGAAACCCGCACCCGTTCTACTGATTTGGCTGATTTACGTGCAGGTAACATGGCAGCAGCTAGGAGAGTTACTATCCAGGAGGCTGGAGCCCTTGATTTTACAATGCAACCATTTCAAGCGCATCATTCAGCGGTGGCCACAGACTTTGAAATAAAGACCGCACTGCTCAATTTGATGCCCAAGTTTCATGGCTTGCCTGCTCAAGAGCCTATCAAGCACCTGAGAGATTTTCAAGCAGCCTGTTCTACTGTCAGGCGTGATGGTGCAGATGAAACTTCCATTTTGCTGAAAGCTTTCCCATTTTCTCTTGAGGGGAAGGCAAGAGAGTGGTACTACACTCAACCAGCAGCAACTGTATCCAACTGGGATACACTGAGAAGAGAATTCTTGGAAAAATTCTTTCCAGCTGAAGTTATTGATAAACTGAGGAAAGACATTTCCATGATTGTTTAGGATGAATCTGAGACTCTCTATGAATACTGGGAGCGCTTCAATAATCTTCTGAAAGCATGCCCCCACCATATGATTGACAAGATAGTATTACTCGGTTACATCACACAAGGCATGAGGCCCCAAGATAAGACCACATTGGAAAGTGCTAGCAATGGGTCTATGAAAAAGTACAAGACCACTGATGAGGCATGGCAATTGATCAGCGACTTAGCTGAATCTACTCGGAATCACAGGCAGAAATAAGGCCGTTCAAAAGTCGTTGTAGAAGTATCCTCTAGTAAAGAGACTACTGCTCTGACTCAGAGTATCTATGAAATGACCAATTTGCTGAAGCAGATGCAATTGAATCAACAACAAGTTCAGCAAGCTCAACCTTCTCCACCACAGCAAAACCAACAGTTAGTCCCACAGAGAGTTTGCAGAATCTGTGCTGATTATAGCCACTATATTGATGAGTGTCCGCAGCTCCAGCAGGAAGACAACATTGTAGCAGCCACTCATAACTTCTATGACCGCCCCAACCAAGGGTACAATCAAGGTGGCAATTACAACCATGGATGGCAGGACAATTCTAACCAGAATTAGAGGGACAACAATAATAGAGGAGGCAGAGATAATCAGGAAAATCAGAGGTGGAATAATAACAACAACAAGCAGCAGAACCAGAACCAGCCTTACAGAGCATCTCACCTGAGACAGTCCCAAGGACCACAGAATACCCAACAGTAGACCTCTCAAATTACTTATCCTTCCTCATCTTCTAATGATGATTTACTACAATCCATTGATCGGAGACAACAGACCATGGAAAATAACATTAATGCCACTCTAAATGGTCTGAACGCTACTTTGCAAGCTCTTGTCTCACAGATTGGATCAATGAATAACTCCAATAACCAGCCTTTGAGCTCCAGTAGAATCCCCTCTCAACCATTACCCAATCCCAAGGGTGGCATTAATACCATCACCCTGAGGTCCGGAACCACACTGCAAGAGAGGAATCAAGAGGAGCCAAGCCTACCAGAACATGCCTCAGCTGAAGAGGTAGTGGAAATAGAAGATGCTGAAGAGGAAGAGGACATACAGGACATAGCTGAAAAAGAAGAAGTTCAACCACAGGAGGAAGCATCACAGGGTGCAGATACTGCAGGAGACACCACTCCTATCCCATTTCCACAACTTGCAAGGAAGCCCAGGAAGCAGCTGGAACCTGATCCCAAAATGGTAGAGATATTCAAAAAGGTTGAGGTAATTGTTCCTCTTTTTTATGTTATTCAACAGGTACCTAAATATGCAAAGTTTCTAAAACATTTATGCATACATAAAGACAAAATTAATGAATTAGAAACTATTCCTTTAGGTAGTTCCATATCTGCTTTAATGGGAGGTTTACCTGAAAAGTGTAGTGACCCAGGTCCTTGTATAGTTAATTGTAATATTGGTGGTGTGATAATTTCTGACTGCATGTGTGATTTAGGAGCATGTGTGAGTATAATGCCTTTGTCTATATATGATATCTTGAGGCTCCCTCCCTTAAAAAGGTCGGCAACTCGTTTTGTGTTAGCAGATAAGAGCATTATTACAGTGGTTGGAGTTACTGAAGATGTATTAGTGGACATTAAAGGACTCACATTCCCCACTGATTTTTATATTCTGGAGATACCCCAAAATGACTCAGAGAAGCCATCATCAATCCTACTTGGAAGACTATTCCTAAAGACATCTAAGTTCAAATTGGATGCTTTTTCAGGAACATACTTTTTTGAAATAGATGGCCGATTAGTAAGTTTCAATCTGAATCGAGTTATGAAGCACCCTTCAGAAGATCATTCTATCTTCCAGTGTGACATTATAGATGAAACCGTGGCTGAAGTTCACCAGGAGGAGTTAGAAGAGAAGCACACAGGACAAGGTCCAAGTGTGGGGACATTCTCAGAGGACAATGACAGTGCTTTCCCATTGTTGCCAGCTCCAAACAACCCAGAGCCTGACCATAACCAGAATTTAGTGGCAGACCACTTGAGTCACCTTGAGCACATTTCAGATGACCCCACTCCTATAGCAGATAATTTCCTATTTGATAACCTGCAAGCAGTATCCGAGGTAGTCCCTTGGTATGCACCTGTAGCTAATTATCTAGTTAGCCGCACTTTTCCTCCAAACTTTTCTAAGCATCAAAGAGACAAGCTGAAAAGTGAGTCTAAATATTATATATGGGATGACCCATATTTATGGAGATGTGGCGCTGACCAGGTAATTAGAAGGTGTCTGCCTCAATCAGAATTCCAGTCCATCTTAGAGACCTGTCACTCATCTGAGAGTGGAGGACATTTTGGCCCTCAAAGAATAGCTAGAAAAATCTTAGACTGTGGATTCTGGTGGCCTATACTTTTTAAAGACGCTGCTGAATTTTGTAGATCTTGTTTTCCATGCCAAAAATTTGGTAATATATCCAGGAGGGATGAAATGCCTCAACAAATTATGCTTTTCTGTGAAATTTTTGACGTTTGGGGCATTGACTTCATGGGTCCATTTCCAAATTCTAATGGTTATTTTTATATATTGTTAGCTGTGGATTATGTTTCCAAATGGGTGGAAGCAATTCCTACCCGCACTGATGATGCTAACACTATTATTTCCTTTGTGAGAAACCACATTATTTGTCGCTTCGGATCACCACGAGCAATCGTGAGCGATCAAGGCACCCATTTTTGTAACAGGAGACTAACAGGATTAATGAAGAAGCATGGAATAATTCATAAGGTTACAACAGCATACCATCCTCAGACTAATGGGCAAGCCGAGGTGTCAAACAGAGAGATAAAGCATATCTTGCAGAAGATAGTCAAACCTCATAGAAGAGATTGGAGCACCAGGCTACAAGATGCACTTTGGGCGTATAGGACCGCATACAAGACACCCATTGGGATGAGTCCTTTTTGCTTAGTTTATGGAAAGGCTTGTCATCTCCCTGTTGAAGTCGAGCACAAAGCCTTTTGGGCAGAAAAGGAGTACAACATGGGAATTGAGGAAGCCAGAGCGGAAAGGAAATTGCAACTACAAGAATTGGAAAGCCTTCGCCTAGAAGCTTATGAGAATTCAAGACTATACAAGGAGAAGATGAAGGCTGTACATGATCAGCACATTAAGAGAAAAGAGTTTAAACCTGGAGACTTAGTCCTCCTTTACAAATCTCGACTGAGGCTCATGCCAGGCAAGTTGAGATCAAGATGGGATGGTCCATACAGAGTAGAGAAGGCCGAACCGTACGGAGTTTATCACCTAAGCCATCCTTCCAGCTCTGAACTTATCAAAGTTAATGGACATCGTTTAAAGCTGTACCATGGAGAGCGGATGCAAAAAAACAAGGAGCTTGAGATCTTCCTCTTGGAAGATCCTTATATAGCCGAAGATTGAGCTAATGGAGCGTCCAACTTACGGACGTTAAAGCAAAGTGCTAGGTGGGAGACAACCCACCATGGTATGATCGTTCTTTTCTTTATTTTTAGTTTTTCTATTTAATAACTCTTCTCTTTTTTAGTACATTTCGTGAATTTGCATTTACATACCTTTATTTTTAATTGAAAAAAAATGTTACGCGACGCGACCGCATCACTGACGCGTCCGCTTCGCAAGGAGATGGGAGAAAATAAAAAACAAACAGAGAGTCATGCAGGAGCGTGGCTGGAGGCGTGCCAATGGCACAAATTGCCCCACGCGACCGCGTCGCCGACGCGTCCGCGTCACATGGGAATATTGGCCTCCCACGCGACCGCGTGACCCACGCGGCCGCGTGCCCTAGAATTCGACGACAAAAGGGTGCACGCCCGAAAGTTGTGCTAGAGTGGTGCTGGATTGGTGCTGAACACACAATCCTTCCCATGCGGCCGCGTGACCGATGCGACTGCGTCATATCCTTCTAATGACCACTCACGCGATTGCATGCCCCACGCGATCGCGTCACCCAATATTTGGCAATTAATGATTTTGAACAGAGAGTTGTGCGAGTGCGAGGCTGCCCTCGCGCCAGTGGCATAAAACGGGTCACGCGACCGCGTGACCGACGCGACCGCGTCAATCAGTATCAGCGCAAGTCGCGTGACCGCGTGCCCCACGCGACCGCGTCGATTGCGCCGCACAGCTTCCCTGATTTGCCACTTATCTTATCTTTTTCTCCTCAAATCCTATTTTCTCTTTTCCCTCCTTATTTCTTCCTCCTCCCTTCTTCCTTCTTCCTTCTTCCTTCTTCCTTCTTCCTTCTTCCTTCTTTCTCACTTTTTACACCCTCACTCTCTCTCTCTCCCCCATCAACAAGGTTTTCTTTTTTCTTCTTCTCTCCTTACTTTTTTATTTTTCTTCTTATTTTTCTATGTTATCTTTTTTTCTTTTCTTTTTACTTTCATTATTCATGTTTTCTTCCTTTTTACTTGGTGTTAGATATTTATTTGAGTCATTATTTCTCATTATATGCTTGTGGATTGTTCTAAATTTGTTTAACAATTATATATTACTTTTTAAAGGGTTGCTTGCATGTTCAATTTAATACTTTTCATACATTATTTCACCATGCATGCTATGTGTTTGTGAAAAAGTCCATATGGCATTTTGCACTTTTCTCCGTTATTCTACTCTACTATTAAATGCCCGTTTTTCACAAAACTCCTTTTATATTTTATTCGTTATAAATAATTGTCAATACAAATGTGATGGTTTGTTACGAGTGATGCTTGATCTATGCTACTCATGCCTTTGCCAGCATGCCAATAAACACCTTGCATTCACTTGTCATCATATGCACTAACTATTTTCCATTGATGACTTTTCACATGTAGTCTTGACCATGTGATAACATCATTTACCTTTTTATGTGCATTCATAACCACCATTTTCCGTTCTCTTCCTTGCTCTATCTCTTTGAATTTAATTTACTTTCTCTCCCCTTTTTTCAGAATGGCCTCCAAGAAAGAAAAAGAGAAAGCTACTCCCAAATCAACAGCAAGAAGAGGAACAAAAAGAACATTAGTAGCAGAACCCTCTTCAACTGCGGTTAAACCCTCCACAAAGAGACTTAAGAGGATTATAAGGGTTGATGATAAAGAAAAAGCCTTCCCAGCAAAGGACACTGCATGATTTTCCAAACCATATCGCTACCTTTGTTGAGCCGCAAATTGCACAAATACAATGGGGTTTCCTACAGAGACAGCCGAGGCAGGTCAATCTTTCTTGGGTAGTGGAGTTCTACTCTAACTTCCACCTGCCAACCCTACAGTCTGTCTTTGTTCGTCAGAAATAAGTCCCCATTACAGAAGAGACCATTCAAAAAGCTCTAGGTCTTCCCCCTATTCCAGAAGGTTTGGACACCTTTCAAGAAGCCGCACTCAAGTGCAAGATGTACCAATTTGACTGGGACGCTGTTCTCAGAGTTATCGCACTACCTGGCAGCCGATGGATCTACGGTTACCATCGTACCCGCCCTAAGGGAATTTCGGCTTCAGCACTTACCTTGGAGGCTCGCGTATGAGCACAGATCATGTCCCATTACGTCTTTCCGAGCACTCACGAGTCCTCCTTCACTGCAGACATGGCCGTCCTACTATGGTGCATCCTTACAGACCAGCCTCTGAACCTCCCAAGACACATCCAGAATGCCATGGGAATTTGGATACCTACTCATGTGAAACTATATGAATTAAAAATCTATGTGCATTGATAAGCTATGTTTATTTTTATGCTTATATAAAAAAAATCAAAATATTTAATAAATAAATAAGGGGACAAAATTACCCCAACGTTAAGTTAAGAATTCAAAGGTCAATGCATGTATGATAAAATTAAAATAAAAGTTGATACATGAGTATGGAATGTGAAAGAGAAATTCTGGGTAGCTAGGTATGAATTCTAAAGTTATATAGAATATATATAGGTATGTTAAAGCTTGGGTTAATTAAAGATTCAGTTTATAAGCTTACTTAGCCATATATGTATCCTTACCATTACCTTGGCCCCATTACAACCTTGAAAAGACCTCATGGTGTTTGCATTGGTATATCAAATGTTGTTGATTGATTAGGAGAAGAACAAAAATTAGAAAGCATGATTAGAAAAGGATAGAGTGATTGCCCTTTACACTAGAGAGATTAGAGCGTACATACATCATCAGTGAGGGTTTAATGCTTAAAATTCTATATTCCCTGCTTTCATGAGCTACCTTCTTGCATCTTTATCTGTTCTTACTGCATGAGAATTGAATTAGTGGAATTTGATTTGTAATTGTTTTGAAGAGCTTATTTATTATTGATTAAGTGGACAAAAATCATATAGTTGCATTCATATATATAGGTTGCATTGCATTGCATGAGTTTTACATGTTCCTACTCATTTATTTTATGTCCTTCAATTAAGCATGAGGACATGCTAATGTTTAAGTGTGGGGAGGTTGATAAACCACTATTTTATGGTTTATAATGTGTTTAATTATGTGGTTTTATCATGATCTTTACCCACTTATTCATATGATTAGCATGCATTTATATTTCCTTCCTAAAATTATTACATGATTGAAAACTTGCTTCCTAGAGACTTTTAATTATGTATTTTAATTTTCCTTTATTCCATTCGATACCGTGATCTGTGTGTTAAGTGTTTCAAGCTTTATAGGGCATGAATGAGTTGAAGATTGGAAAGGAAGCTTGCAAAAATGGAAGGAACACAAGAAATTAAGGAGATGACCAGCGAGAAGTGACACGGCCGCATGGCTCATGCGACCGCGCGGAAGAGAGGAAATCGCAGTGACGCGGCCGCATGGCTCACACGACCGCGCGGATTGGAATAGCACAAGTGACGCGGAGGTGTGGACGACGTGCCCGCGTGGCAAAGTAAAACGCCGCATGACGCGTCCGCATGAATGACACGATCGCGTGACATGGGCGATCTGCATAATCTGCAAAATTCGCTGGGGGCGATTTTGGGCCCTGTTTTGACCCAGTTTTTGGCCCGGAAAGGCAGACTAGAGCCAGAGAACATGCAAAAACCAAAAACAATATTCATTCTACACAGTTTTAGTTTTTAGATCTAGTTTACTCCTCCTCTAGGTTTTTCTCTCTACACATTCATAGTTCTTAGGATTTTTATTTTCTATTGTTCTTTGCATTGGGATATCGAGAAGAGTTATTACCTCATCAAGACTTTGTCATTCTAGTTCGTTTTCTTTACTTGGCTTTACTCTTCCATGTCCTTTAATTTACTCAATTTTATTATTGAATTATTTTAGAATTTATTAATACAAGAGTTATTTTTATTTTTAATTGATTCCTTTGAGTTTTATTTATCATGTCTTTCATTAGTTCCCTTTTCTATGTTATGTGTTCCATAATCACAATGAGCGAGTAGTTCCCTAACTTGATGGGGAGTTGATTGAAAGGAACCCTTGAGTTGGAATAGTCAAAAGAGAGATTGTAATTGGGTTCATTGTTGGATGGCTCTCTAGTCACTAACGCCAATCCTTCCAAGTAAGCGGATTGGGACTTGTGAGTAGAAACATCATTCCAACTTGTTTGACTTTTCCTTATTTAGTAAGGGATAACTAAATAGAACGACCTTCAATTATCAATTAATCTTGAGAGTACTGCAACAAGAATAGGGCTTCCAACTAATCTACTCCCAGTCAAGGCTTTTATTTAAATTACTTAATTTTCCCAATTTAATTTCCTGTTTATTCAACTCAAACTCTTTCTGAAAATATCTGATTAATAAAGTAGCACATCTTTCTGCAACTCGTTGGGAGACGACCTGGGATTCATACTCCCAGTATTTTAATTTTAATTTTTGTGACAACCTTTCTAAATTGATAAGCGGATTTCTAGTTGGTTAAGAACTATACTTGCAACGCACAAATTATATCAATTCTTAATTAGCCAATTTTTGCCACGTCAAGGTTCTTCATGTGGAAGATCGGAATACTGGCAGTTTTGCTGCACCATGACAATGAGCTGAGGATTTAGCTCAAAACTGTCTGCTTTGATGGGAAGTATACAGATGCTACTCCCATATGCAGTAGTAGTGGGATTAGCATATGATCCCAAAGTCCTTCTGGACTGTTCATTTGCACTTAGATCCACGATGGATAAAATGGAATTGAGATGAATTGCAAAGAAAATATATTTTTGTTTTTATTTTATTGAAGTAGAACAAACCAAATTATTAAGATAAATAAAAATAATAAGATAAAATAAAATAAAATAATTAGAATTTAAAATGTAAATTTCGAAAACTTAGAGAAAAATAAATTTGAAAGTGAAAATAATTGCTTAATTGAGAAGATCTGAAAAACTTTGGATATGATTTTTGAAAAAGATTTTGAATTTTGAAAAGATTTGATTTTTAAAATAAAAATCTGAATTTTTAAAAGTAATTTTCGAAAATTCAATTTAAATTAAAGAGAAAAGATATTTTTGAATTTAATGAGGAAAGAGAAAAACAATAAAATAACACAAGACTTAAAATTTTTAGATCTAATGCTCCTTGTTTTTCGAAAGCTTTGGAGGGAAAACACCAAGGAACACCAAAGTTAAAGGTTTTAAGATCAAAACACAAAGAAGCCTCAAGAACACTTTGAAGACTCACAAGAACATAAAAAGAACACCAAACTTAAAAGTTTGACATGAGATTTAATCAAAGAAAAATTAATTTTTTTTTGAAAAAGTTTTAAAAGGAAAATTCCCAATTACATAAACACAACGCTCTAGCCAATTGAGTTATAAATTTAAAGTGTTTTAATAAAGGTATTTAAGGTATAAAATATTTTTTTTGGATACTAATAATTCGAAAATGCACAAGAAAAACAAGAAAAATCACAAAACAAGAAAAACTAAAGATCAAACAAGGAAAATAAACAAGAACAACTTGAAGATCAAGAAAGAACAATGAACACAAATTCAAAAATTTAAAAGAAAATAAAAACATGCAATTGACACCAAACTTAAAATATGAAGATAAACTCAAACAGAAAAACTCAATTTTTAGTTTATAAAATTTTCGAAAAAAATTAAAAAAGAGAAAATAAGGATTTAAAAAAAATTTCAACCAAAAACAATAATAGAAGACTCTAAACCAAAAAGAAAAATTTTTCCTAATCTAAGCAACAAAATAAATCGTCAGTTGTCCAAACTCGAACACTCCCCGGCAACGGCGCCAAAAACTTGGTGCACGAATTGTAAATCACACTTTTCATAACTCGTACCACTAACCAGCAAGTGCACTGGGTCGTCCAAGTAATACCTTACGTGAGTAAGGGTCGATCCCACGGAGATTGTCGGCTTGAAGCAAGCTATGGTTATTTTGTATTCCTTAGCCAGGAAATCAATTATAATTATTAGTTTGGATTGCAAAAATAAAAGAGCATGAATTAAATACTTGTTATGCAGTAATGGAGAATATGTTGGAGTTTTGGAGATGCTTTATCTTCTGAATCTCTGCTTTCCCCCTGTCTTCTTCTTCACGCACGCAAGGTTCCTCCTATGGCAAGCTGTGTGTTGGTGGATCACTGTTGTCAATGGCTACCATCTGTCCTTTCAGTGAAAATGGTCCAGGTGCACTGTCACCGCACAGCTAATCATCTGTCAGTTCTCACTCATGCTGGAATAGGATCCATTGATCCTTTTGTGTCTGTCACTACGCCCAACCCTTGTGAGTTTGAAGCTCGTCACAGTCATTCAATCCCTGAATCCTACTCGGAATACCACAGACAAGGTTTAGACTTTCCGGATTCTCAAGAATGCTGCCAATGGATTCTAACTTATACCACGAAGATTCTAATTAAGGAATCCAAGAGATACTCATTCAATCGAAGGTAGAACGGAGGTGGTTGTCAGTCACGTGTTCATAGGTTGAGAATGGTGATGAATGTCACAGATCATAACATCCATCATATTGAAGTGCGAATGAACATCTTAGATAGAAACAAGCGTGTTTGAATAGAAAACAGAAATAATTGCATTAATTCATCGAGACACAGCAGAGCTCCTCACCCCCAACAATGGAGTTTAGAGACTCATGCCGTCAAAGAGTACAAATTTCAGATCTAAAATGTCATGAAGTACCAAATAAATCTCTAAAAGTTGTTTAAATACTAAACTAGTAACCTAGGTTTACAGAAAATGAGTAAACTATGATAGATAGTGCAGAAATCCACTTTTGGGGCCCACTTGGTGTGTGCTGGGGCTGAGACTTGAGCTTTACACGTGCTTAGGCTGTTTCTGGAGTTAAACGCCAGGTTGTAACCTGTTTTGGGTGTTTAACTCCAACTTGTAACCTGTTTCTGGCGTTTAACACCAGAATAGGGCAGAGTGCTGGCATTGAACACCAGTTTGCGTCATCTAAACTCGGGAAAAGTATGGACTATTATGTATTGCTGGAAAGCCCTGGATGTCTACTTTCCAACGCAATTGAGAGCGTACCATTTGGACTATTGTAGCTCCAGAAAATCCATTTCGAGTGCGAGGTCAGAATCCAACATCATCTGCAGTCCTTTTTCAGCCTCTGAATCAGAATTTGCTCAGGTCCCTCAATTTCAGCCAGAAATTACCTGAAATCACAGAAAAATACACAAACTCATAGTAAAATCCAAAAATATGATTTTTATTTAAAAACTAATAAAAATATACTAAGAACTAATCAAATCATACTAAAAACTATGTAAAAACACTGCCAAAAAGCGTATAAATTATCCGCTCATCAAAGAACACAGGTGGTTGTTAGGCACGCGATCTTACTATGAAGAACAGAGCTGATTGTGATGGATCATCCCATTCATCAAGTTGAAGAACGAATATACATCTTAGAATTGAATCAAACACGGATTGAAAAGAAACAGTAATACTTTTATTAATCCATAAAACTCAGCAGGGCTCCTCCCCTCAACCTAGGATGTTTAGAAACTCATACTGATAGAAAACATAATGTTAAATGAAATATGGTGTGTGTCTCCCTTATGAGAAGTGTAAAAGTTCTTTAAATACTAAACTAATAACTAAGGATTACATAAGAAAGGGTAAAAGAGTCTTTTAGGGCTAAAATCCTCTTCTGGGGCCCACTTGGTGAGTATTTGGCCTGAGATTTTATGAGATTCACGTGCTAGGAGGCCTCTAGGGTGTTCAACACTGGCTAGGGGTCCTCTGTGGGCGTTTGGATGCTGGTCTCCCACTTTGGACGCTGGATGCCTGGAATAGGGTAGGAGGCTGGCGTTGGATGCCCATTTTGGCCCTTCTATTTTGAAGCAAAGTATGGACAATTATATATTGCTGGAAAGATCTGGAAGTCAGCTTTCTATAGCCATTAAGAATGCTCTATTTGAACTTCTGTAGCTCCAGAAACGCTCTTCTGAGTGCAAAGAGGTCAGATCCAGACAGCATTTGCAGTGCTTTCTCTGTCTCTGAATTAGACTTTTGCTCCAGCTCCTCAATTTCAGCCAAAAATTACCTGAAATTACACAAAAACACAAAAACTCAAAGTAGAATCCATAAATGTGAATTTAATACTAAAACCTATGAAAACTTAATAAAAATTAAACAAAACATGCTAAAAACTATATTAAAATGATGCCAAAAAGCGTATAAAATATCTGCTCATCACCTATATTACTTTTAGTTGCTTGAGGACAAGAAACAGTTCATGTTTGGTGTTGTGATGCATGAGCATCTTTACCCTATTTTCTGTTTATTTTACGTTAGAATTTATTGAGTTTAATCATATTTTAGTGTTAAAATTCTCTTTGGATGCTACTTTAAGTTGTTTTAGTGTTTTAGTTATTTCAGGTAAAGTTCGGACAAGTTTGGCAGAGTTTTGTGTAAGAAAGAGAATAATTGGAGCTGTCCATCAAGGGCACTAAACGCCCAACTGACGTTTAATGCTAGGAACTCAAAATCCACAAGGAGCTTTCTGCCCTCACAGGCGCCAAATGCCACATTGTGGCGTGTGGCGTTTAGCGCCAAGCAATCCGGATCCACCTTCACTCTTGGAACATCTTTAGTTTGATTTAGCTTTTAATTATTGTTTTATCTTTTATTTCTGTAATTTTTATTTACAAACAAAATCTTTTAGGTTTAAAATTTATTATTTTATTTTAATTTCAAATCAAATTAGGTTAGATATAAAAAGGAAAAGATTCACCCTTCGGGGGGAGGGATCTCTTCTCATCTTCTCACTTCCGCACTTTCACATTTTCTGAACCCTAGTTTTCTCTCTAAAGCATGAGCCACTAAACCTCCTCGGTTAAGGTTAGGAGTTCTGTTTATTTCTATGGATTATGACTATTACTGTTCTATTTTAATTAATGTATTGATTCAGTTTTAAGGATTACTTTCGTTCTTCATTTTATGAATCTGGGTAGATCGGAACAATAACCTTTATTCTATATACATTCTTGTGATTCTTGGAAGAGATATCTCACCTAAACAACAGCTTGAAAGTAAATTCCTCCTAAATCGTTAATTACTTGAACTAATCAGGATACATGACATATAATCCTCTTAGCTTTAAGTAATTAGGGTTTTTGTGGCCATAAACTAGAATTGAACTTGACCCTCTAGTCGAAATTAAGTGACCAAGACATTGGCGGTTAACTAGGTTAGAGGAGACTAAATCACAAGACATTGGGGTTTAGTCATTGACAGTTTGCCATGAAATGAATCTTGCATGATTAAATTAGTTGGTAAGAAAACTTAATCCGGAAGAATAAACATCTCTGAACCCTTAACTATTTTCTCCCATATATTTCACACCAATCCTTTTATATGCTTTCTTACTTTCTGAAGTACTGTTTAATGCTTTTGAACCTTCAAAACATCACTTTCTGCTTTCCTGACTAAGACATCATTCGACCATTGTTGCTCAGTCCATCAATTCTCGTGGGATCGACCCTCACTCACCTGAGGTATTGCTTGGTACGACCCGGTGCACTTACCGTTTATGCTATTTGAATCCAAACCACTCAATTTAGCTCGTCTGACTAGCTTAATCACTCAACTGTTGTTACTTAGTCCATTAATCCTCATGGGATCGACACTCACTCACCTAAGTTATTACTTCGTATGATCCGGTTCACTTTTCGGTTAGTTTGTGGCATTCAAAATTCGCACCACGTATGCGAGCTACGTTTGCGTACGTGGACACTTAAAACAAAAAAGGGTTGCTGTGTTGTGTGTTACAAGTCGCGTTTGCATGGCTATAAAAACGACATTCTCATGTACGCATGCCAGTGTTGGGTACACAAGAGTGGTTGGCAGCAGCCAATCCCCACGTCGCATGCATTGTCCGCGTATGCATGCCTTGAAAACCCTAGAAAATTTTAAAAGGGGCAGAATTTTAGATTTTTGCCCCAAACTTTAAAGATACATAACTTTTTTGTTTTAAAATATTTCCACCCGTTCTTCAAAAGTCCTAAAGGTCTCGGACCCAATTTTCATTTAAATTAAGTTTCGTCAAAATTGAGGGTCCGGAGGCCAAGTTATGCTTTGTCAAAGTTTATTAA
Source organism: Arachis ipaensis (assembly GCF_059453495.1). Taxonomy (NCBI): domain Eukaryota; kingdom Viridiplantae; phylum Streptophyta; class Magnoliopsida; order Fabales; family Fabaceae; genus Arachis; species Arachis ipaensis. Next base: position 41,430,558 of record NC_142439.1, read on the forward strand.
AAACAAGATTTTACCAAAAAATGACATGGTTCTCTATTTTTCCAAACGTCAACCAAAACCAAATTCAAACATACTCAAAATGATTATCAAAATACTACTACACACTACAATTTACTACTCACATATACTTCAAGCATTTCCACAGATATTTCACTTAATTTTCCATCTCTTCCACTCATAGTTCAACAAAATCAACAACTTTTAATCCAAAATTACAATCTCAACAAATTTACACTAATCCAACTCTTTATAAGCATCATTCATCACATATCATCAGCAATTCTCTTTGTCATACATTTTCATCAAAACTCATCATCAACATTTATAATCATAGTCATTCTTCATCAATTCAATAATTATCAACAATCATTATCAATTCAATCCTATCCTAAGGTCCACTAACCTAAGTTTCACGAAACATTACATATTACCTAAAGAAAACCGAAACCTTTCCAATTTCAAAATTAGCCTCTGATTTCTAATTTCAAATCAATTTTACCTTTTCAAATTATAAAATTCAATTTTCTACATTTATTTGCTCATAATTTAATTTGTTTTTTCACTCACAGTGCCAATCCAATTAGAGCTGGTACGCGCTTTTATGCGATAAATCAGATTTATACGCTAAATTCTGTTTTCTTCATTAAATTTTATATTTTAATATTTCTTATAATTAACAATTTATTTCAGACAATTAAATTATATTTTTATTATTATTTGAATTAGTTCCGATTCTTACAAGACGGCTATCAGACATATATTTGACGGAAACAGTTATTTTTTAGTCTGTGAAAGAGTTAAAAATTTTTTTTAGAAACACACGCTCTAATTTCAGTGACTTTTTAAGACTTTTTCTTGAGTTTATTTTTGGTAGGTTTCCTTCTATCTTTCTTGCATTCTTTTTACAAATTCTGAATTTTACGTTTATACAGTTTACTTTCATTTTAACGTTAATATATTTTTTTTGCATTTATTAATTTCATCATTTTCATTTAAAACCTTTTAGAAAACAACTTCAAGTAATGTTATTTATTTTATGCCGTTTATCAAGTCTGCGAACTTCTTCCTTTATTATATGTATTGACAAAATAAAAGATTTTGATGCCTATAAAATTGATATCCACAAAATGGAGTAAGTTTCACTACAAGATATTAAACTTCAAACTATTCTTATGGTTTGTGATTGATCATTTCTTTTAATTGCAAAAAATATGTACAACACAAATATACCTAGATTTTTAATTTACCCACTACCTACCTCTACTTCACGTGCACACATCTTTGATCCAAACGTCGATGTTACCTTATACTTTCGAGACTTTCTTTGTTCTATCATATAATCATAGTCATTGATTTTATTGATTATTTTATGTCTTTTTATAACTCAATTTTTCGTGCCAAATTTTTGCACGACACATAAAACCCAACAATTTAATTTCCACCAATTAAATTAATTTATGCTACTTTATATTGATTATGATTCTTACTTGATGGTTGAGGTATAACTCGCCCTTGTTGAGTTTTTATTTCGAGCTTCTTTGTTTCTGTTTCGAGCTTCTTCACTTCCAAGAGAGGCACACCTTGATGCAGAGAAAACAAAAATAAGAGGAGGTACCTGCAAAAAGCACTTTAACGCTTAAATCAATTTTTTGTAATTTTATTTTTAAGCAATATTCAACTTACCCCCAAATGAATTCCCCCTTCTCTTTTATATTGGGAGTTCGTGTTCCGAGTTTGTTCGTTACCAAATTATAGTGGTAACGTATGTAGATCATAACGTTTTGATTTGTCGTTGTGATTTTAATAGCCGACCTATAATATATCTGTCGAACTTTTCATAACCAACTTATAACGGTAATACCATAGCCCCCCAAGATGAGTTTAGTGAGATTTTAATAAAGCAAGTTGAGCTTTAAAATGACGATGTATAACTCGGCTTATACGTTTTAGGTCTGGAGCCCCCAGGTCAAGATACTTTATTAAAATGGAAAGTAAAAGAAAAATCAAAACAAAGTGATTTAGTGAGTTGAATAAATACATGGTGAGAGAGAATTGGTGACATCATTAAATAGGGTGCTTTACCTTTTCCACCTACCAATGCCATCTGGACCGTTGTTCTGATGGGATTTAATACTGGGGATCTCTGGTATGGAACTGAAACAGTTCCTTTGACTTGCATGTGGTTTTTATTTTGGAATCTAAATAATTTTCATAAATTTTGCTTCCCTTCTACCAAAATGTGTTGGAAACGATACTGTCAAAGTCATGAGTAAGAGGGATAAGTGTTTCCTGCTATTTGGTTTACTTTATTTCGCTTTCTTCTTCTACTCTTGTTTTCTGCTTTGAGAAAGAAATGGGTAATGAAAAAGAAAAAAAGTGCAGTCATTTGTAGAGGATGGTACATATGAGTGGGTGAGAGAAAATGTTAAAATACATGGGTCACTGTTTGTAGACAAAGAGAGTGTTAGTGAGATAAAGTAACAAAGGTTGTGAGGGCAAGTTTTGAGGTTCGTGTTGAGTTGTTGCCATGTTCTAGGGCCGATCATCATTTTATAGAAAAAATTATTTAGAGTTTTTCTACATGCATAGTTGTGTGCTTGAGGAATTGCGGGTTAAACTTTCATTTACCGTTTTCGAATGCAATGTGTTAAAGTAGTTAAACTATGCTCTGTCACAGCTTCACCCAAATGGTTGTGCGTTTTTGCGGTGTTTTGAAATTTTGCTGAAATTTTTGGATTTAAAACCTTCATTGGAGTTGATCTTCTCCTTGTTTCAGGCGAAAGGGATTTGGAAAGGAGGTAGGTTTATTTGAACAGTACTCCTGTGATTTCTATTTTTAAATTGTTTAAATCCTCATTCAAAGATTTCAAAAAAATATTTTTAAAGGTGAAGAGCACCGAGGATATGTTTCTTTTTTATTTGGAAGAAAATTTGCCCAAAAATTTTTCCTTGTTTTGGTGTTCTCAGCCACAGCATATTCTCAACCCTGAGAAAATTAGCTTGAGGAATGAGTGTATAATCGAATATCTGGTGAAAGTTATTGATAGGAATAATTTGATGTCAGTGTTTGATTTGCTTCCGTGATAAGACCATAGGCAATCTGTAATAGATTATTTGGGTAAGAATTTGTTGTTGTCAGAAATTAGCTAGGGATCATGTATTTTCGACTATTTGTTGATTTTATTTTTTGTGTTTTTTAAGGTGGGAAGTATCCAGGAGTCTCGGTTGTAAGCTTGAGAGCTCGATTTAAGTGTAAGAACTTGGAAAATGAGGGTTCGTCATCAAACCCGGACAAAGGAGGTGTAGAGGGGGAGGTGAACCAACCTCACTAAAGACGGAAGAAGATTATTTTTAAGAAAAGAAAATCCAATTTTATTGATGTTGATGTTTCGGATGACTTGTCCGAGAAAGATAAGGACATACCACTAGAGGAACTGACTACCTTTGTGGATGGTCAAAAATGGCTTCATGGGTTTGCCAATGATATGGATGGATCTTTCGTCTGAAAAAAGATATCCCTTTTATGGTTGTGACTGATGGGGTGTGTCAGTCGTCGCTTGATGTAGCTTTGGCGAATGAGGTTGGGGATGTTGCCATCGATCAATACATGCAAGTATAATATATTTTTTCCTTATTTAGAGTTAGTTTGATCTTGTATAATTTTGTGTTTTGTTATGATTTAGGTGCTTGGTTTGCACTTGGCTAGTTTAGGTCGGAGCTAAGAAGTGAAGTATAAGAAATTGCTAGGACAGGCTAAAGAGCCGAGAAAGTTGGGGGAAGAATTGGCTCTGAAAAAGAAAATGTAATTTCAGATTTGGAGGGTAAGCTTCTGAAAAAAGAAGAAGAGTTGAAGGTGATGAAAGATAAATATGAGAAGGAAGCTGAATTATTGAAAAAGAACGAGGGTGATCTGTCTAGTATGAAGGATCAAGTTATCGATGTTACTGTAAAGTTAAAGGATTTGGAAAAAAATAAGCAATCAGAGATTTTGGATGCCTTTAATTTGTAGAGAGTTTTGAGCATGGTGTTATGCATGCAAAATTTTTGGTCCCGAATCAAGATTTCTCTCAAATGGATCCTGGAAAAATTGTTCATGATAGAGCTTTAGTGGATGATGATAAGGGAGCTGAGGAGAGAGATCAGAATCTGGAATAGTTATGCAGTGTTTTGAAATTTGTTTTGAGCTTGTATGCTTTTGTTTATATGATGGTAAAAACAATATGCATTTTCAGTATGTGCGCTCTTGAAGAGCTATGACTTTATTGTTTGTGGTTATATTTGGTATGCAGTTTATGTTTGCTCATGAATTCGATTGGTCCTGATTTGATTAGTAATTCTAGTAGTTTATTGATTTGTTGATAGCTATCAGTTATGATAGTAGGAGTTAGAATCCAAAAATATTGGATAAAATTTGAAATACGTGTTTAGCATTGCTTTGTGATTATATTAGTGTAAATCTTGCATAATTAGTGAATAATTAGCTAATAAATTAATTATTTATCAAAGAAATTAGATAATTAAATTTTATAATTTAGAATGGAAGAATTAATTAAAATAAGAATTTTGACACTAATTTTAAAGAATTTGCCCCAAGATTGGGTCGAATAGGCCAAACTGGGCGAACCGAGCCCAAGTGGGCCAAGCTCACCCACCTAACCCTCATTAAAGGCTTGCCAAACAGCCTTCTTCTTCTTCATTCTTCCAATTCACGCAAGAAGGGAATTGATGAATCTCCAAAATTCCTTTTTCTTCAAAAATTCAATCTTTCGTAATTTTTGATCCGGAGCTCCGATTGATAAGCCGTCAGCGGCCACACGTTCATCTTAGAATTCTCTACAGTGACAACCCAATTATTTGATAAGAAATTTGATATTGTGTATCCCATTTTCTGTTTCCCTATTTTTCACGAATTTAGGTTTTGATTTTTGAGAGATTATGTGATTTTGGTGTTTAGGATCAAATTAGCTCTATGGACCTGCTGGGTATTGACCCAAATCTCCATCGAAAAGGTGAAGAATCTCTAACCCTTGTGAAATCTGTTTTTAAGTGAAGTTTATGTTGATTTAGTGATGATTAATTGTATTAGATTGAAATTATGTTGAATTGGAAATGGAGTTGGTAAAATTGCAAGCTTGGGAGTGAACCTTGGAAGCTGAATTTTCATTGGAGAGGTTTGGAGCCTTGAGTTTTGTGGAATGGTAGTCAATTGTGATGTTTTGGGATTAACGAGGATTCGGCCATGGTATGGTTTCAGTTTCTCATATCTAAAATATAATGTGACGTGAAAACTTAGGTTAGATGACTTAGGATAGGTTGAATCATGTATTGATGTGTATATTGTGTCAAATTGTTGTGGAATAGTTGGGTTGATGATTAATGGCATGAGAAAAAGTGATGGTGGTGGATAACGCAAGTTTGTGATATTGGATGATGTATATATGTATATGTATAGGAATTGATGCTTTTGTTTTGATATGAATGAATAATTTGTAATGAATTTAAAAATGAAACTGTTTTGAGCTTGACCTGGCAAGGTTCGTGGTGGTTTACCGCTTACCCAGTGTTGAGATGTTTGTGGGATTCGTGGTGGTTTGCCACTCACATGTTTTTAAATGAAAATGCTTTGTGGAATTCGTGGTGGTGTACCGCCCACATATTTTTAAAGAGAATGTTATATGGGGTTCGTGGTGGTTTACCGCCCACGTGTGTGTGTTATTTTCCAATTGAAGATCTTGCAAAGTTCGTGGTGGTGTACCGCTCGCAATGGTGGGGTTCGTGGTAGTGTACCGCCTGCCAGGTGGGGTTCGTGGTGGTGTACCGCCCACTGATTTTCAAGAGGACGATATTGAAAGAGCTGAAGATTGATGGTTTAGAAGTTATAGTAAACTCTCGTTGCAAGTATAGTTACTAAACCAAGCAATCAACCTTTCTTACAAATGTTTTGGTTGTCACAAGTAACAAACCCCTTAAAAATTGATAACCAAAGTATTCAAACCTTGGGTCGTCTTCTCAAGGAACTGCAGGGAAGTATGTTCTTATTATTGGTTATGGAGATTGTAAATTAGGGGTTTCAGGAATGAGGAACAAATATGACAGATAATTTAAATGGTAATTAAAAATAAATAAATAACTATAAAATAAATTTTTGGCAAGGTATGAGAAATTGGAAGTCTAGACTTAGTTACCCTTCTCAATAATAATGAAAGTTTGAATCTTAATTCCACTTAGTTAACCTTTGCTAAAGCAAAGGAAAGTCAAGGGACTAATTAGTTTGATCTTCGAATCCTATTTATTTCCTAAGAAAAGATTGGGATTATTGAAGTTCAGTTCAATTAGCAAAGATAACAGTTATCAGTTATGTTGAGATAAGTTAACTCCTGAGTTACTGCTTTCTTAACCAAGACCAAAAGGGGAAAAAGTAAATTTGCTGGAATAAAAATGTCTTCATATTAGAAGCAATGGTGACATAAATAAAAGAGAGCAATAATAAACTGAAATACCTCAAATAGCATTAATTCAAATAATCTGGAACATAGAAGAATTCATAAATTAAATGGCAAAAGTAAATAATCAACTAAAGTAATGGAATGAATAAAAGTAAAAGGGAAGCTTAAAGTAAAGGAACATTAAATCTGGGATCGAGAGTCACTCCTAAAATTAAGAGAAATCCTAAATCCTAAGAGAGAGAGGAGAGAACCTCTCTCAAAACTAAATCTAAATCATGAGAAGTAACTAAATTGGCGAGCTCCCCTCTGAATGGATGCATTTCCCCACTTTATAGCCTCTAATCTGTGTGTTCTGGGCTGAAAACTGGGTCAAAAGTAGCCCAGAAATCGCCCCCTATGATTTTTGTTACGTTCAGGTCGCGGGCAAGTGACGCGGAGGCGTCGTCCATGCGGCCGCACGGGTTGAGGTTCGCAGATGCGACGTAGACGCGTTATTCATGCGTTCGCGTCACCTAACTTCGGGGCAGCTATGACAAATTATATATCAAATCGAAGCCCCAAACGTTAGCTTTCCAACGCAACTGAAACCGCGTCGTTTGGACCTCTGTAGCTAAAGTTATAGCCATTTGAGTGCGAAGAGGTCAGGCTGGATAGCTTAGCAGTTTCTCCAACTTCTTGTATTCCTTCCACTTTTGCATGATTTCTTTCCATCCTCTGAGCCATTCCTGCCCTGTAATCTCTGAAAACACTTAACACACATATCAAGGCATCTAATGGTAATAAGAGAGGGTTAATAATAGGCAAATATAAGATCAAAGAAGCATGTTTTCAATCATAGCATAAAACCAGGAAGGAAAATGTAAAACATGCAAATAGTATGAATAAGTGGGTAAAGAGTTGATAAAAACCACTCAATTGAGTACAAGATAAACCATAAAATAGTGGTTTATCAGACGATATCCGAGTTAGCTACCGGATGTGTCGAGTTCTGGCAAAGTAACTGACACGTGAGCTCACGGCCAGTAGAAAAGGCATGCATCATATGCATTTGAGTGGCTTGTTTGGTTTTGCCTTCATGGGTTGCGTAATTGATATTCATGCTTAACTACTATATGTCCTATTTGTTGAAATTGTAAACTACTTGTGTTTTCTCTGTATGCATTGTTTGTTTGTGTATTGGTGTTTCGGAGGGTTGGAGGAAAGGCAGTGAACTTAGGAACTTAGGTTAGAATTGTGATAAAAACCAGGAATCCTTAAACTTAGATACCTTTCCTTAATTTAGGTTTTAGATTTCATTTTTAGGTTTGAATCTTTTGTCTGAAGTTCTAGGATCACCTTCGGCTTTCTCGAGACCTTATATGTTAGTTATGTAGGCACTGTTACCATACTGAGAACCTCTGGTTCTCATCCCATACGATATTTGTGTTTTTCAGATGTAGGACGTAAGGCACGTCGCTGAAGCATTCTAGAAGTTTTTGAGGTGAAGGACTCTAGCTATTTGGAATTTTATTTTGGTTTCTGATATATATGTAGATACTTTATATCTCCATTGTATATCATGTTTTATCCCTCTTAGAGGTACATTTGAAGAAACAGGTTCTATAAATCGTATGTTGGGCATTTTGGGTTTATTTTATATATATGTATATATGCTCTGGCTAGTTTTTAACTTCGCGAGCCAAGTCAGAAGCCATGTTCTCTGTATCTTGGAACTCTTCTTTTATGTATTTATGTGTTGTTTTACTCTTATCCTACCCGGTTTACGCTTGTCTCTTACGTGAGTGATGCACTTTTCTAATTAACGCTTTTGTTTAATCTTTCCTTCAAAGGCTTCTCGGTATAAACTCCTTTCAATTATTATTATATATATTTTTACTTTTAGAGGTCGTAATAACTTGCTACCTCAGTTTTATGACTTAAGCATAAGACTCTCTGTGGTAAGGTGTTACATTATGGTCCCGTAGAGCCTGGAGAATGGACTGACTATGCTTCGGAGCATACTCTGGCTGTGTGTACATACTATTTAGAATGTCTGCTTGACATATATAGCATAAATTCTCATGAGCATACTTTTGGAGATTCGAAGCACTAAACTTGAGATATTAAGACTGATCACCTTAATTAATATCACTTTTTTCGTTGTAGACAAGACCCAAAGGGCGTCTCGTGGATGAGAGCGAGGTGATACGAAAAATTTCAGGGTTACTCTGGAGAGGATGGCTATGTTTATGCAAGCTACTACTGTTAGGTTGGGACAACAAACTAGAAACGATGAAGGAAGCAATAATAGACTTGGTGGTGGAAGTAACCAAGGGATTAGAACTCGTGCAGCGGAAGTAGTGGCCGACGACATTTAGTTAGTGAGGTAAAGAGATACAAGGAGAGTTTTGGTTAACATTGGTAGATAAGTAAGTCCTTAGTAATTTGAGATCAGAGTGACGCAGCAGAAGCTTGCGGTAATGTTGACACCGGATAGTTGCAATCGGGAGTAGTAGGGGATATTTTTAGAAATCAAAGATTCTAAATTATAAATGCCTAAAATGTTTGGTAAATAATTGCAAATAAATTATGGATGTCTTGTGTGATTAATTGATTGAATTTGAGTTAGACTGGAAAATTGTAAGTTCGTTCGTTAAATATATGATTTATGATTAATTTTGGAAGTATGGTTATCGAAAATTAGTTCTGCTGTAGAAATTTTGAATGAATGTTTGTATGTATCTGTACTTGTGTGACAGTGAAAATAATGATATGGAATCTTGGGGCTGTGAGAATAAGTGAAACAAGTCTGGATGGCCAAAAGGAAGCTAGAACCATGAGTTTAAGGAAGTTAGAAGCTTAGGAAACTAAAGCTGATATGAGAGGTTTAAATTGCTTACTGCAGGATTTGCTGTAGAATTCGGCAGCAACACGTACAAAATTCTGGGAGAAATCTAGACTCTTTTTTTTTAAGTGAAATTAATTTTCTATAAAACTTTTGAGAGTCTAGATCATCCCATAAAAATTTCATAATTTTTAGATAAGAGGATTGGGATATATAAATTTTTGAAGTTAACTGGTTTTTGCTGGAGAATCTGTTTTTGGGTTATTACAGCAGCAACTTCCAATCTATATAACCTTAAATTCTGATTAGTTTTTGAATTGAAACTAAAAGAAATTTAGATCTCTACGTGTCTAGGATATCCAATCCAAATTTTAGATTCATATAAATTTTGAAGAATTAATTATGCAACCTGGAAGGCGACTAGCTCACTGAATTTTTAGAACAACATGATTTAAAACAAGGCTCTCTTTAAAGTTGCATAACCTCATCATATGACATGATATTGATCTGAAACTTGTTTTAAATGAAACATGGATGAGTCTAGTATGACCCACCAAATTTGAAAGGCGTTTGACTAAAATTGAAATTTTCATGATTTTTCTAAAACAACTACTACTTGCTATTTTCTCAAATTTTACAAAATAGAGTAGTAGAACTTTAAAAATTTATATAAAATTCAATTTTAATCCTATTTCCTTGGAACCCAAACAGAATCTAAGTCTAGGATCACTAGAATAACTCCATTAAGAAAAAATTCTCGCGCAAGGACTTTTCGTGACATATATCCATCTTGCTAGAAAGTAGGGCGTTAAACCAAAGACTGCAGGTAGCAGTCACAGTTTTTCTTTCATTTCTAGAGATAGAATGGTCAACAAATTGTGATCCTTAGCTTGTTAGAAATTTTAGTTCGATTGGATATACATTTTTCATGATTCTAAATTTGCTTAATATTCTTAAAATAGGGAGGAAGTTCGACTATCAAGATTGTTTTAGGTAATAGACTTAAGTATAAGTCTTGAAAGAGTATTTTGTTGGTAAGGTATATTAGTATTGAGGGTCTGAGGATTCTTTGACTAAGAAGAGGTTGGTAGCTTGTTGAATTTAGGGAACCTTTAAAGTGGCTAAGTTCACTTTTAGGGGAGGCTATATCAAAATTTTTACGAAAATGCAAACGGATGAGTACGGCATAGGCTTGAATTCAGTTAAGTTTATAACATTGTGTATATGAAGGAGAGACGTGAATAGGTATTTGAATTTCTGAATGCTACGAGTTTAGTTGAATTTGAGAGCGTGTATATGACAATTGGAGAGCGAATTTTGTGGGCAAAATTCCTAATTAGGTGTATAGAATGTAAATCCCGCATAATTAGTGAATAATTAGCTAATAAATTATTTATTTATCAAAGAAATTAGATAATTAAATTTTATAGTTTAGAATGGAAGAATTAATTAAAATAAAAATTTTGACACTAATTTTAAAGAATTTGGCCCAAAATTGGGGCGAATAGGCCGAACCGGGCGAACCGAGCCTAAGTGGGCCCAAGCCACCCACCTAACCCTCATTAAAGGCTTGCCAAACAGCCTTCTTCTTCTTTATTCTTCCAATTCATGCAGAGAAGAAGGGAATCGATGAATCTCCAAAATTCCTTTTATTTAAAAAATTCAATCTTCTGTAACTTTTGATCCAAAGCTCTGATTGACGAGCTGTCAGCGGCCACACGTTTGTATCAGAATTCTCTACAAAACTCACCCAATTATTTGGTAAGAAATTTGATATTGTGTACCCGTTTTTCTGTTTTCCCATTTTTCACGAATTTAGGTTTTGATTTTTGAGAGATTATGTGATTTTGGTGTTTACGATCAAATTTGCTTTATGGACTTGCTGGGTATTGACCCAAATCTCCATCGGTAAGGTGAAGAATCTCTAACCCTTGTGAAATCTGTTTTTAAGTGAAGTTTACGTTGATTTAGTGATGATTAATTGTATTAGATTGAAATTATGTTGAATTGGAGATGGAGTTGGTAAAATTGGATGCTTGGGAGTGAACCTTGGAAGTTGAATTTTCATTAGAGATGTTTGGAGCCGTGGGTTTTGTGGAACGGTAGTCAATTGTGATGTTTCGAGATTAAAGGGAATCGCCAAGGTATGGTTTTAGTTTCTCATATCTAAAATATAATGTGTCATGAAAACTTAGACTAGATGACTTAGGATAGGTTGAATCATGTATTGATGTGTATATTGTGTCAAATTGTTGTGAAGTTGGGTTGATGATTAATGGCATGAGAAAAAGTGATGGTAGTGGATAATGCAAGTTTGTGATGTTGGATGAGGTATATATGTATATGTATAGGAATTGATGATTTTGTTTGGATATGAATGAATAATTTGTAATGAATTTGAAAATGAAACTATTTTGAGCTTGACCTGACAAGGTTCGTGGTGGTTTACCGTTTGCCCAGCATTGAGATGTTTGTGGGATTCGTGGCGGTTTATCACCCATATGTTTTTAAATGAAAATGTTTTGTGGGGTTCGTGGTGGTGTACCGCCCATATATTTTTAAAGAGAATGTTATGTTGTGAAAATGCATAAAAAATAAATAAAGATAAATTTACTCAGTGGTTGTGAATTCAATGATAAGAAGATGGTTGAGCCTTCAGAGATGCTTCATTCTTTTGGATCAACCTTTCTTACAGTCTTCTTCAACTGTGAATGGTTTCTTTCATGGCAGGCTGTAAGTGATCAACGCCGGTTCAATGGTCGCCAATCTTCCTCCTTCAGGCTGAACGCCAGGTTTAGTGTGCGCCCTATCTAAATGAGGGTGAAGCTCCTGCAATTCATCCCCTTGACGATCTTACTCAAAATGCCACAGAGAATGTCGAATCTTTCGGATCTCTTAGAATGCTGTGCCTTGGTTCTAGCCTCTACCACAAAGAATCTAATCTCCCCGTGCATCGGCTGAAGTGGTGTTTCGAGAAGTCCCCAACGAAGTCGTGGATTAGCCGTCTAAGAGATGTATAATCAAGCTTGTGGTTCAGTGATCTCCAGTTAAATACTCACACTGAACCCATGTAGAATGGAGATAACTTGTCACGGTTCATCTCATTCATAAGGTCAAAGAACAAAGATACATCTTAGAATAGAGTCAAACACAAATTGAATAGAACAGTAATACTCTTATTAATCTATGAAAATCAGCAGAGCTCCTAACCTTAACCTAGGAGGTTTAGTGACTCATACTGATAGAAAAATACAATGAAAGATTTGAATGGGCAAAGATATGCCGGAGAGCTCCTAAACAAGGGTGATCTTCTCCTTTAAATACTATTCTAATAACTAAGGGTTATAGAAATATGATAAACTAAGTTGATAGTGCAAAATTCCACTTATGGGACTCACTTGGTGAGTGTTTGGGCTGAGCTTGAGTGTCTCCCACGAGCTACGGTCCCTTAGGGGCGTTGAACACTGGCTAGGGACCCCCTTTTGGGCGTTGGACGCCAGCTACTCCTCTGTGGGCGTTGGACGCCAGGAACGGGATAGGTGGCTGGCATTGAACGCCAGTTTTGAGCCTTCATTTCCGAATCAAAGTATGGACTATTATATATTTCTGAAAAGCCCTGGATGTTAGCTTTCCATAGCCATCAAGACCACGCCATTGGGACTTCTGTAGCTCTAGAAAATCTCTTTCGAGTCCATGGAGGTTAGATCCTAACAACATCTGCAGTGCTTTCTCTGTCTCTGAATCAGACTTTTGCTCAAACTCCTCAATTTCAGCCAGAAAATACCTGAAATCACCATAAAACATACAAACTCAACGTAGAATCCAAAAGTGTGAATTTTGCACTAAAACCTATGAAAACATAGTAAAACTTAAACAAAACATACTGAAAACTATATGAAAATGATGCCAAAAAGCGTATAAGATATCCACTCATCATTAAGTATTTTGCTAATAAAGGGTCTTTGACTTGAAGGAGATCATTTACCTATTTTACGACTAGTAGAGAGTCGCAATATACCTTTAATTCTGAGATGTGTAGATCAATAGCTAACCTTAGCCCAGCAATTAGAGCTTCGTACTCTGTCTAGTTATTACTTGCTTTGAAAAAAAGATGTAAAGAATGTTCAAGAACAAATCTGTTACCATCTTCAAGTAGGACACCGACTCCCCATCCTTAAGGATTTGATGCTCCATCCATAAATAGTCCACTCTATGGAATGCTTGTCTGAACTAGGAACGGTGAACTCGACGACGAAGTTTTCTAGGTATTGTGACTTGATTGGTCCTCTGCTTTGATATCTGATTTCGAATTCGGAGATCTCAATAGACCATTTTATAAGTTGTCCAGCTAGTTCCGGCTTGTTGAGAACTTGCCGTAGTGGTTGATCTGTTCAGATAATGATGACATGACTTTAGAAGTATGGTCGGAGGCGTCTTGCTGATAATACTGAAGCAAGAACTAGTTTCTCTATCTTTAGATAACGTAGCTTGGCGTGCTGTAATGACTTGCTTACGAAGTAAATAGGTTATTGCACTTTTTCTCTTTCTGTAACAAGAACGGAGAATACAGCCCAGTCAGGGACGGATAAGTAAAGATAAAGGTCTTCCCCTTAAATGCGCTTTTGTAAAATTGGGGGTTTTGAAAGGGTAGCCTTTAAGTTGGAAAAAGCATTTTCACATTCATTATTCCAGTTGAAATTGTTTTTCTTTTTTAATATTTGGAAGAAACAAAAAGATTTAGAGGATAAACATGGCAAAAATCTAGATAGGGCAGCAAGTCTCTCTGTTAGGCGTTGTACTTCCTTGACTGTTTATGGACTTTTCATTTCTAGTATAGCTCGGAATTTGTGGGGATTGGCTTCTATACCTCGGCTTGTAAGCAGAAATCCTAGAAATTTTCCTCCTTGTACACCACAAGCACATTTTTCCAGATTTAGTCGCATGTTATAGCGTCTAATTTGATTAAAAATTCCAGTGAGGTCATCAACATGCTAGTTACCGAGCTTTGTTTTTGCCACCATGTCGTCAATATATACCTCCATATTTTGTTCGATTTGGTTTGCAAACACCTTATGATGTGCATAAACTTGATATGCTACAATTTAGGAAATTGCACGATCGACAAAATTCCTTCCGGCAAGTGCACCGGTTATCGTCAAGTAAAAACTCACAATAGAGTGAGGTCGAATCCCACAAGGATTGGTTGAGTGAGCAATTCGGATTAGAAGTATGTTCTAGTTGAGCGGAATCAAGATTTAGATGAGAATTGCGGAATGTAAAATTGCATGAATTAAAGAGCGAGAAGCTAAATTGCTGAAATTAAAAGGGATGGGGGTGATTGCATGAATTTAATTGCAGAATGTAAAGAGAAAGTGGTAAATCAGAAATGGGGAGTTCATTGGGTGTTAGGAGATATTGAGATCTCCGAATCAAAACAACTTTTATCCCTTCCTCAACCAATGCATTCATTGAATTTTGCTTGGCAATCTTATATGATTGGATCCCAATCCCTTGGCTCACCAATTCTCTCTAAAAACAAACAAATTCCCAATCCCTTGGTTTAAATGTTCATAAGAAGAGATGATGCTCGATCACTGATTATACCACACAGTTTCATGAACCACAATTTGGTAGGATTACATGTCACAATATCCATCCAAACCCCAATCCAATTCACTGTGAGAAAGCTTCTCTAGCATGAATCCTCCATTCCTTTCCCAAGGTTCCAAAGGATTCCAATTATGGGTAGTTTCTTTCCCAAGACAACTACCCAATGGAATTAGATCGAGAAGCTTTCTAACAAAATTCAAGAGAAAAGATTGAAGAAGAAGATAAAACTATTATTGATTCATTGAATTACAATAGAGCTCCCTAACCCAATGAAAGGGGTTTAGTGAGTCATAGCTCTGAATTCAATTACAAAACTAAAAGAAAAATGATCCAAAGTTCTCCGTGTCCGCCCCCCAAAAGTCCCAACTAACTTAAATTCTATCCTATTTATACACTTCCTAAATTGAGCTTCTGTTGTGTTTCTTGGGCTTTGAGGCCTTTCCCTGATTTTCTTTTGCTTTGGGTTTATGGTCCATAATCCTGATGAGGCTGTGATCCAATTCTGTAACATTCATTGAGCAAACTTAGTGATAAACAAGTAATGACACAAGACTCAACAAATTGAAGCTCCAGACTCATCAATTCTTCAGGCCCAATCCCATAAACCATGATATTCAATTGGGTTTCATACCATAATACGTTTAAGTTAATGTTTGTGCTCAAATGATAACTTAAACTTCAATATATTTGGCCCAGAAATCCTTTCAAAAAGTGGCGTTTAAGTTGAAATTTTAGTTTAAGTTTAAGGTTAAACTGAAACTTAAACGTGGAAATGGAAGAAAGCAACCCAGGAGTGTGAAATGTCGAACACGTTTAAGCTTCAGTTTAAGGTTAAACTGAAGCTTAAACGTGGAAATGAAGAAAGCAACCCTGGAGGAGCAATTGGGTCGAACACGTTTAAGCTTCAGTTTAAGGTTAAACTGAAGCTTAAACGTGGAAATGAGAAAGCAACCCTGGAGGAGAGAAATAGTCGAACACGTTTAAGCTCCAGTTTAACCTTAAACTGGAGCTTAAACGTGGAAATGCTCCTGGTGCCTTTCTTACTTCTGGCGTTTAACCTCCAGTTTAAGGTTAAACTGGAGGTTAAACGTGGAAATACTTCCTGGTGAGAAATTGTGTCGAACACGTTTAAGCTCCAGTTTAAGGTTAAACTGGAGCTTAAACGTGGAAATGCTCCCTTGGTGAAATTCTCATTCTGGCGTTTAACTTCCAGTTTAAGGTTAAACTGGAGGTTAAACGCCAGTTCCAGCATTTCTTAGCCTTCATGATTCTGGCGTTTAAGCTCCAGTTTAGGCTTAAACTGGAACTTAAACTCCACATGTGATATTCAAGCTTCCTTTATTGATTTTGTTGCTTCCTTGCCTAGCCTCTTCTTCCCTGAAATCATCCAAACAATTGCATCAAAGTCTTGCAAAATTTCATGAGAAATCTTCCATTCATAGCATTCAAGTAATATAACTAAAAACTCATGGAATTTGCATCAAAATCATACTGTTTGGATGGTTCATTGCTTTGTTATTCATTTAACCATTCTTGGTTACTTTAAGCTCAAGAAAATGCATAAAACAACTAAAACTAACAAAAAAATGCTAGTGAAACTAGCCTAAGATGCCCTGGCATCACAACACCAAACTTAATACTTGCTTGTCCCTAAGCAAGTCCTGAGTTATTTGAGAAGAAAGTATGAAACAGAAAGCAATTACATTGGCTATATTAGCAAGCATTTGAAGTTCATCAAAAGGGTTTTATGCAGAAAGTTGCAGCATCACTTTTTCATTCTTATCAGGTAAGATTATCACTTTTTCATTGCATCCATCAAACACTGCTATGGCCTCTTGTTATTCTTATGTCCTTGGCACTTTTCTCTTCTTTGTTTTTCTTTTCTTTTTCTTAGAGCTCCTTTGCTCCTTGTTTGCTTAGTGTCATGTGTTGCACAAGCCTTTGGCATTTTCTTTTTCTTATCAGTGCACTACACATATCCACTACAGGCATTTTAGTTCACATTTTTTCTTGAGACATTGGTGCCCAGCACCTCTTTGTGTGACTAAATGTTTTGTATTTAGGTTGCTCTTGATAATGGACTTTTGGTTGATAATCCCGGGTTAGTTAACCCAAGTTACCAAGTGTTGAAACACTCCTCAGAACCTATTCATCCAAGCATATCCTTAATACATAAACACCACAGGCATTTGTCTCAGAAGTTCAAACCATTGGTGCCTAGCTTATTTTCTCAATTTTTTTGCTTTTTGGTTGCCCTTTTTCAGTGGCTTTTTCTTCTTCTTTTTCTTTCTTTTTCATGGCCAAAGACATTTATTCATTAAGATCCATAGACAGTTTTCAATTTCTACACAAAAAATGATAATTCTACACTCTATTTCCAGTGATCTGACTAAACAATCAAGCATGCATACCACCACTTAATTCTACTTGATTTGTCACTAATTGAGCCAAGTTACTTTTGTTCAAACTTTTCTTTTATTTTTGGAAACAGAACAAGCATGGCAAGCATTTGTTTAAGAAGGTGAAGTTATATCCAAACATCTAGGCATTCACTTTATTCAAAGCAGTAAACAGACACTCATACTAAAAACTTCACATTCCAGAAAGATTCAACAATTACAGTTTAAACCAGAACAAGCATGCTTTTGTTTGCCTTTTAAAGAATGGTCAAGGAACACCACCACCTTGTGAAATTTCTTGTTTTCTCTTTGTTGCCAGGAAACAATTTGATTTCTCCTTCTTCTCCTAATTGTTGCTTCATGTTCTTTCTCAGATCCTTGTTTCCTTTCCTGCACAGAGTGATGAAGTTGCTTGCTTCTCAAGCACTTGAGTGGTTAGCTCAACTATGTATGGGCAAGTGTCTGAGTCTTAAGTTGGTGTGTGAACACCAAACTTAGTCTCCTACTTACTCCTCTGCTCTTTGAGTCCTTGAATTCTCCTTGGAATGAAGTTGCTGCTAAGGATTTTAAGCATTCCTGTGATTGCTTAGAATGGTTGTTCCTTTCATATAATTCAAAGGTTGTTGTGTTCAGTTGATCTGTGTGGTGGAACACCAAACTTAGAGTCACACATTCCCCTTTGAATTATTGATCCACGAATTCATTGTTTGGTGTGAAACACCAAACTTAATTCTTTGCAATGCACAGAAACTACTTCACCTTTTTATTAAAACAAATAAAAGAAACAGCAAGGGAGTATTACCTCAGGTTGGGTTGCCTCCCAACAAGCGCTTCTTTAACGTCATTAGCTTGACGGTTGCCCCTTGTTAGGGTGGATTGTAGTGCTTGATGTCCTCTCCTCTCACTATGAAAACGTCTCCATTTGATTCCTTCATGATTTCCAAATGTTCCATAGAAAGAACTTTCCTAATTGTGAACACTTGAGGGAGCTGGGAAGGAATGGTTTTGAGGCCAGGTGGGATTGGCAGATAATGACTTGATATCACTTTATCTCCCGGAGAGAAACCTTCAGTGGGAATTTTCTTGTTTCTCCACCCTCTTGGCAATTTCTTTACAATTCTTCCCTTTCTCTTGAGGATTTCTTCATTGACCCTTATGCCAGGAGGATCCTTCTGATCTGTTTCTATTGATTCTTGTGGCTTTAACTCCTGCAATTCTTGTTTGCCTTCCAAGGACTGTTTCAGAGTTTCAGCTGCTGGATTGCTTTCCTCCAAACACAGATGGCTACTATCATCCTTAGGCTTTTCAGGTTCTGGTTCAGGCTCTGATGCAGGTTTGAAAACATTGAAAATGAGCTGTTCATCATGTATTCTCAAAATTAGCTCTCCTTGTTCTACATCTATGAGCGCTCTAGCAGTGGCTAGAAATGGCCTTCCCAGAATGATAGGGTGTAGGTAGCTTTCCTCCATGTCCAAAATGACAAAGTCTGTGGGGAAGAAATAATTTCCCACTTTCATCAGCACATTCTCAACTACCCCTTCAGCTTGCTTCTGAGTTTTGTCAGCCAGTTGTATGATTACATCAGTGGATCTCACCTCATTCAGTTGTAGCCTCTTCATAAGAGTCAGAGGCATCACATTTATGCTAGCTCCTAGATCACAGAATCCTCTGTCAATTTTTGTTTCCCCTATGATGCAGGGGATATGAAAACTTCCTGGGTCTGTTTTCTTAGAGACTATGTCCTTCTTGATGAGGGCACTGCATTCTTTGTTCATTATTACAGTTTGTCCTCCCTTCAAAACTCTTTTCTTGCTCAGCAATTCCTTTAAATACTTGATATGTGTAGGCATCTGCTGGAGAATCTCAAGGAAGGGAATATTGATATGGAGAGACTTAAATGTCTCTAAAAACCTTGAATAGGTTTTCCCTTTTTCACCTCCTCCTAACCTCTGAGGAAATGGTGCTTTTGGTTGGTATGTTTCCAGCATGCCTTTTTGCAGTTCCTTGGCTTGCTCAGTTTCACTTTCCTGCTTAGCTTCTTCCACACCTTCCTTCAAGATTTCTGGCTCCTGTTCTGAGGGTCTGATTCCTTCTTCTTCTGAGACTTCCTTCAATATGGTGATGGCCTTGCATTCTTCCCATCTCACTCCCTTTTGTTCCCCTTTAGGATTCTTTTCTGTGTCACTAGGGAACACTGCAGTTGACTTGGGGGCCTGTTGAGATAGCTCTCCTACTTGAGACTCCATCCTCTTGAGTTTTTCACCATGGTTCCTTAAGGTAGATCTCACATCATCCCTAAAGCTTTTCAACTCACTTATGTCCTGACCCATGTTTGCCAGCATTCCTTCTATCCTGTTTAATTGATCTTGAAATTGTTGGTTCGGATTAGGTTGGGTAGGTTGATTATTTTGGCCATGATATGATGGTTGGGAGTAAGTGTTTTGTGTGGCTTGGTATGATCTTTGGTTGGAGTTTTGGTATGTGGACTTGTTATGTTGGTTTTGCTGGTTGTAAGGTTTGTGGTTTTGTGGTTGGGTTTGTTGGTTCCCCCACCCAAAGTTTGGGTGGTTTTTCCATCCTGGGTTGTAAGTGTTGGAATGTGGATCATATGGTTGCCTTTGTTGATTTCCCACATAGTTGGCCTCTTCCCAATCACCTCCTTCAATGCTTACTTCCTCTTGATCTTGTGTGTGTATTGCAGCCACTTGCTTTGTTTCTAATTTCCTGGTGAGCTCTGCTAGTTGCTTGGCAAACACCTTGTTTTGGGCTAAAATTGTATCAACATGGTTCAGCTCCATGACTCCCTTAGTGTTGTGTCTCTCTGAAGCATAGTAGTACTCATTCTCAGCCACTGTCTCAATCACTTCAATGGCTTCTTCCACAGTCTTTTTCCTGTTCAATGAACCTCCTGATGAATGGTCTACAGCCTTCCTTGATTCATAAGAAAATCCATCATAGAAAATATGCAATTGCACCCAGTCATGGAACATGTCTGGTGGGCATTTCCTTGTCAAATCCTTGAATCTCTCCCATGCCTCGTAGAGAGTTTCACCATCTTGTTGTCTAAAGGTCTGAACCTCAGATCGAAGCCTATTGACCTTTTGTGGGGGGTAGAAACGTGCCAGAAACTTGCTTTCCACCTCATCCCAGGTTGTTAGGCTCCCACTTGGGAATGATTCCAGCCACTTAGCTGCCTTGTCCCTAAGTGAAAATGGGAACAAGAGCAGTTTATAGGTATCTTCCTGGACTCCATTGGACTTCACAGTGTCGCAAATTCTCAGGAATTTTGTGAGATGTTGGTTTGGATCTTCATTAGCACTCCCACCAAATGAACAATGATCCTCCACAAGTGATATTAGCTGTGGTTTGAGTTCAAAATTGTTGGCCTGAATGGGTGGTTTCTGAATGCTGCTACCACAATTCCCAGAGGTTGGGTTTATGTATGAACCAAGAACCCTCCTCTCAGGAATGGCATTGTTTCCATCAGCCCTCTCATGGTTGTGAACTTCTCTATCCATGTTGAGATCTAAAGCTTCCTCAAAATTGTCCTCAGATTCTCCTTCAGATTCCTCTTCTCTCAGTACTCTCTTCCCTCTTGCTTCCCTTCTAAGTCTATGAAGGGTTCTATCTGGTTCGGTATATGGAGGAGTTGATGTCTCTCCTCTCCTACCTGTCATACAAGAACACAGCACAGGTACCAAACAAGTGAAATACTCTTGGTTAATGGAAGAGTATGGTTAGAGCAGTTGAGGAATTAATTCAAATAGTTAGTGAGTCAGTGAGTTAGTTGCTTGAATTTAAAGGCATAAAGAAAGAAAACAAGTAACAGAGTGCAGAAGTTAAAATTCAACAAGTAACTTGAACTAAATTATCAAAACAAAAAAAAATGCTCAATCTAGTTAACTTCCAATTTGAGAATTGTCAATCGAAAACCAATCCCCGGCAACGGCGCCATAAACTTGATGTGCATAAACTTGATATGCTACGATTTAGGAAATTGCACGATCGGCAAAATTTCTTCCGGCAAGTGCACCGGTTATCGTCAAGTAAAAACTCACAATAGAGTGAGGTCGAATCCCACAAGGATTGGTTGAGTGAGCAATTCGGATTAGAAGTATGTTCTAGTTGAGCGGAATCAAGATTTAGATGAGAATTGCGGAATGTAAAATTGCATGAATTAAAGAGCGAGAAGCTAAATTGCTGAAATTAAAAGGGATGGGGGTGATTGCATGAATTTAATTGCAGAATGTAAAGAGAAAGTGGTAAATCAGAAATGGGGAGTTCATTGGGTGTTAGGAGATATTGAGATCTCTGAATCAAAACAACTTTTATCCCTTCCTCAACCAATGCATTCATTGAATTTTGCTTGGCAATCTTATATGATTGGATCCCAATCCCTTGGCTCACCAATTCTCTCTAAAAACAAACAAATTCCCAATCCCTTGGTTTAAATGTTCATAAGAAGAGATGATGCTCGATCACTGATTATACCACACAGTTTCATGAACCACAATTTGGTAGGATTACATGTCACAATATCCATCCAAACCCCAATCCAATTCACTGTGAGAAAGCTTCTCTAGCATGAATCCTCCATTCCTTTCCCAAGGTTCCGAAGGATTCCAATTATGGGTAGTTTCTTTCCCAAGACAACTACCCAATGGAATTAGATCGAGAAGCTTTCTAACAAAATTCAAGAGAAAAGATTGAAGAAGAAGATAAAACTATTATTGATTCATTGAATTACAATAGAGCTCCCTAACCCAATGAAAGGGGTTTAGTGAGTCATAGCTCTGAATTCAATTACAAAACTAAAAGAAAAATGATCCAAAGTTCTCCGTGTCCGCCCCCCAAAAGTCCCAACTAACTTAAATTCTATCCTATTTATACACTTTCTAAATTGAGCTTCTGTTGTGTTTCTTGGGCTTTGAGGCCTTTCCCTGATTTTCTTTTGCTTTGGGTTTATGGTCCATAATCCTGATGAGGCTGTGATCCAATTCTGTAACATTCATTGAGCAAACTTAGTGATAAACAAGTAATGACACAAGACTCAACAAATTGAAGCTCCAGACTCATCAATTCTTCAGGCCCAATCCCATAAACCATGATATTCAATTGGGTTTCATACCATAATACGTTTAAGTTAATGTTTGTGCTCAAATGCTAACTTAAACTTCAATATATTTGGCCCAGAAATCCTTTCAAAAAGTGGCGTTTAAGTTGAAGTTTAAGTTTAAGTTTAAGGTTAAACTGAAACTTAAACGTGGAAATGGAAGAAAGCAACCCAAGAGTGTGAAATGTCGAACACGTTTAAGCTTCAGTTTAAGGTTAAACTGAAGCTTAAACGTGGAAATGAAGAAAGCAACCCTGGAGGAGCAATAGGGTCGAACACGTTTAAGCTTCAGTTTAAGGTTAAACTGAAGCTTAAACGTGGAAATGAGAAAGCAACCCTGGAGGAGAGAAATAGTCGAACACGTTTAAGCTCCAGTTTAACCTTAAACTGGAGCTTAAACGTGGAAATGCTCCTGGTGCCTTTCTTACTTCTGGCGTTTAACCTCCAGTTTAAGGTTAAACTGGAGGTTAAACGTGGAAATGCTTCCTGGTGAGAAATTGTGTCGAACACGTTTAAGCTCCAGTTTAAGGTTAAACTGGAGCTTAAACGTGGAAATGCTCCCTTGGTGAAATTCTCATTCTGGCATTTAACTTCCAGTTTAAGGTTAAACTGGAGGTTAAACGCCAGTTCCAGCATTTCTTAGCCTTCATGATTCTGGCGTTTAAGCTCCAGTTTAGGCTTAAACTGGAACTTAAACGCCATTTCCAGCATTATATGGTTTGGTAGTTTAAGTTCCAGTTTAAGCTTAAACTGGAACTTAAACTCCACATGTGATATTCAAGCTTCCTTTATTGATTTTGTTGCTTCCTTGCCTAGCCTCTTCTTCCCTGAAATCATCCAAACAATTGCATCAAAGTCTTGCAAAATTTCATGAGAAATCTTCCATTCATAGCATTCAAGTAATATAACTAAAAACTCATGGAATTTGCATCAAAATCATACTGTTTGGATGGTTCATTGCTTTGTTATTCATTTAACCATTCTTGGTTACTTTAAGCTCAAGAAAATGCATAAAACAACTAAAACTAACAAAAAAATGCTAGTGAAACTAGCCTAAGATGCCTTGGCATCACCTTATCAATAAGATGTTGGTAGGTTGCTCCTGTATTCTTAAGTTCAGAAGGCATGACCTTATAGCAATAATTACCATATTCACTTATAAAGGCAGTTTTATTTTGATCAGAAGGATGCATTAGGATCTGGTTATATCTAGAATATGCATCCATAAAGCATAATGTTGCTTAACCAGAAGCATTATCGACTAAAGAATCAATAGATGGTGAAAGATAAGTAGCTTTTGGGCATGGTCAGTTGAGATCGGTGAAATCAACACACATGCGCCATTTACCATTGTGTTTTTTTACCATTATCACGTTGGCCAACCATGTTGTGAATCTGATTTCCTGTATAAAACCGGCATTGATGAGCTTTTTAGTTTCCCTCAAGGAAGCTTGCTTTTTCTTAATTCCAAGGTTGTGTTTTTTCTTAGCTATAGGTCGGGCAGATGGATTAAGTGCCAGCTTCTGAGAGATGATTAAGGGATCAATTTCGAGCATATCAGCAGGGGTCTAGGCAAATAGATCGGCATGTTGCTGTAAGAATTATTGAAGTGTACCTTTTTCTTCTGGGCTTAAGGTTGTACCTACATAAGTAAATATGTTAGGATCGTTAGCGAAATACACTTTTTGTATTTCTTCAATTGGTGTTGGTTGTTCAAGGAACTCGGCTCTTGGATCAAGATCTGCTAGTGCTGTGAGCTTGTCTTTATTCTGGACTTTGTTTACTTGGGCTCCTATAGCTCGATTTGGTAATTTGAGATTAATGTTGTAGCAGTGACGAGCTTCGCGATGGTCATCGTGAATAGTTGCGATGAGGTCGTCCTGCACAGGAAACTTAACACAAAGAAGAATTGTAGATACTATAGTGCCGAACTTATTTAAAAAAAGGTCTGCCAAGTATTAAATTGTTAGGACTGAAACAGTCAACAACCAAATATTGAACGTTAGAAGTTTTGGATAAAGGATGCTCACCCAGTGTGGTTTGTAACCACACAGATCCCAATACCAGGACACATTCACCTGAAAACTCTACCAGATCTCCAGTAGAGGGTTGGAGTATGTTATTGCTCATCTTCATTTTCTGGAATGTAGAATAGAATAAAACGTCTGTGTTGCTTCCAGGATCCAGCAATACTTTTCATACTAAAAGGTCTCCAAGCTGGATAGAAATAACAACCTAGTATCCATATTCGTGGTGTTTGCGTTTAAATCGAATGGTTGGAATGTCATTTGCGGAAAGTGAGGAGATGGCTAGGTCTCAGTCAAACTTCCTTCTACCGAAAGCATAGCTCGGTATATAGGCTCCCCTTCCTGCTAAACCTCCAAATATACATTTAGTGACTCCTCGTGGTTGGTCAGGATAAGTATGAGTCGTTTTCTCCTTATCTCGGGAATATTGTTCTGCAGAGGTATGGTCGGCAGAAGATGCGGCGCATTTTTGAATGTGGCCGCTGATGTATTTGTCTAAATGGTCTTGCCGAGCTAATTGCTCTAACAAATCCTTGGCGATCACACACTCGTCAGCAGTGTGTCCATGATTTTGGTGGAAGGTACAATATTTGGACTTATCTACATTCTTCATGTCCTGATAGTTGCTGGCCTTCCGAGGAGGATTGATGAGCTTTGCATTTAAGATCTCATTGATTATGTCATCTCTTTTTGTGTTGAACTGCATATATGAACATAACAGGGAGTTAGCTTAAAGGTCTTCATGTTTTCCCGAGCTTCGTTCTTGTCTTTGTTACTGTGGATTTTTTTTATTTCGAAGCATGACGAAGTTCCTCAATTTCCATTTGACATTTAGCCTTCTTTCGGACTCAGCTAGTGTTTTTTGTTTTGCTACCGTGATTTCTTCTTGGAATTTTCCTGACCGAAGTCCGCTTTTGATGGCGTGCAGATGCACCTCAGGGTGAAGATCTGGTATAGTAATTGCTACCTTCGTAAAATGGTGTGGAATTTCGAATACCACAAACTTACCAGCAAGTGTACTGGGTCATACCAAGTAATACCTCAGGTGAGTGAGGATCGATCCCACGAGGATTGATGGACTAAGAAACAATGATTGAATGATTCACTTAGTCAGACAAGCAGAAAGTGGTGTTTTAGGTTCAAAAGCAATAAACAGTAATGCAGAAATTAAGAAAGCAAACAAAAAATTTGGTGAGAAAAGTGTGTGAGAAAACAGTTAAGGTTTCAGAGATATTTATTTTTTTTTGTATTAATAGATCTTACAAAATACTTTAATCATGCAAGATTCAATTCATGACAAATTTTAATTGACTAAACCCTAATTCCTTAGTGATTTAGTCTCTTCTAGCGTAATCAACTGCCAATTCCTTGGTTACTTAAATTAGATTAAAGGGTTAAGTTCAATTCTAGTTTATAGGCCACATAACCCCTAATTGTCTAAATATAAGATTATTATATGTTATTCAAGTGAGTTAACTTTTTCAAGAATCAACAAGAATTCATGTAGAAAAAGAGATATCTTCCAATATACTCAAATTCATAAGATGAAGAACGAAAGTAATCCATGAATTTAAATCATTGAGTTAATTAAAAGTAGAATGACAATAGTATTAATCCATAGAATAAACAGAGCTCCTAATCATAACAATGGAGGTTTAGTTGCTCATGGTGTGGAAATCCTAACAGAGAATTTGTAAGGTGTCGAAGAGGAGAAGAAGTGACTAGGTCAAGATCTCTCCTCCTTTTATATCTAATCATAATTAATGTAAAATATATTTTCTAAAAACTAATTAATATCTTTTTTAATTATGAATAGAATAACAATTAAATCAAAATTAGGGGAGTTCATGTTGCTGGCTTCTTCAGAAGATGTGGGACCACACAAGATCCTGAAGCTGGCGCCAAACTTGAGCTGGATCAAGTTTGACACCGTGGTGGCCGAAACAAATAGGAACCCAGTGATGATCCTGGCTCCAAACTTGAGTTATACTAAGTTTGGCGCCACGTCCAAGCATCATTTTACACGCATTCCAAGCTCCTCGGTGCCAAATGCCAGTGATGCGGTATTTGGCACCACCATGCCCGCGTGCAATAGTAAGCTTATAGTGATCTTGGCACCAAACATGGAATTCCCAAGTTTGGCTCTGTTTCTTCTTTCTGAACTCCGCCAAATTTGCCCGAAAGCTACCTAAAATAAATTAAATTGTAAACAACTTAAAGTAGTATTCATAGTGGCTTAAAACGTCTAAATCTTGGTTAAACTTAACCAATTCAAATGTAAATTTACTAAGAAAAGATAAGAAAGATACTCACGCATCACAAAACGAGTAATATAATCTTTCAGGCTTTCATTCTGGCCTGGTTTGATTGTATTCAGGTATTTAGAATCATGTACGTAAATGGAAGACACAGCAAACTGATCTTCAAAAAGTTTCACCAACTCCTGAAAATGAAAAATGAAATCTATAGCCAAAGAACAAAATCAATCAAGTGTAGGACCGTCTAAAAAAATAGGGTAACAACGACATAAAATAGGATCAGAAGCACTGTTTACTATCATTATAGATCGGAATTTTTTGATGTGCTTCTTTGGGTCACCCAGCCCATCATAAGGAGTTAAGGTCGTTGGCAGAGTGAACCTCTTGGGCATTTGAAAGTTCATGACATCAGCAGTGAATGGACTAACAACATTGTCCAATTCATTGTTGTCATTGATGCCAGGGCATCATAGCCTATTTTTCTATGCTTTTTCACTAGATTTTGGTTTAGTTTTCATACAAATTTTATTGATAAAGGAGCAAAAGTATGAATAATTTCTGCATGAAACAAAATCTCAAGCATAGGTGAATTTTAGTTAATATACAGGGTAAATATGATGAAATAGATCACACTAAGTAAAGTTATGATTTTTAGCATTATTATCACACTTAGCATAGTAAAGATTATCTTGTATGTTACTTTGATACACTTGATGATAGGCAAAAGAGAAGCAGAAAAAGGGGCAAGGAAGAAGCATGAAGGCAACGTTTGAGCCCAAAGTTGGACCTTAAACGCTACCTCAAACATTAGCCAAGAGAAAGGTGCATAGTTGGAGGCAAAGTTGGACTCCAACTATGCCTCAAAGTTCAATTCAAGAGACCATAGTTGGAGGCAAAGTTGGACTCCTACTTTGGGTCCAACGTTGGGGGTAGAGAGGTGCCAAATTTTTGGGTGAAAAGTGTTGAGATTTTGGGCTCTTTGATGTTATAGGAAACTAGCCTGAAGGAGAAGAGTAACCTTGTCTCCTTGAATCCTTGGGTGTGGTAAGATTCTCAACCCTAATAGAATTTGTTGGTTTATGATGTTGGGTATTGAGTTATTGTGTTTGAATATAATGATTGTGGCTTAAGTAGTGTGTGTGTGAATATTGAAGCTTGATTGAGGTTTTGGAAACCTTGGAAAAGGGCTTTGGTGTGCTAAAAATCTGTTCTTGGAGGTGTTGGAGCTTGGTGAGCTTGTGAAAAAGTGATTTGGAGGTGTTCCGGGTTAAGTGAAAAAGCGGTTAAGGTATGGTCTCAGTTTCCTGTATCTAAAATGTAATGTGGTGTGAAAACTTAGGCTTGAGGCCCTAAGATAGGAATTGAATGGTTGATGTTGTTGAATGGTTGAGATATATTGTGTGGTCATATATGTGATTATGAATATTGATGCTTTAATAGTATGATGCATGAGATATATGCATGTTTTGATATATGATTAATGATTGGTTGAGGTGGAATTGTGGGTGAAACTATGTTGATGTTGGGGGTGATATTGATCGTATGTAATGATGGTTGATTGGATATGGTGTTGTTGGAAATTGGGATGAGGAAGAGTATATAACATGATAATGTGTTTGATATTGATCTATTTGATTGAGATGGATTAAAATGGTGGGATGGGGATTTTGTGAATTTGATAAGAATGTAAATGTATGATTTGAGGAGACTTGAAGTTGATTTTTGGTATGTTTTGGTTGATTTTACAAAGAGTTCGAATTGGTTGTTTTGAAAATGGCACTTTGTGGTTTTGTAAGAAAATGTGGTTTTTTGGCATATTTTGACGGAGCATAACTTAGACTCCAGATCCCCGTTTTGTGCCAAACTTATTTAGAAATGAAATTGGATCCGGGATATTTATGCCGTTTGAAGAATGGGTGAAAAATGATTTGAAACGGAGAAGTTATGCCCGTTAGAAGATTGGGGTTTGAAATTGTGAATTCTGCAGCTTTTTAACTTAGAAAAATTTTTGGCAGAACGCACTGCCACGCGTAGGCGTGACCGACACGCACGCGTCATTTTCAAATATTCACTACCCACACGTGCGTGTGGCCCACGCGTACGCATCGATGAGCGAATTCAATTGGCCCAGCCAAAATTTCCAAGAGTTGTGCCTGAGTTGTTCTGGTTTTGTGCCTAGGGCACAAAACGCACCCACGCATACGCGTGGCTGACGCATAGGCGTCACTTGGCTTTTCTCCCATCCACGCGTGCGATTGGGGGGACGCGTACGCGTTGCTATATCTTGATGCATTCCACGCGTGCGCGTGGGCAACGCGCATGCGTGAACCTGTTTTCATCCCAAAGTTGATTTTTGAGTTTTAAAAGCCAAGTTTCAGACTTCTAAGCCTCTGATCTCACCCCTTATGTCTTAAATCATTATGATAAGCCTAGCAATGGGAAGAAGCTAGGAAACGTGGTAGCTTGTGAATGAAGAAAGGGGAGAACTAACGATCAATGATGATAAAAAATGATTATATGAGATACGGAGGACGGTGGTGGAAGTGCCTTATATGCCATGAGCCGAAGGGCTGTGATTGTTAATAAATTGGCTGATTATGGATTGTATTATGGGCCAAATGCCTGAGATATGGCCGAGTTATGGCTGTGCTCTTATTGAATTACGGCTAAGTATGATTGCATATATGCGTATTGAATGAAATGTGAATGTTGCACTTCCACTATCTGAGATATGAGTTTCCCTGGAAGAAAGAAGTGGCTAGCCACCATGTGCTCCAGGTGGAGACTCGATACTCTGCTGACCCTATGTCATAAGTGTGGCCGGACACTGTGAAAGTTTCGGATGAGCTCGCCCCCGTGAATATACACAAGTGAGGGTGTTGGATATGAATTATGATTTACGATTGAGTATAACTCGAGTTGGGGATGCACGACAGAGGGACAGTCCAATGGTTAGTGTTCCGAGGGTTACCTGAAACTGTAGGTCGATCTCGGTCGAGATCTGTGGTGGTGGCCAGAGCTGATGTGTCTGACTTGTTGGACTTGGTGGTGCTGCTGATCCTTCGTCACCGGAGGGTGGTGGTACCTGCAAGATACTCCGATGCTTAAGTTAGCATGTGCTTTAAGCAGGTATTTTATGTAGAATCAGAGTATGAGTTATACCTGGGTACTCCAGTGTATTTATAGTAGTGTGGGCTGACCTTTCTAGATAAGATAAGTTGGTTATCTTATCTTTATCTTTAAGTGAAGTCATCTTATCTCTAAGGGAGACCGCCTTTATCTTTCTAGGCTTTAGCTGCCTTTAGATTGGGCTATGTCCCTTTGTTTGTGCCTGCTTGGGCTTCTTGTGGCGATTTGGCCGAACTCTTTAAAGAAGAGGTCGGGGGACTTGACCTGAAGAGGTCGGTTGCTTTGTTTTTAATCAGCCTGGGTCGGATAGCTCGACCCAGGGTATGAACAGTGCCCCTGCTCGAACTCGGTCTTTCCTTTGTGGTCGTGTTTTTTAGATCTTGACCCCTTTTGGGGAAGTCGTGTTCGAGCATCTTGCTTTGGGTTGATCGCCGGTTGAGGCTCCTTGGATGCGAAGCATTTTCTCTTTCTTTTTTTAATTGTAGCGCGCGTTGCGCTTTTCTTGGAAACGTGCGAGGGTTAAAAGCTCATAAATATCCCTTCGCCGTTTCCTTTTTTCCTCTTTGCTACTTCATTTTTGAAAATTTCAAAGTGTCATTTTACAGTTTCTTTCTCTAATTCCTCTTCGTCTTCTTTGCTCATCTTTGCAAGGCGTTTTGCTCCTTTTGATATCTTCTGGTTTACACGCCCCCAAGCTTTCCATCTCCTTTGCTCGAGAACATTTTGTTGGCGCAGATTTGGTCGCTTAGTTCTTCCTGATCCTTCTCTCGCACTTGCTTCTTCATCCTCCTCAGGTTGGTATTTTCTTTCCGTTTTATGTTTTTAATAGTCACCTTCTTGTATGTCTCTACTGTTGCATGTGATTTTTACTGATTTTGTCTCTGAGAATCCTGACCCCTTTGAAAAAAGAGTGTATCTTTCCTTTCGACATTTTGTTTTCACGATTTTCTGAAAAAGCTTGCATCTTTGTGGTGATCCCTGCATTCTTTTGCTGTGATGTGTGCCTGGTAATTTTTGCTTCCTTTAGGGTTTTATTCTCGCTGTTCCTGTTTCTTTCATCCTTGCATGTCCTCGTCTCTGGGTTCACTACTTTTGTCTGAACTGTTGGAAAAGAAAGATTGTAGCTTTTGATGATTTTTGTTGATGATGATGGGTTTCTTGCTGCTTTGTGTGGAGTGATGTTACTAGAGAAGGATTGTGTTTTCTTGTTGCAATATGTTTAAGGCATAGACCATCAATTTCCTTCTTTCCTGGTTCTTGCCTTGTTACTGCCTCTAAAGGGTGCCCCTGGACTTTAGTATGAATCCTGGGGTTTCCCTTTTACTACCGTGTCTGACTCTTGATGTTCATATGTTATTGTCCGAATTGTTTCCATATTTGCCCGAGTTGTTTGGTAGTAACCCATTTTTTCCTTTTCTTCCTGTAGGAATAGTTGACCTATGTCTTCTCGCAAAAATATTGTTGAGATGTCTACTAAGATCCCGAACGGTATGTCTGACTGGCTGGACTCCATAGTTTTGATGTGTGTTACAGTTGCTGACCCTGAGTATTGTGTGCGACTTAGGAGGCACCATAGGATTTGTAGTGATAGGGATCAGGAGAAAAATTATGAGTTAGTGTCACCTGACCCTGAGGAGAGGGTTAGTTTTCCTCCTTTGATTCAAGAAGAACGTCCCTTTTTTCTATGCTTATGACTATTTCTTTAGTCAATTGAATATTACTATTCTTTTTACCCCTTTTAAGACCGAGTTGTTGTGGTCCTGCAATGTAGCTCCTTCTCAGCTCCACCCGAACTCTTGGGGCTTCATAAAAATCTTCCAATTGTTGTGTCAGGAACTGGATATCCGACCTATCTAAACTCTTTTTCTTTATCTTTTTGTGTTGACGAAGCCTGTAGCAGCTAAGAAGAAAGCTTCCTGGGTTTATTTCTGAGCTACCTAAGGAAATAAAGTGTTCTCTATATATGATGAGTCCTTTAGGAATTTTAAGAACTACTATTTCAAGGTTCGGGCTGTTGAGGGTGTTCATCCTCTTTTCTTGGATAAGAACAATGAGCCCACCTTCCCATTATGCTGGCAAAAGAATGTAGTAGTAGCTAGGTATTCTTGGAAAAGTCTGGATGAGGTCGAGCAGGCCTTTGTGAATGTATTAAAGGAGAACTGGGGTGAGCCCCCTCATCTTGACACGAAGAAGTTCCTAGGAGATCCTTCCCTTCTTCGTGCTGAATTGGATTGTGGCCGACTTCTTTATAGTCTTATTTTGTGGTTGAATTTTTCCTCTTTCTGTTTGTGACTTCTTTTCTTGGTTTCTGTTTTGCAGAGATGGTGAAATCCATGGACTCCATGAAACACTTCCGTCGGGCTAAAAAAGCAACAGCTGCTCAAAACATCTCGGCGAAGGCTTCTGGAGAAGAATTTACCCAAGTTCCTCCGAAGAGGCCGACCTCTGACACTTCTGGGCCGAGAAAAATCATCCCGACTCCTCAAATTCATGTGGTTCCTTCTGTTCTTCTCCAGTCAACCTCTGGTGCTGTCTCTTCTCCTATTGCTGGTCCTCCTCCTAAAAAACAGAAGACTATGGATCCTTATGACTTGGACGCCCCTGATTTTGATGCTGTGGGGTTTGTTGATAATCAAATTGTTCCTTATGGTCGACTTCCAATGGATGATGTTCATCCTTCATCACTTGAATTTTATTACCAGTAATAGTATTCGGATGGCTCATATGGGAGCAGCTCTATTCCGTACTGTTCAGGGTTCCCAGTCCATGCAACTAAGGCTTTTCTAGAGGATGCTAAATCGGATTTTGATAGAATCAAGGGGGTGAAGGATGAACTTGATGCTAGGAAAATTAAGCTGGAGTTGGATTTGGAGGAGGAAAAGTCCCGGGCTACCAAGACTGAGGCAGCTGCAAACTTGGCGGAGGAGATGGCGAAGAAACACAAGGAGAGTTACACCCGCACTTATGCCGAGGTGTTGGAGCTGAGGGAGAGGCTTGATTCTGCCCGTGTGGATTACGCCGATCTCCAAGGTCAACTTGTAGATACTGTGACGGGTGCTTATGAAAACTGAAGGCACAGGTCCAAGTTCTCGCTCCTAAACTCGACCTCACTCTCTTCAGCCTGGACAATATGGTGGAAGATGGCAAGATAGTGCCTGCTCCGGATGATGAAGATGACGGGCCTCCTCCTGCACCACCAGCCAAAGCTTCTGCAGCCACGACTTCTTCAACTCCTTCTGCTGAGGTTGACCATTTCGAACCTGATCCTGATTGTCAAATTCTTAATCGGGAGGATGGGACTGTGGACGCCACACCCATGAAGATCAGCTACTACTGGGGAAACTTTGAACCCCTTATGATTTCTTTGTTTTATCTATATAGCCCGATTTGTGGGCTTTTGAACTCTGTTTTTTGTAACTTGTCTATGGTTTCACTCTCTTGACTTTTAGTTGCTTCTATGCAAATTTATAAGTATAAAAACAAAATACTTGGAACTCTTGAGGCCCTCTTTCAGGTCGCCTTCCAAGTCTTTAATGATAGCTGTGTTTCTTTTGATATGTTGATCGTTCTTTTGCATCCTTTGCAAATTTTTAGAGAGAGTTGGTACTTCTGCTTGTCTGACCTCTTTTGATCGTTTCTGGTTTTGTCCACTCTCTGCTTTGATTGGGGCTAACTTGTCCGACAACTTTTTTAGTGTTCTCGTAGAACCTTTTTTAGTTAGTCTGAACAATTTTGATAGCCTTGTCGTGGAGTTGTGGCTTTTTGGGCGAAGCTGTGTCCCTTTTAGCGCATGCTTTTCGTTGGTCCGACTTCTCTTGTCGATCCTTCCTAAGTTATTTTTAATAATCCATCTTTAGTCAGACCTCGTCAGGAAATTTGTTATGGATTACTTTTTATAACTTTTTGCGTTGATCAGTTTGGTCCGACTTCTTCTTTGTCGGTCCTCCTTGAGTTATTTTTAGTAGTCCATTTTTAGTCAGACTTCGTCAGGCCACTTTTTATGGATTACTTTTTATAACTTTATGCATTGGTCATTTTTGTCCGACTTCTTTGTCGGTCCTTCTTAAGTTATTTTTAGCAGTCCATTTTTAGTCAGACCTCGTTAGGCCGCTTTTTATGGATTACTTTCTATAACTTCTTGCATTAATCTATTTTTATTGCTTTCACCTTGCCGACTTCTTTGTAATTGGGTGATAAATTTGGTTTTCATTCTGCCGACTTTGTGGTGATTGGGTGATGAATTTGGTATTCATCTTGCCGACCTTGTCGTGATCGCGCGATGAATTCTTGCACTCAGATTAATGCGTCTTGGTAGGAAACTTTTTTAGGGAATACGAAAGACTTTATTCAAGTAGGAAATATAAAATAGACAAGAATATATACATATAAGTGCTTACCATTCTGAGTCGGGCAATTTTGTGGATCTTGGCCTGGCGCCTCATTAAAAAACCTTTTCAGGAAAAAGAGTGCACCTTGACCTAAGATTTTTATCATTTTCTAACTATAGTACCTTCTTAGGTTACAGCCATGCCATGACCTTGGTAGCTCTCGCCCCTCGAGGTCGGATGCCTTGTAGTAGCCTTTTCCCAATACCTCTATAACTCGGTAAGGCCCTTTCCAGTTAGCTGCTAGCTTCTCTTCTCATGATCGTCCTGCTCTGATGTTGTTTTGGATTAGGATGAGATCGTTGATGGCAAAACTTTGCTGGACTACCTTCTGGTTGTACCTTAAAGCCATTCGACGCTTTAATTCTTCGTCTCTAATTCGAGCTCTTTCTAAGACCTCAGATAGTAGGTCGAGTTCTTCCCTTTGATTTTGGGAGTTGATCTCTTCATTGTAGAGGATCATTCTGGGGGGTCCTTTCTCTATCTCCACTGGAATCATTGCCTCCATTCCGTAAGCAAGTCGGAAGGGTGATTCTCCTGTGGTGGAGTGCGGAGTTGTCCGATATGCCCATAGGACTTGTGGGAGCTCTTCGGCCTAAGCTCCCTTTGCACCCTGCAGTCTCCATTTTAACCCGACTAGTATGACTTTGTTGGCAGCTTCTGCCTGTCCGTTAGCTTGTGGGTGTTCTACGGATGTGAATTGTTGTTTTATTTTTAAGTTAGCTACCAAGTTCCTGAACCTGTATCAATAAATTGAGTGCCATTATCTGTGGTGATAGAGTAAGGGACCCTAAACCTTGTAATAATGTTCCTGTATAGAAATTTTCGACTTCTTTGAGCGGTGGCATTAGCTAGGAGCTCTGCCTACAATGAGGAACTTAACTTGTCCTGAACCTTGGGGAAAGGGTCCGAGGAGGTCTAGCCCCATTTTGTGAATAGCCAGGGTGACATTACACTGATGAGCTCTTCTGGTGGAGCGATGTGGAAGTTAGCATGCTTCTGACATGGTGGGCATATCTTGACGAACTCTGTCGCTTCTTTGTGTAAGGTTGGCCAGAAAAATTCAGCTCGGAGTACCTTTTTGGAAAGAGCTCGTACCCCCAAATGGTTACCACACATGCCACTGTGTACTTCTTCAAGGACTTCCCTTGTATTGAAAGTCGGTACGCATTTTAGGAGGGGTGTTTAGATCTCTCTCCTATATAAGATGTCGCCCACCATAGTGTAGTATTGTGCTTCTCGTATCAACCTCTTGCCTCCTTCTTATCTGTGGGGAGTGTCTCTGTCTTGAGGTAGTTGATAATGGGGGTCATCCACCCTTGATCCTGACCAGATATGGTTAGGACCATTTCTTCCTCTGTGATTGATGTTCTTTGCAATGTTTCCTGGATGAGGCTTATGTTATTGCCCCCTGGTTTGGTGCTGGCTAGTTTTGAGAGTGCATCTACCCGAGCATTCTGTTCTCGAGATATATGTTAGACCTCATATTCCCCGATCTGTCCAAGATGTTCTCTAGTTTTATCGAGATATTTCTTCATGGTACGGTCCTTAGCTTGGTAGCTCCCTTCTATTTGTGAGGTAACTACCTATGAATCACTGAAGATGGTGAGCTTTTGAACTCCTACCTCCTTAGCCAGCCTCAAACCAGCTAGTAATGCCTCATATTCAGCTTGATTATTTGAAGCAGAGAATTCTAACTTTAGTGAGAGTTTGATTTGGGTTCCCTGATCGCTTTCTATTATCACACCTGCGTCACTCCCGGTTTTGTTTGAAGAGCCGTCCACGTAGAGGTTCCATCTTGTGGGATTTCCCGGAGTATTAGTGTACTCGGCAATGAAGTCGGCCAGGTACTGTGATTTGATGGCTGTCCGGGCTTCATATTGAAGATCAAATTCAGACAACTCGATCGCCCATTACAGGATTCTTCTTGCTAGGTCTGTCTTCTGTAGGATGCCTTTTATGGGCTGGTTGGTTCGAACCTTGATAGTGTGCGCTTGAAAGTACTGGCAAAGTCGTCTAGAAGTGAGTATGAGTGCGTAGGCAAACTTTTCTATCTTTTAATAGTTCAGTTCGGCCCCTTGTAAAGCTTTGCTGATTGATGCACCACTATTTCGTGGTACATCTTGTGCTTAATTGAGTGGATTTTATCCATTATTCTTACACTTATTCATGTAAATTGCATGTTTTACATTTTCCTTCCTAATTTTGTGCTATGATTAAAAACATGTTTCTTTGGTCTTAATTTCGCTAATTTTAATCCTCTCTTGTTACCATTCGATACCATAATATGTGTGTTAAGTGTTTTCAAGGTTTATAGGGCAGGAATGACTTAGAGGATGGAAAGGAAGCATGAAAAAGTGGAAGAAATACAAGAAATTGAAGGAATTGCTAAAGCTGTCCACCCTTACCTCTTCGTACTTAACTGACCATATCTTGAGCTACAGAAGTCCAAATAAGGCGGTTTCAGTTGCGTTGGAAAGCTAACATCTAGGGTTTTGAAACGATATATAATTTACTATAGCTGCCTGGCTGTTGGGTGTCGCGCACGCATGGATCACGCGTACGCGTGACCTGGCAAAAATTCAATCCACACGTACGCGTGGACGACGCGTACACGGGACAGTGCCGCGTGCTGGACGTATCAAAAATTGCTGGGGGCGATTTCTAGGCTATTTTTGACCTAGTTTTTGGACCAGAAAATACAGATTAGAGGCTACAAAGTGGGGAAATCCATTCATTCATTCATCATCCATTCATAATTCACAATTTAGGTTTTAGATGTAGTTTCTAGAGAGAGAGAGGCTCTCTCCTCTCTCTAGGTTTTAGAATTTAGGATTTCCCTTAGTTTTAGGATTACTTCTTCTCAATTCCAAGTTCAATGTTCCTTTAATTTAGTTTCTCTTCTACTTTTATTTATTCTATTACTTTAGTTTGTTTATTTTCCCAATTTGGTTTATGAACTCCATGTTAGATTTGATTTCTTTATTTAATGCAATTTGAGGTATTTCAGATTTATGGTTGCTTTTTTTAATTTATGTGATTGATGTTTTCAATATTTAGATTTCTCTCCTTTTGGCTTTGGTTGAGTAATTGGTGACACTTGAGTTATCAAACTCCTTTGTTAATTGATAATTGGAATTTGCTGGTTGATTTGGATCCCTCTAAAGCTAGTCTTTCCTTAGGAGTTGACTAGACTTGAGGAATCAAATTGATTAGTCCACTTGACTTTCCTTTATTTAGTAAGGGTTAACTAAGTGGGAGCAATAAACAATTCTCATCACAACTGATAAGGATAACTAGGATAGGATTTCCAGTTCTCATACCTTGCTAAGAGCTTTATTAGTTATTAATTTACCTTCTTACAATTTACTTTTCCTTGTTCCTTATTCAAAAACCCCAAAAAGATAATCTTCCATAACCAATAATAAATCATACTTCCCTACAATTCCTTGAGAGATGACCCGAGGTTTAAATACTTCGGTTATCAATTTTATTAGGAGTTTGTTACTTGTGACAACCAAATTTTTGTACGAAAGGAATCTTTGCTGGTTTAGAAACTATACTTGCAATGAGAATTTATTTGTGAAATTCTTTACTAGCAGAAGTCCGTTCGTCAAAATGGCACCGTTGCCGGGGAATTGCAAACGTGTGCCTTATTATTGGTTATTGTAAATATATTCTTTTTGCTTATCTATTTGTTTTTGTTTTTAATTTTTATTAGCCACTATGAATTCTCACCCCCGTCGCTTTGAGTTTGGTTCCAATGTTGTTGTAAGGAATGGGCGCTATAATAAGAACATGCATCA
Organism: Arachis ipaensis; assembly: GCF_059453495.1. Classification (NCBI taxonomy): domain Eukaryota; kingdom Viridiplantae; phylum Streptophyta; class Magnoliopsida; order Fabales; family Fabaceae; genus Arachis; species Arachis ipaensis. The sequence continues at coordinate 41,468,555 of NC_142439.1, forward strand.
AGGTTGGAATAATCAAGGATGGGCGAAGCCACAAGGATCTGATCAACCATTTCGGCAACAACCCCCTCCAATGCGCTATAACCAACAACCATTATATGATGCATACCAAGACAATAGTTATGGTGGACCTTCTCGTGACAACCAACCTCCACCAAATTACTATAGTCAAGAGCCATTCTAGGGTGCATACCAAGATGATGAATGTGGTGGACCCCCTGTGGTTACCAACAAGCCCCACCATATGCCTATGAACCCCGTCCTCAACATAACTTTGAACCACCACACTCACAAATCTCTTTTCACCATTCACCTCTATATGACCCTAACCCTTATCCCCCATATCAACCACCCAATGAGCCTTATGAGCCGTACATAGATCCACCCCAATTCCAACCCAATTACTCCCAAGAACCACCACCTCCATATATACCATGTCCATATCCATCAACCCAAGAGCCATATGATCCTAATCATGTTATTCAAGCTGGACAAAAGTCAAAGGATCATCTCAAGAAAGCAATGGATCAACTTTAAGCAACCATCCATCAAAAGTTTGGCCCAAGAGACTCATGCAATGAACAAAACATTCCCATGGATGAGTGTGTTGAGCAACAAGTGGAAAAGATGAAGAGTGTTGAACTGCCACATAATGATCTCTCCATTCCATCACTGCCCTCCATGGAAGAACACCCACATCCATCAACCCAAGAGCAACATGATCCCAATTATGCTAGTCATATTGAACAAGAGATAAGGGATCGTCTTAGGGACGAAATGGATCTCATACTTCATAAGAAGCTAGAGGAGGCTAACGTTGGGATTTTTGCCAGTAAAGAATTTTATAAAAACAGTCGCGTTGTAGATATAGTCTCTAAACCAACAGAAATTCCTTCGTACAAACGTTTGGTTGTCACAAGTAACAAACCCCTAAATAAATTGATAACCGAAGTATTCAAATCTCGGGTCGTCTTCTCAAGGAACTGCAGGGAAGTATGTTCTTATTATTGGTTATGGAGGTTGTAAATCGGGGTTTTGAGAATGAGGAGCGAATGGTTTAATTAGCAATTAAAGTAAATGAAGAACAAGCAATTTAAATGGCAAGTAAATTAAATAAATGACTGTAAATAAACTTTTGGCAAGGTATGAGAAATTAGAGGTCCTATCCTAGTTATCCTTATCAATGATGATGAGAATTGAATCTTAATTCCACTTTGTTAACCTTTACTAAGATAAAGGAAGGTCAAGGGATTAATTGGTTTGATCTTTGGATCCTATTTATTTTCTAAGAAAAGATTGGGATTATTGAAGTTCAATTTAATTAACAAAGATAACAATTATCAATCATGTTTGAGTTTGATAACTCCTGAGTTACTGATTTCTTAACCAAGACCAAAAGGAGAAAAGTAAATCTACTGGAATAAAAATGTCTTCAGATAGGAATAACAGCAACGCAAATAAAATAAAACAATATTAAACTGAAATACCTCAAATAACATTAATTCAAAGAGTAATCTGTAACATGGAAGAATTCATAAATTAAATTGCAAAAGTAAATAAAAGGGAATGTTGAACCTGAGATTTAGAGGCGCTCCTAAAACTAAGAGAAATCCTAAATCCTAATCCTAAGAGAGAGGAGAGAACCTCTCTCTCTAAAAACTACATCTAATCCTAAAATTGTGAATTATGAGAGCTTTCTTATGAATGGATGCATTCTTCCACTTTATAGCCTCTAATCTATGTTTTCTGGGCCGAGAACTGGGTCAGAAACAGCCCAGAATTCGCTGGTCTCGAATTCAACCACGCTGGATTTCTGTCACTGCGACGCGGCCGCATGAGTCACGCAGTCGCGTCGCCTAGCATCAGGGCAACTATGGCATATTATATATCAAATCGAAGCCCCGGATGTTAGCTTTCCAACACAACTAAAACCGCATCATTTGAACCTCTGTAGCTAAAGTTATAGCTGTTTGAGTGCGAAGAGGTCAGGCTGGACAGCTTAGCAATTTCTCCAACTTCTTGTATTCCTTCCAATTTTGCATGCTTCCTTTCCATCCTCTAAGCCATTCCTGCCCTATAATCTCTGAAAACACTTAACACACATATCAAGGTATCTAATGGTGATAAGAGAGGATTAATATTAGCAATTATAAGTCCAAAGAAGCATGTTTTCAATCAAAGCACATAATTAGGAAGGCAAATGTAAAACCATGCAAATAGTATGAATAAGTGGGTAAAGAGTTGATAAAAATCACTCAAATGAGCACAAGATAAACCATAAAATAGAGGTTTATCAACCTCCCCACACTTAAACACTAGCATGTCCTCATGCTAAGCTCAAGAGAAACTATAAAGAATGAAGAGGAGTGGTAGATTAATATGAAATGCAACCTATCTATATGAATGCAACTACATGCAAAATGTTTCTACCTACTTGGTTTAAAAGTAAATAAATTTTCCAAGAATAAACATGAACTGGATTTCACTAATTCAAATTATAAAAATGAAGTACAAATAGACTTGTAGAAGAAAATAGCTTATGAAAGCGGGGAACAAGGAATTGAGCATCGAACCCTTACTGGTAGTGTATACACTCTAATCACTCAAGTGTTTAAGGTTTGATTCTCTCAATTCTTCACTAACCTTGCTTTCTAAGGCTTGCTCTTCATCTAACAATCAACATAAATTTAATGCACAAATACACAAATCAAGAGGTTTTTTAAGGTTTGTAATGGAGTTAGGGTCAAGGTAGGATTGTATTTGGCCAAGTGGACTAAAATCTGAATCCTTAATTAACTTAAACTTTCCACCTAACTTTAGACAATCCATGTAATTACAATGTAAAATCTAACTACCCATTAACTATATTTTCCACATATTCATGCATTCGATTTTGAGTACAGTGCATATGCATTGCTTTCATCATTTACTTTGGGGCATTTTGTCCCCTTTTTCTTATTTGCTCTTTTTCTTTTTTTTTCTTTTTCTTTTTCTCTCTTTTTTTTCTTTTATTTTATTTTTATTATTATTTTTTTCAATGCATATGATTAAATTATTGGATGCATGAATCATGTCCTAAACATTTCTTTCACATTTTCAGAAAATTCTAACATACTCAATTCTCAAACCAAATGGTTCCAGACCCAATTTTCCCATACTTAAATCATAAGCACTCTCACTAGTCTAAGCTAACCAAGGATTCAAATTAAGGACATTATTATTTTTTGCTTAGAGTTAATGATGTGCTAAATAAAAAGAACAAAGGGGTAAAATAGGCTCAAAATTGGTTTGCAATGGATAATGAAAGGTAAGGCCATATGGGTATGTAAGCTCAGTGAAACAAAGGCCTCAATCATGTAAGTGTATGCATACATCAAATTATGGAAATATAGAATTAAGCAAGACAAAGATCACAATTTTAGAGAGAAAAACACACATCAAAAATAAAATATTGGTTGAAAAATACAACCAATTCAAATAGGCTCAAAATCTCACAGGTTTTGTGTGTTCGAGCTCTAAACCATGTTCCAGTATAATATCTCTTCAAACAAGTGTAACATTAAATTTTATTCAAATTAGTGAAATATTCTTGAAAGGTTTCTTGAAAAAGAAAATTTTACTTCAACCAAGTGGTAAAATATGCACAAAATCAAATAATCATGCAATCAAATTTGTAAATGCAACAACTAACAAGAAAAATAAAATATTGGTGTTGAGAAGAAAATACTAACCCATGGAGATCAGTATCGACCTCTCCAACTTAAAGATTACACCGTCTTCGGTGCATGCTGAGATGTGCAGGTGGACGGGTTGTTCCAACTGATGCTTTTCTCATCAAGGAATGTGCAGATGGACTTGTCTGTCTCCCCTTTTAGAGGTTTTTCTCTTTTTCCGTCTTCGGTGGCCAGGCTGAAAGAAGAGAAAAAGAAGAAAAGTAACCCAAAAGATAGAAAATAAATAAAATATGGGTGTTAATGCCAAATGATAAGGGTCTCATTTACATGGAAGCTTCAACATGTACGTGAGAAAACAATAGAAGCCATGGCATGCCAGTGGTATAAAATTTGTATAGGGGATGAGTGTGGGTAATGGAAGTATCAATACAAGCTCATGTCAATGCAAATGGAGTGCAAGTATCATAAAAGATTGGCATTGGCAGATAATTAATATCATCCCACAGTGTAAAACAAGTTACCAAAATAAATTCAAGAAAAGATGCAACAGTTGAATAAAAACTTTTTTAACACCAATAGAAAAATAAAAAATTCATAAAAGAAAATAAAAATATGCACAAATTTAAAATGCAATGAATGAATATATGAAAATAAATTAAGTAAAATAAAATAGAGGTGAAAGAAAATAAGAAAGGAAGAAGAAAGAAATAAGAAAAGATAAGAAAAATAAGGATTAGAGAAGAAAAGATAAGAAAATTAGCTGATTTGGATATTCTGTGCGCCGCTTGTGACGCGGACGCGTGAGTGACGCGGTCGCGTGGTGCGTGATAAGGTCAGATGACGTGGACGCGTGGGTCACGCGATCGCGTGGGTCACGCGATCGCGTGGCCTGTTTTGTGCGATTGGCGCGAGTGCAGCCTCGCGGTCGCGCAACTCTCTTTTCGAAACTCTTTTGCCAAAAATCTGGGTGACGCGATCGCGTGGGGCAGGCGATCGCGTGAATGGCCATCTTTTAAAAACGATGCGGACGCGTGGAGCACGCGTTCGTGTGGTGAGGCTTGGGCTTCCAGCACGAGTCCAGCCCAACTCCAGCTCAACCTTCTGCCATACACCCATTTACGTCGATTCCACAGAGCCACGCGTTTGCGTTGGTGACGTGGACGCGTGGGGAAGCTATTTTTCAAATGACGCGGCCGCGTCAGTGACACGGTCACGTGGATCAATTTGTGCCATTAGCACGCCTCCAGCCATGCTTTCGCGTGACTCTCTGTTCATCCTCATTTTCTTCCAAACGCACATACGACGTGGACGCGTCGGCGACGCTGCGAAAATACCTTTTTTTTTTAATCTGAAAAAAAATATATGCAGAATGCAGTGTTAATATGAATGTGATGCAAAACTCCAAGTTCAATATAATAAAATAAAATGAAACTCAAAAACAAATAAAACTAAATAAAAATGAAAAAGGAATGATCATACCATGGTGGGTTGTCTCCTACCTAGCACTTTTAGTTAAAGTCATTAAGTTGGACATTTGATGAGCTTCCTGTTATGGTGGCTTATGCTTGAACTCATCCAGGAATCTCCACCAATGTTTGTGACTCCAATATCCTCCGGGATCCCAAACAAGGCACATGAAGCCTTTGCGCAGCTTCAAACAGATTCTTAGGCTCCCGGGGTGTTGGATGTCAGAACAGATTCCAGGATCCCAAACCTCGCTTTTACACCCGTCTTTGTGTTGATCATCATGATTCCATCCGGGTAGCAAGCAATCTGAATTCTCACTAAAGCGGCCAAACAACTTCCTAGACCTATTCAGTTGAGCTCTACACCAACCTTTGCGTTTAAACTTAAAGCTTCCAACCATAATGAACCTTACAGGACAGTTCTTACCATTGACCATCTTCCTCTTACTCTTAATGCCACAAAGAGCTCTAAGTTGACCATCCGTCTCCAGTAGCCCATATTCAAGTGGAATTAGAAAGCTAAGGGATATGAATTTTACCCACTTGAATGTTGTGAAGGATGATGGCAACTTAGGGGGAGGTATTTTTAATGAAATTGCAAGCTCCACTCCCTTGTTCTCTTCTCTGATAATTACCACCTCTTTGCAAGCTTCTTCAATTTTAACCTCTTCCTCTTGGTAGCTTTCTTCCAATTCAATCTTCCCTTCATTGCTTCCCAAGGGCATAGGAGGTTGTGCTTCTTCTTCTTGAATCTCCATCTCTTGATCAACCTCTTCCAAGTCCTTAACTGTGATATGCTTTGGAGGTTGTACACCCTCCTTAGCATCAATTTCGAACGTCTTGGAAGGGGGTTCTATGACTGGACTTTCCCATGGAGGTTCTGCATCTCCTAAGTCTTCAACCAATTCTTCTTCTTCAATAATTTCGGCTTCCTCTACTTGTTCCAGTACAAAGTCATGCTCCGTACTGTTCACTGGAGTTTCTAGTATCTCCTTCATACTACGTTCTTCATTAGATTGTCCACATGAAGTCATGGGGGTTCCTTGAGTGTCCGAACGTCGGGAAGCTAATTGACTCATTATTGCTTGCTCCAATTGACGAATGGTTGCATGAAATCGATCCACTATTTCTTTGAAACGATCCTTTGTCTCTTGATAAACTCGGCTTTCATAAATAGGATCATAGTGCTCTTGGATTGATGGATATGGAGATGGTGAATATTGAAGTGGTGGTTCTTGTGAGTAATTGGGTTGGAATTGGGGTGGTTCTATATATGGTTCATAAGGTGGTTGGTATGGTGGATATGGGTTAGGGTCATATGGAGGTGAATGGTGTAAAGGGGCTTGTGAGTATGGTGGTCCAAAGTCATGTTGAGGAAAGGGTTCATAGGCATATGGTGGTGGTTGTTGATAATCCATTGGAGGTGGTTGTTGCCATGAGGGTTAATCAAATCCTTGTGGCTCCTCCCATCTTTGATTGTTCCAACCTTGATACCTGTTCTCATTGTAATTTCTTCTTCCTGCAACATAATTGTAACGAGACTCATAGCCAAAGGGGTGAGAGTTCATAGTAGTAAATAAAAATTAAAAATGAAAATAAAAATAAATTTAAATTAAAAGGTTATTTAAATTTTGAATTTGAAAATTAAAATTTGAAATTTGAAATTTGAAATTTTGAAATTTGAAATTTGAAATTTGAAATAAGATAAGATAAGATAAAAATTTTAAAAATAAAAATCTGAAATTTTTTTTTTCGAAAAAATTAATTAAAAATATTTTTGAATTTAATGAGGAAAGAGAAAAACAATAAAATGACACCAAATTTCAAATTTTTAGATCAAAACGAAGAAAACAACTAAGAACAGCTTGAAGGTCAAGATGAACGTGAAGAACAACTTGAAGATCAAGATGAACACTAAGAACAAATTTTTGAAAATTTTTTTTAATAACTAAATAAAAACAAATAACCTCTTAATTTATGGAAAAGCAAAAATAAAAACAAATAAACAAGCAAAAATAAAAAAATATTTACAATAACCAATAACAAGGCACACGTTTGCAATTCCCCGGCAACGGCGCCATTTTGACGTTGGGATTTTTGCCAGTAAAGAATTTTATAAAAACAGTCGCGTTGTAGATATAGTCTCTAAACCAACAGAAATCCCTTCGTACAAACGTTTGGTTGTCACAAGTTACAAACCCCTAAATAAATTAATAACCGAAGTATTCAAATCTCAGGTCGTCTTCTCAAGGAACTGCAGGGAAGTATGTTCTTATTATTGGTTATGGAGGTTGTAAATTGGGGTTTTGAGAATGAGGAGCGAATGGTTTAATTAGCAATTAAAGTAAATGAAGAACAAGCAATTTAAATGGCAAGTAAATTAAATAAATGACTGTAAATAAACTTTTGGCAAGGTATGAGAAATTAGAGGTCCTATCCTAGTTATCCTTATCAATGATGATGAGAATTGAATCTTAATTCTACTTTGTTAACCTTTACTAAGATAAAGGAAGGTCAAGGGATTAATTAGTTTGATCTTTGGATCCTATTTATTTTCTAAGAAAAGATTGGGATTATTGAAGTTCAATTTAATTAACAAAGATAACAATTATCAATCATGTTTGAGTTTGATAACTCCCGAGTTACTGATTTCTTAACCAAGACCAAAAGGAGAAAAGTAAATCTACTGGAATAAAAATGTCTTCAGATAGGAATAACAGCAACGCAAATAAAATAAAACAATATTAAACTGAAATACCTCAAATAACATTAATTCAAAGAGTAATCTGTAACATGGAAGAATTCATAAATTAAATTGCAAAAGTAAATAAAAGGGATGTTGAACCTGAGATTTAGAGGCGCTCCTAAAACTAAGAGAAATCCTAAATCCTAATCCTAAGAGAGAGGAGAGAACCTCTCTCTCTAAAAACTACATCTAATCCTAAAATTGTGAATTATGAGATCTTTCTTATGAATGGATGCATTCCTCCACTTTATAGCCTCTAATCTATGTTTTCTGGGCCGAGAACTGGGTCAGAAACAGCCCAGAATTCGCTGGTCTCGAATTCAACCACGCTGGATTTCCGTCACTGTGACGCGGCCGCATGGGTCACGCGGTCGCGTCGCCTAGCGTCAGGGAAACTATGGTATAATATATATCAAATCGAAGCCCCGGACGTTAGCTTTCCAACGCAACTAGAACCGCGTCGTTTGGACCTTTGTAGCTAAAGTTATAGCCGTTTGAGTGCGAAGAGGTCAGGCTGGACAGCTTAGCAATTTCTCCAACTTCTTGTATTCCTTCCAATTTTGCATGCTTCCTTTCCATCCTCTAAGCCATTCCTGCCCTATAATCTCTGAAAACACTTAACACACATATCAAGGCATCTAATGGTGATAAGAGAGGATTGATATTAGCAATTATAAGTCCAAAGAAGCATGTTTTCAATCAAAGCACATAATTAGGAAGGCAAATGTAAAACCATGCAAATAGTATGAATAAGTGGGTAAAGAGTTGATAAAAACCACTCAAATGAGCACAAGATAAACTATGAAATAGAGGTTTATCAGAGGCCCTAAAGGTGAAGGTAAGAGAGACCCTTGAAGATGAAGGAATAGTTGAAAGGAGTTGTCATGGAAAGGAAATCATCAAGGATGAGTATGATTTTATACTAAAACAACTGGACAAAGCAGTAATTATTGAAGAGGAAGAAGTGGTTGCAGACTTAGGAGATGCGGAACCTCCATGGGATCCTCAAGTCATAGAGCCTCCTTCTAAGGAGTTTGAATTTGATGTTGAGGAGGGTGTAGAACCTCCAAGGCATTTCATGGTTGAAGACTTTGAAGGGGTTGATCAAGAGATGGAGATTAAAGAAGAAAAAGCACAACCCCCATGTCCTTGGTAAGCCATAAAGAAGAGTTTGATTTGAAAAAAAGCTACCAAGAGGAAGAGGTTGGAATTGAAGAAGCTTCCAAAGAGGTGGAAGTTATCAAGGAAGAGCACAAGAAAATGGAGCTTGAAATCACCTTGCCAAAGTTGTTGGAGACCTCTCCCCCAAAGCCATTACCATCCAATACAACATTCAAGTGGGTGAAATACTTATCCTTAACCTTTACCTTCCCACTTGAATATGGGTTACTTGAGACAGATGGTCAGCTTAGAGCTCTTTGTGGATTTAAGAGTAAGAGGGAGATGGTTAGTGGTTGGCAACACAATCCTAGGCTCATTGTGGTTGGGAGCTCAAAATCTAAATGCAAGGATTGGTGTAAAGCTCGATTGAATGGGTCTAGGAAGCTATTTGGATGTCTCAGTGAGAATTCCAATTGCTCACCACCCAAGTGGAAAAATGGTGATCCGCTTCAAGACGGGTGTAGAAACAAGATTTGGGATCCGGGCATACAAGAGGATCAATTTTGGAAGCTCAAAGCTTATGAAGAACTCCATCAAGGCTTGGGAAATTTACTTGGAACAGATAGAGCTTTATGGAAGTCCAAGCATTAGTGGAAGTTTCAGGATGAGTTCAAGCATAAGCCACCCTGACAAGGAGCTCACCAAATGTCCAACTTAAGGACAATAACTAAAAGTGCTAGGTGGGAGACAACCCACTATGGTATGATCGTTCTTTTTCAGTCTTAGTTTTATTTTGTTTTGTTTTATTCTTAGTTTTATTTTATTTTATTTTTATTAGTGTTCATTCATAATTTCTGCATAATCATTTGCATTCTGCATTTTGCATCATGCATAATATATATATATATAAGGGGCAACCCACGCGTGCGCGTACGCCACGCGTGGGCGTCGATCTCAATTCGGCGTCTCCATCCAATGACCAGAAAGTTGTGATCGAATCGAGCAGCTGGTGTGCTCTGCGCACAATTCGAGCTACGCATATGCGTCTACGATGCGTTCGCGTCATTTGCAACCTGGGAAATCCACGCGTACGCGTCTAGCACGCGCACGCGTGGATAGGGAAATCAGCGTAATAAGGGTGCTAACCCGAGAGTTGTGCTGCCCTCGAGTTGGAACTGTGCTAGAGGCACAAACTCACCCCACGCGTACGCGTCCCTGACTAAAATTTTTAATATGAATTCCAGGAATCTTGCCATGTTAGTCTTAAAGCTCCAATCAAAGGGTCAGGCATGGCTTAATAGCCAGCCAAGCTTTAATAAAAATATGAGTGTAATTCAGACATGACAAGCCTAACATGCTTTATCCAAAAGAATTAGACATGGCTTTACAGCCAGCCATGCTTCACATGCTTCATGAAACACTAGAATTCATTCTTAAAAATTCTGAAGAAAAATATATTTTTGAAAACATCTTTTTTTTCGAAAACAGATGAGAAAATTTTTGAAAGATTTTTGAAAAATTTTTGAAAACAAAACAAAAAGAAAATTACCTAATCTGAGCAACAAGATGAACCGTCAGTTGTCCAAACTCGAACAATCCCCGGCAACGGCGCCAAAAACTTGGTACTGTTGCCGGATCAAACTTGGCACTGATGTTACCGGACCAAAAGCTTGCCGAAAACTCGAACAATCCCCGGCAACGGCGCCAAAAACTTGGTACGCAGAATCGTGATTACACTTTAAGTATGTAAAATTCATTGCTCTTTCTTTCCTTGGAAATGGCGCCAAAAACATGATGCCAAGACCATGGTTCACAACTCCGTGTAACTAACCAGCAAGTGCACTGGGTCGTCCAAGTAATACCTTACGTGAGTAAGGGTCGAATCCCACGGAGATTGTCGGTATGAAGCAAGCTATGGTCACCTTGCAAATCTCAGTTAGGCAGATATAAATTGATAATGGTGTTTTCAAATAATAAATAATAGAATAGGGATGGAGGTACTTATGTAAATCATTGGTAGGAATTTCAGATAAGCGAATGGAGATGCTTTTCGTTCCTCTGAACCTCTGCTTTCCTGCTATCTTCATCCAATCAGTCTTACTCCTTTCCATGGCTGGCTTTATGTGATACATCACCATTGTCAACGGCTACTTTCGGTTATCTCTCGGGAAAATGATCCAATGCCCTGTCACGGCACGGCTAATCGTCTGGAGGCATCACCCTTGTCAATGGCTTCATCTTATCCTCTCAGTGAAAATGATCAATGCACCCTGTCACGGCACGGCTATTCATCTGTCGGTTCTCGATCATGCTGGAATAGGATTTACTATCCTTTTGCGTCTGTCACTAACGCCCCGCAATCGCGAGTTTGGAGCTCGTCACAGTCATTCATTCATCGAATCCTACTCGAAATACCACAGACAAGGTTTAGACCTTCCGGATTCTCTTGAATGCCGCCATCATTCTAGCTTACACCACGAAGATTCTGGTTAGGAGATCTAAGAGATACTCATTCAGTCTAAGGTAGAACGGAAGTGGTTGTCAGGCACGTATTCATAGGGAATGATGATGATTGTCACGTTCATCACATTCAGATTGAAGTACGAATGAATATCTTAGAAGCGAAATAAGATGAATTGAATAGAAAACAGTAGTACTTTGCATTAATCTTTGAGGAACAGCAGAGCTCCACACCTTAATCTATGGAGTGTAGAAACTCTACCGTTAAAATTATATAAGTGAAAGGTCCAGGCATGGCTGAATGGCCAGCCCCTCTGATCTAAGAACCAGGCGTCCAAAGATGGTCAAAAAGACGTTTAATACAATAGTGAAAGGTCCTATTTATAATAAACTAGCTACTAGGGTTTACAGAAGTAAGTAATTGATGCATAAATCCACTTCCGGGGCCCACTTGGTGTGTGCTAGGGCTGAGCTTGAGTGTTGCACGTGTAGAGGTCCTTCTTGGAGTTGAACGCCAGCTTTTGTGTCAGTTTGGGCGTTCAACTCTGGTTTTGGCTCCTTTTCTGGCGCTGGACGCCAGATTTGGGCAGAAAGCTGGCGTTGAACGCCAGTTTACGTCGTCTATTCTTAGTCAAAGTATGGACTATTATATATTGCTGGAAAGCCCTGGATGTCTACTTTCCAACGCAATTCGAAGCGCGCCATTTCAAGTTCTGTAGCTCCAGAAAATCCACTTTGAGTGCAGGGAGGTCAGAATCCAACAGCATCAGCAGTCCTTCTTCAACCTCTGAATCTGATTTCTGCTCAAGTCCCTCAATTTCAGCCAGAAAATACCTGAAATCACAGAAAAACACACAAACTCATAGTAAAGTCCAGAAATGTGAATTTAACATAAAAACTAATGAAAACATCCCTAAAAGTAACTAGATCCTACTAAAAACATACTAAAAACAATGTCAAAAAGCGTATAAATTATCCGCTCATCACAACACCAAACTTAAATTGTTGCTTGTCTCCAAGCAACTAAAAATCAAATAGGATAAAAAGAAGAGAATATACTATAAATTCCAAACTATCAATGAAACATAGCTCCAATCAAATGAGCGGGACTTATAGCTTTTTGCCTCTTGAATAGTTTTGGCATCTCACTTTATCCATTGAGGTTCAGAATGATTGGCATCTATAGGAACTCAGAGTTCAGATAGTGTTATTGATTCTCCTAGTTCAGTGTGATGATTCTTGAGCACAGCTATTTTATGAGTCTTGGCCGTGGCCCTAAGCACTTTGTTTTCCAATATTACCACCGGATACATAAATGCCACAGACACATAATTGGGTGAACCTTTTCAGATTGTGACTCAGCTTTGCTAAAGTCCCCAATTAGAAGTGTCCAGGGTTCTTAAGCACACTCTTCTTTTACTTTGGACCTTGACTTTAACCGCTCAGTCTCAAGTTTTCACTTGACACCTACACGCCACAAGCACATGGTTAGGGACAGCTTGGTTTAGCCGCTTAGACCAGGATTTTATTCCTTTAGGCCCTCCTATCCACTGATGCTCAAAGCCTTGGGATCCTTTTTATTTGCCCTTGCCTTTTGGTTTTAAGGGTTATTGGCTTTTTGCTCTTGCCTCTTGGTTTTAAGAGCTTTTGGCTTTTTCTGCTTGCTTTTTCTTTTTCTTTCTATTTTTTTCCCCTATTTTTTTTTCTGCAAGATTTGTTCTTTGCTGCTTTTTCTTGCTTCAAGAATCATTTTTATGATTTTTCAGATTATCAAATAACATGTCTCCTAGTCATCATTCTTTCAAGAGCCAACATATTTAACATTCTTAAACAACAACTTCAAAAGACATATGCACTATTCAAGCATACATTCAGAAAACAAGAAGCATTGTCACCGCATCAATATAATTAAGCTAAGTTCAAGGATAAATTCAAAACTCATGTACTTCTTGTTCTTTTGATTTAAAACATTTTTCATTTAAGAGAGGTGATGGATTCATAGGACATTCATAACTTTAAGACATAGTTACTAACTACTAATGATCATGTAATGAAGACACAAACATAGATAAGCACATAACATAGAAAATGAAAAACAGAAGAAATAAGAACAAGGAATGAATCCACCTTAGTGATGGTGGCGTTTCCTTCTTGAGGAATCAATGATGTCCTTGAGCTCTTCTATGTCTCTTCCTTGTCTTTGTTGCTCCTCCCTCATTGCTTTTTGATCTTCTCTAATTTCATGAAGGATGATGGAGTGCTCTTGATGTTCCACCCTTAGTTGCTTCCAATAATTGTGTGGAAGAAAATGTATCCCCTGAGGTATCTCAGGGATCTCTTGATTTGCAGTCAAATGTTCTACCACTGAGCTATAGACCCTTGATGGAAGCTTTTGTTTTCCCTTTCCTCTTTCTAGAGGTTTCTCTGGCCTTAGGTGCCATCAATGGTTATGGAAAAAACAAAAAAGCTATGCTTTTACCACACCAAACTTAGAATGTTGCTCGCCCTCGAGCAAAAGAAGAAAGAATAGAAGAAGAAGAAGATATGGAGGAGATGGATGGGAGTGTGTATTCGGCCATATGGGTGGGATTGGGTGGGAGAGATGTTGAATTTTGAAGGTAGTGGGTGTATGGATGTGAGTGGTAAATGGAAAACAAAAGGGATGATCATGAATGGAAAGAGAGATGATGAGGTAGGTGGGGATCCTGTGGGGTCTATAGATCCTGAGATGATCCTGTGGGATCCACAGATCCTGAGGTGTCAAGGCATTTACATCCCTGCACCAATTTAGGCATGTAAAATGCCCTTGCACACAACTCTGGGCGTTCAGCGCCAGGTTGGTGCCCATTTTGGGCGTTCAACGCCCATTTGTTGCCATTTCTGGCGTTGAACGCCAGAACCATGCCTGTTCTGGCGTTCAGCGCCCAGAAGCTGCCCATTTTGGGCGTTCAGCGCCAGAACCATGCTCTGTTCTGGCGCTGAACGCCAGACAGATGCTCCTCCAGGGTGTGATTTTTCTTCTGCTGTTTTTGATTCCGTTTTCAATTTTTATATTTATTTTGTGACTCCACATAATCATGAACCTACAAAGACATATAACTAAGAAAAATATAGTTAGATAAATAAAAATTGGGTTGCCTCCCAACAAGCGCTTCTTTAATGTCAATAGCTTGACAGTGGGCTCTCATGGAGCCTTACAGATGTGCAGAGCTTTGTTGAGACTTTCCAACACCAAACTTAGAGTTTGGATATGGGAGTTCAACACCAAACTTAGAGTTTGGTTGTGGTCTTCCAACACCAAACTTAGAGTTTGACTGTGGGGGCTCTGGTTGACTCTGCTTTGAGAGAAGCTTTTTCTGCTTCCTCTCCATGGTTGCAGAGGGAGATCCCTGAGTTTTAAACACAAGGGAGTCCTTATTCCATTGAAGGACTATTTTACCTCTGTCAACATCAATCACAGCTCTTGCTGTGGCCAGGAAAGGTCTTCCTAGGATGATGGATTCATCCTCTTCCTTTCCAGTATCCAGGACTATGAAATCAGCAGGGATGTAAAGGCCTTCAACCTTTACTAACACATCCTCTACTTGTCCATAAGCCTGTTTTCTTGAACTGTCTGCCATCTCTAATGAGATTTTAGCAGCTTGCACCCTATAGATTCCCAGTTTCTCTATTACAGAGAGGGGCATGAGGTTTATTCCTGAACCAAGGTCACATAGAGCCTTAAAGATCATGGTGCCTATGGTACAAGGTATTATGGACTTTCCAGGATCCTGTCTCTTCTGAGGCAATGTCAGTTGATCCAGATCACTTAGTTCATTGGTGAACAAGGGAGGTTCATCTTCCCAAGTCTCAATACCAAATAATTTGGCATTCAGCTTCATGATTGCACCAAGAAACTTGGCAGTTTGCTCTTCAGTAACATCCTCATTCTCTTCAGAAGAGGAATACTCATCAGAGCTTATGAAGGGCATAAGGAGGTTTAATGGAATCTCTATGGTCTCTAGATGAGCCTCAGAGTCCTTTGGTTCCTCAGAGGGAAGCTCCTTATTAACCACTGGACGTCCCAGGAGGTCTTCCTCCTTGGGATTCACGTCCTCCTCTCCCTCCTTGGGTTCGGCCATTTTGATTATGTCAATGGCCTTGCACTCTCCTTTTGGATTCTCTTCTGTATTGCTTGGGAGAGTACTAGGAGGGATTTCAGTGATTCTTTTACTCAGCTAGCCCACTTGTGCTTCCAAATTTCTAATGGAAGACCTTGTTTCATTCATGAAACTCACAGTGGCCTTAGATAGATCAGAGACTAAGTTTGCTAAGCTAGATGGATTCTGCTCAGAATTCTCTATCTGTTGCTGAGTGGATGATGGAAAAGGCCTGCTATTGCTAAACCTGTTTCTTCCACCATTATTAAAGCCTTGTTGAGGCTTTTGATCCTTCCATGAGAAATTTGGATGATTTCTCCATGATGAATTATAGGTGTTTCCATAAGGTTCACCCATGTAATTTACCTCTGCTATTGCAGGGTTTTCAGGATCATAAGCTTCTTCTTCAGAAGATGCCTCTTGAGTACTGTTGGATGCATCTTGCATTCCATTCAGACTCTGGGAAATCATATTGACTTGCTGAGTCAATATTTTGTTCTGAGCCAATATGGCATTCAGAGTATCAACTTCAAGAACTCCCTTCTTCATAGGCGTCCCATTACTCACAGGATTCCTCTCAGCAGTGTACATGAACTGGTTATTAGCAACCATGTCAATGAGTTCTTGAGCTTCTGCAGGCATTTTCTTTAGGTGAATGGATCCACCTGCAGAGGTATCCAATGACATCTTTGATAGCTCAGATAAACCATCATAGAATATATCCAGGATGGTCCATTCTGAAAGCATGTCAGTAGGACACTTTTTGGTCAGTCCTTTGTATCTCTCCCATGCTTCATAGAGGGATTCACCTTCTTTCTGTCTGAAGGTCTGAACATCCACTCTAAGCTTACTCAGCTTTTGAGGAGGAAAGAACTTGGCTAAGAAAGCCTTGACCAGCTTATCCCAAGAGTTCAGGCTATCCTTAGGTTGAGAGTCCAACCATATTCTAGCTCTGTCTCTTACAACAAAAGGGAAAAGCATGAGCCTGTAGACTTCAGGATCTACTCCATTAGTCTTGACACTATCACATATCTGCAAGAATTCAGTTAAGAACTAAAAAGGATCTTCGGATGAAAGTCCATGAAACTTGCAGTTCTGCTGCATCAGAGAAACTAGTTGAGGTTTCAGCTCAAAGTTGTTTGCTCCAATGGCAGGAATGAAGATGCTTCTTCCATGTAAATTGGAATTAGGTGCAGTAAAGTCACCAAATATTCTCCTTGCATTATTATTATTTTCAGCTGCCATCTTCTTTTTCTGTTTGATAATTTCTTACAGGTGCTTGCTGGTTTGTTGTAATTCAGCTTCTCTTAGTTTCCTCTTCAGAGTCCTTTCAGGTTCTGGATCTGCTTCAACAAGAATATTCTTGTCCTTGCTCCTGCTCATATGACAAAGAAGAGGGCACAGAAAAATAATAATAATAGAGATCCTTTTTTGTTTTTTGAGTAAGGGAGAGATGTTAATAGATGAATAAACAAATAGAAGGAGATGAGAGAGAAGAAAATTTTTGAAAATTATTTTTGAAAAAGGAGTTAGTGATTTTCGAAAATAGTTTTTGAAAAAGGTTAGTAATTTTCGAAAATTAAAATTTAAAAATTGAAATAATTAGTTAATTAAAAGGAAATTTTGAAAAAGAGGGAAGATATTTTCGAAAATGAGAGAGAGAGAATTAGTTAGGTGGTTTTGAAAAAGATAAGAAACAAACAAAAAGTTAGTTAGTTGGTTGAAACAAATTTTGAAAAGATAAGAAGTTAGGAAGTTAGAAAAGATATTTTGAAATCAATTTTTTTTTGAAAAAGGTAAGATAAGAAGATATTTTTGAAAAGATATGATAGAAATTAGTTTTTGAAAAAGATTTGAATTTTTAAAATCACAATTAATGACTTGATTCACAAGAAATCACAAGATATGATTCTAGAACTTAAAGTTTGAATCTTTCTTAACAAGCAAGTAACAAACTTGAAATTTTTGAATCAAAACATTAATTGTTATTGTTATTTTCGAAAATTTGATATAAAAATAAGAAAAAGATTTTTGAAAAATATTTTTGGAATTTTCGAAAATAACTAAGAATTTTGAAAAAGATTTGATTTTTGAAAAAGATTTTGAAAGAGATAAGATTTTCAAATTGAAAATTTGATTTGACTCATAAGAAACAACTTGATTTTAAAAATTTTTGAAAAAGTCAACTCAAATTTTCGAATTTGATGAGAGAAAAAGGGAAAGATATTTTTTTGATTTTTGAATTTTTATGATGCAAGAGAGAAACAAGAAAAATGATGCAATGCATGGCAATTTTAGATCAAAACTATGAATGTGTGCAAGAATGCTATGAATGTCAAGATGAACACCAAGAACACCGTGAATATCATGATGAACATCAAGAACATATTTTTGAAAAATTTTATATGCAAAGAAAACATGCAAGACACCAAACTTAGAAATCTTTCATGTTTAGACTCTAATAAATAAAAAATGCACATGTAAAACAAGAAAAGACACAAAACAAGAAAAACATCAAGATCAAGCAAGAAGACTGACCAAGAACAACTTGAAGATCATGAAGAACACTATGAATGCATGAAATTTTCGAAAAATGCAAGATGCACATGCAATTGACACCTAACTTATAACATGACACATGACTCAAACAAGAAACACAAAAATATTTTTTATTTTTATGATTTTCTAATTTTTTTTTTCGAAAATTATTTTGAAAAATAAAAATAAGGATTCCAAAATTTTTAATATGAATTCCAGGAATCTTGCCATGTTAGTCTTAAAGCTCCAATCAAAGGGTCAGGCATGGCTTAATAGCCAGCCAAGCTTTAATAAAAATATGAGTGTAATTCAGACATGACAAGCCTAACATGCTCTATCCAAAAGAATTAGACATGGCTTTACAGCCAGCCATGCTTCACATGCTTCATGAAACACTAGAATTCATTCTTAAAAATTCTGAAGAAAAATATATTTTTGAAAACATTTTTTTTTTCGAAAACAGATGAGAAAATTTTTGAAAGATTTTTGAAAAATTTTTGAAAACAAAACAAAAAGAAAATTACCTAATCTGAGCAACAAGATGAACCGTCAGTTGTCCAAACTCGAACAATCACCGGCAACGGCGCCAAAAACTTGGTACTGTTGCCGGATCAAACTTGGCACTGATGTTACAGGACCAAAAGCTTGCCGAAAACTCGAACAATCAACGGCAACGGCGCCAAAAACTTGGTACGCAGAATCGTGATTACACTTTAAGTATGTAAAATTCATTGCTCTTTCTTTCCTTGGAAATGGCGCCAAAAACATGATGCCAAGACCATGGTTCACAACTCCGTGTAACTAACCAGCAAGTGCACTGAGTCGTCCAAGTAATACCTTACGTGAGTAAGGATTGAATCCCACGGAGATTGTCGGTATGAAGCAAGCTATGGTCACCTTGCAAATCTCAGTTAGGCAGATATAAATTGATAATGGTGTTTTCGAATAATAAATAATAGAATAGGGATGGAGGTACTTATGTAAATCATTGGTAGGAATTTCAGATAAGCGAATGGAGATGCTTTTCGTTCCTCTGAACCTCTGCTTTCCTGCTATCTTCATCCAATCAGTCTTACTCCTTTCCATGGCTGGCTTTATGTGATACATCACCATTGTCAACGGCTACTTTCGGTCATCTCTCAGGAAAATGATCCAATGCCCTGTCACGGCACGGTTAATAGTCTGGAGGCATCACCCTTGTCAATGGCTTCATCTTATCCTCTCAGTGAAAATGATCAACGCACCTTGTCACGGCACGGCTATTCATCTGTCGGTTCTCGATCATGCTGGAATAGGATTTACTATCCTTTTGCGTCTGTCACTAACGCCCCGCAATCGCGAGTTTGGAGCTCGTCACAGTCATTCATTCATTGAATCCTACTCGGAATACCACAGACAAGGTTTAGACCTTCCGGATTCTCTTGAATGCCACCATCATTCTAGCTTACACCACGAAGATTCTGGTTAGGAGATCTAAGAGATACTCATTCAGTCTAAGGTAGAACGGAAGTGGTTGTCAGGCACGTGTTCATAGGGAATGATGATGATTGTCACGTTCATCACATTCAGATTGAAGTACGAATGAATATCTTAGAAGCGAAATAAGATGAATTGAATAGATAACAGTAGTACTTTGCATTAATCTTTGAGGAACAACAGAGCTCCACACCTTAATCTATGGAGTGTAGAAACTCTACCGTTAAAATTACATAAGTGAAAGGTCCAGGCATGGCCGAATGGCCAGCCCCTCTGATCTAAGAACCAGGCGTCCAAAGATGGTCAAAAAGACGTTTAATACAATAGTGAAAGGTCCTATTTATAATAAACTAGCTACTAGGGTTTACAGAAGTAAGTAATTGATGCATAAATCCACTTCCGGGGCCCACTTGGTGTGTGCTAGGGCTGAGCTTGAGTGTTGCACGTGTAGAGGTCCTTCTTGGAGTTGAACGCCAGCTTTTGTGCCAGTTTGGGCGTTCAACTCTGGTTTTGGCTCCTTTTCTGGCGCTGGACGCCAGATTTGGGCAGAAAGCTGGCGTTGAATGCCATTTTACGTCGTCTATTCTTGGTCAAAGTATGGACTATTATATATTGCTGGAAAGCCCTAGATGTCTACTTTCCAACGCAATTAGAAGCGCCATTTCTAGTTCTGTAGCTCCAGAAAACCCACTTTGAGTGCAGGGAGGTCAGAATCCAACAGCATCAGCAGTCCTTCTTCAACCTTTGAATCTGATTTCTGCTCAAGTCCCTCAATTTTAGCCAGAAAATACCTGAAATCACAGAAAAACACACAAACTCATAGTAAAGTCCAGAAATGTGAATTTAACATAAAAACTAATGAAAACATCCCTAAAAGTAACTAGATCCTACTAAAAACATACTAAAAACAATGTTAAAAAGCGTATAAATTATCCGCTCATCACACATCTTAGCATGCACCGAGGACGGTGCAATCTTTAAGTGTGGGGAGGTCGATACCGACTTCCGTGGGTTAGTTACCTTCTTTTCAGCACCAATATTTAATTTTCTTTGTAGTTCATTGCTGCATTTGCACATTTGATTGCATGTTTGCTTGATTTTGTGCATTTAGTTACTACTTGGTTGAAGTAACAAATTCTTTTTCAAGAAATATTTTATAATATTTCACTAATTTAAATTGAAAATTTTGTGTTAAACTTGTCTGAAGATTGTAAATTGGAACATGAATTATAGCTAAGAACACACAACCTGTGAGATTTGAGCTTGATTACATGGTTACACTATTTAACCATAATATTTTATTCTTGTGTGTTTTCTTTTCTATAATTGTAATCTTTATTTTGTTCCACTCTATATGTCCAATGTTTAGTGTATTTACATGCTTGCATATGATTGAGGCCATCATTTGTTATTAGCTCACTCATCCCAAATAGCCTACCATTTCAATTACCTTTGTTTGCCACTTTGAGCCTTTTAATCCCATTTGTTCTGTATTTTACCACATCACAAGCCTTAAGCAGAAAAATAGTTAATTATCCCATTGAATCTTTAGTTAGCTTAAGATAGAGATTGTGTGTCAACTACGTGTGAGAAAACTGTGGGAAACCTGGGTTAATGGGGAATGTGTTATGTTTCTACTTTATTTAAATATTGGAAATTTGGGTGCATACTCATGTGAAACAAAAAAAATTACCATATGCATTGATATGTTATGTTTGCTTTTATGATTAAAAAATAGATAAAAAAATAATAAATAAATAATAAATAAATAAAACTAATAAAAAAATAAATAAAAAATAAATAAAAAATAATAAAAAATAATAATAAAATAAATAAATAAATAAAAAATAAATAAATAAAAAAACAAATAAATAAATAAATATTACAATAAATAAATAAGAGGACAAAATTACCCCAATGTTAAGTTTAATAAAAGATCAATACATATGTGGTGAAAATTAAAGAAAAGTTAATACATGAGTATGTGATGCAAAAGTGGGAATTATGGATAGCTAGGTATGAATTTAGAATTACATAGAGTGTGTGTGTGTTAAGTAGGAGCTTAGGTTAGTCAAAGATTCATATCATAGCTCACTTGGCCATACATATATCCTCACCCTTACCTTAGCTCCATTACTGATGGGTTGGAACCGAAATTCCAACAACTCAAACTCACCGGCAAGTGAACCGGGTCGCATCAAGTAGTAAAACTCACTTAGAATGAGGTCGATCCCACGAGGATTGATGAATCAAGCAATTTTAGTGGGTGATTAGTTTAGTCAAGCTAACATTGAAGTGAAAGTGGGTGAAATGTAGCCAACAGAATGTAAACTGCAAGAATCTTAAAGATGCAGAAAGTAAAATTGCAAGTAACTTAAAGAACAAGAAAGTAAAATAACTGAAACTTAAATTGCAAGAAAAGTAAATTGCATGAAAAGTAAAGGGGAGTGGGTGCTGGAAATTAAAGAAAGCAATAGATCAAGCAACTGAAAATTTAAATTGTAGGAAAATGTAAATGTGCAGGAAATTAAATCAACCTCAATGTGAACAGAAATGTGAAATTGCGGAATGCAGGAAAGGAAATTGCAGAAAAGTAAAAGTAGCAGAAGAGGAAATTAGCAAGAAGACTTAGATCAATTTTGAATTCTCAAAGAGAAACTAACAATTTCAATGAAATAATAAAAACAGAAAGGAAGCCAAGAGCTCACTTGCTCTCAAGATCAAAACAGAAAGGAAATTGAAGAGGAATGAAACAGAAAGTAAAATGCAGCTCAATTGCAAAATCTAAATGAGAGGTTGAAGATCTCAGGAGCTCAATGAGACTAGAAAACAAGTCTAGATCTCAATGCCTTCCTTGATCCAACAGCAAGCAGATTGAAGAAGAAATAGAGATGAAAGCAGTAAAGAGAGCTTTGATTCAACTCACAATTCACTGAAATTATGCAGACAAGCAAACAGAGAGAATTCTCAAGGTGAGATTGAAACAGAATTTCCTCAATTCTCAACCTAAGATTCAAAACAAAAATGAAAACTAAGAGAGAGCTCTCTGATCCTAATGCTCCCTAGTGGAGCCAACCTTCCTAATGAATTGAGAATGATGCCTTTATATAGGCTTTTTACAAAATAAAAATGAAAATAAAATTAAAAACAAATTATAAAATAAAATTCCTAATCTAACTTCTCTGTGTCTTTGAATTATGTGGGCTTTTCTTGCTTTGGAGTGGTCCTTTTAATTTGTGAAGAATTGAATTAAATAGAAATTTTGGTTGAATTTTTGGCCCATGGAAGTTGCTCCCAGGGCAAGGCTCGGTTCTTGCAACGAGCTGAGCTTTGGTTCCCTGACCTTGTGACAATTTGTGCGTGACATGCTTAAGGGAGGTAGCGCTCCTTGCAAGAGCTCTAGGCTCTTGGTAAGAGCTTCCTCCTTGTCCTTAGTGAAGCCTCCAAGTTCGAATCCTAGCATCCCCACTTTTCCCATGCTGTATTCCTCTTTTTTTTTTTGTGTGAAGCACAATAAAGCTCTTGGCAAGAGCTTAGAGCTCTCCATATGAGCGCTACTTTGCTTTGGAGTGAGGCTCCAACTTCGAACCTTGGTGAAAGCATTGCTGATTTTTTTTGCTTATTTTTTGCTCTTAAAGATGCCTTTCACTCGTACCTTAATTTTATGCCAAATATGGATTGTCATATATCATTGGAAATCTCTAAATGTCAGCTTTCCAACACAACTAGAAGCACATCAATTGGATGTTTGTAGCTCAAGTTATGGCCCTTTGAAGGAGGCATGGTCATGCTGTGAACGCCCAGATTTAACTTAGCGAAATTTCTTGCTTCCTTATTCTTTGTAGCGCTTGGTTAAGCTCTTGGCAAGAGCTCTAGGCTCTTGGCAAGAGCTTTGTGCTCTTGCTCCTTGCTTGGCCTTTGATT
The DNA here is from genome assembly GCF_059453495.1 of Arachis ipaensis. NCBI lineage: Eukaryota > Viridiplantae > Streptophyta > Magnoliopsida > Fabales > Fabaceae > Arachis > Arachis ipaensis. The sequence goes on from NC_142439.1 coordinate 41,492,076, forward strand.
TTTGAAGTAAAGCTCTCCACAAGAGCTCTAAGCTCTTGGCAAGAGCTTTGTGCTCTTGCTCCTTGTTTTGAGCCACGTTTTTCTTCTTTTGGGCCACGCTTCTCTTCCTTTGGCCATGCTTTCTTTATTTCCTTTGAGCATGCTCCCTAGGCCATGCTTTTCTCATTTTTTTTCTTTTCTTCACCTACAAGTAATCAAAACAACCAATCAAAGTATTACCAGATTAATAAGGTTTAAAATTCATTTAAAAATCAATTAATTCAAGCTTAAACCTCATGATCTTATGCCAATTAAAGGGTGGTTGATTGATTCAAATAAGCCATGCAATTCCACTCCAAATTACTAACTTACAATGTAAGAAAGTGCATAAAAACTAATGAAATAAGTGAAAAATGCTTGCATAGCTAGCATATGATGACTTGTCATCAATTACAACCCTGAAAAGACCTCATGATGTTTGCATTGATATACTAAATATTTGTTGATTGGTTAGATAAAGAAAAAAGTTTTAGAAAGCATGACTAGAGAAGAGTAGAGTGATTAACCCTAGACACTTGAGCAATTAGAGTGCATATACACTACCAGTGAGGGTTCAAAATGCTTGATTCTATGTTCCCTGCTTTCATGAGCTATCTTCTTACAAGTTTATTTGTTTCTTATTGTGTGATTTAAATTAGTGAAATCCAGTTTATGTTTGTCTTGGAGAATTTGTTTACTTTTAACCAAGTAGGTAGAAGTATTTTTGCATTTAGTTTCATTCATATAGATAGGTTGCATTTCATAAGTTTTACCATTCCCCTTCATTCCTTTATAGCTTCTCCTAAGCTTAGCATGAGGACATGCTAATGTTTAAGTGTGGGGAGATTTGATGCACCACTATTTCGTGGTACATATTGTGCTTAATTGAGTGGATTTTATCCACTATTCTCACACTTATTCATGTAAATTGCATGTTTTACATTTTCCTTCCTAATTTTGTGCTATGATTGAAAACATGTTTCTTTGGTCTTGATTTAGCTAGTTTTAATCTTCTCTTATTACCATTCGATGCCATGATATGTGTGTTAAGTGTTTTCAAGGTTTATAGGATAGGAATGGCTTAGAGGATGGAAAGGAAGCATGAAAAAGTGGAAGGAATACAAGAAATTGAAGGAATTGCTAAAGCTGTCTAGCCTGACCTCTTCATACTTAACTGACCATAACTTGAGCTAACAAGGTCCAAATGAGGTAGTTCTAGTTGCGTTGAAAAGCTAACATCTGGGGCTTCGCAAAAATATATAATTTGCCATAGCTGCATGGCTGTTGGGTTACGTTCACTCGTGGATCACGCGTACGCATGACCTGGCAAAAATTCAATCCATGCGTACGTGTGGACGACGCGTACACGTGACAGTGCCGCATGCTGGACGTATCAAAAATCACTGGGGGCAATTTCTAGGCTGTTTTTGACCCAGTTTTTGGCCCAGAAAACACAGATTAGAGGCTACAAAGTGGGATAATCCATTCATTCATTCATCATCCATTCATAATTCACAATTTAGGTTTTAGATGTAGTTTATAGAGAGAGAGGCTCTCTCCTCTCTTTAGGTTTTAGGATTTAGGATTTCTCTTAGTTTTAGGATAACTTCTTCTCAATTCCAGGTTCAATGATCCTTTAATTTAGTTTCTCTTCTACTTTTATTTATTCTATTACTTTAGTTTGTTTATTTTCCCAATTTGGTTTATGAACTCCATGTTAGATTTGATTTCTTTATTTAATGCAATTTGAGGTATTTCAGATTTATGGTTGCTTTCTTCAATTTATGTGATTGATGCTTTCAATATTTAGATTTCTCTCCTTTTAGCTTTGGTTGAGTAATTGGTGACACTTGAGTTATCAAACTCCTTTGTTGATTGATAATTGGAATTTGCTGGTTGATTTGGATCCCTCTAAAGCTAGTCTTTCCTTAGGAGTTGACTAGGACTTGAGGAATCAAATTGATTAGTCCACTTGACTTTCCTTTATTTAGTAAGGGTTAACTAAGTGGGAGCAATAAACAATTCTCATCACAACTGATAAGGATAACTAGGATAGGATTTTCAGTTCTCATACCTTGCTAAGAGCTTTATTAGTTATTAATTTACCTTCTTACAATTTACTTTTCCTTGTTCCTTATTCAAAAACCCCAAAAATATAAGCTTCCATAACCAATAATAAATCATACTTCCCTGCAATTCCTTGAGAGACGATGATAAACGAAATTTATCATGCCGATATAGAATTCAATAATGGATATAATCGTGAGTATAGTCTAATCGACATTCAAACTTCGCATCAAACAATCCTACAATCTATAACCGAGAGTACTAGTCCCCCGAGTCGTCCTCCCTTGGAATTGCTAGAGCATGCATCTTATCGATTAGGAAGCCTTGTTGTGGTTCTTTTGAAGGTTTAGCAAAATAAATGACAAACAAGCAATCAATTTTTAGAAGACTTGGCCTAGGGTTGGCATTAGAAATTCTATCCTTATAGTCCCTTCAATGATGATAACAATTAGGCCTTGCTTCATTTAGTTAACCCCTAGGTATAGAGGAAAGTCAAATGAGAGTAACTAACTTGAGTCACAAGTCCTAGTTTTTACCCTAGGAAAATCTAGCTTTAGTGCACTCCAAGTCAATTAGCAATTTCTAATTCCAAATCAACAATTGACATAAACTATTTAACTTTTTCTAATGACCCAAACCCTATGCCAAGTAAGAAACTTTTACTCCATAACTAATGTTGGCATTTTATCAAACAATTGATGAGCAAGGATAAAAGGGCATAGTAAAAAATGAGAAGGAAGTAGAATTGAAAGTGCTTCAACACAAGGAACTAACAACAATTAACAAAGAACAACAATGGAAATGAACTTCTCAAGAAATTGAAAAAATCCAAAACTACAAAGTTGAATCTAGGATCTATGAGGATTGAGCAATTACAAGCACTAATTGAGATTGGAGAAGAAGATCTATAACATGAACAAGTGAATTAAGAATTGCAATGGATCTCACCAAAGTGTGATTGGAAATTCAGAAAATGGATGAAGATGAACCCTAATGAGAGCTTGGAATCTCCCTCTCTCTCTACCCAAGAGTGTAACTAACAATAGCAAAAAATATAAAACCATCTAAAAATGAGCCAAAAGTCCTTAACCCTTCAACCCTTGGTCTTCTTAAGCTCTTCCCGCCAAGGCACTTCCCCCAAGATGAGATCTCCAATTGTCTCCACGCCCAGGTCATGTGACTTCTAAAAAAATCATGTTCGAGCATCGGCGCGTACGCACAAAGCACGCGTGCGCGCCACTGGAGCATCTTGCAATGTGAGCGGAGGCGCAGCGTACGCGTGCGCGCCCATGGGGGTTATGGCCTAGCCGCTACACAAGCCGACTCGTGGCTTGGCTTCTGGCTTTGACTTCTAGCTGCGCAATCCACGCGGGCGCGCCAAGTACGCGCACGCGCCCTTGCTGAAGTTTCCAAAGCTCAATTCCTCATGCTCCTTTCCTTCGCGCCCATTCTCCTTCTCTCTTCCGGTTCATCCCTGCCCTATATTCTGAAACCACTTAACACACAGGTCACGGCATCGAACGGCACCAAGAGAAGATTAGAAATGTATCTAATTTAGTGCAAAATAAGCATGTTTTCATCGATGAGGCAAAAGTTAGGAAAGGAACACAAAGTCTTGTATTTTCATATGAAAAGCGTGTGGAATCATTGATAAAACCCCTGAAATCGATACAAGATAAACCCTCAAAATGGGGTTTATCAACCTCCCCACACTTAGATTCTAGCATGTCCTCATGCTTAGAGAAATGCAAGAGAAACGTAAAAGACCGAAGGATCATAAAGGTATAAGACTCATGAGGTGCAACTTACTTACGTGAATGCAACTACGACTAGTGCTACCATCTACTTGGTTAGGAACAAATCAACCTTCCTAAGATATATGCAAGCATATAGGGCACGGTGGCGGTCAATATATGGGATTCACCAATTTTTGAGCATCAAGTGCAATATATGCAACTTTGCATGAAGCATGCTCGTGAGAGCCGGGAATCATGAATTAGAGCCTTCGAACCCTCACCGGAAGTGTTTACACTCTATTCGCTCGAGTGTCTAGGGTTGATTCTCTCAATTTTCTCCTAATCATGCTTTCTAAGATTTGTTCCTCATCTAATCAATCAACATATATTTCATGCATGCATACATCTATCATGAGGTCTTTTCTTTGGTTGTAATGGGGCTAGGGTTAAGGTAGGATGCATATATGGTTAAGTGAGCTTGAAATTTGAATCTTTGATAAGCTTTAAACTTTCCACCTAACCTATGACATCCTATACAATTGAGTTCTAATCTAACTACCCATTCTTTACTTTTTCACATACTCATGTATTTTCTTTTTCATTTCACAACACTTATGCATTGATCTTATTAAGCTGCACTTTGCTTTAGGGCATTTTGTCCCCTTTTTATTCCTTTCTTTTTTTTTTCTCTTCTCTTTTTTTTTTCTTTCTTATTTCTATTTTTTTCTTTCTTTTCATATTATTTTTTCTATTTTCCTTTTCATTTGTTTTTCTCATTTTTTTTTCTATCTACAAGAGCATCAATGCATAAGGTTTTACATCTGACCAATACATGAGTATGTACCCAATTCCCAATATTTTCAATAACAATACAAAACTTCCCCTTTTATTCCCCCAATGTCCCAAGGTTCCCACACTTGAATGATACTCACACACACACTAGCCTAAGCTAATCAAAGATCCAAATGAAGACAATTATGGTTTTCCGCTTTAGGCTTGTAATGTGCTAATTTTAAGAACAAGTGGGTTAAGCTTAGGCTCAATTTTGGCTAACAAAGGAAGATAGAGGGTAAGGCTATTTGGTAGGTGGGCTAATGAAGTGATGGCCTCAATCATATAAATGCATGAATACAAGGAATAATGGACATATAGACTCAAACAAAGCAAGGATTACACTCATAGAGAGAAAACAATTGCACACAAGAAGGAGAATAAGTGACTATAAGATGTAGCCACAAAACAAGGCTCAAAGCTCACTAGCTTGTGTTCTTAACTCAAAATTCATGTTCCAAAATACAGTTCTTCAAGCAAGTTTGGCATCAAGATATTCAAAATTGGCAATGTCAAGGTTGCCCCAAAATATTAGTTTCCTAAGAGAGAGTTTCATTGTTCCAACCAAGTAAACTTATCATGCAAATGATATCAAAGAAAACCTAATCATGCAACTTATCCTACTACAAAGGAGTTCAGAAAATGAAAATTTATTTGGGTGTTACCTATGGAGATCGGTCGGCCGACCTCTCCACACTTAAAACTTAGCACGGTCCTCCGTGCTAGAGGTGATGCGTAATGGGTGGCAATGGCCGAGTCCCGAGTGTCCTTCATCTCCGTTGTCATCGCTACTTCCGCTTGAAGTTGCGGTGGATGTGGAGATATCTGGTTCCTCCATAGGTGGGGTGACAATGCTTAGAAGTTTCTTCACGTGAGCATATCGGCGTTGGTTACGCCTCTCACAACGGTCCAACTTCTTGTGAAGGTCTTCAAGGCGTTGGATGGCTGATTTTTGTGGCGTGGATGATGTAGTGGTGTTGCGAGTTGGTGTGGGTAGTCCAATGTCCTTGGTGACTTCCGGAGGCTTGAGGCACCTCTTGGTCGGAATAACATCGCCCTCGACCGGGATTGAGGTCCTCCTATCCTTAGCCTCTCGGTGGACGCCGGCTGCCGCCACTAATTCGGTCACCATAGCGGAGAATGGTAGATTTCTCTTGGCATGAATGTGCCCCATGGATTGGCGAATGGCATGTGAAATGTCGACCGGTTCTCGGTTAAGATGCACCATATCAATAAGGCAAGCTCGGCGGTAATGGATGATCCATGGGTGCTTGGGAGCACGTAGTGAGCTAGAATTTGGGCCCATGCCGTGGCTTCTTGAGTGAGGGAGCGTGCATCTAAACCTTTTGGTCGCTGCTTTATGGTCCCCCGAATCCAACATGCTTCGGGTGAAGCAATTACGCGGAGGACTGCGTTCCAATCGAACTCACGGTCGTCGCATGCTGTCAAGACTTCTTGATAGGCATCATATCCATCTGCTAATGGCCCAATCCCAAGGACTCCACTATGATTGACACTTGCTTCCGGCGCACAAAGATTGATGTGAGAAGGGGTGAGTGGTAGTTGGTGTAGAATTCCACCACCCACGATAAGTTGACCTCCTTGGGTTGCCTCAAGAGGAACCTCCATTGCCTCCGGTCAATGTGTGGCATCACTATCGGAGTGAGGTGGGCCGGTAGGACTAGAAGAAGCCCTGGGTGATAATCCCATTCAATCATCCTTGAGTAAACAAGTTCGCAGTAGCGGTTAGGGAACTTGTTTGGATTCTTCGGAGGGTTGTCCTTCTCTAGAACATCAACGGGGCCCTTAGCCTTCTTTAGGATTGGCTTGGCCGTTAGTTCCTGGCGTGCTCTATTGGATGCTGGCTTCTTCGGGGCTTTCCCGTTGCTCTTTTTGATGACCATCCTATGATAGTAAAGAAAGGAGATAACATCAAACCCAAAGAAGCGTAATTGAATATGATTATGCAAATGAAAAATTGTGCCGTAAAAATATGGGTATCCTTATTACATGACAGCTGCAACATGTAACGAAGATAACATGTGATGAGCAAGGCAAATCATTGGCATGTGGTATAGGGGTAGTGTAGGCATGCAAGGAAAAGGCATGAGAAGCATACACCCTCAAATACCAAAAGTGGGAAGCAATTTATGAAATGGTGAGTGGGTGGATTGTAGAATGTGAAGGTGCACCCAAAAGTGACTAGTTAAGAAGCAATGAGCCACAATGAGTTCAAAAAGTATCATGTATGCATTTCTTCAAACACTTGGGGTGCATCCTTTTGTAGTATGTAAATAGATGGGGGGGAGCAATGTAACATTCTACAAACCAACATTAATCACCACAATGCACAGTGGTTATAAGAAAATCATGCAACACATCTCATCCATCAATGCAAGAGAAGTTATGACCCAAGTGCCTATGAAGAGTTAAATGGAAAAGGAGCCAAAAAACACCCCAAAGAAGTGAGGGGCTCAAAAGAGGGGGCGGGGAAGAAAGAGACTACCTAAAAGAGAATGAAATTAACTGACTAAGAAGCAAAAGAGAAAAGTAGAGCAAGAGGGGAGCCTAGTATAGTACCTTGAGAGAGATGGAAAATAGTATGGGGGAGGAAGTTGTGGGTTGGAATGATGGAGAATGGAGGGGGCAATGTAGGGGCCACCGGAGGTGGGTGGTTGTTTGGGAGGAGAAATAGTAGGAGGTAAATGGGTAGTAGAGGAGGTAAGAAGAAAAAGGGAGAAGAAGAATGAAGGGAGCAAGTGTGCTCCCCATTAGGTTTACGTCGGTCACCCACACATTCGCGCACGGGGCGCGCTAGCGCAAGGAAGCGGGGTGGAGTGATGGCGCGCGCGCGCACGGTGTGCGCGCGCGGCAATGTGATTATGCCCCAGGCTTGAGATGCGCTTGGGGTTGGCTTAACTCTTTGGAATATGTACCAGGATTGTACAGGGGCAAGGGATGCGTGCGCGGCATGGGCGCGTGCGCGTGCCTCGATTTGCGGGCATGTGGGCGCGTTGGCGCCTAGTGCGCGCACGCGGTAGAGGTGGTGGGCTAGTGGCTTAGTGCAGGCGCGAGAGTGGCCTAACTCTCTGGAAAATGTACCAGGAGTGCACAGGGGCGATCGGCGCGCGCGCGCGAGGTGTGCTAGCGCGTCGATCTGAGGATTTGTCAAAGAGTGTGTACGCGCCACGTGCGCGCACACGTGAGCGGCCTGTGCCTCAGGCATGGTGCAGGCGTGAGAGTGGCCTAACTCCCTGGAATATGTATGGAGGGGTACTTCTTGCAATCCACGCATCCGCGCACATCGCGCGTCCGCGTGGATGGTCGGAAATGCTTCATGGGCACGTGCGCGTTAGGTGCGCGCACGCGCGGAAGGGTGCCTTTTTCAAAGTTGCATGTTCTCGCACCACTTTCAGCATTCCAACCCTCCAAACAACCACTTTAGGTACTATAGAAGGATGTTTTGACATGATAAAGTACCAAATGAACTCAACAAATGAAACAAAATTTGAAACGAAATCTAGCTACAACTTCATCGATCACCTAGCTACCAAACATGAAGTCAAGTAGTAAGCAAGTATCAATCAAAGAAAAATTCAATGGCTATGTACAAATGGTAGATCTTACCATGGTGGGGTGTCTCCCACCTTGCACTTTTGTTTACCGTCCTTAAGTTGGACGTCCACTAGCTCAAAGCTCTTGTTCAAGAGATGCATCCCTCAAGAGGAACACTTCAAATTTCTTGGAGTTCTTTCTTTGCTCACCATGGTACAATTTGAGACGGTGCCCATTTACCTTGAAAATGTCCGGACTTGATGGATGGCGCAAGTGATAGACCCCGTAAGGTTCTACTTTCTCTACTTGGTAAGGTCCATCCCATCTTGATCTAAGCTTTCCGGGTAGTAATCTCAACCTTGAGTTGTAAAGGAGCACTAGATCACCGGGTCTAAATTCCTTTCTCCTAATGTTCTTGTCATGAATGGCTTTCATCTGTTTCTTGTAGAGTCTAGAATTGTCATAGGCTTCTAATCTCAAGCACTCCAATTCCGCCAATTGAAGCTTTCTCTCTATTCTGGCTCCACCCAAACTCATATTGCATTCCTTTATGGCCCAATAAGCTTTGTGTTAGATTTCTACCAGTAGATGGCATGCTTTACCATATACAAGTCTAAAAGGGCTCATGCCAATGGGTGTTTTGTAAGCCGTTCGATATGCCCAAAGTGCATCGGAGAGTTTAGCGCTCCAATCTTTCCTATTCGGCTTCACAATTCTTTCCAACACATGTTTAATTTCCTGGGAAGACACCTCGGCTTGGCCGTTTGTCTGAGGGTGGTAGGCCGTGGCGACTTTGTGTATGATGCTATACTTTCTCATGAGGCCGTCCATTTTTTTGTTGCAAAAATGGGATCCTTGATCACTTATGATTGCTCTTGGGGAGCCAAAACGACAAATGATATTATTCCTCACAAAAGAATAAACAACATGGGCATCATCCGTCCGGGTGGGGATTGCCTCCACCCATTTTGACACATAATCGACGGCTAACAAGATGTAGAGAAAGCCATTGGAATTTAGAAATGGTCCCATGAAGTCGATTCCCCATACATCAAAGATTTCACAAAAAAGCATATTTTGTTGGGGGATTTCGTCCTTCTTAGAAATATTTCCAAACCGAATGCATTGGGACAAGATTTGCAATAGAGGGAAGAATCTTTGGGAAGGGTTGGCCACCAAAATCCGCAATCAAGGACCTTTCTTGCCGTTCTTTGGGGGCCGTAGTGGCCACCTCCTTCGGAAGAATGGCAAGCATCCAAGATTGCTTGGAATTCGGTTTGAGGTATGCACCGTCGCACTATTTGGTCCGCTCCACACCTTCACAAATAGGGATCGTCCTAAACATAGTATTTGGATTCGCTTTTCAGCTTATCCTTTTGATGTTTGTTGAGATTGGGACGGAAGGTGCGTGAAACCAAGTAGTTTGCTATTGGGGCATACCAAGGAACTACTTCCGAGATTGTGTGCAAACTATCTAGAGGAAAGGAGTCATTGATAGGAGTGGTGTCGCCTTTTGTGTGTTCGAGGCGACTTATATGGTCCGCCACTAAGTTTTGGGAACCACTCCTATCCTTGATCTCCAAGTCAAATTCTTGTAACAAAAGCACCCAACGAATTAATCTCGGTTTTGATTCCTTTTTGGCCAATAAATACTTTAGTGCCGCGTGATCCGAGAACACTACTACCTTGGAACCAAGAAGATAGGCTCGGAACTTGTCCAAAGCAAAAACAATAGCTAGGAGTTCCTTCTCGGTAGTAGTGTAGTTGGATTGGGCTCCATCTAGTGTCTTTGAAGCATAAGCTATGACATAGGGAATCTTACCCTCGCGTTGTGCTAACGCAGCTCCTATCGCATAATTCGAAGCATCACACATGATTTCAAATGGTTGAGCCCAATTCGGTCCTCGCTCAATAGGAGCTTGTGTCAATGCCACTTTAAGTTTGTCATATGCTTCCATACATTCCTTGCTTAGCTCAAATTCAGTGTCCTTTTGTAGTAGTCGAGAGAGAGGTAGGGCTACCTTGCTAAAGTCTTTGATGAATCTCCGGTAGAATCCTGCATGTCCAAGAAAAGAGCGGACTTCCCTCTCGGAGGAGGGGTAAGGTAAACTAGATATGACATTTATTTTTGCCGGATCTACGGAGATTCCTTCTTTTGAAACTATGTGCCCCAAAACAATGCCTTTTTTGACCATGAAATGACACTTTTCAAAATTTAAGACAAGGTTTGTTTTGGTGCATCTCTCTAAGACTTTTTCAAGGTTACATAAGCAATGATCAAATGAATCACCGTACACGCTAAAGTCATCCATGAAGACTTCCATACATTGCTCTAGAAAGTCCGCAAATAGGCTCATCATGCATCTTTGAAACGTTGCCGGTGCGTTGCATAGGCCAAATGGCATACGTTTGTAAGCATACGTTCCAAAGGGGCAAGTAAATGTTGTTTTTTCTTGGTCTTCTAGAGCAATGTGTATTTGGAAGTATCCGGAGTAACCATCAAGAAAGCAATAATATGATTTACCGGCTAGTCGATCAAGCATTTGATCGATGAACGGTAGTGGGAAGTGATCTTTTCTTGTGGCCGCATTCAACCTTCGGTAGTCTATGCATACTCTCCAAGAATTTTGCACTCTTGTTGCTATAAGTTCACCGCTTTTATTTTTGATTGTGGTCACCCCGGATTTCTTTGGCACCACTTGGACCGGGCTTACCCACTCGCTATCCGAGATAGGATAGATGATGTCCGCTTCAAGTAGCCGAGTGACCTCTTTTTTCACCACCTCAAGAATGGTTGGATTAAGTCTCCTTTGAGGTTGTCGGACCGGTCTTGCTCCTTCTTCAAGGAATATGCGGTGCTTGCATACTTGGGGGCTTATTCCCACTAGATCCGCCAAACTCCACCCAATTGCCCTTTTATTTTTTCTCAATACCTCTAGCAACTTTTCTTCTTGTTGAGGAGTTAGCTCTTGTGCGATTATCACGGGGAGCTTTTGGGCTTCATCAAGATATGAATACCTTAGGTGGGGAGGTAGTGGCTTCAATTCCATCTTTTTGTCATGATTTGATGTTTGGGTTTCCGGATGGTTTGTATGGTGTGTGGTGTTTAATTTGCTTGGATCTTCATTTGCCTCTTCAATCATGTACTTCTCATCTAACTTTGCAAGGTGCACTTCGGCAACAATGTTGTCAATTGGGTCACACCGTTATAGAGAGTGATTTTCCGGTGGATGCTTCATTGCTTCTTCTAGGCTAAAACTTACGACTCTCCCATCTATCTCAAATGAGTATGTTCCCGAGTAAGCATCTAGCTTAAATCTAGAAGTTCTCAAAAATGGTCTTCCAAGTAGGATGGATGATGCTCTCTCGGTTTCACTTGATGGCATTTCAAGGACATAGAAGTCAATCGGAAATACCAACCCTTTGATGTTCACCAATACATCTTCCACAACACCCATCACGGTTATTATGCTTTTATCCGCTAGGACAAATCTCGCCGTCGACCTTTTTAGTGGTGGTAACTTCAATACTCGGTAGACGGAGAGAGGCATGATGCTAACACATGCTCCGAGGTCACACATACAATCTACGAATTGAACTCCATTGACGGTGCAAGTGACCATACAAGGGCCTGGATCATCACACTTCTCGGGCAATGCTCCCATTAAAGCGGAAATAGAACTCCCCAATGGGATGGTTTCCAATTCAAGAATTCTATCCTTGTTCATGCATAGATCTTTAAGGAATTTTGCATATCTAGGAACTTGATGGATAGCATCAAAGAGGGGGATGGTTACCTCAACTTTCTTGAACATTTTTACCATTTTGGGGTCGAGTTCTATGCGCTTCCTAGCTTTCTTTGCAAGTGTTGGAAATGGGAGTGGTTGAGCAATTTCTTCTTCCAAGGTTCTCTTAGTCTTGGGGGTCTCTTTTGTTGGTTGAGTTTCATCCTCAACTATGACTTGTGGTGTCTCCTTTTCCACTACCTCTTCTATATCTATTCTCTCCTCCTCTTGAGTGATTGTGATGGGATTTGAATCCTTTGCTCCATTCTCTTTTAATTGTGTTCCAGATCTCAGGGTGATGGCATTGATGTCCCCCTTAGGATTGGGTTGAGGTTGAGAGGGAATGACGCTTTGGATTGGGGGTTGAGGAGTGGGATTTGATGATGTGTCCATTCGTGCAAGAAGAGCTTGTAATGTAGAGGTGAGGCCGGTGAGACCGGAAGCAAGTGTGTTTTGTAGTTCCTTTTGGCCTTGGATGATGGTCCGGAGTGTTTCATCTTGGTTGGAGGGGGCGGTTGGATATGTGAGTTGAGGGGCTTGTGATTGGTTGGGTGGTGGTCTTTGATGTGGTGGTTGGTATGTTTGGTAGTTTCTTTGTTGGTTTTGTTGGTTGTATGGTGGGTTGTTTTGGTTGTATGGTGGCCGGTTTTGTGAATTGTTGTTCCATCTTTGACCTCCTCCATTGTTGTTGTTGTCCCTATTTCCTTGTTGATGATTGTCTCTCCAATTTTGATTGTGGTACCCACTCCCTTGATTGTAGCTTCCTCCTTGATAAGGGTGCCCTTGGTTAGGATTACCGCCTTGGTCGTACCCTTGATTTGAGCGGTCATAGAAATTGTGGGTAGCCGCCAAAGTGTTGTCCTCTTGAAGGCTTGGGCACTCATCCGTGTAGTGGGAATAGCAAGAACAAATGCCACACACTTTTTGAGGGACCAATTGTTGATTGTGTTGTTGAGGGGGTGGAGAGTGTTGTTGATATGGTTGAGGTTGAGGTTGAGGTTGTTGTGGTTGTTGTTGACTCAATTGGAGTTGCCTCAAGACGGATGTCATTTCGCTCAAGGATTTGGTTAGAGCGGTGGTTTCACTACTAGTGGATACCTCATTCACGGTTTTTGGGCGGTTGACTCTTCGTCTCATATGTTGATTGGATTCGGCTAAGTCAATGATAAGTTGCCATGCCTCCTCCGCTGTTTTATATTTAGACAAAGAACCATTGCTAGAGGTGTCCAAGAGGGTTCTATCTTGTTCTCGCATCCCTTGACATATGTATCCAAGCAATACTTGAGTGTCAAGCATGTGATTAGGGCATGCGTCTAGTAGCTTACGAAACCGTTCCCAATACTCGTACAGTGGTTCCGTTTCACCTTGTACAATACAAGACATTTCCTTCCTTAGCCTATCCATCTTCTCTGGGGGCAAGAATTTATCCAAGAATCCTCGTCTAAGCAAGTCCCAATCGGAGGTGACTTCACTAGAAAAAGTGTAGAACCATTCTTTAGCCTTGTCCTCAAGAGAGAAAGGGAAAGCAAACAACCATATAGCAACCTCATCGGATCCTTCCCGTCTTGTTGTTGAGCATATACGATGAAAGTCTTTAAGATGTCGAATAGGGTCTTATGCGGGAAGCCCATGAAATTTGGGTAGGAGGTTGATCAAAGCGGTCTTGAGTTCAAAGTTTGCATTCAAATTGGGGTGAGTTACATGAAGGGGTTGAAGGACATAATCCGGTGCACCCGCTTCCTTGATAGTAACTCTCCTCGGAGCATCCATGGCGTTAGCACCTAAAACAAGAAAAGAATTGTTAGTGATTTTGATGGGAGAATCATTATTGCCTTCGTTGAATGACGGTTCGATGTTCACTTTCAGATTTATGGTTGCTTTCTTCAATTTATGTGATTGATGCTTTCAATATTTAGATTTCTCAACTTTTAGCTTTGGTTGAGTAATTGGTGACACTTGAGTTATCAAACTCCTTTGTTGTTTGATAATTGGAATTTGCTGGTTGATTTGGATCCCTCTAAAGCTAGTCTTTCCTTAGGAGTTGACTAGGACTTGAGGAATCAAATTGATTAGTCCACTTGACTTTCCTTTATTTAGTAAGGGTTAACTAAGTGGGAGCAATAAACAATTCTCATCACAATTGATAAGGATAACTAGGATAGGATTTTCAGTTCTCATACCTTACTAAGAGCTTTATTAGTTATTAATTTACCTTCTTACAATTTACTTTTCCTTGTTCCTTATTCAAAAACCCCAAAAAGATAAGCTTCCATAACCAATAATAAATCATACTTCCCTGCAATTCCTTGAGAGACGATGATAAACGAAATTTATCATGCCGATATAGAATTCAATAATGGATATAATCGTGAGTATAGTCTAATCGACATTCAAACTTTGCATCAAATAATCCTACAATCTATAACCGAGAGTACTAGTCCCCCGAGTCGTCCTCCCTTGGAATTGCTAGAGCATGCATCTTATCGATTAGGAAGCCTTGTTGTGGTTCTTTTGAAGGTTTAGCAAAATAAATGACAAACAAGCAATCAATTTTTAGAAGACTTGGCCTAGGGTTGGCATTAGAAATTCTATCCTTATAGTCCCTTCAATGATGATAACAATTAGGCCTTGCTTCATTTAGTTAACCCCTAGGTATAGAGGAAAGTCAAATGAGAGTAACTAACTTGAGTCACAAGTCCTAGTTTTTACCCTAGGAAAATCTAGCTTTAGTGCACTCCAAGTCAATTAGCAATTTCTAATTCCAAATCAACAATTGACATAAACTATTTAACTTTTTCTAATGACCCAAACCCTATGCCAAGTAAGAAACTTTTACTCCATAACTAATGTTGGCATTTTATCAAACAATTGATGAGCAAGGATAAAAGGGCATAGTAAAAAATGAGAAGGAAGTAGAATTGAAAGTGCTTCAACACAAGGAACTAACAACAATTAACAAAGAACAACAATGGAAATGAACTTCTCAAGAAATTGAAAAAATCCAAAACTACAAAGTTGAATCTAGGATCTGTGAGGATTGAGCAATTACAAGCACTAATTGAGATTGGAGAAGAAGATCTATAACATGAACAAGTGAATTGAGAATTGCAATGGATCTCACCAAAGTGTGATTGGAAATTCAGAAAATGGATGAAGATGAACCCTAATGAGAGCTTGGAATCTCCCTCTCTCTCTCTACCCAAGAGTGTAACTAACAATAGCAAAAAATATAAAACCATCTAAAAATGAGCCAAAAGTCCTTAACCCTTCAACCCTTGGTCTTCTTAAGCTCTTCCCGCCAAGGCACTTCCCCCAAGATGAGATCTCCAAATGTCTCTATGCCAAGGTCACGTGACTTCTAAAAAAATCATGTTCGAGCATCGGCGCGTACGCACAAAGTACGCGTGCGCGCCACTGGGGCATCTTGCAATGTGAGCGGAGGCGCAGCGTACGCGTGCGCGCCCATGGGGGTTATGGCCTAGCTGCTACACAAGCCGGCTCGTGGCTTGGCTTCTGGCTTTGACTTCTAGCTGCGCAATCCACGCGGGCGCGCCAAGTACGCGCACGCGCCCTTGCTGAAGTTTCCAAAGCTCAATTCCTCATGCTCCTTTCCTTCGCGCCCATTCTCCTTCTCTCTTCCGGTTCATCCCTGCCCTATATTCTGAAACCACTTAACACACAGGTCACGGCATTGAATGGCACCAAGAGAAGATTAGAAATGTATCTAATTTAGTGCAAAATAAGCATGTTTTCATCCATGAGGCAAAAGTTAGGAAAGGAACACAAAGTCTTGTATTTTCATATGAAAAGCGTGTGGAATCATTGATAAAACCCCTGAAATCGATACAAGATAAACCCTCAAAATGGGGTTTATCAGACGACCCGAGGTTTAAATACTTCGGTTATCAATTTTATTAGGGGTTTGTTACTTGTGACAACCAAATTTTTGTACCAAAGGATTCTTTGCTAGTTTAGAAACTATACTTGCAACGAGAATTTATTTGTGAAATTCTTTACTAGAAGAAGTCCGTTCGTCACTGCAAAGAGATCGGCGTTATCCTTTAGGAATTGTATCAGAGACTCTTTTAAATCTCCCTTTAAGGTTGCCCTAATATTTGTCGTCCTATCCCAGGCATCGCCAATTTGGACCTCTTCAGTCTCGCCTTCCGGCTCTGAACGAAATTCTTCGCGAGCTCGCACTCCCCCGAGCTTAATAGTGTTGACTTCCTCTCTTTTGG
Organism: Arachis ipaensis; assembly: GCF_059453495.1. Classification (NCBI taxonomy): domain Eukaryota; kingdom Viridiplantae; phylum Streptophyta; class Magnoliopsida; order Fabales; family Fabaceae; genus Arachis; species Arachis ipaensis. The sequence continues at coordinate 41,508,306 of NC_142439.1, forward strand.
GGTTGCCTTTAAGGTTTAGACTTTCATTATAACAGCGTCATGCGATTTTTTTGTCTCCCTTTATCGTGGCGATCCCCTCCGGAGTTAGGAACTTCATGCAGAGATGTGGAGTCGAGACTACTGCGGTGAGCTGATTTAGTGTTGTCTAACCTATTAGGGAGTTGTAAGCTGAGCTCACGTCGACTACGATGTAGTCTATGTTGAGTGTCCTTGACCGGGTTCCCTTTCCAAAGGTTGTGTGTAGTGAGATATATCCAAGTGGTTGGATTGGAATATCTTCCAGTCCGAACAAACTATTCGGGTATGCTCTGAGCTCTTTATCTTACAAACCGAGTTTGTCGAAGGCGGATTTGAACAAGATATCCGCGAAGCTTCCTTGGTCTACTAGTGTTCTGTGGAGATTAACATTGGCCAATATGATAGTGATGACCATGGGATCATCATGTTCCGGGATGACGCCTGTTGCATCTTCTTGGGTAAAGGTAATTGTGGGGAGGTCGGATGACCTCTCTTCTTCCCCGACATGATATACCTCTTTAAGGTGTCCTTTGCAAGATGATTTAGAGATCTCTCCTCCTGCGAATCCTCCATTTATCATATGAACATGTCTCTCAGGAGTGTGGGGTGGTTGTTCAACCCGTCCGACCTCTTCGTCTCGTCTTCTCTTTCTCGGTTCGTCAGTTTTGTTGGCCAAGAACCTGTCTAGTCTTCCTTCCCGGGCTAGCTTCTCTATGATATTTTTTAGGTCGTAGCATTCGTTGGTGGGGTGTCCATAGATTTGGTGATATTCACAGTACTCTGTCCAGCTTCCCCCTCTTTTTTGCTTTTGATTGGGCGGGGTGGTGGGATCTTCTCAGCGTTGCATATTTCTCGGTAAACATCCACAAGAGACACCCGAAGAGGGGTGTAATTGTGGTATTTTCTTGGTTTCTCACTGAGTTGATCTTCTTTTTTCTTGGACTCTTTATCCTTGTCCCGAGAGGGATAGGAGAACCCAAGTTTTGAGGATTCTCCTAATTGAGAATTCTCCTCCGTATTAATATATTTTCTGCCCTTTCTTGTACCTCATTCAGAGATGTTGTATGCTTTTTTGATATGGAGTAACTAAAAGGTCCTTCTCGCAGGCCATTGATGACACCCATGATGGTTGCTTCAGTTAGCAGACTTTGTATGTCTAGACACGCTTTGTTGAATCTTTCCATGTAGTTGCGAAGACTTTTCCGATCTCCTTGCTTGATCCCTAACAGGCTCGGGGTGTGTTTGGCTTTGTCCTTTTGGATTGAGAATCTAGCAAGGAATTTTTTGGCTAAGTCGTCAAAACTTGTGATGGATCTAGGAGGCAAACTGTCGAACCACTTTATTGCTGTCTTTGTGATGGATCTAGGGTCCAACAACGCGATTTTGTTCATCATTTAATCTGTTTACCGATGACCGGTCTTGATCTTATCTTGGGTTTGGACTGGTTATCTAAGAATCATGTTTTGCTCGACTGTTCTGCAAAATCGGTGTACTTTATACCGGAAAATACAGAAGGGCCGGTTGTGTTGAATAGTTATTACTTGAAAACTTAATACGCGAAAAAAAAATTTCCACGCAATAACTACCGGCAAGTGCACCGGGTCGTATCAAGTAATAAAACTAATAAAAGAGTGAGGTCGATCCTACGAGGATTAACGGATTAAGCAATTAATAGTTAATTGATTATCCTAGTTAGACAAGCACAATTGGATGATGAATAGCAGGAAATGTAAATTGCATAAAAGTAAAGGTAAGCATAAACTGCAGAGAAGTAAGTAAAATGACAAAAAAAATAAAGTGCTGGAATATAAAAGAGCAATAAAGTACAGGAATGTATGGAAGAAAAGTACCAGATAGTAAATAACTAAAAAGAAAGAAAGAAAATTATTGGGATCAAGAGATATTACATTCTCCGGATCAAGTTTATTCTTATCTCTTCCTCAATCAATGCATTCATTGATCTCCTCAGAAATTTTAAGTGATTGGATCCCAATTCCTTGGCAATCCAATCTCTCTAAGCATGAATAATTACCCAATTCCTTAATCTAAGAGCTCATTGGAAGAGATAAAGTTTGGTCACTGATTATACCACACACCTTTATAGATCAAAGTATTGGTAAGATTACATGTCACGATATCCATCCAACCCCCAACCTAATCCAATGTGAGAAAGCATTTCTAGCATGGTTTCTATGATTTTTCTTCCAAGCTTATCACAAAAACCCAAGTACATTCAATTTCTCTTCCAAGATAATTAAATGCTTGAATAAAGAACAAAATCTTTCTAGAAAAATCAAGAGAAAAGATAGAGGAAGAAGAATAAAAACTACAATTGATCTATTAAATACAATAGAGCTCTCTAACCCAATGAAAAAAGTTAGTTTAATTCATTGCTTTGTTCAAACAGAAAGAAAGAAAGTGCAGAAAAATAAATAAAAAAATTAAGAATTAATAACTGGAATTGAAACTTCAGAATTCATATTGAAAATTACAAATTAAAATGAAGCTACTACTAAGGAAGAAAAACAAAGAAAAGGAAGAAGAGTGTAAGAGTGGTGTGTGTCAGGGGATGTGGATGCATGATTCTAGACTCCCCTCTAATCCAGAATGATTTCTCCAATCCAGCTACTGCCTATATATAGGCTTACAAACTAAAATGAAAGAGAAAATTACAATTGAATTAAAATTCCTAATCTAGATGCTTCTTATGCCTTGGATTGAGTGATGTTGATAGGCTCAGCTTGCTTGCATGATCCAAGGGTGTAATTGGGGCCTTTAGTGATGTTGTAGCATTAAAGTTTTGCTTCCAAACCCTTCCTCAGCATTTTCGTCAATGTTGGCATGCAAACATTCCCTCTAACATTTTTTGGTCACACATACGTATGGGCGACGCGTACACGTGACCCTTGGTTTTTTAACGTTTGAAATGAGCGTTGGAGACAACGTTCACCCCACGCGTGCGCATGAGCGACGTGCACGCGTGGATTGTCAATTTTTCACTTCTCACGCATACGCGTGAGTGTGCGTACGCGTGGCTGCTGATTTTTCACTTCCCACGCGTACATGTGGGCGACGCGTACGCATGGCTGCAAATTTCCAACTTCACATTTTGAGATTTTGTCGAGCACGTTGGAGGTAACGTTGGACCACCAACGTTCCCTCCAATATTGGCACCTCTCTACCCCTAACGTTGGACCCAGGTTAGAGTCCAACTTTGGCTCCAACTATGATCTCTTGAATTGAACTTTAAGGCATAGTTGGAATCCAACTTTGCCTCCAACTATGCACCTTTCTCTTGGCCAACGTTTGAGGTAGCGTTTGAGGTCTAACTTTGGGCTCAAACATTGCCTTCTTGCTTCTTCCTTGCCCCATTTTCTGCTTCTCTTTTGCCTATCATCAAACAAATAAGTGTATCAAAGTAACATACAAGATAATCTTTACTATGCTAAGTGTGCTAATAATGCTCAAAATCATAACTTCACTTAGTGTGATCTATTTGATCATATTTACCCTGTATATTAACTAAAATTCACCTATGCTTGAGATTTTGTTTCATGCAAAAATTATTCATGCTTTTGCTCCTTTATAAATAAAATTTGTATGAAAACTAAACCAAAATCTAGTGAAAAAGCATAGAAAAATAGGCTATGATGCCCTGGCATCAGTCATTAGTTTGCCGACCTTTTTCGTGCCGCTGAGTTTTAGAAACATGCGTTGGATCAAATTCGTGTTCCTCATCTTCCCCTCGTTCATCATGATCGTCATTATTTTCAATCCGAATATTGGTCAACTCGGCTATTTGGTTTGCCATCTTTTGATTTTTTTTTCCGCCATGTGCTGATTAGCTTGTTGTAACTCAGTTACAATCCGAAGGAGTTTAGAGGGTGTTGGAGGAAGTTGATTAGTCATGGGTAGATAAAGAAATTTTGGGATCTAGAAAAAAAAAGGGGGAAAAGGGTTTTATTTTTTAGGCCCCACGGTGGACGCCAATTGTTCTTGCTTGATGGTTGAGGTATAACTCGCCCTTGTTGACTTTCTACTCCGACCTTCTTTATCTCTGCTCCAAGCTTCTTCTCCAAAAGAGGCACACCTTGACATAGAGTGAACAAAAATACGGGAAGATACCTGTAAAAGGTACTCCAATGCTCAAGTGAGGTTTTTTTATTTTATTCTTAAGCAATATTTAACTTATCTCCAAATGAGTACCTCCTTCTCTTTTATATTAGGAGTTCGTGATCCGAGTTTGTCCGTTATCGAATTATGGTTGTAACGTATGTTGATCATAACGTTCTAATTTGTCATTGTGATTTTAATAGCCGACCTATAATATATATGCCGAACTTTTCGTAACCAACTTATAACGATTATATCAATTATCACACTAATAATAGATATATTATTTTTTTACTTTTATAGTAAAGTTTAAACCTGGTCACATCACAATTTAGGTTAAAAGAAGTTTTCTTTTTTCCCAGGGGGTCTCAAATACTTTAACTATTGAAAATATGTAACATACTTATGCATAATAATTACTTACTATTAGTGCTGTATTAGCAGAATTTTCTTAAATCAATTCAATTCTTCTTTATAGCTATTAGTGCATAATTACTTACTATTAAATTGGCATTCCCCATTATTAATCTTATTTTTTATATGTTTCTCTCTCATTTCTTTTTAGGTAAATGTATAACATTTCGTAATTTAATCTCAAAAATTGTGCTATATTTCTAATGTTGTAGCAACTTTGTCAGGATCTTCTTGTACAAATCTAACATATTTACTGACACGTATTTCTTTATTTATGAAGATATTGGACGATATGTAATTGGCATTACACGGACAAAATTCTTAGGAATCACAATTTCGCAAATCTCATTAACATGAAAAGAACAAGTAAACAGCTATCATCCTTGATGTCGTTAATTCTGTTTGAGAAGACATCACCAATCACTACCAAAAGAAAAATCCATGATCACAGTGAAAAATCGTGACCATAGCTAGTGAAAGAATGACTATAGCTCTATATGGTCACGGTTTTTTCACCGTGGCTTATTCTGCCATAGTCATAGACCTATGATTACGGGTTTTTTTATCTATGGTCACGGTTGTAGTGCTCAAATTCTGGCACCTTAGGCCATATTTTTTTACCGTGTCATGCGTAAAAACCGTGCCCATAGGTTGCTCTATGGTCATCCCCTTTATTAAAACCGTGACCATAGCCTAATCGATGGTCATGATTTTTACCGTGACCATAGTCTCTATGGTCACCCCTCCTTAAAACCGTGACCATAGCCTCTATGGGTTTTCGCCATGACTATAGCCTCTATGGTCATCCCACCTTAAAGCTATAGTCATGGTTTTTACTGTGTCCAAAGCTTATCTATGGTCACCCCACCTTAAAACCGTGACCATAGTCTTATCTATGGGCACGGTTTTTACCGTAACCATAGCTTATTTTGTTTTATGAGATTTAATTTTTTTTAAAAGCATGATCACATCTCAAAATGATGATAATCCCAAAATAAATCTAAAAATGAGAAATTCAAGACATCTAAATCATAAAAGTTAGAGGAAAAAAATTTTCAACAATTAACATACGTTGTGATTAAAGTAACCAACTAACATATCAATATAGTTGAGTGAATACACTTGTCTCAATCTTAGTTTTATACAGTGATATATACATGAACACTAAGTAGACACTATTAACAGAATTGTTACTCAGGCGTGAGAGTAATGCAATTCAGACTCTGCCAGGATAGATTGTTTCTGGTATTGCTATTCTTCCTTTTCAACGCTCGAGAACTTTTGTTTCAGCCACTTTACCATATGAAAGCTCAGCACTTGCTTCATTAACATGCAAAGCAAAGTCACATCATAGTATGCACAACTCCTCACATATATCATAATTAATGACAATAAACCAAATGAACGGACAATTGAAAACAAAAATCAAATAAAAAATAGAGTATATAGATCACATGCTAACATTTGGTCCCTATTAGCAAATAAACTTTAAAATAGAAATAAAATTTATACTAAGAAACAAGAAATCTTTGTTAAGTGACAAAGAGAGAAAAGTCTAATATTTACTCAGTCTATATAAGAAAGTGAAATTATATAATTTAATTTAGTGAATTTGTTTTTTTTTTTCTGTTGCTGATTACAAATGAGATAGAGGAAAAATGATTTGCAACAACAGCACCCACTCACTGTAAGTTTTATAGCGGTAAGAAAGCCAAGAAAAAAAAAAGAATGAAAGAATAAATTAATCTAAAAGGATGAACTCCTTAGAATCCTAACCAGGATCAATGTCTTGATTTTCAACAAAGAGAGGCACATGTGAGAAACCACATCATTATTTTCATACTCCATACTCCATACTAAGCCACATCACTATTATTTGAATCATTTTTACTATCCGTCTCTTCTCTCAAAGAAATTACCTTCAAAATTAAGTGATATATATCTCTCAACTACTATTCATACATGCCAAGTAAAAGCACAACCCTTTTGATGTTGAAAGAGTTAAAAAATATGCCATTTTCAAGTACTGCCAAACCTTAATCATTTTTACTAGATCTTGATTTTTCCATGGACTTCTATCACTCATTAAGCATCCTCCATAAGTAGAACATGTGCATTTACCACCCAAAAAACTTAGCAAATTACTATATAATAATCAAACAATAATTAAATCTTATAGGTTCACTATATTATCACATTTACCATAAAAATGTGATGACTTTACAAGAAAAGAAAATTTGTTACCTTATATCAATAGCCTCAAGTAACACACTAAGATAATTAGAACCTAACACCTGAAATAAGAATTGTGTTAGTTCAAGAAATGAAAAAATGGAATAATATGATGGAACATAATAATGATCTATACTTGAACTTTTGCTACTATGCGAACATCTAGGAATGTCTTAACGGCTTTTCGTAGCATTTTGAAGCCAGATCTAGCATTGATAATAAAGAGCTTATGAAGAGTCTGCAAGGCCATCCATGTAGCGAACTGTTTTGTAATCAGTAAGTTCAATCTTCCATTTGAAAAGGAATTATTAGAGAGACATACACATATACCTCAGGATAGTAACTACAATCCATCTTCTGAATTTCCATAAAGAGGTGTCTTGCTGGCATTGAGAAATTAGACATTCCCTAGAATAATATTAACCCACCAATTAAAACCATATGCATTAATTTGGAGCTAGCGCTAGAAACTGAATTGAACTAGTCGAAATTAAAATGTGCTTACTACTCCATTAACATCCAAGATACTTGTAGTGGATGCTATGTGCCTTTTAGCTGCCATTGAACATACAGGGTACCTTATTCCCAATGTTTTCTCTTTTCTCTCATGTGAAAATATCTCATGTGAAGCAACCTTATTAACCAACGAAGTTTTGCAACCTGTGCACACGCACAGCCCTGTGCGCACGCACACGTTGGAAGGTGTTCTCTGTTGAGGGCGTTCGCATGCCTTGTGCGGATGAACAGAGTTGAAATTTTTACTACTTGTGCGTACGCACACCTCTATGCATACGCACACATTTGAAAACTTTCTTGGGCGTGCGCACGCATACCCTTGTGCCTACACACATGCCCTGTTTCTCAACTAAAATCTTGTTTTTAACTACTTCACCTTCCCAACAAGCTTGTAAACTTCTGTGACACCTATTTAAGACTTTTTACCTTGTTTTTGGATGTTAAACATAGAGAATACTATAAGTGAGTTTAACTAGATATTTCTGGCAAAAGTTTAGAAGACAGAGACTTAGGTTTCTGGAGTACTGAGGGTGATTTAGTTGAGTGAAGTGGTAGAGTGTTGTAAAGACGATTGGTATGATAACATTGTGATGTTGAGGATTTGACGATGAACTTGAAGATATTGAGGATGAATGATGTGGACTATAAGATGGATATAAATAGACCTGTGCTATGAGCAGTGATCTCTGAGAGTGAGATTGTGATTATGATATGCATTGTTCTCTATCGTAGGGGCTGTGGCAGTCTCCCACCTACGTTCGGATGTGAGGGTTGAAGCTGGGCTTCTCACTCATAATTATCGCTCCAGAGAAAGGTGGTAGGGCACTCATACCTCGGAAATTATTCCTCCTGAGCATGTGTTTTCTCTCTGGTTGCAAGGTGGTAGGGCACTATCACTCCAAATTATGCGGCATCTAGAAGAAGTTGGTAGGACACTCTCCCTCAGAACATTTCCATCTGAAAGGAGAAGGTGGTAGGGCACTCATCCCTCGGAATTATTCCTCCTGAATATGCGTAACAGAGAGACTAATCCAGGAGTTGCCGTCTGGATTTTCTGTCGGGTTTGATACGATAACCGACATGTGATATCACAGCCAATAGGACGGGCATTCATCATATGCATCTACCATATGCTTGTTTGCTTTGATTAGTTTAGTTTGCCTAAATGTATAATATGCCTACTTTCTTCTTGTATTACTTGCTATATTTGCATATGAACTGTGTATTATTTCCTTGTAGTACTTGTGTTTGTCTAGCGCTGAGGAGGTTACGTAGGTGGTGGTGATGGGATCGCACGGAGGTTAGGTTGGCAAAGGCTATGGGATACAATGGTGTGATTAGTACTAGTTAGAAATCCTTTAAGTTTAAAAAACCGTATTTATTGTTTATGGTTTACGTTAATTATTTTGTTTTAAGCTTGAATATTTTGTATCGATGTGAAGTTCTAGGATTGCCTTCGGCATCCCAGATCCTTACATCTTACATATTGGTCACGGTTACCATACTGAGAACCTCCGGTTCTCATTCCATACTTGTTGTTGTTTTTCAGATGCAGGTCGCAACCTGATGAGTAATCAAATTTTATAGGTTTGGATTTTCACACCAAAAATAGGATTGACGTTTCAAGTATAGTCCAAACCCAACAATTGATCATCAATCAAATGTTATCACAATTCAAACCAAATATATTAACCGAGAGTATTTCGACTCCCAGGTCGTCTTTCCTAGGAGTTGCAATAAAGTGTCATGCTATTGGCTACGAGGAATTGGGGGTTGTGATTGTAAGAAGCAAGAAACTAAAATGCAAGGAAGTGAGTAAACATGCAAGAAGTTAAATGAAGGCAATTAAATGATCATGCAAGCAATTAAAAGTCAAAGCAAGGAACATTGAAATAGAAGAAACCTCTTGGCATGGATTGAGGGCTAAGACAACCTATCCAAGCCATTGACCACAAACACATGATGATTATGAAGAGTTAATCCTACTTAGTCAACCCTACATCGAGGATAAGTCAAATAGGCATAGTTGATTTCAATCCCTAAGTCCTAAGTCAACACTATTGGGTCACATAGAGTCAAGAAAAACTAAATCAACTAACTAATCTAATATATCAAACAAGAATGGACATCAATGACTCAAGGAGCACCAAAGTCATCAATTCCAAGCCAAGAGTGAGGAAAAACTAAGCAAAAACTAAGTCAAGCATTCTATCAAACACTTGGTGTGCATGAAAATAAAATAACACTAAATTTCATAAAAAATAAAAGCTAACTACCAAAAGCAAGGAAATGATAACAACAACTAAAAGAAGCATTAAATGAACATAAAACATAAATTGCATTAAATATAAATTAAAATAACAAAGAGTGCTCATAACATGAAAAGTGACATAAAAGAGAAATTAATAAAAGAGATGAAGAAGATAAAGACAAGAAAGCATAGAAACATAAATGAAACTACATTAAAACAAGAATTAAAAGTAGAAATTACAAGAAATTAAACTAAGAAACCGTAATTCTAGAGAGAAGGGGGAGCTTCTCTCTCTAGAATACAACCTACATAATGCTAAACTAACCCTAATTTCTCCCCCCTCCATTTACATGGAGTGAGACCTTGCTTAATATAGGAAGAATCAACTTCAGAAAATCCAAAAACTGGGCTCTGGAGGCCCAAAAATCGCCCCCAGCGATTTCCATTAAGTGAGTCACGTGCTGCATCGTATGCGTACGCACAGGTGTGTGCGTATGCACACATGCTGATTTTCCTCCTGTGCGTATGCCCAGGTTGTTATGCGTATGCACACATGGCTGTGTGGTTCTTGTGCGTACGCACAGGGGGTTGTACGCACACACACTCTATTGTGTGCTTCTCCTTTGTTTTCTTCATGCTTTCTCCCTTTGTACATGCTTCCTTCCACTTTTGCCTTGCCAAACTTGCCTTTAGGACCTAAAATCACTCATCAAACATGTCATGACATCGAATGGCATAAAAGTGGGATCAAAATCACTAATTTAAGCACAAAAACGCATGTTTTGACATTTAGGCTCAATTAAGGGAGATAACACAAAAGCATGCTATTTAGGTGAATAAATGTGGTTTTACATGATAAAATACACTCAAATCAACCAAAATATATCGTCAAATATGGATTCATCAATTCTCCCACACTTAAACAATACCATGTCCTTATGCTAATCACAATCAAATGAGAAGGATAAGGAGGGCAAGCAATTTATTAAATACAACTAACTACATGCGTGCAACTATACTAAATACTATATATATATATATATATATATATATATATATATATATATACTATGGTTCCTATTGAGTTTGGCAAAAATAAACAATAGAATCTCAATCAATCCAAAACAAGTCTTAGGGCCAAGACAAAAAAATATAGCAATATAATCAATGTCCAAAGATTTGATTTGAACCTTTCAAAAATTACTTTCAACAACTTGCTAGAAGACACAAAATAAGGGATGGAAACATAGAATGGAGTGATTGAACCCCTCACCGGATGTGTATACACTCTAGTCGCTCAGCGTTTAGGGCTTAATCACTCAATTCTCCTTTAATCATGTTTCTCAAAGATTTGCAAGTCATCTAACAATCAACTAATACTTGATGCATGAATGCAAATATCATGAGGACTTTTGAGGGTTGTAATGGGGCTTAGGTAAGGGTAGGATTAATATGGTTAAGTGGGCTATTAGATTGGATCTTTGATTAGCTCAAGTACCCCACCTAATCCTATATCATCCTATATACATAACAAAACAACCTAACTATCCATTTATCCTCTTTCTCACATTCACTCATGCATCCTCTTTCCAATTCACACACATATGCATCCTTTATTTTTATTTTTATTTTATTTTATTTTCTTTTCTTTTTCTCTCTTTTTTTTTTGACATGAAAAAGAGATGCATATGTTTCAAGTATAGAATGCATGAGTGTTTACCCATTTTTCCAAATTTCAAAATGAGAACCCAAACTAACTTTCTACCAATGTGTTCCACAAATTCTCCACACTTCAATAACACACACTCCTCAAACCCAAGCTAATCAAAGATACAACACATGGACATTAATGGTTTTTTACTTAGGGCAAAAGATGTGCTTAATATTATAACAAAGGGGAATTAAAGACTCAAAAGTGGTTTTCAAAGGTAGATGTAAGGGTTGGCCATATGAGTTAACTGAGTTTAAATTCAAAAATGGCCTCAATCATACTAAATGCATTCAACACAACAAATATAGGACATAAAGATTCAAGCAAATCTAAGATCACAATCATAAACGGAGTTTATCATACAAGAACAAAATTTTGTGGTTGAAAATGTGCAACCACACATTTAAAGCTCAAATCTCACTAGGTAATTTGTTCAAGCTCTTTTCTATGTTCCATAACAAAGAATACTTTATGCAAGTTCAAAAACAAGTTTTCAAATCTAATCAATGGAACACCCTAAAAGGGATTTCTTGAAAATTCTTTGTTGTTTTACCAAACTTATTTACTCTACTATGCAAATATTTACTAATATAAAACTATAAGCAAACTATGAAATATACAAGCAACTAAGCAAAGTGAAATGCTAAACAAATACTAAACAAATATTCACAAAAGCATAACTATCAAAACTAAGAAAATAGTGCAAATTGTTTATGAAGAGAGAATTTATGCCCCAAATTTGCGGATCCTCCCCCACACTTAAACGTTGTACGGTCCTCTGTGCATGCACTCAATTTGGAGGTGAAGAGATGTGAGGCTCCACCTTCAGCTGGTGGGCACTGGGGCTCCGGTTACTATATAAACACATAAACAACAATTGAGAAAGAAGTCATAGAAGTGTGGTATGAGAAAAAGCAATGTGCATATTCTAAATGCGCACGATTTAGAACACACACATTGGCCGGATAAAAATAGAAACCACACAACCAAAAGAAATAGCATGTTCCTTAATTAAGTGGCCTAGGTTACAAGTAAAGGAAAACAAGAGATAGGACACAACCAAACCTAGATAGCCACAACTAAAGTGAATTGAATATATAAGACATTAGTTATTAAAGTTGTGCAAATGAAAGTGCAAGGTGAATAGAAAAAATGGCACAATCAACCATAACCAATTCATTGATGAAAAGCAACCTACTTGTTCATCCTCAAACACGATGCAATAGTTAAATAATAAAGGTACTTGTTGCAAAAAGTGACAAGCTACATAAGAATCAAGTTAAGTCACTCAAACAAATGCAAGGCATTAAAAACAAACAAGTATCTTGTTATATGATTTATATTGACATGAGGATCATGATGAACAAGTAATTACAACTCAATTCACTAAAGTAAAAGTGCACAATTCATGATACCAAACAAGAATAAAGTTTAATGCATATGGTAGCTACAAACATGAATCAGACTCACAGTTCATCTAAGCAATCAAACAAAGACTTAATGCTCAGTGCACATAGTCATCAAAAATAAAACTTAAGCAAGAAGCAACCCAATCAACATCAATCAAACACTTGCAACTTATTTAATTAACAAGTAACTAAACCAAAACTAATATAAAATTACTAAAACAAAAATGAGATGCAATAAAACTAACAAGAATAAGTAGAAAATAGGGAAAAAGTAAGAGAAGAGAGGAATGGATGGAAAAAGAAGAGAAGAAGTAGAGAGAAGAGAAGAAAAGAAGTAAAGTAGGAGAAAACAGGGGTGTGCGTAGGCACAGGTACGTGTGCGTACGCACACAAGGTGGAAAAGGGAGTTATGCGTGCGCACAGCAGGGTGCAGGCGCTGCGAACAGAAGGAACATAAGAATCTGTGCACACACACAGAAGCGTGTGCGGGCGCACAGAAGGGAAAAGAGGGGGTGTTCCCACGCACAAGGGGTGCGTGTGCTGCGAGTAGAGGGGTTGTTGAGGGTTTTGCGTGCGCACAGAGCTATGCGCATGCACAGGCAGGTTTTTTTTTTCCCAAAAGGATCATGTGTGTGCACGCACACAGGTCCGAGCGCACGCACAGGAACAAAAATGGGTAGGGGTTCACGGGCACAGGCTGTGCCAGTGCTCCCACCAAAAGGGATGCAAGTTGGCGTGCAGACGCACAAACCTGTGCGCTCACACAGGGAGTGCGAAAAAGGGAACCTATGCGTACGCACAGGTACGTGCGCACGAACGGGTCGCAGAAAACAAAGGAATGCACATGCACAAGGCGTGCTGGCGCTGCAAACAGGGGGTAATATCATGAGTGTGCGTGCGCACAGGTCGGTGCGCATGCACAGGTACGAACAGATGCCCACCTAGCACTTCTATTTAGAGTCCTTAAGTTAGACTTATGGAGAGCTCTCATCAAACTTGAAATCCCACCCAAGCTTGTATCCTCCAAGGCAATTGAGATTCCCAAGCTTGTGCACCCAATCTTGTTGTGAATTCCTTTCATTCCTTCTAGGTAACAAGCAATTGAAATTCCCAATTCCTATACACAATAGCAACACAACTCACAATGCAATGGGTGAGATTTCATAGGATAAAAAGAAAATGGAAATCAAAGGTAACAAAAACAATTAAAATGAACTCCTAATACTAGCAAAAACATGCAATCAATCAAAAACAACTATTCACATATTCACATATTAACATATTCACATTAACCAAAAGCAAGCAACATATGTACAATCAACCAAAAATAAGCTATTCACACTATTCACATATGCACAATAGCCAAAAATACAACACCATTACAACTCCCCGGCAATGGTGCCGAATTTGATGAGTGATCAAATTGCATAGGTTTGGATTTTCATACTAAAAATAGGATTGAGTTGCAAGTATAGTCCAAACCCAACAATTGATCATCAATCAAATGTTATCACAATTCAAACCAAATATATTAACCAAGAGTATTTTGACTCCAGGGTCGTCTTCCCTAAGAGTTGCAATGAAGTGTCATGTTATTAGCTACGAGGGATTGGGGGTTGTGATTGCAAGGAGCAAGAAATTAAAATGCAAGGAAGTGAGTAAACAAGCAAGGAATTAAATGAAGGCAATTAAAAGATCATACAAGGAATTAAAAGTCAAAGCAATAAAAGTCAAAGCAAGAAAAATTAAAATGGAAGAAACCTCTTGGCATAGATTGAGGGCTAAGGCTACCTATCCTAGCTATTGACCACAAACACATGATGATTATGAAGAGTTAATCTTACTTAGTCAACCCTACATCAAGGATAAGTCAAATAGGCATAGTGATTTCAATCCCTAAGTCCTAAGTCAACACTATTGGGTCACATAGAGTCAATGGAAACCAAATCAACTAACTACTCTAATATATCAAACAAGAATGGACATCAATGACTCAAGGAGCACCAAAGTCATCAATTCCAAGCCAAGAGTGAGGAAAAACTAAGCAAAAACTAAGTCAAGCATTCTATCAAACACTTGGTGTGCATGAAAATAAAATAACACTAAATTTCATAAAAAATAAAAGCTAACTACCAAAAGCAAGGAAATGATAACAACAACTAAAAGAAGCATTAAATGAACATAAAACATAAATTGCATTAAATATAAATTAAAATAACAAAGAGTGCTCATAACATGAAAAGTGACATAAAAGAGAAATTAACAAAAGAGATGAAGAAGATAAAGACAAGAAAGCATAGAAACATAAATGAAACTACATTAAAACAAGAATTAAAAGTAGAAATTACAAGAAATTAAACTAAGAAACCGTAATTCTAGAGAGAAGGGGGAGCTTCTCTCTCTAGAATACAACCTACATAATGCCAAAATAACCCTAATTTCTCCCCCCCCCCCACATGGAGTAAGGCCTTGCTTAATATAGGAATAATCAGCTTCAGAAAGTCCAAAAACTGGGCTCTTAAGGCCCAGAAATCGCTCCCAGCGATTTCCATTAAGTGAGTCACGTGCTGGGACGTGTGCATA
This sequence comes from Arachis ipaensis, assembly GCF_059453495.1. Taxonomy (NCBI): domain Eukaryota; kingdom Viridiplantae; phylum Streptophyta; class Magnoliopsida; order Fabales; family Fabaceae; genus Arachis; species Arachis ipaensis. The sequence continues at coordinate 41,523,553 of NC_142439.1, forward strand.
CGCACAGGAGTGTGCGTATGCACAGATGTGTGCGTACGCACACATGATTATTTTCCTCCTGTGCATACGCACAGGTTTTTGTGCGTAGGCACACAGGCTGTGTGGTTCTTATGCGTACGCACAGGGGGTTGTGTGCACACACACTCCAATATGTACTTCTCCTTTGTTTTCTTCATGCTTTCTCCCTTTGTACATGCTTCCTTCCACTTTTGCCTTGCCAAACTTGCCTTTAGGACCTAAAATCACTCATCAAACATGTCATGACATCGAATGGTATAAAAGTGGGATTAAAATCACTAATTTAAGCACAAAAATGCATGTTTTCACATTTAGGCTCAATTAAGGGAGATAACATAAAAGCATGCTATTTAGGTGAATAAATGTGGTTTTATATGATGAAATCCACTCAAATCAAATATATCGTCAAATATGGATTCATCACAACCCATCTTGGTGAGTTGCTTTGGTGGTGACAGAGCGGAGGATCTCTATCTTGTTTTGAAGTCTTTTGAGTATTTTGTTTAAGATCTCTCACTTTTGTATTTATTTAGCCTAGAGGCTCACTTGAGAGAAAGTTTGTATAAGCTGCTTTACCTGTTTAAAACTCAGTATGTCAGTATTTAACTAGTCGGCCTAAACTCCGCGGGCTGTGGCTAGTATCTTATGATTATTATACTCTTATATAACTACATGTATCTTGTTATCTTACATTGTAGATCTTGTCTTTTATGCTTGTAGCTTCGTGTGAACGTTCGCGCTTTGTAATTCCGTATTTGAGCTTATTTTCTTCATTGGGCTTCTAAAATTATTATTTCTTTCTATATATATTTATGTATAAGCTTTAGGATTGTTGTAACCTCTGATTAACCTATGCAAATAGAGCACGCTTTCTTGTGTAAATCATGGGCCACGTTTTTAAAAGCGTGGCCTAAGGTTCCAAAGTGTGTCCAAGCTCCAAAATGTGCCCCAAAATTCCTCTTTTCTCCTTTTTTGCTTATTTTGTACTTTTTTTGTTTCTTTTTCCACTTATTTCCTACAAATTTATAAAATCAAAAGATCAAAGAAATGTACCATTTAAGCACAAAAGCATTCAATATTTAAGCACTAATCATAAATTTCTTGTATGAAAAAGCATAGAAAAATATGACATGTTGACATGTCATCACAACACCAAACTTAAATCTTGCTTGTCCCCAAGCAAGAAAAGAGTCATGCATTAAGTTTTGACAAACCAAAGTGAGAAGAATAGCAAGTTTGATATTTATGGTTGGCTAGTTTTCTATGCATGCTACAATCACAAAAGAAATGTAGATGATTGATGCTTCTATCTAGCTCATTGATGAGCGGATAATTTATACGCTTTTTGGCATTGTTTTTTGTATGTTTTCAGTGTAATTTAGTTAGTTTTTATTATATTTCTATTAGTTTTTAAATAAAAATCACAATTCTAGACTTTACTATAAGTTTGTGTGATTTTCTATAATTTCAGGTATTTTCTGGCTGAAATTGAGGGAGCTGAGCAAAAATTTGATTCAGGCTGAAAAAGGACTACTGATGCTGTTGGATTCTGACCTCCCTGCACTCAAAGTGAATATCCTGGAGCTACAAAACTCCAAATGGCGCACTCTCAATTGCGCTGGAAAGTAGACATCCAGGGCTTTCCAGCAATATATAATAGTTTATACTTTGCTCAAGGATAGACGACGTAAACTTCCGTTCAACGCCAGTTCCATGTTGCAGTCTGGCGTCAAACGCCAGAAACAGGTTACAAATGGGAGTTGAACGCCAGAAACAGGTTACAACCTGGCGTTTAACTCCAGAAATAGCCTAGGCACGTGAGAAGCTTAAGTCTCAGCCCCAGCACACACCAAGTGGGCCCCATAAGTGGATTTCTGCACCATCTATCATAGTTTATTCATTTTCTGTAAACCTAGGTTACTAGTTTAGTATTTAAACAACTTTTAGAGGTCTATTTTCGCACCTCATGACATTTTTAGATCTGAACTTTGTACTCTTTGACGGCATGAGTCTCTGAACTCCATTGTTGGGGGTGAGGAGCTCTGCTGTGTTTCGATGAATTAATACAACTATTTCTGTTTTCTATTCAAACACGCTTGTTTCTATCTAAGATGTTTATTCGCACTTCAATATGATGGATGTGATGATCCGTGACACTCATCATCATCCTCAACCTATGAACGCGTGCCTGACAACCACCTCCGTTCTACCTTCGATTGAATGAATATCTCTTGGATTCCTTAATCAGAATCTTCGTGGTATAAGCTAGAATCTATTGGCAGCATTCTTGAGAATCCGGAAAGTCTAAACCTTGTCTGTGGCATTCCGAGTAGGATTCAGAGATTGAATGACTGTGACGAGCTTCAAACTCACAAGGGCTGGGCATAGTGACAGACGCAAAAGGATCAATGGATCCTATTCCAGCATGAGTGGGAACCGACAGATGAATAGCCGTGCGGTGACAGCACACCTAGATCTTTTTCACTGAGAGGATGGATGGTAGCCATTGACAACGGTGATCCACCAACACACAGCTTGCCATAGGAGGAACCTTGCGTGCGTGAAGAAGAAGACAGGGAGAAAGCAGAGATTCAGAAGACAAAGCATCTCCAAAACTCCAACATATTCTTCATTACTACAGAACAAGTATTTAATCCATGCTCTTTTATTCTTCGCAATTCATACTGATAATTATAATTGATTTCCTGACTAAGATTTACAAGATAACCATAAATTGCTTCAAACCAACAATCTCCGTAGGATCGACCCTTACTCACGTAAGGTATTACTTATACGACCCAGTGCACTTGCTGGTTAGTGGTACGAGTTGTGAAAAGTGTGATTCACAATTCGTGCACCACTCATTTTATGAAATCTTTTTCTTATATTTCTTCCTTGAAACAAGCTTTTTCATTTTTTTATTAGCTTTTCCTTTTGGGTGCTTTGTCCCATGAGTTGATAACAAAGCTACGACTCTAAATGCTTTGTTTTCAAGTATTACCACTTGATACATAAGCACCACAAGCATTTAATTAGAGGACTTCTTTAAGCTCATTTGTTTCTTTTCTTACTCTGTAATTACTGATGCTCAGAGCCTTGAGCTTTGAGGGAGTGCTTTTGCACTTGAGCCTAGCCTTGACTCTAAGTGTTTTATTTTCAAGCTTTTTGCCTGATACATAAACACCACAAGTACTTAACAATTAAATTGTCATTGGTACTCAGAGCCTTCAGCTTTCTCATTCTTTCCCTTTTGCTTTTCTTGACTTAATTTGCAATTGCTTTTTCAAGGTTTTCATGATTTCAAAAATTTCATAAAATGTCCTAAATGAAAACTTTAATTAAATAAAATCTAATGCAATTGAGCAACAATTAACCATACTAGCCTTTCAGTACTTGTATGAACATGCTAAGTTCTTCTTTAATTCCTTGTTTGTTTATGATCATGATACTTTATTGCTTTGAACTTACAAAATTCAAGATGGTAGTCATAATGTCACAACATGTTACAATTTAGCAATCAAGCTATGCTTATTCATAACACACATGCCTACAGAGAAGCTAGAAGACAATCATGCAATTTAAAGTGCTGGAAACAAATGAGAGGAAAAGGAACTTTACCACCTTGTAATTCATCTTCTCTACTGTTGTCCTTTTCCTCCTATTCTTTCCCCTTCCCATACCAAACTCAGAATGCTTGCTCATCCTCAAGCAACAATTAAAACAATAGTGATGGGGCTAAGATGGATCATGAATGTCTTACATAAAATGTCAGTAGCACATGTGTTTAAGCAAGCAGAATTAAAAATAACTATGAAGGCACAGGAGACAGAGCATTGTGATTGCAAAAATAAGAGGGTGTGCATGATACATTGCATAAAGAATGAGTGGCACACCAAACTTAGTATGACACTTTCACTTGGAATTGATACAAGTATCCAGTAAAGATTGGAAGCAAATTTTGTTGCATAGCAACACCAAACTTAGAATGCAACCATATATCAATTTATTATAACTAAAACAAAGGCAACTGTTATATGTTAAATATCATTACCAACGGAAGAATCTGTCATGAATAAGGATTTCTTGGTAAGGTCTTTAACAAAAACAGTTAAGGAGCAAAATAAATGAAAGCAGTAAAAACAAAGAAATGACTAAAACAAAGATAATAGTAAAAATGTTAAACCAAAAGAAAGATAACTTTACAGAGGCATTATGATTATGCAAACAAGTGGTGTTGCTGAATAAATTACATAGAAAAATAAGTGGCACACCAAACTTAGAATCTTAGTGTGACACTTTTAGTTTAGAATTGATGCAATCATTCATAAAGATTGAAAATAGATTGTTGTAGGGTAACACCAAACTTAGAATATAATCATATGCCAATTTATTGAAATTTAAACAAAGCAGACAGAGAAAATAAACAAAGCAAAGAAATGAAATGTTACCTATGGTTGGGTTGCCTCCCAACAAGCGCTCTTTTAGTGTCATTAGCTTGACATGTTGTTCTTCACTTTCTTCCTCTTCTTCCAGTTTGATAAGAGGAATGACCTCAAGTAGGGAGAAGATTCAGCTATTGTCCCCTGTCTTGGTCTCTCCTCAGTAAGCTTCCTTTTGTTAATGGCTTGATTGAGCTTGCTTGCTGGATCAGGGGTAGGATCGGTGCTCTTGTTAGTTGCCTTCACTTCTTGGATATCAATACTTGGTGGTTGTGTGATGTTTGGAGCATTATCTTCATCAAAATCCTTTTGAATTGGTGGTTTAATGAGCCCTTCTTCTATGCAACTTTCTGCTTCACTTGAGTTTGGATTTCCTTGATTGTCTTCCTCACTTTCTTGTTCTTCCACTTCCTCCTCTGCACTCAACATTTAACTTAATAGCACTTTCATGGAGGAGGCTTGTTGTTCTTCCCAAGATCTCTTCATTTCCTCTTCATATCTTTCAATCACGGATTCAAGTACTGAGAATCTTTGCTTCAGGGAAGTTTGTGAGGGTTGTGAGTTTTCATGCTCCTTTGTCATCTCAAGTGGCTTCTGTAGATATGCAATCTCAGGTTCAAATATCTCCACGACCTCCTCCTCTATTGAAATTTTACTTGATGCAGTGGCCTCTTCTTCCACTTCCTTATTCACATCCACCAATTGTTCTTCATCTTCCTTGCTTAGAACTTCTTTGTTTTTCCTTGCCTGCTCCAAATATCTATCCATCTTATTCAGAGGGTTTCTTGTTCTTTCCAAGAGTCTATGGATGTTTGTAAGTATTGTTCAAATGCTAGCTCAAGGGATAAAGGTTGAGAATAATTTTGTGGGCATGGGTGTGTTGTGGTGATGTTTTGAGGGACATAGAATGAATTTTGTGAATTATGGACTGAATTTTGTGGTTGGTATGGATCGTGGAGGAAACTTTGTGTTGAGGCATCATCTAGTGATGAAGAATTTTCACATGAGAAACTAGGAGGTGAGGTTGGACAATTTTGCATGAATGAATTGAAGGTTTGCTCAAGTGATGATGGCTCTTGATAAGTGGAGTATGAATTGTCAAATGCTCTCTAATTTTGGTCCTCCCGACCTCAACTTGAATCTTTGTTGAATTCATCACAGTATGGATCATTTGGTGGAATTGGGGGACAATCTTGCATGAATTTATTGAAAGCACACTCCAGTGATGACGTCTCTTGATGAACAAAGTATGGATCACTAAGATCTCTTTGATTTTGACCTTCCCAGCCACAATATGAATAGTTGTTAGACTCATCAAAATCTGGATCATATTGTGTCTCTGAGAAGTGTCCCATTTCAACTGATTGTTCACACTCTTGTTGACATGTCTAGACACCATGAGGGTAATGAAATAAATCATCTTGTGGTTCTGGATCATATCTCATGTGAATTGCTTCATCTTTTTCTGAAGCATACCCCATTGATTGGGTTTCTCAGAATCTGTTAATTCTTGGTGATACTCCCAGCCACCATTAGAATAATGACTTGAATCATTTTGTGGTGGTGGGAAATATCCCATGTGATTCTCTTACTCATCTTGTGGTTCTGAAGCATATCTCCATTGATTGGAGTGCTCAGAATCTGTGATTTCTTAGTGATATTCCCAGCCACCATTAGAATAGTCAATTGGTGATGGTGGGTAATATCCCATAAAATTTGTTTGATCACAAGATGAGTTGAACTCCATTTGAATTTTGTAAAATACATCACCAATGAAAATTGAAATTCATGTCACAAAGAAGAATTTCTTAGTGAGGCAATAACTCAAACACCTTGGTATCAGTTTAAAACAGAAAATTAAAAGGACAAAAATAAAGAAAACGCTTAATCTAGACTTCTCACCTACTTAATCATTGTCGATCTAAATCAATCCACGGCAACGGCGCCAAAAACTTGATGAGGGAAAAACGATTCCACACAAAACTCACCGGCAAGTGTACCGGGTCGCATCAAGTAGTAATAACTCACAAGAGTGAGGTCGATCCCACAGGGATTGATGGATCAAGCAACTTTAGTGAGTGGTCAGCTTAGTCAAACAGACAGTGGTGAATTAAATGAAAATTGGATAGCAGAATGTAAATTTGCAGAGAAGCTAAAGTGCAAAAGGTAAATTGGCAGAATCTTAAAGAGCAAGAAATGTAAATTGCAGCAAATGTAAAGGGAATTGGGTGCAGGGAAATTAAATGAAAGTAGTAAAGCAGAACTTAGAACAATTGCATAAGATGTAAATTGCATGAAAAGTAAATTCAGATCACAACAAACTCAAATGTAAAGTTGCAGAAAGTAAATGTGTAGAAGAGAATTTGAAATAAAACTGAATTTAATACTGGAATGTAACAATTTGCAGAAAGATAAAAGTGTATCAAACTATGCTAAGCTCTCTAGAGTCTCTAATCCTCCAAGAGAGATCTGGAGTCTCTAATCCTCCAGCCTGAGCCTCTATTCTACTCCTACTCCTACTGTGCGCTCCCCTCTTTTTTTCTAACAGAAGTAAAGCCTTTGTTATAGGTATTCCTAAAATACAAATGAAATTCAAATTGGAAAAAAATTACAATTAAATGCAAAATTCCTACTCTAGATGATCCTTGTGCCTTTCAGTGATGTCAAATGGACTTTGCTTGCTTTGGGGCTTCAATGGGCTTGAATTGGATTTAAGTGAGCCAGAGTTGCAGCTTCTAGGAGAGCGTAGCATTCATTTAGAGAATGGACCGTTCGGGAACCCACGCGTATGCATGTTGTACGCTTGCGCTTCCCTGGTGTTTTGGCTCATTGACGCGTACGCGTCACTTGCGCGTACGCGTCCCTTGCAGCGTTCACAAAACGAACACAGCATTCATGCAATGAACGCTACCCTACGCGTATGCGTCATGTGTGCTTGCGCATAGGTGGGAAAATGTTGATTCCATCCTTCAGCGCCACCCACGCGTCTGCGTGCTTCCTTCCAGATTCTCTATCGACGCGTGCGCGTCATGTGCGCGTGCGCGTCGGTTGCAAAATTCCAATTCCAATTTTGAAATTGCACAAAAACGTTCACTTATGCAACGTAGCATTCTCTTTGCAAATGAATACTGGTTGTGCAAATAGAGCACGCTTTCTTGTGTAAATCATGGGCCACGCTTTTAAAAGCGTGGCCTAAGGTTCCAAAGTGTGTCCAAGCTCCAAAATGTGTCCCAAAATTCCTCTTTTCTCCTTTTTTGCTTATTTTGTGCTTTTTTTGTTTCTTTTTCCACTTATTTCCTACAAAGTTTATAAAATCAAAATATCAAAGAAATGTACCATTTAAGCACAAAAGCATTCAATATTTAAGCACTAATCATAAATTTCTTGTATGAAAAAGCATAGAAAAACATGACATGTTGACATGTCATCAATAATCCTCCCTCTACTTGGACTTATGATGATGTGTGGTATAATTAGGGACCAAGCATATCTCTCTTCATGAGAAATTAGACCAAAGAATTGGCTATTGATCAAGATCTGAGAGATTGAGTCACCAAGGGATTGGGGCTCAATCAATCATGATTGCCAAGAGGTCAATGAGTTGTATGATTGAAGATGATATGAACTGGATTTAATCCAAAGAGACAACATCTTCTGATCTCAATGAATTCCCCTTCTGCTTATCTTCTACTTTCTTTATAACTTTCTTTACATTCTGCAAATCTCCATTCCCATTTACAATTAAGTCATTTACATTTCTGCACTTTATATTATTGCCATTTTCTTTTTTGCACTTTACTGCTTACATTTACTCTTAAGTCATTTATGTTTTTGCCTATTTACAATTCTGCAATCACCATTTATTCTGCTTAGCTTGACTAATTCACCAATTAATTAAAGTTGCTTAAACCTACCAATCTCTGTGGATACAATCTCACTTCACTATGGGTTATTACTTGACGATAATTTTTGCTACGCTTGCCAAAAGAATGGATTTATCATTTTATATGGGGTGTAAATTCTGGTCATCAAGTTTTATGGCGCTGTTGCCGGGGGTTGGTTTGAATTTGACAATGATTAAATTGATTGGAGAGCTAGATTAAGTATTTTAATTACATTGTTAATTTTTTTTAGTTCTTGAATTCTCTTTCTGTTTTGTTTTTTTTATTTTACTTTGGATTTTAGTTATTCATTGTTCATATTTCCATTCTTCTAACTGTTTGATTAATTGCATCAACCAAGCTAACCATTAATCTTAACAAGAGTGATTCCTTCACTTGCTCTCTACTTGCTATTTGTTGAATGTATGACAAGTAGAAGGGGAGAAACTTCATCCTCTTTTGATAGTGAACCTGAGAGGACCTTCCTTAGATTAAGGAGGGAAGCAAGAGGCAAAGGCATAGTTGGAGATGAAGTAGTAAAGGAAGATCTGGAAGCTACTATGGAAGAAGAAGTACAAAATCATGTTGGAGTGGATGCTGGTAATCATATTGGGCAAGAAGAAGTACAAATCCAGGAAACTGTGGCAGTAGCATTCTCAAGCCAACAATCCATGCTAACGACTTTGAGTTAAAACCTCAACTCATCACACTTGTCCAGAATAATTGCTCATATGGAGGGGGAGCCCAGGAGGACCCAAACCAACATCTCACTATATTCTTGAGGATTTGTGACACTGTAAAGTCCAATGGTATATACCCTGACACCTACAAGCTACTTTTGTTTCCTTTCTCTCTCAGAGATAAGGCAGCAAAGTGGTTGGAAGCATTTCCCAAGGAGAGCCTAACAACTTGGGATGAAGTTGTAAACAAATTTCTGGCAAGATTCTACCCTCCACAAAGAGTCAATAGACTGAGAGCTGAGGTGCAGACCTTCAGACAGCAAGATGGTGAAACACTTTATGAGGCCTGGGAGAGGTTCAAAGACTTGACGAGGAAGTGTCCTCCAGATATGTTCAACGAATGGGTTCAATTTCACATCTTCTATGAAGGGTTATCATATGAAGCAAAGAAGGTTGTGGACCATTCTTCAGGGGGTTCACCCAACAAGAAGAAAACCATTGAAGAAGCCATAGATGTCATAGAGGCTGTGGCTGAAAATGAATATTTCTATGCTTCAGAAATATCTCAAAAGAAAGGAGTGCTAGAGCTAAATCCTATGGATTCCTTGTTAGCATAAAACAAGATGAATGCAGCACAACTAGCAGCCCTAACAAAAAGGATGGAGACTAGCCAAGTCTCAGCTGTCCAAGCTCAAGCATCACCATAAGAAGAAGATACCCCAGACGTTGGAACTGATTGGGAACAGGCAAATTATGTGAATAATTCTTCTAGACCACCATATGACCCAAACTCCAAGACATATAACCCAGGTTGGAAGAACCACCCAAACTTTGGGTGGGGAAACCAACAAGGCCACAACCAAGACCATAGCAAACGATACCAATCCAACCAATACAATAACCATAACTCCAACCATCAAGCAAGCAACAATAGACCTACCACAATGCACAAAATACATCATACCATTCCACCCAACAACCACACAGCAACCCTCACCAAGAAACATCAACATTGACCATGCAGCCATGTGAAATCAAAAGCAACTTTGAAAGAATAGAGGCTGTAATAGCACAGATGTCATCACAGCTGAAAGGGGCTATTTTCAATGTTTTGGATAGATAAATACAGGCTGAAAGGAAGATGGATGCCAATCAAGAAGAGTGCAGATCAAACATAAAGAATCAAGGCGCAGCAATTTCAAAATTGGAGGCACAACTAGCGAGCATGTCTAAGCAAATTCCAATGCCCATACATACATTTTCCAGTGAAACAATGGTCAACTCAAGAGGGGAATGCACTTAGAAATGGAAAAGTTGTAGAGGAAGCACCCTCAAATCAAAGTAATCAAGAAAAATAAGCTGCAAAGGAGCCTAAAAACAAGAAAGAACAAGAGACCCCTGTACCATCCTCATCAAAGCCAGTCCTAAATCCTTATGTGCCACAAGCACCCTATCCACAAAGGCTAAGGAAAGATGGAAGAGACAGCCAGTTCTCAAGGTTCCTAGAAATCTTCAAGAAGCTCCAGATCAACATACCCTTTGCTGAGGCATTAGAGTAAATGCCCCTCTATGCCAAATTCTTAAAGGAGCTGATGACAAGAAAGAGGAATTGGGGAGAGAAGGAAACCATAGTGCTAACCGAGAAATGCAGTGCTATCATACAAAAGAAGCTCCCCCAGAAAATGAAAGACCCTGGGAGTTTCCAAATTCCATGCATCATATGTGATATCACCATTGAAAAAGCATTGTGTGACCTGGGAGCTAGTATCAATCTCATGTCCCTGGCCATGATGAGAAGAATGAAGATTGAGAAAGCCAAACCAACAAGGATGGCACTCCAATTGGCTGATAAAAAATTCAAATTCCCTCATGGGGTAGTGGAAGATTTGTTGGTGAAAGTGGAAGAGTTTATTTTCCCAGCTGACTTTGTTGTGCTGGATATGGAAGAGGAAGCCAACACATCTATCATTCTAGGAAGGCCATTCCTAGCTACCATTAGAGCCATTATTGATATCCAAAAAGGGGAACTAGTTTTGAGGTTACATGAAGAGAAGATGGTCTTCAATGTCTTTAAGGCAATGAGTTACCCCAAAGAATCCATAGGAGAATGCATGATGGTAGATACTATAGAGAAGCTAGTTCAAAGAGTGTTGGAGGAAGAACAATGTGAAGAGATTATGGAGCCAGAACAACAAGCATCAGGTGGAGAGTTACCACAAGAGATCATGGAGAATTCAATCATGCTGAACCACAAGGATAACAAAGAAGTGGAGGCACCAAAACTAGAGCTGAAAACCCTACCTCCAAGCTTAAAGTACGCATACTTGGGTGATAACAACACTTACCCAGTGATCATTAATGCAAGCTTGAGTGAGGAGTAGGAAGAGGAGCTTCTCCAAGTGCTGAGATAACATAAAGATGCTATAGGATGGACACTTGCAGATTTGAAGGGAATTAGTCCTTCAATGTGCATGCACAAAATCCTACTTGAAGAAGGACCCAGGCCCTCAAGACAGCAACAAAGAAGGCTAAACCCAACCATGAATAAAGTGGTTCAAAAAGAGGTACTGAAATTGTGGCAAGCTGGGGTAATTTACCCTATCTCAGACAGCCCTTGGGTAAGCCCAGTGCAAGTAGTCCCAAAGAAAAGAGGGATCACTGTTATACCAAATGAGAATAATAAGCTGATACCTACAAGAACAGTGACCGGTTGGCACATGTGCATCGATTATAGAAAGCTTAATGAGGCCACCAAGAAGGATCACTTCCTCCTACCTTTCATGGATCAGATGCTTTAAAGATTGGCCAAACATGAATATCATTGCTTCTTGGACAGTTATTCTGGTTATAACCAAATTGTTGTAGACCCTAAGGACCAAGAAAAACCTCATTTACTTGTACATATGGTGTTTTTGCCTATAGGAGAATGCCCTTTGGATTGTGCAATGCACCTGTAACATTCCAAAGGTGCATACTCTCCATATTTTCACACATGATTGAAAGATTTATAGAAGTGTTTATGGATGACTTTTCTGTATTTGGTGATTCATATTCTAACTTCTTACACCACTTAGCCTTGGTGCTAAAGAGATGCCAAGAAACCAACCTTGTTTTGAACTCGGAGAAATGCCACTTTATGGTTACAGAGGGGGTGGTTCTTGGCCACAAAATCTCCAAAAGAGGCATAGAGGTGAACAAGGCTAAGGTGGAGGTGATCGAAAAGTTACCCCCACCTTGCAATGTCAAGGAAGTTAGAAATTTTCTAGGACATGTTGGTTTCTATAGGAGGTTCATTAGAGACTTCTCAAAGGTTGCCAAACCTTTGAGCAACCTACTTGTCTCTAATGTACCTTTTGTTTTTGATAAAGATTACATGCTAGCCTTTGAAGAGCTTAAGAACAAACTCTCCTCTACACCTATCATAGCACCACCTTGCTGGGATCTTCCTTTTGAGCTAATGTGTGATGCATCTGACCTTGCTGTTGGTGATGTTTTAGGACAGAGGAGGGACAAATTGGTGCATGTTATTTATTATGCCAGCAAAGTCCTCAATGAGAATCAAAGGAACTATACCACTACATAGAAGGAATTACTTGCCATTGTCTTTGCTTTCAATAAGTTTAGATCATATCTTGTTGGCTCCAAAGTAATTATATTCACTGATTATGCAGCACTCAAATACTTGCTTACTAAACAAGATTCCAAGCCCAGACTAATAAGATGGATCCTGCTTCTCCAAGAGTTTGACATTGAAATAAAAGATAGGAGTGGAGCAGAGAACAAGGTGGCTGACCACCTTTCAAGAATCCCACAGGAAAAAGATGATGCACCCTAAATTGCAGTGAATGAGAGTTTCCCTGATGAGCAGTTGATGATGATCCAAGAAGCTCCTTGGTTTGTAGACATAGCCAATTTTAAGGCTGTTGGAGTGCTACCAACTAACATCAACAAAGACATAAAGAGAAAGATGATCAAAGATACTAAACACTACATCTGGGATGATCCATATTTGTTCAAAAAAGGTGCTAATGGGATCTTGAGAAGGTGTATTTCCCATGAAGAAGGACAAAAAGTGCTTTGGCAATGCCATGGATCTGCATATGGAGGCCTTCAGTGGGAAAAGAACTGCAGCCAAGGTGCTACAATGTGGGTTTTATTGGCCAACCATGTTTAAAGATGCAAAGGAATTAGTGTCAAGGTGTGATGAATGCCAAAGGGCTGGCAATCTACCCAAGAAAAATGAGATGCCACAAAGGTTTATAATGAAGTTAGAATTGTTTGATGTATGGGGAATTGATTTTATGGGACTCTTCCCATCCTCATACTCAAACAATTACATATTGGTGGCTGTAGATTATGTCTCAAAATGGGTAGAAGCTATAGCTACTTCAACAAATGACAACAAGGTTGTGATGAACTTCTTAAGCAAGAATATCTTAAGTAGATTTGGAGTTCCTAGAGCTCTCATTAGTGATGGAGAATCACACTTCTGCAATAGGCAACTTGAAGCACTCCTCTCTAAATATGGAGTGAAACACAAAGTGGTAACTCCATACCATCCACAGACCAACGGGCAAGCTGAAATCTCAAACAGGGAGCTCAAACGAATTCTTGAAAAAACTGTTGGAAGCTCGAGAAAGGATGGTCTAAGAAGCTGGATGATGCATTATAGGCCTACATGACAGCCTTCAAAACACCCATTGGAATGTCTCCATACCAATTGGTGTTTGGCAAGGCTTGTCACTTACCAGTTGAGCTTGAACATAGAGCATTCTGGGCTCTAAAAATGCTGAACTTTGATGATCAAGCTGCTGGAGAAAGGAGGTTAATACAACTAAATGAGTTGGAGGAATTCAGGAATCAAGCATATGAGAATACAAAGACCTACAAGGAAAACACAGAAAGGTGGCATGACCAAAAGATAGCAAGGAGAGAGTTCACAGAAGGGCAAAGAGTGTTACTGTACAATTCAAGGCTTAAGTTCTTCTCAGGGAAGTTAAAGTCTCGATGGTCAGGACCCTTCACCATTCTCAAGGTGTCACCTTATGGTCATGTAGAGATCATGGAAGATAAAACACAGAGAACCTTCACTATGAATGGCCATAGACTCAGGCATTACTTGGAAAACTCACTGAATGAAAAGAGAGTGAGCTACCATCTCAGCTAAAGAAGGAAGAACGTCAAGCTAGTGACGATAAAGAAGCGCTGGTTGGGAGGCACCCTAACACCCTATATCCTTTTGATTTACTGCTTTCTTAGAAGTAGCTTAAAACTTGTTAGTTTAGGTAGTTTGAGTCTCAGTTTAATGTTCTATTTCATTGCCTTATAAAAGTAGATTAAAGGTGGTAGATTAGGAAGTTTAGATTTCAGTTTTTAATTGTTAGTAGCTTTACATTCTGTTCTTTTTTTTTTTCTGAAAATGTAACTTGATGAATATATTTTCTGATGATGAGTAATTGGGCTGGGAACTGGCTAACAAGCTAAGTTTGGTGCGGCCACCAACCCACTTAATCTAGGCTTACAACCCTTTGTATGATTTAAATATTAAGAAGTAAGCCCAGAGATTAAGTTTGGTGTGGCCACCACCATACAAAGATCACCCAGCAAGCCCAATGCCATCCAAGTTAAAAGCATTTAATAAATTGATAAATGTATGAAAGTTGGTTTTAAATGTGTTCGGAAGGGGTTTAGAAGCAAAAGAATGTGAAAGGATAAAAGTTAATTCACCCTTATGAACACATTAAAAACCCAATGATGAACACAATTTATTGGATGTAATGGGATTAAGTTTGGTGTCCCAAGGGACACTCATTAGTTGCAACCTCATTCACTCATATTAAAAGAAATGTGGAGGATTCTTTTGTCATTACTGATAGGGTTTTTGGTTTCCTTTTTCAGGAGAGAGAATGGGCCCACATGATTGATAAGTCATCAAGAAGAGAGTCAAAGTGTACTTGCACTTTGGAACTCAACACATGCAGGAAGCAAAGTTGGATAAGAATTGGTGCCTCTTCCCACGCTAGGCGCCACTCCCAAGTGGGAAAACATTCAATTGCTCCCACTTCCCACCATTCAGACCACACTTTCCATCGCTATAAAAACCCCTACTTTTTCTACCTCTCCTCACACTTCAAACCCCAACCTCACATACGAAAAGATCCTCACACTTCCTTCTTTCTTTTCATCTCCTTTCTCTTTTCTTTACCTTTCTTGTTCTACTTGATTAGGGACAATCAAGCCCTAAGTTTGGTGTTGGAGCAAACTGTGTTTTGCTTGCTTTCTTGCAACTTTTCTCAATCTTCTTTAACCCTTCAAACATCTTTCTTCATCCCAATGGCACCACCAAGAGCTTCATCAACAAAGAAAAGAAAGACCAAGGAACTAACCTCATGGTCCTCAAGCCACAATGAGTACAAGTTCCTCTCTTCATTCAACCAAAACTAATTTTATGGTTGGGCGAGTGAGAGGCAAATTATTCCAGAAGTTGGGTTCTAATTGGGAAGGAATGAACACCCTGAGATCAACAGGGAGATAAACAACAGAGGCTAGGCACTCTTGTGTAACCCACCAAGGAAGGTGGTGGAAAGCTTGGTGAGAGAGTTCTACACCAATGCTGTGCCTCAGCAAGGGCAACCCTATGGCTATCTTAGCTATGTGAGAGGGAAATACATTGACTACAGCCCCTCTAACATAGATAGGATGCTCATGGTGAGACAAACAAGCTCCACTCGGAGCTATGAAGAAAGGATAAAGCAAGAAGACCCATAATTTAATGAAATTCTCAATGATATTTGTGTGTTGAATGTGCAATGGATCAGAGATAAAGATGGGAGACCCAACCAGCTGAGAAGAAGAGATTTGAGCCCCCAAACTAGAGGGTGGCTAGATTTTGTGAGAAGATCTCTCAACCCCACTTCAAAAACTTCTGAGGTGACTGTGGAAAGAGCTTTGCTCATATACAGCATTATGAAGGGTGAGAATGTGAATGTTGGGGAGATGATAGCCAACAACATTAACAGGGTGGTGAAAAGCACCAAGGATAGCACAAGGCTAGCATTCCCAAGCATCATCCAAAGGCTGTGTGATGAAGCAGGGGTGGAGAAGATTATTGATGACGTGCTGGTGGACCAAGACAAACCCATAACTGCCAAGAAGATGGCCAAAGTGGTGGTTGTCAATCCACTCGAAAGGAGAAGGAGCAGAGGGGACATGCTCATGTACCACAAGGGCAGCCACAACAAGAAGAAAAGTAACCACATCACCTAGCACTCCAACTACTACCATATCAACAATACCAACAATATCAACAATTTTCTGAAGGTTTCAACTGGGAATAAGTGCAAGGAGACATACACCATTTGAGAGAAGATGTCAATCAACTCAAGGAAAATCAACAACAATGGGACCAAGTGAATCAGAACATGCAACAACTCTAAGGATGTTTGGAGCACATGAGGAAGGAGCAGCAAAAACAGTTCGACTGGGGAGAAATGCAAAGCGCACTCAATAAGATAGTGGAGCAAAATAAATGGCAGCAGATGCACCTTGCTGAGTTCAGGAATCTCTATGATGCCAGAACTATTTCAAGGAGGCAATATGACATCAACACACAAGCGAAGCTGAATCACTTGTGTAATGCTGTGGCTGCTCTAAACCCTGGATACCCAACATTCATGCAAGAAATGGAGGAGTTGAGTGCAAGACAAGAGGAAATTCTGGCCAAGCACAAAGAGGATGAAAGGAATTACATGAGGAGGCTAGGATTCTGGAAGCCCAAGGACACAAAGGGACAAGAGGGATCCTCTAAAAAGGATGATGATGACTCCTCCCCTTCCAAGAAGTAAGACAAAGGAAAGGGGCCAATGAACTAAAGCTGCTCAAGGTTGTTGAGTTCCATGGTTGACAATCTCAAAATTCTGAATTTATGTCTTAGTTTCTTTATGTTTGAATTTCTATTTGATAATAAGTTTCCATGTTAGGATAGTTTATGTTTTGATGCTTAGTTTTTTTTTATGCCCTGGAGTCTTTTATGAGTTCTTTTTTTTTTACAAGAAAGAAAATGTAATGTTAATCAAGTTTCATCAACATAAATAAAAGATTAGTTTGCTTTCATAAAGATTCATTGTGAGTGTTGCAAAAACAAGAGCAAAAGAAACTAAGACCAAGTGGAAGTGTTCAAAAACTAAGAGATAAGGAACTAAGTGTAGAACCTTGAATGAATTGAAAAGAAAATGAGTCATGAAAAGCAACTAGGCTTAAAAGGTAGGACAAGTAGAGGCAGAAGGGTGTCCCTTGAATATCTATAGAACCAAGAAGTAGTAAGCAACAAAGACCCAAGGCTCTGAGCATCAACTACTAGGATGGAAAGAAACACTAAAGAGCTCACAAGAGTTGGAAAACCTAGTAGATGCTTGTGGTGAAGATGTGTCAGGAAGAGGCCTGGGCAAGTAAATTCTTAGGGGTGTTTCAACACCTAGTACCCTAAAGCCAACTGGTTTGTGAGTGCTAATTGAAAGCCTAATTTAAGGGTTGTCCTGAGACAAAATGCTTAGAGTCGTGGTCAATAAAAAAGAAAAGTGAAACGAATAAGACAATCAAAAGAGAATGGAATAACTCTTACTACTTCAAGGTGACAATCAATAAAAAGGGCCCCTGAAGCTTATACTTGGAATAACCTTCAAGGACCTAAGAGTTCTTTGTGACATTGAAATAGAAATAATCATGTGTTAAACACTTAGCCTCATCCTTGGTAATGTTGCATCCATTCAAGGTCAAAGTCTCAATTTATCTAAGAAATGCTCACATTGATTTGCTTGGGACAAGTAAAGCTGAAGTTTGGTGTTGTGATTACTTGCATTATCTACCCTTTTTTCTTGCATAAAAAGGACCATAAAAGAGTATAATCTCATTTGATCATTACAATTCATGCACTATTTGATGAATATTTTGGTACATTGCTTTGAAATGGGTTTATGCTGAATTTCAGGTGAAAAAGACATCAAAAAGAGAAGAAAATAACAAAACAAGGCTGGGCGTGTGAAACTGGCGTGCCACTTGAAGCAAGCGCCACAAAAATGTATGGGCGTGGCACGCCAATACTGAATTCTAGGGAGGATCCTCAAGTCATCTATATTGGCTTGGCACGCCAGGAACTGGGCATGGCACGCCAGAAGCTGGGCGTGGCACGCCAGTGTAATTTTCCAGAGAGCAATGTTGAAGGCCACCAAAGGGGCGTGGCACGCCTAACCCATCACATACTATGGGCGTACCACTTGAGCCATGGGCGTGGCACGCCAGTTCATCACTCCAGAAGAGATCATCACCTGGGTGTGCCACTTGGTATCGAAGGCGTAGCACGCCAGCTTCAAAAGTCACTTGGGCATGCCACTTGAAGAGCCAGGCGTGGCACGCCAAGCTGAAAAGTATCACACTAAAGGGGCGTAACACTTGAGTATCAGGGCGTGGCACGCCAGTACAAGATTCCAGAGAGCAACATTGAAGACCCAAAAGGCTGGGCGTGGCACTTGGTATCAAAGGCGTGGCACGCCAGCTTAAATTGTCACTTTGGCGGGTCATTTGAAGAGCCAGGCGTGGCACGCCAAGCTAGAAAGAGCCACATTGAAGTGGGCGTACCACTTGAGCATCAAGGCGTGGCACGCCGGTACAAGTTTCTAGAGAAGAGGTTGAAAGCCAAAAAGGCTGGGCGTGCCACTTGGTGTCTGATGAACCGAAATATTCATATGCCGGTTAGAAATTAGCAATGAATCCAATCGTGAGTATAGTCTAACCAACACGCAAATATCAATGATTAATTGAGATAGAAGCCTTGGCTAAGGGTAATTATTGGAAGTTTCATCATTATAGATTCCTTCAATTGTGGTAAGAGTTGAGTATTGCTTCACTTAGTTAACCCCCTAATAATGGAGGAAATTCAAGTGAGAGTAACTAACTTGAGTCACAAGTCCTTGTCTCACCCTAGGGAAGTATAGCTTTTGTGCACTCCAAGTCAATTAGCAATTCTCAATTCTTAGTTAGCAATTGATATTCACTACTCAAGTGTCTCCAATAACTCAACCCCTAAGCCAAGTGAGAGAAATCTACTCCATAGCTAGGGTTGTCATTATCACAAACAACTAGTAGGCAATCATAGAAGACATGATGTAATTGAGAGAAGAAAATTGAGTTAAAGCTATCTAATCCAAACAATCATCAACAATCAAGCAATTGAATGAAATTCCTCAATTCATTAATCATATTTCAAGGTAGCAAAGTCACAAATCTAGATCTAAGAGATTGAATCAAAAGAGCATTAATTGAGAGTAGAAGAAGAGTAGATCTACAACTTGTATCAAAGTAAAAGTTAATTAGCAATGGATCTCACCAAGAAATCAAAGGAGAATTGCAATGGAGAAAGTGAAATCCTAGAGAGAAGTTAGAGTTTCTCTCTCTAAAAACAAAATGTAACTAACTACCCAAAATATCTAAAATTATGACTAATTGTCCTAACCCCCTAATCCTTGGTCTTCTTAAGCTTTTTCCTCCAAAATTCTGCTCCAAAACTGGGCCTGGGACTCCCTGAAATTGCTGGTCACGTTTTCCTTTTAAAAATCACGTGCGCACATCGGCGCGTACACGCACAGTACGCGTATGCGCCCCTGGGATTTTTGTGACCTACGCGCAGGCGTACGGTGCACGCGCGCGTCATAGGAAATATGGACCAGCTATATAAGCGCGCTGGCTTCTCGTTCGGCTCCACTAAGCCGGCTCTGAGAGTGCACATCCGCGCATACACGCATGGTGCGCATCGCGCCCATGCCCAAATTCCAAAATTCTACTTTATTCCATGCTCCTTCCATTCATGCATGCTTCCTTCACTCCTCTTAGCCATTTTTGCCTTATAACTTCTAAAACTACTTAAAAACCGCATCAAGGCATCGAATGGTAATAGAGGAGGATTACAATATATCAATTTTTGATGCAAAAGAAGCATGTTTTCATCTATGAGGCAAAGTAGGGAGAGGAACACAAAATCATGCAGTTTTATATGAATAAGTGTGGAAGATCATTGATAAAACCCTTAAAATCTACACATGATAAACCCTAAAAACGGGGTTTATCAACCTCCCCACACTTAAAGTATAGCATGTCCTCATGCTAAAGGAAAGCAAAAGACCAAAAGATCACAAGAGAGTGAGACTCATGGGATGCAACCTACCTACATGAATGCAACTAGGGTGTGTGCTACTATCTACTTGGTCAAGAGCAATTCAATCTTCCTAGGACACACACACACACACACATATATATATATGCACATAGGGCAAAATGATGGGCAATGTATGAACTCTACCAATTTTTGTCATCAAAGTGAAATATGCATAGTTTGCTTGAAGAATGCTCGCAAGAGCCGGGAACAAGGAATCGAGCTTCGAACCCTTCACCGGAAGTGTTTGCACTCTATTCGCTCGGTGTATAGGGTTGATCACTCAATCCTCCCCTATTTCATGCTCTTCCAAAATTTGTTCTTCCTCTAACAATCAACAATTGCTCTATGCATGCATACATATATCACGAGGTCTTTCCTTAAGTTGTAATGGGGTTAGGGTTAAGGTAGGGTTATATATTTGGCTAAGTGGGCTAGAGGTTGAATCCTTTGATTAACTTAAGCTCTCCTCCTAACCTATATAACATCCTATACAATTATGTACTAACCTAACTACCCACTCCTCACTCTTCCACATACTCATGCTTTCACTTTTGATCATTACACATATGCATTGATTTGTCTTTGAGTCTTACTTTGGGGCACTTTCTCCCCTTTTATTGCTTCTCTTTTTCTTTTTTTTATATTTTTTTCTTTTTCTTTTCTTTTTCTTTGTGTCTCTTTTCCTTTTCTTTCCCTCTTTTTTTTCAAACTATGTACAAGAATATCAATGCATAAGGTCTATATATTTAATCAATCACATGAGAATGTATCCACTTTCTAATATTTTTAACAATAACATGCTTTTACCTCAACCGATGCTCCCTCCCATTTTCCCATACTTGAATGGCACATACACACTAGCCTAAGCTATTCAAGGATTCAAATAGGGACATTCATGGGTTTTCCACTTTTGGCTTGTGATGTGCTAAAATTAAGAATAAGTGGGTTAAGCATAGGCTCAAAATTGGTTGCAAAAGTTGTTTAAGGTAAGGTCATTTGGGTAAGTGGCTAAGTGAATTGATGGCCTCAATCACGTACATGCATTCACACATATAACAATGGACATATAGAGTCAAACAAATTAAGGATCACAATCGTAGAGAGAGAACAATGCTCACAAGAAGGAAAGTAAGTTGCTAGAAAATGTAGCCACGCAATTAGGCTCAAAACTCACTTGCTTATGTTCTTGGCTCAAAATCCGTGTTCCAAATTACATTCTTCAAACAAGCATAGCATCAAAAAATTTTTAAATTTGGTGAGTTTGCCCTAAAGTTCTAGCTTCCTAGGAAAGAAGTCATTACTCTAACCAAGTGGACTTATTAAGAGAGAACTAACATGTAAGGGATGTCAAATGTAATCTATCCTACTTAACAAAAGAAATTCAAAATTTATTCGGGTGTTACCTATGAAGACCGGTTGGCCGACCGACCTCCCCACACTTAGAAGTTGGCACGGTCCTCCCTGCCTTGAGTGAGACGCAGTGGTTGATCGGCTTCCGAGTGTCCATCATCATCTCCATTATCGCTATCTTCATTATCGGTGTCGGTGGATGTGGAAATATTTGGTTCTTCCATAGGTGGTGCTAGGCAACTTAGAAGCTTTTTGACAAAAGTGTATCGGCGTTGGTTGCGCCGCT
Organism: Arachis ipaensis; assembly: GCF_059453495.1. Classification (NCBI taxonomy): domain Eukaryota; kingdom Viridiplantae; phylum Streptophyta; class Magnoliopsida; order Fabales; family Fabaceae; genus Arachis; species Arachis ipaensis. The sequence continues at coordinate 41,545,413 of NC_142439.1, forward strand.
TGGTGCACAAATTGTGAATCACACTTTTCACAACTCGTACCACTAACCAGCAAGTGCACTGGGTCGTCCAAGTAATACCTTACGTGAGTAAGGGTCGAATCCCACGGAGATTGTTGGTTTGAAGCAAGCTATGGTTATCTTGCAATTCTTAGTCAGGAAGTCAATTATATTTATCAAGTGAATTGCGAGTAAACAAGAGAGCATAAATTAAAGGTTACTTGTGATGCAGTAATGGAGAATATGTTGGAGTTTAGAGACTCATGCCGTCAAGAGTACAAAGTTCAGATCTAAAAAATGTCATCAGATACAAAATGATTCTCTAAAAGTTGTTTAAATACTCAACTAGTAGCCTAGGTTTACAGAAAATGAGTAAACTATAGCAAATGGTATAGAGATCCACTTCTGGGGCCCACTTGGTGTGTGCTGGGGATGAAATTTAAGTAATTCACGTGCATGAGGCCATTTTGGGCGTTCAACGCCAGGTTTGGATCCATTTCTGGCGTTGAACTCCAACTTTTAATCCTTTTCTGGCGCTGGACGCCAGAATTGGGCAGAGAACTGGCGTTGAACGCCAGTTTACGTCGTCTATCCTTGAGCAAAGTATAGACTATTATATATTGCTGGAAAGCCCTAGATGGCTACTTTCCAACGCAATTGGAATCACGCCATTTCGAGTTCTGTAGCTCCAGAAAATCTACTTTGAGTGCAGGGAGGTCAGAATCCAACAGCATCAGCAGTCCTTTTTCAGCCTGAATCATATTTTTGCTCAGCTCCCTCAATTTCAGCTAGAAAAATACCTGAAATTACAGAAAAACACACAACTCATAGTAAAGTCCAAAATATGAATTTTTCCTAAAAACTAATGAAAATAAACTAAAAACTAACTAAAACATACTAAAAACTATATAAAATTAACCCCAAAAAGCGTATAAAATATCCGCTCATCACAACACCAAACTTAAACTGTTGCTTGTCCTCAAGCAACTAGACAAATAAAATAGAAGACTAATAGGTTGAGAAGCAATAATATCTCATAGTTTTTGAGTGAAGCTCAGATTCTAATTAGATGAGCGGGACTGGTAGCTTTTTGCTTCCGAACAGTTTTGGCATCTCACTTTATCCATTGAAGCTCAGAGTGATTGGCATCTATAGGAACTTAGAATTCAGATAGTGTTATTGATTCTCCTATTTCAGTGTGATGATTCTTGAACACAGCTATTTTATGAGTCTTGGCCGTGGCCCTAAGCACTTTGTTTTCCAGTATTACCACCGGATACATAAATGCCACAGACACATAATTGGGTGAACCTTTTCAGATTGTGGCTCAGCTTTGCTAAAGCCTCCAATTAGAGGTGTCCAGGGTTCTTAAGCACACTCTTCTTTTTTCTTTGGACCTTGACTTTAACCGCTCAGTCTCAAGTTCTCACTTGACACCTACACGCCACAAGCACATGGTTAGGGACAGCTTGGTTTAGCCGCTTAGACCAGGATTTTATTCCTTTAGGCCCTCCTATCCACTGATGCTCAAAGCCTTGGGATCCTTTTTATTTGCCCTTGCCTTTTGGTTTTAAGGGTTATTGGCTTTTTGCTCTTGCCTCTTGGTTTTAAGAGCTTTTGGCTTTTTCTGCTTACTTTTTCTTTTTCTTTCTATTTTTTTTTCGCCTATTTTATTATATATATATTTTTTTTTTTCTGCAAGCTTTGTTCTTTGCTGCTTTTTCTTGCTTCAAGAATCATTTTTATGATTTTTCAGATTATCAATAACATCTCTCATGTTCATCATTCTTTCAAGAGCCAACATATTTAACAGTCTTAAACAACAAATTCAAAAGACATATCCACTGTTCAAGCATTCATTCAGAAGACAGAAAGCATTGCCACCACATGTTACTAATTAGAATTTTTCTTATTAAAAACTCGAAATTTTATTGCCTCTTATTCAAAAGATCTACTATTTTATTCATGTTTGCTGATGATGAGAAAAATAGACTATAACTTAATTGGAGATAAAATCAAATTAGACACTAATTACTACTAATGATCATGTAATGAAGACACAAACATAGATAAGCACTTAACATAGAGAAAACGAAAAACAGAGAAAGTAAGAACAAGGAACGAGTTCACCTTAGTGATGATGGCATTTCCTTCTTGAGGAACCAATGATGTTCTTGAGCTCTTTTATGTCTCTTCCTTGCCTTTGTGGCTTGATTCCTAGTGATTTTTTTTTTGTATTTCTATCCTCAGTTGCTTCCAATAATTATGTGGAGGGAAGTGCATCCCCTGAGGTATCTCAGAGATCTCTTGATTTGCAGCCACATGTTCTACCACTGAGCTATAGATCCTTCACATAATTGTTTTACCACACCAAACTTAGAATGTTGCTCGCCCTCGAGCAAAAGAAGAAGGAATAGATGAAGAAGAAGATGTGGAAAAAAACTAGGATTATGAGGAGGGAAGGTGGGGATCCTGTGGGGTCCACAGATCTTGAAATGATCCTGTGAGATCCACAGATCTTGAGGTGTCAAGGCATTTACATCCCTGCACCAATTTAGGCATGCAAAATGCCCTTGCACACAACTCTGGGCGTTCAGCGCCAGGTTGGTGCCCATTTTGGGCATTCAACGCCTATTTACTAGCCATTTCTGGCGTTGAACGCCAGAACCATGCTTGTTCTGGGCGTTCAGCGCCAGGATGTTGCCCATTTTGGGCGTTCAGCGCCAGAACCATGCTCTGTTTTGGCGTTGAACGCCAGACAGGTGCTTCCTCCAGGGTGTGATTTTTCTTCTGCTGTTTTTGATTCTGTTTTCAATTTTTAATATTTATTTTATGACTCCACATGATCATGAACCTAATAAAACATGAAAAACCATGAAAATAAATAAAAATTGGGTTGCCTCCCAACAAGCGCTTCTTTAATGTCCTTAGCTGGACCTTGCTGAGCTTTTAATCTAGCTTCAACCTTGAGCACTCTTGCTCAACATTGCCTTCAAGATAGTGCTTGATTCTCTGTCCATTAACAATGAACTTCTTGTCAGAGTCAATATCTTGAAGCTCTACATAACCATATGGTGATACGCTTGTAATCACGTATGGTCCCCTCCACCGAGATTTCAATTTCCCGGGGAATAGCCTGAGTCTAGAGTTGAATAGCAGAACCTTCTGTCCTGGTTCAAAGATTCTAGATGACAGCTTTCTGTCATGCCACTTTTTTTATTTCTCTTTATAAAGCTTGGCGTTTTCGAAAGCTGTGAATCTGAATTCCTCTAGCTCATTTAGCTGGAGCAATCATTTTTCTCCTGCTAATTTGGCATCAAAGTTTAGGAATCTGGTTGCCCAGTAGGCCTTATGTTCCAGTTCCACGGGCAAGTGACATGCCTTACCATACACGAGTTGGTATGGAGAGGTCCCTATAGGGGTCTTGAATGCTGTTCTGTAAGCCCACAGAGCATCATCCAAGCTCCGTGCCCAATCCTTTCTACGGGTATTTACTATTCGTTCCAAGATTCTCTTTAATTCTCTGTTAGAGACTTCAGCTTGCCCATTAGTTTATGGATGATATGGAGTAGCCACCTTGTGGCGAATTCCATACCGAACCATGGTAGAGTAAAGTTGTTTATTGCAGAAGTGAGTGCCCCCATCCCTGATTAGTACTCTAGGGACACCAAATCTGCTAAAGATATGTTTCTGGAGGAACTTCGGCACTGTCTTAGTATCATTGGTGGGTGTGGCAATGGCCTCAACCCATTTTGATACATAGTCAACTGCCACCAGAATATAAGTGTTTGAGTATAATGGTGGGAAAGGTCCCATGAAGTCAATTCCCCATACGTCAAATAACTCAATTTCCAAGATTCCTTGTTGAGGCATGGCGTAACTATGAGGCAGATTACCAGCTCTTTGGCAACTGTTACAGTTACGTACAAACTCTCGGGAATCTTTATAGAGTGTGGGCCAATAGAAGCCACATTGGAGGACCTTGGTTGCTGTTCGCTTACCTCCGAAATGGCCTCCATATTGAGATCCATGGCAATGCCATAGGATCCTCTGTGCTTCTTCTCTAGGCACGCACCTACGGATTATTCCGTCTGCACATCTCTTAAAGAGATAGGGTTCATCCCACAAGTAGTACTTTGCATCAGTAATTAATTTCTTCTTTTGTATCCTGTTGTACTCCTTGGGTATGAACCTTGCAGCTTTATAGTTTGCAATATCGGCAAACCATGGTGTTTCCTGAATGGCAAATAAATGCTCATCCGGAAAAGTCTCAGAGATCTCAAGAGAGGGGAGGGGCGTCCCTTCTACTAGTTCTATCCGGGACAGATGATCAGCCACTTGGTTCTCTGTCCCTTTTCTGTCTCTTATTTCTATATCAAACTCTTGCTGAAGCAACACCCATCTGATGAGCCTGGGTTTTGAATCCTGCTTTGTGAGTAGATATTTAAGAGCAGCATGATCAGTATACACAATCACTTTTGATCCTACTAAGTATGATCTGAACTTGTCAATGGCGTAAACCACTGCAAGTAATTCTTTTTCTGTGGTTGTGTAATTTTTCTGGGCATCATTTAAAATGCGACTAGCATAATAAATGACATGCAGAAGCTTGTCATGCCTCTGTCCCAATACTGCACCAATGGCGTGATCACTGGCATCACACATTAGCTCAAATGGTAATGTCCAGTCTGGTGCAGAAATGACTGGTGCTGTGACCAGCTTAGCTTTCAGCGTTTCAAACGCCTGCAGGCACTCTGTGTCAAACACAAATGGCATGTTAGCAGCTAGCAGATTGCTTAGAGGTTTTGCGATTTTTGAAAAATCCTTTATAAACCTTTTATAGAATCCTGCATGCCCCAGAAAGCTTCTGATTGCCTTAACATTGGCAGGTGGTGGTAATTTTTCAATTACCTCTATTTTTGCTTGATCCACCTCTATTCCCTTGTTTGAGATTTTATGCCCAAGGACAATCCCCTCAGTCACCATAAAGTGACATTTTTCCCAGTTTAAAACTAGGTTGGTCTCTTGGCATCTTTTCAAAACAAGTTTCAGGTGATCAAGACAAGAGCTGAATGAGTCTCCATATACTGAGAAGTCATCCATGAAGACTTCCAGAAATTTTTCCACCATATCAGAGAAAATAGAGAGCATGCATCTCTGGAAGGTTGCAGGTGCATTACATAGCCCAAATGGCATCCTTCTATAAGCAAACACTCCAGATGGACATGTGAATGCTGTTTTCTCTTGATCCTGGGGATCTACTGCAATTTGGTTATAGCCTGAGTAGCCATCCAAAAAGCAGTAATAATCATGACCTGCTAGTCTTTCTAGCATCTGGTCTATGAATGGTAAAGGAAAATGATCCTTTCTGGTGGCTGTATTGAGCCTTCTGTAGTCAATACACATGCGCCACCCTGTAACTGTTCTTGTAGGAACCAGTTCATTTTTTTCATTATGAATCACTGTCATGCCTCCCTTTTTTGGGACGACTTGGACAGGGCTCACCCAGGGGCTATCAGAAATAGGATAAATAATCCCAGCCTCTAGTAATTTGGTGACCTCTTTCTGCACCACTTCTTTCATGGCTGGATTTAGCCGCCTCTGTGGTTGAACCACTGGTTTGGCATTATCCTCCAATAAGATTTTGTGCATGCATCTAGCTGGGCTTATGCCCTTAAGGTCACCTATGGACCACCCAAGAGCTGTCTTGTGTGTCCTTAGCACTTGAATAAGTGCCTCCTCTTCCTGTGAATTTAAAGCAGAGCTTATGATCACTGGAAAAGTGTCACCTTCTCCCAGAAACACATATTTCAAGGATGGTGGTAATGGCTTGAGCTCGGGTTTAGGAGATTTTTCCTCTTCCAGAAGAAATTTCAGAGGCTCTTTCATGTCCTCTGAATCCTCTAAATTAGGCTGAACATCTTTAAAGATGTTTTCCAACTCTGATTCAAGACTCTCAGCCATGTTGATCTCTTCTACCAAAGAGTCGATAAGATCAACTTTCATGCAGTCTTTTGATGTGTCTGGATGCTGCATGGCTTTGACAGCGTTCAACTTAAACTCATCATCATTGACTCTTAGGGTTATTTCCCCCTGTTGGACGTCAATGAGGGATCGTCCAGTTGCTAGGAAGGGTCTTCCTAGAATGAGAGTAGCACTCTTGTGCTCCTCCATTTCCAACACAACAAAGTCAGTGGGAAAGGCGAATGGCCCAACTCTGACAATCATGTCTTCAATCACGCCTGATGGGTATTTGGTGGAGCCATCAGCAAGTTGGAGACATATCCTGGTTGGTTTAACTTCTTCAGTTAAGCCAAGCTTTCTGATAGTGGATGCAGGTATTAGGTTGATGCTTGCCTCAAGATCGCATAAAGCTGTCTTGGTGCATTGACCTTCTAATATGCATGGTATCAGAAAGCTCCCAGGGTCTTTAAGCTTTTCAGGAAAGCTCTTCAGAATGACTGCACTGCATTCTTCAGTGAGGAGAACTCTTTCTATTTCTCTCCAATCCTTTTTATGACTCAAGATCTCTTTCATGAACTTGGCATAAGAAGGTATTTGCTCAAGTGATTCTGCAAATAGAATCTTTATTTCAAGAGTCCTGAGATAATCTGCAAAGCGAGCAAATTGCTTATCCTGCTCCTCTTTCCAGAGTTTTTGAGGATAAGGTATCTTGGCTTTATATTCTTCAACCTTAGTTGCTGTAGATTTACTGCCTACAGAAGTGGTTGAAGAAGCCTTTTTAGAGGGGTTGTTATCAGTATTTGTGTGTGTCTGATCCCTCACTGGCAATTGAGTGCCAGAGTTAGAAACTAGAGTGACGTTAGATGCCAACTCCTTCTCTGTTCATTGTGCCCATTTTGGGCGTTCAGCGCCAGATCCTGCCCATTTTGGGCGTTCAACGCCAGATCCTTGCCCAATTTTGGCGTTGAACGCCAATCCTGCTTTATTTCTGGCGTTGAACGCCAGTTTTGGCCATGGTCTAGGCGTTCAGCGCCAGCCTTCCACCAATTTTCTGGCGTTTTAGCGCCAGAATTATTTTTCCCTGGGCTCTTACTGTCCTCAGGTGAATCTTGGGTGGTTTGCTCATTTCTTGCCTTTTTGCTGCCTTGAGGTGGGTTATTTAATGTTTTCCCACATCTTAATTGAACTGCTTGGCATTCTTCTGTTATTTGTCTTGATAGCTGTTGCTTTGTTTGCCTAAACTGTTCTTCCATATGTATATTTGCCATTCTTGTCTCTTGCAGCCTATCTTTAAATTCGGCTAGCTGCCTTGTTAGAAAGTCCAACTGCTGATTGAATTCAGTAGCTTATTTTACAGGACTGAGTTCAGCAGTTGCTGTCTTAACCTCTTCTTTCATGGAAGGGTCACTGCTTAGGTACAGATGCTGATTCTTGGCAACTGTATCAATGAGCTCTTGAGCCTCTTCAATTGTCTTTCTCATGTGGATAGATCCACCAGCTGAGTAGTCCAAAGACATCTGAGCTCCTTCTGCAAGCCCATAATAGATGTCTAACTGAACCCACTCTGAAAACATTTCAGAGGGGCATTTTCGTAGCATCTCTCTGTATCTCTCCCAGGCATCATAAAGAGATTCATTATCTCCTTGTTTGAAGCCTTGGATGTCCAGCCTTAGCTGTGTCATCCGTTTTGGGGGAAAGTATTGATTCAGGAATTTTTCTGTTAGCTGCTTCCATGTCCTTATGCTGGCCTTAGGTTGGTTATTCAACCACCTCTTAGCATGATCTTTTACAGCAAATGGAAATAGTAACAGTCTGTAGACATCCTGATCTATTTCTTTATCATGTACTGTGTCAGCAATCTGTAGAAACTGTGCCAGAAACTCTGTAGGTTCTTCCTGTGGAAGACCGGAATACTGGCAACTTTGCTGCACCATGATAATGAGCTGAGAATTCAACTCAAAGCTACTGACTCCAATGGAGGGTATGCAGATGCTACTCCCATATGAAGCAGTAGAGGGGTTAGAATATGATCCCAGAGTCTTCCTGGACTGTTCATTTCCACTTAGATCCATGATGGAGAAAGGGAGATGATGTAAAATAAAAAATTTATTTTTATTTATTTATTTATTTATTTATTTATTTATTTCGAAAATGAAATAAATTAAAATAAAATAAATAAAAATAGGTGAAGATTTTCGAAAAAAAATGAGGAGAGAGAAAGTGGTAAGGAAGTTTTGAAAAAGATATAATTTGGAAAAGATTTTAAAATTTTTTTTTTTAAAATAATTTTCAAAAATTTGTTTTAAAATTAGAGAGAAAATGTATTTTTGAATTTAGTGAGGAAAGAGAAAAACAATAAAATAGCACAAGACTTAAAATTTTTAGATCTAATGCTCCTTGTTTTCGAAAATTTTGGAGGGAAAACACCAAGGAACACCAAACTTAAAAATTTTAAGATCAAGACACAAGAAAAACTCAAGAACACTTTGAAGACTCACAAGAACACAAGAACATGAAGAAAGAACACCAAACTTAAAATTTTTAGAAAACCAAACCAAAATTTTCGAAAACCAAAGGGAAATCAACAAGAAAACACCAAACTTAAAGTTTGGCACAAAATTTAATAGAGAAATTATTATTTATGAAAAAGAAGATTTTGAAAAGAATATAAAAGATTCTAACCCAATTACCAAGAACACAGACTAACGCTCTAGCCAAATGAGTTATGAATGTAATACTTGTTTTGAAGAAGTATTTTAAATTTTTTTTTTTTTTGAAAACTAATGTTTTGAAAAGGCACAGGAAAACAAGAAGAATCACAAAACAAGAAAAACCAGAGATCAAACAAGAAAAGTCAATAAATAAAAAATATAATTTTCGAAATTTTTTTTTTTGAAAAAAAGAAAATAAGGATTCTAAAGTTTTAACCAAAAACAATAATAAGAGACTCTAAACCAAAAAGAAAAATTTTTCCTAATCTAAGCAACAAAATAAACCGTCAGTTGTTCAAACACGAACAATCCCCGGCAACAGCGCCAAAAACTTGGTGCACAAATTGTGAATCACACTTTTCACAACTCGTACCACTAACCAGCAAGTGCACTGGGTCGTCCAAGTAATACCTTACGTGAGTAAGGGTCGAATCCCACGGAGATTGTTGGTTTGAAGCAAGCTATGGTTATCTTGCAATTCTTAGTCAGGAAGTCAATTATATTTATCAAGTGAATTGCGAGTAAACAAGAGAGCATAAATTAAAGGTTACTTGTGATGCAGTAATGGAGAATATGTTGGAGTTTAGAGACTCATGCTGTCAAGAGTACAAATTTCAGATCTAAAAAATATCATCAGATACAAAATGATTCTCTAAAAGTTGTTTAAATACTCAACTAGTAGCCTAGGTTTACAGAAAATGAGTAAACTATAGCAGATGGTATAGAGATCCACTTCTGGGGCCCACTTGGTGTGTGCTGGGGCTGAGATTTAAGTAATTCACGTGTATGAGGCTATTTTGGGCGTTCAACGCCAGGTTTGGATCCATTTCTGGCGTTGAACTCCAACTTTTAATCCTTTTCTGGCGCTGGACGCCAGAATTGGGCAGAGAACTGGCGTTGAACGCCAGTTTACGTCGTCTATCCTTGAGCAAAGTATGGACTATTATATATTGCTGGAAAGCCCTAGATGTCTACTTTCCAACGCAATTAGAATCACGCCATTTCGAGTTCTGTAGCTCCAGAAAATCCACTTTGAGTGCAGGGAGGTCAGAATCCAACAGCATCAGCAGTCCTTTTTCAGCCTGAATCAGATTTTTGCTCAGCTCCCTCAATTTCAGCCAGAAAAATACCTGAAATTACAGAAAAACACACAACTCATAGTAAAGTCCAGAAATATGAATTTTTCCTAAAAACTAATGAAAATAAACTAAAAACTAACTAAAACATACTAAAAACTATATGAAATTAACCCCAAAAAGCGTATAAAATATCCGCTCATCACCGCTCATAACGATCAAGCTTCTTGTGGAGGTCCTCTATGCGTTGCATGGATGATTTTGGTGCGGTTGAGGTGGTGGGAATGCTCAAGGGGATGGCCAAGTTCGGGTCCTCGGTGTCCGCTGGAAGGTAGAGATATCTCCCATTTGGAACAACATCGCCGTCTATTAAGATCATGGCCCTCCGATCCTTGGTCTCTCGGGGGACACTGGCTACGGAAACAAAGTCGGTCACTAGAGCGGAAAAGGGTAGGTTTCCCTTAGCGTGGATGCGGCCCATAGCTTGGCGAATGAGACGGGGAATATGAATTGGTCTCTCTGTGAGGACACACCAAACCAACAAGGCTAACTCGACAGTGATAGATGAGCCATGGGTGCTAGGAAGCACATAATGGGCTAGAATTTGGGCCCATGCCTGAGCCTCTCTAGTGAGAAAACGGGCGGTGATGCCCTTGGGCCGGGGTCTCATCCTCCCTCGAATCTAGAATGATTCGGGTATGGCAATGACCTTGAGGATGGCATCCCAATCAAACTCATATTCGCATCGTGCCAACAAAATCTCTTGATATGTATCAATCCCTTCCGCTAACGGTCCGGTCTTAGGCACACTTTGAATGGCCTCCTCTGTGATGGGAACTTGTCTTCGGCGCACAAATACCAATGTAAGGGATGAAGAGTGGTAATTGGTGTAAAATTCTGCCACCGCAAGATAAGTTTGCTTCACGTGGCTTCCTCAATAGGAACTCCCATTGCCGCCACTCTATGCGAGGCATCACAAGTGGAATGACATGAGTCGGAGGGGGCTAGAAGAGGCTCTGCATGATAGTTCCTTACTTTGATCAAGGGGTAGGCGAGTTCGCAATAGCGGTTGGGGAACTTGTTCGGATCTCTAGCCGGATTGTCCTTTTCCAAAACATCAATGTCGGCAATGCTCCTTGCCTTATTGAGGAGGGGCTTGGCTCTATATGCTTGTTGTGCTTTGCTAGTGGACCATGGTGGTGCCTTCTTGGACGCCTTTCCTTTGCCTCTCTTGACAACCATCCTAGAAAAGAAGGAAAGGAGTAAAATTAAGCTTAAAGAAGCACCAAGAAATAAGAATTATGCAAGTAAAAAGCATAAGAGAATAAGTGGCTTAGTTACATGACAGCTGCAACATGTAACTAAGCTAACAATAAAAATCATGGCTAATCATTAGCAGGTGGTTTATGAGTGGTATATACATGCAAACAAGAAGCATGAGAAGCATGCACTCTTAACATCAATACAAGGGGTGAGTTAGGGGATGAGCATGTAGAAATGAAGCAAGAAGTGTATTAAGCTCAATGCATATAAGAACAACCAAGTGAATGAGAATGAATACTAAAATAGAGGATACTAAGTCAAATTTAACTCAAAAGGTTATGTATGCCTTTCATTAAACACTTGGTGTGCATCCCCTTTTATGACAAAAAGTAGAGAAGGGTGACAATGTAACATCCCACAAAGCATCATCAATCATCATAGCATACCACACATTGTAAGGAAAAGCAATTAAGGCAAACCAACTCAGCAATGCAAGAGTAATCTCCACTTGTAACACCCATAAGAAAAAGAAAAATAGAAAGAAAATCTAACAAACAAAGAAAACATGAATGAAAATTAACTAAGAGGAAGAGTAAGGGAATGTAACTAAGGAAAGGAAGAAGGAAAAGAGACAACTAAACAAGGAAATGAAAGAAAAGAAAAAAATGAGAGTACCTTGACAAGGAAGAGGAGAAATGGGGAAGTGGATGAGAGAGGTGATAGTAAGGAGTATGAGAAAGGGGAAGGGAAGGAGAGGTGTGGGACCACCGGAGGTGGTAGAGAGGTGGTAGAAGTGGTAGGAGGGGTACAAGTGAGGAAGAAGGGTGATGGTAAGAAGTGGGAAAAGGAATGAAAAGAAAAAGGCGCGCTGTAATGCAATTGGTTCGCGGAACCGGCGCGCGCGCGCCATGCACGCGTGCGCGTGAAAGGGCAAAAATCAGCAGGGGCGCCTGAGCACCAGGTGCGCTGACGCGTGCATCTGGGTTGTGATCTCAGCACAAGTTGGGCACAACTTTGGCTCAACTTTCGGGAGAAAGTACCAGAAGATGAATTTTTACAATCGACATGGACGCCCACGTTGCACCGGCGCTTCGATATGCATTCTGTCTGCTGTGCGCGTGCGCGCCAAGTGCGCGTACGGACGAGTCGAGTTTGGCCATTGGCATGATATTAGCCCAACTTGGTCATAACACTCGGGAAAATGGCTCAGGATTGCATTTTTGCAACATCGGCGCGGACGCAGCTAGTGCGCGTACGCGCGCTTTTGCGCAAATGGGCCATGGGCGCGTACGCACCAGGAGCGCCCACGCACGAAGGGTGTTATGCCTGGGGCTCAAAATTGGCCCAAATTTTGCACAACTCTCTGGAAAATGACCCAGGAGCTGCGAATGCTTATGGGCGCGTACGCACATAGTGCGCGCACGCCCCGCCCCCCCCCCCCCCCTTTTTTTTAATAACATGAAGAATGTTTAATTATCATGAATTTAGTGGCCAAACAAGCTAAAGGGGTCAAAAATACCCAAAACTCAACGTAATGCCCAAAGATGGGGTGTTCTTCTACCACACAATCAATCCATCCATTGAAAAAGCAATGCAAATCTTCATAAACAAGTTATCTAAAGTATTCACAATCAAATCTAATCAAACAATACTATAGCTAAGCAATCACAAAACAATGAAGAATTCAAGACTATATAAAAAAATCTAAAAAGGATAGATCTCACCTTGGTGGGGTATCTCCCACCTAGCACTTTTGTTTAATGTCTTTAACTTGGACTTTCACTAGCTCATTGTTCTTTGCCAAGAGGTGCATCTTCCAAAAGGAATACCTCAATCTCCTTGTTGCTTCTCATTTGCTCACCATGATACAACTTGAGATAGTGCCCATTGACCTTGAAGATATCCAGACTTGAGGGATGGCGCAAATGGTAAACCCCATAGGGTTCCACCTTCTCTACTTGGTATGGGCCTTCCTACTTTGACCTTAATTTTCTGGGCAACAATCTCAATCTAGAATTATAAAGGAGGACTAGATCACCGACTTTAAATTCTTTACCTCTTATGTTCTTATCATTCACGGCTTTGATTTTCTCCTTGTAAAGTCTAGAGTTCTCATAAGCCTCAAGCCTCACACATTCCAACTCCGCTAATTGTAGCTTTCTCTCAACTCTGGCTCCACCCAAACTCGGATTGCACTCCTTAATGGCCGAATACGCCTTGTGCTCTATCTCCACCGGTAAGTGACAAGCTTTGCCATACACCAACCGAAAGGGGCTCATGCCAATTGGCGTTTTGTATGCCATTCGGTAGGCCCATAATGCATCGGTGAGCTTAGCACTCCAATCTTTCCTACTGGGCTTCACAATTCTTTCCAAGATGCGTTCAATCTCTCGATTGGAAATCTCGGCTTGGTCGTTTGTTTGTGGGTGGTAGGCCGTGGCTACTTTATGCATGATGCCATATTTCTTCATTAGCTCTTCCATTCTCTTATTGCAAAAATGTGAACCTTGGTCACTCACGATTGCTCGTGGCGACCCAAATCTACAAATGATGTTATTCCTCACAAAGGAAAGGACCACATTAGCATCGTCCTTCCGGGTGGGTATTGCTTCCACCCATTTGGATACATAATCAACGGGAGGTAGAATGTAGAGAAAACCATTAGAATTTGGGAGTGGCCCCATGAAGTCTATACCCCACACATCAAAAATCTCACAAAATAGCATGGTTTGTTGGGGGATTTCATCCTTCTTGGAGATATTACCAAATCTAATACATTGAGAACAAGATTTACAAAAATAAGAAGAGTCCTTGAAAAGAGTTGGCCACCAAAATCCACAATCTAGGATTTTCCTTGCCGTTCTTTGGGGTCCAAAATGGCCTCCTCCTTCAGAGAAGTGGCAAGCTTCCAAGATTGAGTGGAATTTGGTTTGTGGTATGCACATCCGAATTACTTGATCCACCCCACATCTCCAAAGGTATGGGTCATCCCACACATAGTATTTGGATTCTCTTTTTAGCTTATCCCTTTGATGTTTGGAGAGATTAGGAGGGAAGGAGCGAGATACCAAGTAATTTGCAATTGGTGCATACCAAGGAATAATTTCCGAGATTGCATGCAATCCCTCAAAGGGGAAAGAATCATTAATAGGAGTGGTATCGCCTTTGGTGTGTTCAAGGCGACTTAAGTGATCTGCCACTAGGTTTTGCGTACCACTCCTATCCTTAATTTCCAAGTCAAATTTTTGCAACAATAAAACCCATCTAATCAATCTCGGTTTGGATTCCTTCTTAGCCAACAAATACTTCAACGCCCCATGATCCGAGTACACTACCACCTTCGAACCTAGTAGATATGCTCGGAACTTGTCCAAGGAAAAAACTATGGCCAAAAGTTCTTTTTCGGTGGTAGTGTAATTGGATTGGGCTCCATCTAGTGTTTTTGATGCATAGGCTATGACATATGGAATCTTACCCTCGCGTTGTGCTAACGCGGCTCCCACGGCAAAATTCGAAGCATCACACATTATCTCGAATGGCCGACTCCAATCTGGCCCCCGCACGATGGGAACTTGGGTCAATGCTACCTTGAGCTTATCAAAAGCCTCCATGCATTCCTTGCTTAGATCAAACTCCATGTCCTTTTGCAACAACCTTGAGAGAGGCAATGCTACCTTACTAAAGTCCCTTATGAATCTTCGATAAAATCCTGCATGTCCAAGGAAAGAACGGACTTCCCTCTCGGAAGAAGGGTAAGGCAAGCTAGATATAACATTAATCTTTTCTGGATCTACGGAAATACCATCTTTGGAGACAATATGTCCTAAAACAATCCCTTGCCTAACCATGAAATGGCACTTCTCAAAATTCAAGACAAGGTTAGTTTTAGTACATCTTTCCAAAATTTTTCAAGGTTATCCAAGCAATGATCAAAAGAATCACCATATACCATGAAGTCATCCATGAATACCTCTATACATTGCTCTAGAAAATCCGCAAATATACTCATCATGCTCCTTTGGAAAGTTGCCAGTGCATTGCATAAGCCGAATGGCATACGCTTGTAGGCATAAGTTCCAAAGGGGCAAGTAAATGTTGTTTTTTCTTGGTCCTCTAGAGCAATGTGTATTTGAAAGTACCCCGAATAGCCATCTAGAAAGCAATAATGGGATTTACCGGATAATCGATCGAGCATTTGATCGATAAACGGAAGTAGAAAATGATTTTTTCAAGTGGCCGAGTTCAACCTTCGGTAGTCTATGCATACTCGTCAAGAGTTTTGCAACCGTGTTGCTATGAGCTCCCCACTTTCATTCTTGATTGTGGTTACCCTGGACTTCTTTGGCACAACTTGAACGGGACTCACCCATTCACTATCCGAAATGGGGTAGATGATGTCCGCCTCGAGTAACCGTGTTACCTCCTTCTTGACAACCTCCAAAATGGTAGGATTCAATCGTCTTTTGTAATGACCCAATTTTCAGTATGTCTAGATCATACCAAAAACTGAGTGCTACCAACTTGTCTTCCTAATTGTTATCTATTATTTATCATATGAGCCAGATTCGTTGTTAAAAACGTAGTTAATTTGCAGGGTATTTTTTTTTGAAAACGTTTGGATTAATAGACAGAATCATTCATAATCAATTCAGAACTGATAACAGATAAAACAGTTATAAACAACCACACATAAATACATCATAAGCAGTTAACAACATTCAGTGATCCAGCCTTTATTTAAGTATAGACTTTTAGTTAGAACACCCCTAGATATAGCTAGATAACTACTACATATATATACATATAACATCCTAGGCCCTGACCTGTTCAAGAAGTCCCTAAGCTGGCGCCCAGGCTAGCCTAGACTCTATACTCACCTAGTCCCTCTAAACTACTAAAGCGAGGGAAAGTATATTCTAAGTCTTCAAAACTCAAGTCAGGTGGAACGTCATCAAAAGGTGGAACATCTTCTACTACTCCTGTGCATAATCATACGTCGTCTTAGAGCATATCACTGGTACTTTATTGAGTGGCCACATAACAACAACATCGTACGAAGGAATTAGGTTAAAGTTCGTAGATAAATGGGGCATAGATGGCGGCTGGTCCCACGGTATATACATAGAAACAGATAACGGAGTTCACTCTAGACTCAGAAGACTATCCAGAGCAGAATCCTTTTGCAGAACGATCATCAGTGTATTACAGAAGGATGCTCTTGCTTCCATCTGGAGGGGGAAGGGAGAGAGAAGGGGTAAGAACTGGGGAGTTCTTAGTAGGGCCAGGGTTATTAGTTAAGTTTATTAATTCTGTGTTGTTTAGAAGATGAATAGAAAAATACCAAGAAGTAGTGTATAGAAGATACAGATAAATAGAGAAAATAGAAAAAAACAGAAAGTAAAACACAAACAAAAGAAATACAAGAAAACAAAACACAAACACAGTGAATAGAATACAAACAACAATCATAATAGAGGAAATGCACAACCAAGTATAATGCATGTTTGTCCTATGCAGGCCATGAGCTCACGTGTCGGTTTACACCCTGCATCCCGACATTACCTAGGAACTAGTCCTAGATATGGCTTCATATCTGTAGGTGAACTTTGGCCTACAGAAATAGCACTCCCGTAAGTGAACTTCGGCTTACAGGAATAGTCTAACCACAACACAACAACTTTCTGTCGGTGAACTTTGGCCTACAGAAATGGCACCTCTGTAAGTGAACTTTGGCTTACAGAAATGGCGCCCCTGTAAGTGAACTTCGGCTTACAGGAATCACAACTCTCTGTAGGTAAACTTCGGCCTACAGGAGCAACACCCTGAGATACACAATTGATATTCACTATAGGTGAACTTCGGCCTACAGGAATAACAACTCACTGTAGGTGAACTTGGGCCTACAGGACCTCTAGGGCCAACAGAAAAGCAGCAGATGAACATACAATAGAATATCATGCCACAAGGCTTAACTCTTTATTTTTATACTCTTCTTCTCTATTCTCTTTGTTATATTACTCTTTTCTCTTTGTCTCTTTGCTCTTCTCTAGTTAGTCTTTTTTCTGTATCTCTTTACTCTGCTCTGATTACTCTGTATAACATATGTATTTAAAGCTTATGTAAATTTCGGTATGAATAGTTAGCCTGTCCCAAGTATAGGTTCATTAAGTCTATACTAAAATAGTTTAACTTTTCATATAATACCTAACCCTAGTCGCAACTCAAGGACTAACTATGTTGCCCTAGTTCGTTCACTAATCCCTATCTGTTTTTCTGTCATTAAAACTTTACAGAATTTTCTTTGGTTTTTATCTCTTCTTTAACTTTTTATCTTTCCTTTATCTTTGCCTCACTATCATGTTATTACCACTTCCTAGGTGTTTTATGAAGGTAATTATGATATTCTGAGCTTAAAGTTGTTTTTCTAAAACTTTTAAAGAAAACTGCATTTTCTGCATTATTTTATTATTTTTATTAAAATATTATTTTTAATTAAATATTATTATTTAATATTTTATTATTATTTATTATTTTATCATTAAATTTTTGAAAATTACCCTACTTTAACTTTTAACCTTTAAAATTCACTTTTTAACACCCGTAACTTTTAATATTTCTACTTTAACCACCCTAACTTTTGGAAACTACCAAATAACCCCTTAAACACCAAAATTTTTACTTCCTTGCCCTTTTAAGGATCTAAAGCCTGTTCTTCATTGTTCTTCATCACACTCAAAGATTTCTTCATGTTCTTCATAAATTCTTCAGATTCTTTCTCTGTTTTTACCTGTTTTTCAATCTTTTCAGCAACCGATTTTTACTATAATTCATAATAAATTAGCAGCCACTAAAATCCCATCTTTTCTACATGATTTTAACACAAATTGAACCCCAATTTAGGCCTAGGGTTTCATTTTTCCAGCTGCACTCAAGAACATGTTTCATAGCTTGAATATCATCAAATTTCATCAAATTTTCACCAAAATTTCAACAAGAATCACTCATATAAATCATCAATTTCAAGCATAGCCAAACCATATCATAATCACACAACTCAAACACAATCAATCAATATTAAATTTGTCAAACCCTACCTTGATTTGCTGCTCCAAATCCGGTTACTCTTTGAAGTGTTTTTAAAGCACTTTTTCCTCCTAAAACACATCAAGAACAACTTTAAAACTCTAAACCATCAACTAAACTAACTTCAGCAGCATCTTAGGAAGGTTATTCTCACCTTAAACATGCAGGAAATCAAAGTTCTTTGGCCCACAAGTCAAGCTAAGCAAGGGATCTAAGAAAGAAAATCAAGAAAATACTTGTTTAAGCATGTTTCCTTAAAAACCGAATTGAAGAGGGAGAAAGACAGCCATCTCACCTTATTTCCAGCCTTGATATGTTATATGGTTATGTAGAGAAATAAGAGAGGATCATTTTGGTGAAATCGGAGTTTTGATTTGAGTTTTAGTTCAGAAGAAATCAAGCTTTGAAGATTAAGTGTTCATGAAGTTTTCTCTCTTTTCTCTCCTTTCAATTTCGGCCAAAGGGAGTAAATTACCAGCCTTGGAGTGTCTTGGGGGTTTAAGGTGAGTTGTGATTGGTTGGCTTGGAGGTGGATTAAAATAATATTAAAATATCTCAGGTGTATAACTACTAAAACTAGATGTATCGGAACACTCGTAAAAACATCTCTAAAATTTATTTTCTGAGCTACTAGCATAAATGACACTAGTAACATATTTATTATGAGAATATAACATGTATGATGAGGCCTTAGCATTGCTAAATTCATCAGAGAGTGCTAGTGCAAAGCTGCACCAGTAAACTGTGAACCCGGTTAAACCGATTTCCTGTTTTTAACTAAAACAGACCAGGTAACCTTATAATATCATTCAAGAATCTTCTAATACTAATATAATGATAATATTATACTATTAACTCTCTTCTCTCATGAATTGAGTCCGGTTCGTCAAACAAAGACTATTTACGAAAACTAAAATCAAAACTCCTAACCAATACAGCTCAAAAACTAGGATCTTCGCGATTGCGTTATCGAGCTTGCCTGAAAAGAGGTTCTAGCTTAAATATGACATAATAACAATGAGGATCGAGATACTTGTTGATATAGAAGAGGTGTTCCCTTTACTGATCTTCCAGAGAAATTCGTGCCTTTAGAAAAGATCTCGCATACTCGAAAATCAGGGTTGTTACATTCTACCCTCCTAAAAGAAAATTTTGGCCTCAAAATTTCAGCCGCGTGCAAGAATCCTTCTTCAAGCGGTCTATTTCCTTCAAGTCATCCTAACGAAGAGATCAGTTCATTCCTTACAACATCTAAATCTCACAGCAATAGCCATTAAGATCATAACAGCTATGAAGATAGCTGTGGCTCACGTCGATTCATCGTTCGGAGCTCGATTAAACCATGCCTATTCATAGTCATTGAGGTCTTATCCGCACCAAACAATCAACATTAAGGTGATCAATCTTAATATCTCAAGTTAAGCACGAACATTCCCAAAATGAGCACTCAGAGACATTCATGCCAAATGTATCTTGAAGATACCCTAACAGCATGAGACACACAAGCAGAGTATGCAATGAAGCAAAGTCAGTCCACTCCCCAGGCTCTACTAGGAATGAACTACTCTGATACCAAATTGTAACGATCTAATTTTCAGTATGTCTAGATCATACCAAAAACTGAGTGCTACAAACCTGTCTTCATAATTATTATCTATTATTTATCATATGAAACTGATTCGTTGTTAAAGTTGTAGTTAATTTGCGGGGTATTTTTTTGAAAACATTTGGATTAATAGACGGAATCATTCATAATCAATTCAGAACTGATAACAGAAAAAAATAGTTATAAACAATCACACATAAATACATCACAAGCAGTTAACAACATTCAGTGATCCAGCCTTTATTTAATTATAGACCTTTAGTTAGAACAACCCTAGATATAGCTAGATAATTACTACATATATATACATATAACATCCCAGGCCCTGACCTGTTCAAGAAGTCCCTAAGCTGGCGCCCAGGCTAGCCTAGACTCTATACTCACCTATTCCCTCTAAACTACTAAAGCGAGGGAAAGTAGGTTCTAGGTCTTCAAAACTCAAGTTAGGTGGAACGTCATCAAAAGGTGGAACATCTTCTACTACTCCTGTGCTTGATCATACGTCGTCTTAGAGCATATCACTGGTACTTTATTGAGTGGTCGCATAACAACAACATCGTACGAAGGAATTAGGTTAAAGTTCGTAGATAAATGGGGCATAGATGTTGGCTGGTCCCAAGGTATATACATATAAACAAATAACGGAGTTCACTCTAGACTCAGAAGACTACCCAGAGCAGAACCTTTTTGGAGAACGATCATTAGTAGACTACAGAAGGATGCTCTTGCTTCCATCTGGAGGGGGAAGGGAGAGAGAAGGGGTAAGAACTGGGGAGTTCTTAGTAGGGCCAGGGTTATTAGTTAAGTTTATTAATTCTATGTTGTTTAGAAGACGAATAGAAAAATACCAAGAAGTAGTGTATAGAAGATACAGATAAATAGAGAAAATAGAAAAAAACAGAAAGTAAAACACAAACAAAAGAAATACAATAAAACAAAACACAGACATAGTGAATAGAATACAAACAAAGAAAGCATACATTCAAACAACAATCATAACAGAGGAAATGCACAACCAAGTATGATGCATGTCTGTCCTATGCAGGCCATGAGCTCACGTGTCGATTTACACCCTGCATCCCGACATTACCTAGGAAATAGTCCTAGATATGGATTCATCTCTGTAGGTGAACTTCGGCCTACAGAAATAGCACTCCCGTAAGTGAACTTCAGCTTACAGGAATAGTCTAACCACAACACAACAACTTTCTGTAAGTAAACTTCGGCCTACAGAAATGGCACCTCTATAAGTGAACTTCTGCTTACAGAAATGGCGCCCCTGTAAGTGAACTTCGGCTTACAAGAATCACAACTTTCTGTAGGTGAACTTTGGCCTACAGGAGCAACACCCTGAGATACACAATTGATATTCACTGTAGGTGAACTTCAGCCTACAGGAATAACAACTCACTGTAGGTGAACTTGGGCCTACAGGACCTCTAGGGCCAACAGAAAAGCAGCAGATGAACATACAATAGAATATCATGCCACAAGGCTTAACTCTTTATTTTTATACTCTTCTTCTCTATTCTCTTTGTTATATTACTATTTTCTCTTTGTCTCTTTGCTCTGCTCTGGTTAGTCTTTTTTTTGTATCTCTTTACTCTACTCTGATTACTCTGTTTAACATATGTATTTAAAGCTTATGTAAATTTCGGTATGAATAGTTAGCCTGTCCCAAGTATAGGTTCATTAAGTCTATACTGAAATAGTTTAACTTTTCATATAATACCTAACCCTAGTCGCAACTCAAGGACTAACTATGCTGCCCTAGTTTGTTACTAATCCCTGTCTGTTTTTCTGTCATTAAAACTTTATAGAATTTTCTTTGGTTTTTATCTCTTTTTTAACATTTTATCTTTCCTTTATCTTTGCCTCACTATCATGTTATTACCACTCTCTAGGTGTTTTATGAAGGTAATTATGAGATTCTGAGCTTAAAGTTGTCTTTCTAAAGCTTTTACAGAAAACTGCATTTTCCGCATTATTTTATTATTTTTATTAAAATATTATTTTTAATTAAATATTATTTAATATTTTATTATTATTTATTGTTTTATCATTAAATTTTTGAAAATTACCCTACTTTAACTTTTAACCTTTAAAATTCACTTTTTACCACCCGTAACTTGTAATATTTTTACTTTAACCACCCTGACTTTTGGAAACTACCAAATAACCCCTTAAACACCAAAATTTTTACTTCCATGCCCTTTTAAGGATCTAAAGCCTATTCTTCATTGTTCTTCATCACACTCAAAGTGTTCTTCATGTTCTTCATAAATTCTTCAGATTCTTTCTCTGTTTTTATCCGTTTTTCAGTCTTTTCAGCAACCGATTTTTACCATAATTCATAATAAATTAGCAGCCACTAAAACCCCATCTTTTCTACATGTTTTTAACACAAATTGAACCCTAATTTAGGCCTAGGGTTTCATTTTCCCAGCTGCACTCAAGAACATGTTTCATAGCTTGAATATCATCAAATTTCATCAAATTTTTACCAAAATTTCAACAAGAATCACTCATATAAATCATCAATTTCAAGCACAGCCAAACCATATCATAATCACACAACTCAAACACAATCCATCAAGATTAAATTTTTCAAACTCTACCTTGATTTTATGCTCCAAATCCGGTTACTCTTTGAAGTGTTCTTAAAGTACTTTTTCCTCCTAAAACACATCAAGAACAACTTTAAAACTCTAAACCATCAACTAAACGAACTTCAGCAGCATCTTAGGAAGGATCCTCACCTTAAACGTGCAGGAAATCAAAGATCTTTGGCCCACAAGTCAAGCTAAGCAAGAGATCTAAGAAAGAACATCAAGAAAACACTTGTTTAAGCATGTTTCCTTGAAAACTGAATTGAAGAGGGAGGGAGACAGCCATCTCACCTTATTTCCAGCCTTGATATGTTATATGGTTATGTAGAGAAATAAGAGAGGATCATTTTGGTGAAATCAGAGTTTTGATTTGAGTTTTAGTTCAGAAGAAATCAAGCTTTGAAAATTAAGTGTTCATGAAGTTTTATCTCTTTTCTCTCCTTTCAATTTTGGCCAAAGGAAGTTAATGACCAGCCTTGGAGTGTCTTTGGGGTTTAAGGTAAGTTGTGATTGGTTGGCTTGGAGGTGGATTAAAATAATATTAAAATATCTCATGTGTATAATTATAAAAACTAGATGTATCGGAACACTTGTAAAAACATATCTAAAAATTATTTTCTGAGCTACTAGCATAAATAAAACTAGTAACATATTTATTATGAGAATATAACATGAATGATGAGGCCTTAGCATTGCTAAAGTCATCAGAGAGTGCTGGTGCAAAGCTTCACCAGTAAACTGTGAACCCGGTTAAACCGATTTTCTGTTTTTAACTAAAACAGACCAGGTAACCTTATAATATCATTCAAGAATCTTCTAATACTAATATAATGATAATATTATACTATTATCTCTCTTCTTTCATGAATCGAGTCTGGTTCGTCAAACAGAGACTATTTACGAAAACTAGAATCAAAACTCCTAACCAATACGGCTCAAAAACTAGGATCTTCGCGATTGCGTTATCGAGCTTGCCTCAAAAGAGGTTCTATCTTAAAGATGACATAATGACAATGAAAATCGAGATACTTGTTGATATAGAAGAGGTGTTCCCTTTACTGATCTTCCGGAGAAATCCGTGCCTTTAGAAAAGATCTCGCGTACTCGAAAATCAGGGTTGTTACATCTATGAGGTTGTCTTATGGGCTTCGCTTTTTCTTCCAAAAAGATCTGGTGCTCACACACTTGGGGACTTATCTCCACTAGATCCACTAAGCTCCACCCTATTGCCCTTTTGTTCTTCCTCAAAACACATAACAACTTCTCTTCTTGTTGAGGATTTAGTTCCTTTGTTACAATCATCAGAAACTTGTGGGCTTCATCAAGGTATGAGTATTTTAGGTTGGGCGGTAGTGGCTTCAATTCTAGCTTTTGCTCTTGGCTTGTCACTTGAACTTCTTCACTTGGGTCTTCACTATTTTCTTCAACCATATGTTTCTCATCTAGCTTTGCATAATGCACTTCGGCCACAATGTTGTCAATCAAGTCACACCGGAATATGGAGTGGTTCTCTGGTGGGTGCCTCATTGCTTCTTCTAGGATAAAACTTACAACTCTCCCATCTATCTCAAATGAGTAGGTTTCCGAATGGGCATCCAACTTAAATCTAGAGGTCCTCAAAAATGACCTCCCAAGTAGGATAGACGATGTCCTTTCGGCTTCACTTGGTGGCATCCCAATGATATGAAAATTAATTGGAAATATCAAACCCTTTATGTTGACCGACACATCCTCCGCAATACCCATCACGGTTATTATGCTCTTGTCTGCCAAGACAAACCTAGCTGCCGACCACTTCAACGGTGGGAGCTTCAATATATGATAAACGGAAAGAGGCATAATGCTAATGCATGCACTAAGGTCACACATAAAATCAATGAATTGGACTCCATCAATGACACAAGAGACTAAACAAGGGCCCGGATCAACACACTTTTCCGGAATGGCTCCCATCAAAGCCAAAATAGAACTCCCCAAGGGAATGGTCTCTAACTCATGAATTCTATCTTTGTTCATACATAAGTCCTTAAGAAATTTTGCCTATTTAGGCACTTGATGTATAGCATCAAAGAGAGGGATAGTTATCTCCACTTTCTTGAACATTTCCACCATTTTTGGGTCAAGTTCTACACGCTTCTTAGCCTTCTTTGCCAATGTAGGAAATGGAATTGGTTGAGCCACTTCCTCTAAGAGTTGCTCCTTTCTAGGGGCTTCACTCCTTGGTTGAGGGTCTTCATCTTCAACTATCACATGTGCTTCCTCCTTCTCTTCAATTTCTTCTATCTCAACTCCATTCTCCTCTTGAGTAACTATCATTGGACTAGGTGCCTTTGAGTCCCTTTTTCTCAATTGAGTTTCGGACCTCAAGGTTATGGCGTTGATGCCACCCTTGGGGTTAGGTCGAGGTTGAGAAGGTATGGCACTAGAGTTTGAGGCTTGAGGAGTGGACGTAGAAGGCGGCTCCATACGAGCAATGAGGGCTTGGAGGGTGGAAGTGAGACCATTAAGACTTGAGTTGAGTGTATTTTGGAGTTCTTTTTTCCCTTGGAGTATGGATCGGAGTGTGTCATCTTGATTTGGAGACGTGGAGGGTTAGGTGATTTGTGGTGCTTGTGATTGGTTGGGTGGAAGTGGTTGTCTATGAGGAGGTATGTAGGTTTGGTAGTTTCTTCCTTAGTTTGGTTGTTGATTTGGAGGATTTTGTCAGTATCGGTTTTGTGGAGTGTTGTTGTTCCATCTTTGATTACCTCCATTGTCCCTACCTCCGTGTTGATAATTGTCTCGCCAACCTTGGTTGGAGCTATCCTTCCACCCTTGATTAGAGTTGTTACTCCCTTGGTTATAGTTGCCTCCTTGTTGGGGGTATCCTTGGTTGTAATTGCTCCCTTGTGAATGGTATCCTTGATTAGCACGTTCATAGTAGGAGCGATCATAAAAGTTGTGGGTAGCCGCTAGAGTATTATCTTCTTGGAGACTTGGACATTCATCCGTGTAGTGGGAGTAGCATGAGCAAATGCCACACACTTTTTGGGGGACCAATTGTTGACATTGTTGGTTTTGAGGAGGTGGTGGTTGTTGTTGGGATGGAGGTTGTTGTTGATTCACTTGGAGTTGCTTTAGAAGGCTTGTCATCTCACACAAGGTCTTGGTAAGGGTAGCAGTCTCACCACTAGAAGAAACTTCATTCACGGCCTTTGGGCGGTTGATTCTCCGTCTAACATGTTGAGTTCACTCGGCCAAGTCGGTAATGAGTTGCCATGCCTCCTCCGCCGTCCTATAATTTGACAAAGAACCGTTGCTTGAGGCATCCAATAGATTCTTATCTTGCTCCCTCATGCCTTGGCACACATAGCTAAGTATGTCAATCATGTGGTTGGGACGTGAGTCAAGAAGTTTGCAAAACCGCTCCCAATATTCATATAAAGTTTTCATTTCACCTTGTACAATACAAGAGATCTCCTTCCTTAGCTTGTCCGTCATTTCTACGGGCATGAATTTATCAAGGAATTCTCTCCTAAGCAAGTTCCAATCAGAGACAACATCACTAGGTAAGGTATAAAACCACTCCTTGGCTCTTCCCTCAAGAGAGAAAGGGAAGGCAAACAACCATATGGCTACTTCATCGGATACTTCCCGCCTAGTGGTTGAGCATACACCCTGAAAGTCCTTGAGGTGTCTAATTGGATCTTGTGCGGGAAGTCCATGGAACTTTGGTAGGAGATTGATGAGGGCAGTCTTGAGTTCAAAGTTTTCATTCAAGTTGGGATAAAGTAAATGGAGGGGTTGGAGAACAAAATCCGGTGCACCCGCTTCCTTGAGAGTAACTCTCCTTGGAGCGGCCATATCATCAACACCTAGATCAAAAGAATAACTATTAGTAGTATTAACGAAAGAGTAATTGGTGCCTTCGTTGGATGACGATGATATGGTTGGTAAATTGGTAAGAACCTTTTCACCTTCCTCAAAAGCTAAACGCCTCCGAACTTGCCTAATATGAAGCAAAGTTCTTTCAATTTCTGAATCAAATGGGGCTAAGCTCGGATTTGGTAGTGAACGTCTCATACAATAAAGGAAATAAGAAGCTCATGACATCAATTGGTATTTAAACAAAGACTAATCCTAACTAAGAATCAAACAAACAAACAATCAAGAGAGAAATGCAAATATCCACATATTAACATATTCATACTAACCAATAGAATGGCACACATAAGCAATTCCCTGGCAACGGTGCCATTTTGATGAACCAAAATATTCGTATGCCGGTTAGAAATTAGCAATAAATCCAATCGTGAGTATAGTCTAACCAACACGCAAATATCGCATCAAACAATTCTAAAATCTATGACCAAGAGTATTGATCCCGGGTCATTCTCCCTAGGAATTGCATTCGAATGCACATCATTGATTAGGAAGTCTTTTGTGGTTTTGAGAGTTGGTGCGAGAATTCAAGCTAACAAAAGTAAAAAATGATTAATTGAGATAGAAGCCTTGGCTAAGGGTAATTATTGGAAGTTCCATCATTATAGTTTCCTAAAATTGTGGTAAGAGTTGAGTATTGCTTCACTTAGTTAACCCCCTAATAATGGAGAAAAGTCAAGTGAGAGTAACTAACTTGAGTCACAAGTCCTAGTCTCACCCTAGGGAAGTCTAGCTTTAGTGCACTCCAAGTCAATTAGCAATTCTCAATTCCTAGTCAACAATTGATATTCACTACTCAAGTGTCTCCAATAACTCAACCCCTAAGCCAAGTGAGAGAAATCTACTCCATAGCTAGGGTTGTCATTATCACAAACAATTGGTAGGCAATCATAGAAGACATGATGTAATTGAGAGAAGAAAATTGAATTAAAGCTATCTAATCCAAGAAATCATCAACAATCAAGCAATTGAATGAAATTTCCCAATTCATTAATCACAATTCAAGGTAGCAAAGTCACAAATCTAGATCTAAGAGATTGAATCAAAAGAGCATTAATTGAGAGTAGAAGTAGAGTAGATCTACAACTTGTATCAAAGTAAAAGTGAATTAACAATGGATCTCACCAAGAAATCAAAGGAGAATTGCAATGGAGAAAGTGAAATCCTAGAGAGAAGTTGGAGTTTCTCTCTCTAAAAATAAAATATAACTAACTACCCAAAATATCTATAATTATGACTAATTGTCCTAACCCCCCTAATCCTTGGTCTTCTTAAGCTTTTTCCTCCAAAATTCTACTCCAAAACTGGGCCTGGGACTCGCTGAAATCGCTAGTCATGTTTTCCTTTTAAAAAATCACGTGCGCACATCGACGCGTATGCGCACAGTACACGTACACGCCCCTGGGATTTTTCAAGACCTACGCACAGGCGTACGGTGCACGCGCGCGTCATAGGAAATATGGCCCAGCCATATAAGCGCGCCAACTTCTTGTTCGGCTCCACTGAGCCGTCTCTAGGGGTGCACATCTGCGCGTACGCGCATGGTGCGCACGCGCGCCCATGCCTAAATTCCAAAATTCTACTTTATTCCATGCTCATTCCATTCATGCATGCTTCATTCACTTCTCTTAGCCATTTTTGCCCTATAACTTCTGAAACCACTTAACAAACGGATCACGGTATCGAATGGTAATAGAGGAGGATTACAATATATCAATTTTTGATGCAAAAGAAGTATGTTTTCATCTATGAGGCAAAGTAGGGAGAGGAACACAAAATCATGCAGTTTTATATGAATAAGTGTGGAAGATCATTGATAAAACCCTTAAAATCTACACATTATAAACCCTAAAAACAGGGTTTATCAGTGTCAAAGGCGTGGCACACCAACTCTCAACTCCCACTTTGGCGTGCCACTTGAAGGACTAGGCGTGGCACGCCAGCCACTGGACCAAGGCAAAATACTGGGCGTGGCACGCCATATCCTGGGCGTGACATGCCAGTTATATTTTCAAGAGGAGGAGTTAGGGGGCCAACCATATGGGCATGCCACTTGGTATCGAAGCCGTGGCACACCAGCTTCTATTTCTTACTTCAGTGTGCCACTTGAGCCTCAGGCGTGGCACGCCAACATCACCCATCAACAAGAAGAAGACCTGGGTGTGCCACTTGAGTTCTGGGCGTGGCACGCTAATGAAGGAACCAAGCATACAAATAGGCGTGGCATGCCAGATCCTGGGCGTGCCACGCTAGTTCAACTTTCCAGAGAGAAAGACCAAGCACACATAATGGGCGTGGCATGCCAGACCCTGGGCGTGCCACGCTAGTTCAACTTTCCAGAAGCAAGAAGAAGAGGGAGAAGGCCTGGGCGTGCCACTTGAGGTCGAAGGTGTGGCACGCCAGGCTACACAAGTGCTTAAAAGAACCCTGGGCGTGCCACTTGGGCTCGAAGGTGTGGCACGTCAGGGATGCCAATGAAGGAGGGCGTGCCACTTGAGGAGTTGGACGTGGCACGCCAAGTAACATTTAGAGCTAGGCGTGGCACGCCACTGAAGCGCCAGTCACACGCCAGCTGGAAGATCACGTTTATTGAGTTTCTTTTCCCTCCAAATTGTAATTTTCTTTTCACTTTTGTATTTTCGTTATTTTCTAGTGCTAGGAGTAGTATAAATAACCCCTAGAAGTACTGGGAAGGGGGTTAAGCAGTGGATCTATTAGCTATAGTTAGATTTATTTTTTCATTTTATCTCTTCCATCTCTTGTACTTTTCTCTAAGCTATGAGTAGCTAAATTCCCTCTCATTGAGAGAGGGAGCTCTGTTGTACTTGATGGATTAATGATAGTGAATTTCTTCTTCTCTTTATCCTCTCTTTGATTTCCTAAAAGGAATTTCGTATCAATGATAGTGTTCAATCACCTTGGAAAAGGGGTTGAATGCAAAATAGGTTTCATGGGAACCTTGGAAAAGGAAACATGAAACCAAGCTAGAAATCCCTTCTTACACTTGAGTAGGATCTGTGTTTTGGTGTTTGGATATGGTGACATATAATCCTTCCTCTACTTGGACCTATGATGATGTGTGGTATAATCAGGGACCAAGCATATCTCTCTTCATGAGCAATTAGACCAAGAAATTGGCTATTGATCAAGATCTGAGAGATTGAGTCACCAAGGGATTGGGGCTCAATCAATCATGATTACCAAGAGGTCAATGAGTTGCATGATTGAAGAGGATATGAACTGGATTTAATCCAAAGAGACAACATCTCCTGATCTCAATGAATTCCCCTTCTCCTTATCTTCCACTTTCTTTATAGCTTTCTTTACATTCTACAAATCCCCATTCCCATTTACAATCAGGTCATTTACATTTCTACACTTTACATTATTGCCATTTTATTTTCTGTACTTTACTGCTTACATTTACTCTTGAGTTATTTATGTTTCTGCCTATTTACAATTCTACAATCACCATTTATTCTGCTTAGCTTGACTAATTCACCAATTAATTAAAGTTGCTCAAATCTACCATTCTCTGTGGATACGATCCCACTCCACTGTGGGTTATTACTAGACGATAATTTTTGGTGCGCTTGCCAAAAGAACGGATTCATCATTTTATATGGGGTGTGAATTCCGGTCATCAGAAGGCGAGAGAGAACATCGACACGGTAGGATGATGGTGAATGAGATGCTTTGGCAACTTGTTGGGTTGATAACGTTGATAGTAGATTGCTTCATGGAGAATATACATATATATCTCATGATTCGAATTTACGAGGGCAAAAATTTTATTAGGAAGGGAGAATGTAAGAACCAGAGTTTTTCACGTAAAACTATTTTTATAAAATAATTTTAGTGCCCGGAGTAGATTCAAAATATAGAAGTTTTAATTTGAAAATTTAAAGGTGAAATTTGATTTCAGTGAATTTTTCTGAGTTGGAAAATGTATCTTTTTCGAAAAGTTTTTGTAAAAATGTGCACTGGCGCTTAGGCCGACAGTACCAGCTCTAGTCTGTCCGGTACTGTATTTTGCAAAAAATAAGATTTTGAAAATTGATTTATTGTTTTGAAATGACAAAAAAATAATTTAGAATTGAAAATCGGGCACTAATCTTAAAGGTTTTAGCCCAAAGTGGGCCAAAAGGACTAAAAACGCTAACAGGATGGACCGGACCCAAGCCGAGCCCAAGGCCCAACATATAAATGCTCATTTAATGAGCATTTCAGCTCATTCCACTTTAATTTGAAGAAGGGGGCGCAGGTTGAGAAGAGAGGAGAGGTGAGGGTTTGGTCACTATTCTTATCCACCTTCCGGTGACCATAACTTGAGCTACGGAACTCCGATTGACGAGCTGTTTGCAGCCATGCAAAGCTCTTGTCGAGCTCTTCATTTTTATTTAAGAAAATTTTGTAAGAACTCGAAGCTCACACTCCAGTTTCCTGCCCTAACATTTCTACATTTATGGGTTAGGTTTTTGAGTAGATTTTGTGATTTTATTTGTTTAGAGGTGATCTAGCATTGGTATATTGTTGGGTTTACCCCTAATCTCATTGGGTAAGATTTCACTAAATCCTTGTGTTTAGTTGTTTTTGTAAACAATAGGTTTGATATTTGTATGTTATATGATGTTAGATTAAGTTTTGGTGTTTGTTGGAGTTGGTTGAGCCTTTAGATCGAGCTTAGTGGCTTCGTTTTGGTGTTTGGTGCATTTGGGAATCGGCCAAGGTCTGGTTTCAATTTTCTTTATGTAATATATAATATTTCTGGAAACTTAGGCTAGTTGACCTTAAGATAGGATTGAATTGAATGTATTTGTTAATTGAATGTGAATTGTGATTTAGTGATTGATATAATAGTGTATGGAGTGGATATGGTTGAAGAGTGATATTATATGTTGATGGTTGTTGATGTTCAGAAAATTGATGATGAATGTTGAGATTTGTTATGGTTGTTGAGAGTTGTTGGTATTGTTGATGACTAATTAATGATGATAAATGGGAACGTTATTGGTGAATGTGGAGAATTATGAGTCTTTATGATGATTTTGGATGTTGTTGAATAATGATTATGATGTGTGATGATATATGTTGATGATTATTTCGGGGTTTTGAATCTTGTGGTTGGTGTTGATATTGAATGGTGGTTGAGGAATTTGGATGCGATACTAGGTTGAATTTAGAGTTGGAATGAGGTGAGAATTAAATGGTTTAATGGTTGAAAAAGTTGTGTGATTGATAAAATGGTTGAAGGAGTGGTTCGTATGAATGTTGGGTTGTTTTGGTTTGGTTAAAAATGGGTTTGAGTTGGTCTTGAATTGAGAGTTGTGGCAAAATTGAGTTTTTAGTATTTTTGGTAAAAACAGATTTTTGGTGAACTTTGACGGATCATAACTTGAGCCTCAGTTTTCAAAGTTTGTTTAAATTCTCTTTAAATTAAAGTTCATGGAAAAATCTTTAAATGGATATAAAGTTTGTAGGAAATGGATTTTTGTAGAGGAAGTTATGATCATTCAAAGTTTAGTGTCAAAATCTGAATTTTGTGCATGCTGCATAATTTTTAATTTTTGGTTTGTGTGCGCACGCACACCCCTGTGAGTTTTTGAACATGTGCGCACGCACGCACACGGGAAGGCTTGCTGTTGAGAGCACTAGCACGACTTGTGCGCGCATACAACCAACGAAGTTTTGCAACCTATGCGCACGCACACGTTAGAAGGTGCACTCTATTGAGGGCGTTCGCATGCCTTGTGCGGATGAACAGAGTTGAAATTTTTACTACCTATGCATTCGCACACCTCTATGCGTACGCACACGTTTGAAAAATTTCCTGGGCGTGTGCACGCACACCCTTGTGCGTACGCACATGCCCTGTTTCTCAACTAAAATCTTGTTTTTAACTGCTTCACCTTCCCAACAAGCTTGTAAACTTCTGTGACTCCTATTTAAGACTTTTTGGCTTGTTTTTTGATGTTAAACATAGAGAATACTATAAGTGAGTTTAACTAGATAATTTTGGCAAAAGTTTAGAAGACAGAGACTTAGGTTTCTGGGGTACTAAGGGTGATTTAGATGAGTGAAGTGGTAGAGTGTTGTAAAGGCGATTGGTATGATAACATTGTGACGTTGAGGACTTGACGATGAACTTGAAGACATTGAGGATGAATGATGTGGACTATAAGATGGATATAAATGGACCTGTGCTATCAGCAGTGATCTCTGAGAGTGAGATTGTGATTATGATATGCATTGTTCTCCGTCGTAGGGGATGTGGCAGTCTCCCGCCTACGTTTGGATGTGAGGGTTGAAGCTGGGCTTCTCACTCA
The DNA here is from genome assembly GCF_059453495.1 of Arachis ipaensis. NCBI lineage: Eukaryota > Viridiplantae > Streptophyta > Magnoliopsida > Fabales > Fabaceae > Arachis > Arachis ipaensis. The sequence goes on from NC_142439.1 coordinate 41,577,969, forward strand.
TAATTATCACTCCAGAGGAAGGTGGTAGGGCATTCTCCCTCAGAACGTTTCCCTCTGAAAGGAGAAGGTGGTAGGGCACTCATCCCTCGGAAATTATTCCTCCTGAGAATGTGTTTTCTCTCTGGTTGCAAAGTGGTAGGGCACTATCCCTCGAAATTATGCGGCATCCAGAGGAAGGTGGTAGGGAACTCTCCCTTGGAACATTTCCCTCTGAAAGGAGAAGGTGGTAGCGCACTCATCTCTCAGAATTATTCCTCCTGAGTATACGCAACAGAGAGACTAATCTGGGAGTTGCCGTTCGGATTTTCTGTCGGGTTTGGCACGATAACCAACATGTGATATCACAGCCAATAGGATAGGCATTCATCGTATGCATCTACCATATGCTTGTTTGCTTTGATTACTTGAGTTTGCCTAAATGTATAACATGCCTACTTGCTTCTTGTATTACTTGCTATATTTGTATATTAACTGTGTATTATTTCCTTGTATTACTTGTGTTTGTTTGGCGCTGAGGAGGTTAGGTAGGTGGTGGTGATGGGATTGCATGGAGGTTAGGTTGATGAAAGTTGTGGGACACAGCAGTGTGATTAGTACTAGTTAGAAAACCTTAAAGCTTAAAAATTCCTATTTATTGTTTATGGTTTACGTTAATTATTTTGTTTTAAGCTTGAATATCCTGTATCGATGTGAAGCTCTAGAATTGCCTTCGACGTTCCGGAGCCTTACATCTTACATATTGGGCACTGTTACCATACTGAGAACCTCCGGTTCTCATTCTATACTTGTTTTTCAGATGCAAGTCGTAACCCACTTCGGTGAGTTGCTTTGGTGGTGACAGAGCGGAGGATCTCTATCTTGTTTTGAAGTCTTTTGATTATTTTGTTTAATATCTCTCACTTTCATATTTATTTAGCCTAGAGGCTCACTTGAGAGAAAGTTTGTATAAGATGTATTACCTGTTTAAAACTCAGTATGTCCGTATTTAACTAGTCGGCCTAAAGTCTGCAGGCTGTGGCTAGTATCTTATGATTATTATACTCTCATATAACTACATGTATCTTGTTATCTTACATAGTGGATCTTTTTTTTTTTTACTTGTAGCTTCATGTGAACGTTCGCACTTTGTAATTCTGTATTTGAGCTTATTTTCTTCATCGGGCTTCTAGAATTATTATTTCTTTCTATATATATTTATCTATAAGCTTTAGGATTGTCGTAACCTCTGATTAACCTTTGCTTTATGGCTAGAGGTAAGGCCTAGGGTAATTAGGGTGTTACACTCTTCGATGATCACTTGCTCCTTTCCTTTTGCAAATGTTTCACCATTTATTGGGAAAATAATATGATCCAAAGCAGATGGCTTTTCCCCCGATCTGCCGAGGTAGAAGGAACACTAGTATGAACTCGACGGAATCATCGACCACCTTGATTTCCCCAGTCGATCCTCGAGGGTTCAGATTATAACCTCGACCTCGTCCATGATAACCACGTCGAGCCTGTTGCTGTTGATACTCTTGCATTTTTCGATCTCTAAACTCTTGGCAATTTTTAATCCATCTGACCCGATAGCTTGTGATCAACGAAATGTAGGAAAATGGTTATCCTAAGGATTTTGAGAAGATTGACCCTCTGGGTGCCTTGTTATATGTCGTTCTTGAGTCTTCTCTTCTTTGTGAGCCAATTCTTTCTTCATCCTTTCCCTTTCAAAGATAGTAGCTGCCTCAGCGTCAAACACGGCATTACACCTTGAACATAGTGAAAGATCACTGTCCTTCAATTTATGATGCATCAGAAAGTCCAACAAACCTTCTCTCACTCGATAAACTTGTTTAATATTGGTTTTAAAATCTCCTAAGGAAGTGTCAAACTCCAAAGGAGTGAATCCAGCCATATTGACACCCAAATATTTGGGTTCTGCAAAACTTGCACCTGTATCAAAGGAATCAATGTCAACCTTTATCTCCTTTTTCCCTTAGTTGAATTTTAGTTTGCCTTTCATAATTGCTTCTTGAATAAAATCCTTGAAACAAACAGAATTGGTAGTCGAATGGCTAATTGCCTGATGAAATTTGCAATAAGGCTTTTTTTTTTTAGTTCCTTAGTAAAAGGCATAATTTTTCCTTCAGGTAAAACTAATTGCTTATCTTTAAGCAACACGTCAAAAATTTACCCCGATTTCGTAATATTGAAACTGTAATTATTTCCACTCTTATATTTCAATTTGCTAGATTTATCAAAATTAATAATTTCCTTTAGCGAAGGGCAAACATAAGGAGGACCTTTCTTTGTTTTAGCCAAATTGACTTCAACACATTCATGTTCTGAGTCTTCACTCGAAGACTCTATTTTGACATATGAGACTTTCTCTTTTTGAGCTAAAGGTTTATAGTTTTTGTATTTTCTTTCCTTTTTAAAAGCCTATTTTTCATTTTTAAGCAACACAATTTGTCTAACTCTTTCAGCTAAATGAACTAAATCAGTGATATGCACCTTAACTAACTTTTGATGCATAGTAAATCCTTGACCCATAGTTTCCATTTGGACAAAGTTACCTTCAGTTCCCCTCTATATTGGGGATTGGGTACATGCTTATGCATTAAATATGTAAAACCATATGCATTGATATATTTGTATATACTTTGAAAAAAAATGTGTGAAAAAAAATATAGAAAAAAAATATATATAAAGAAACAAAAAAAAAGCCCTAAAGTAAAGTTCAATAAAAATCAATGCATATGGAATGTGAACTAAAAAGAATGCATGAGTATGTGAAAAAGTGGGAATCATGGGTAGCTAGGTTGTGTATTAGAATTGTATAGGTTGTTATATGTGTTAGGTGAGAGCTTAGGCTAATCAAAGATCCAAATTTCAAGCTCACTTGACCATATGCATCCCTACCTTTACCCTAGCCCCATTACAACCTATGAATAAGTCCTCATGATGAATGTATGCATGCATTGAATAATTGTTGATTGTTAGATGAAAACCAAATCATAGAAAGCATGATTAGAAGAGAATTGAGTGGATCGACCCTATACACTTGAGCGACTAGAGCGGATACACTTTCGGTGAGGGTTCGATCCTCAATTTCTTGTTCCCGGCTTTCATGAGCTTTTCTTCTTGCAAGTCTACTTATACTTCATTCTGATATTTGACTTAGTAGGATTCATGAGTCATCATACTACTTAGCCCTACATGTGCATATATGTTCTTGAAGATTAATTTACTTTTAACCAAGTAGGTAGAATCATTTTGTATTTAGTTGCATTCATATAGATAGGAGCATATAGTTTATTTGCATTGAATAAATGTTCATATCCCTTTTCTTGTCCTTCTTTATTCTTAGCATGAGGACATGCTTGGTTTAAGTGTGGGGAGATTTGATAAACCACAATTTTGTGGTTTATCTTGTGCTTAATTTGGGAGATTTTATCACCTTTTCCCACATTTATTCAATGAAATAGCATGATTTTGCAATTCTCCATTGATTTGTGCTTAAATATGAAAATATACTTTTAAGGCCTTAAAATAGCTAAATTCAATTCACTTTAATTCCATTTGATGCCTTGATATGTTTGTTGAGTGATTTCAAGTTCATAAGGCAAGTATTAGATGGAAGAAGTGAGGAGAAAAGCATGCAAAGTGGGAGAACTCATGAAGAAATGAAGGAACCGCAAAGTTGTCAAGCCTGACCTCTTCGCACTCAATCGACCATAACTTGAGCTATAGAGGTCCAAATGAGGCGGTTCCAGTTGCGTTGGAAAGCTAACATCCGGAGCTTCGAAATAATATAAAAGTTGGCATAGTTGCTTCGCGTTTAAAGGCGCACACGCGCACTGTACGCGTGCACGCCGATGCTGCACGTGGCCCACTAAAGGTGAAATCGCTGGGGAAGATTTCTGAAGCACTTTGGGCCCAATCCAACTCATTTCTGATACTATTTCATACAGAATTCAAGCTTGTGCAAGGGGGAGCAATTGTTTGTAGTTTTGGCATCATGTAAGTTAGTTTCTAGAGAGAGAAGCTCCATCTTCTCTCTAGAATTAGGGTTCCTAGGGTAGTTCCATCTTAGATCTAGGCATGATTTCTTGAATTCATCTTGTTTCCTTTATAATTTCTTGTTTCTACTACTCTATTCTTCTTAGTTCTCTTGTCAATTTTACTTTTATGTCTCTTTTATGTTTATGAATACTCATGTTGGATTTTGTTTACATTTAATGCAATTTGATGTTGATGTTTCTTTTATTGATGATTTGAGTTGTTGATTTACTTTTCTTGCAATTGGTAGTTGGTAGATTTATTATTCTTGCACATTTACTATGCTTTCCTTTTATGCCTTCCAAGTGTTTGACAAAATACTTGGTTGGACTTTAGAGTAGATTTTGAGCATTCTTGACTTGGGAAGAGTAATTGAGCAATCTTGAGTCATTAATACCCAATTTAGATTGGTGATCTAGGGTTGTTCGTTAATATCATTTTCAATGACTCTAATCTCTTGCTAATTCAATTAGTGAGTTGATTAAGATTTTTTATTTGAGATTAACTAGTCTTGTTTGACTTTCTCTAACGGAAGATAACTTATACCTTCTTCCAACATTGGGGATGACGAAATAAGATAAATTCTTGTTAAGTATTGTTATGATTAATGACTAGGATAGAAAGCCTATGATCTCAAACCTTGCCATGAATGACTCTCTTTATTAATTACTTTCTTTAATTGCTCTCTTCACTTTTCTTGTCATTTATTTTATTGCCCCTTTTATCAACCAAACCTCCCTCCCCCCCCCCCACACTTTCATAGCTAATAATTGAGCACTTCATTGCAATTCCTTGTGAGATGACCCAGAGTTTAAATACTTCGGTTAATTCTCATTGGGGTTTGTACTTGTGACAACTCAAACTTTTTACGTGGGAATTGTTTGTTGGTTTGGAGCTATGCTTACAACGAAGTAATTTTTTCCTATAAGAAGAAAATCTAGACCATCAAGCAAATCTTGCACATCAGTATGCGTCGATGACGCGTACGCGTGGAAGTGCAAATCTCGCGAACGCATGAGCTGCGCGCACACATAAAATGGCAATTTTTACCATTCACGCGTACGCGTGGGTCACGCGTGCGCGTGACCAAGCCAACGTTTGAAGGAACGTTGGTGGACAAATGCTACCTCCAACGTCCGCGACGAGAGGCCCGAAATTGGATTTGGAAAACTTGCATCAACGCGTACGCGTGAATGCAGATTTTGGCCAGACACGCAAATGCGTGAGCGACGCACACGCGCAAAATGCTGTTTCGACACGTACGCGTGAGCGACATGCACGTGTGGGTGGAAAAACGTTGGTGCACCAACGTTGAGTCAAACGTTGGCGCCAACGCTCGTTCCTTTCAAAATCTTTTTTCAAGCCAAACGTTTGACTCAACATTTTCTGGCAAACGTTGAGCACCAATGTTGAGATCAACTTTAGTGAAATTAAGCACTCATGCAGATCAAAAACGTGAATTGCCAATTACCCTCTTCAACATCACTAAGACCCATTCTAGCTTGCTTCAACAAGGCCAAAAAGCCTAATCCAAGGAATTGAAGACTGAATTAGAAAGTGTATAAATAGAGAAGAATTTGATTTAGAAGGAGGGTTGCAGATCTGGAGGTTGAGTGAAGGGACCCAAATTGGAAAACTCTGCACTCATTTTTCTTTTGTATTTTCTTTACTTTCTTTTCTGCAATTTTCTGCACTTCTTCTTTTCTGTTTTCCTTGTGCAATAATGAACTAAACCCTATTTTCATTAGGGGGAGGAGCTCTATTGTAATCATAATGAATAAATGAAATTCTTCTTCTTCTCAATTTAATTGTGTAGCTATTGGATATCTTCTGTTTTAATTGTGAATTATTCACTCCGGAAGGGGGTTTAATTCAATTGAATGCTTGTGTGAACCTCGGAAGGGGAATCACTTGCATTAAAATTGGAGTTCTATCCTTCACAACTCTCTTGATCAACACCATTCGGAAGGAATTAAGATCTTGAGAGTTTGTGTGGCTTATGGAAGAGAGACATGCACTTAACCTCTTCTCATGAAAATTACATCAAGAAATTGGCAAGATTGATTGTGATTAGAGAGATTGGATTGCCAAGGAATTGGGATCCAATCAATTTCAATCCGTCATAGATCTACTCATATGATTGAGAAAGGAGTTGAGACCTATTTGATTCATGATGGATTATGATATCTCCAATCCCTGATGAATCATTTTCCTTTGAATTTCTTCAATTTAGATCTCTCTGAATTCACTTCAATTTAAATTGTTAATTCTGATTTGATCCCCTGCACCCATTTGCCTTTATAATTCATGCAATTTAAGCTTCACTGGAATTTAGATTCTATAATTTTACTTTCTTGCACTCTAAGATTCAGTTCTTTACATTTCTTGCAATTTAAGATTCAGCTCTTTTAATTTCTTGCTCTTTAAGTTTCAGCAATCTACTTTTCTTGCCATTTAAGTTTCTGTCAATTTATCCTCAGCACTTTAAATTCCTTGCCATTTACATTCTGTTGATCCAATTTCACTCAAAACATCACTTGTTAGCTTGACTAGACTTATTACCATACTAAAATTTCTTGATCCATCAATCCCTGTGGGATCAACCTCACTTTTGTGAGTTTTACTACTTGATACGACCCGGTATACTTGCCGGTTAGTTTGAGCGAACCCGTTTTTTGCTATCAAGTTTTTGGCGCCGTTGCTGGGGATTGATTTAGATCGACAATGATTAAGTCAGTGATAATCTAGATTAAGCATTTTTCTTTGTTTTTGCTAAGCTCACCAACTGTTTGAGATTTTGTTTCTGCTAACTGTAACTTCACTTTGGCAATAGAGTGTTCTATTTTTGTTTTCTTTTGGTTTGTTTGTGTTGTATGCCAAGAGGAAGAAAAAGTGCATCCACCTCTTTTAATTCTAAACCAGAGAGAACCTTCTTGAGATTGAGAAGAGAAGCAAGAGGGAAAGGAGTGATCGGAGAAGAAGAGTCAGACGAGGGAGATCAAGAGATGGAGGATAATCTCCCTAATTCACCAGAGGAGGTGGCTAACAACAATGGTCAACCTCCAAGGAGAGTTCTAGCCTCTTACACCTTCCCCAACCCAAGAAACTATGGGAGCAGTATACTCACTCCAAATGTTCATGCCAATAACTTTGAGTTGAAGCCTCAACTTATCACTTTGGTGCAAAATAATTGTTCTTATGGAGGGGGTTCTCTGGAAGACCCGAATCAACACTTATCTGTCTTCCTGAGGATATGTGAAACAGTCAAGACAAATGGTGTGCATCCAGATATCTACAAGTTGCTATTATTTCCATTCTCTTTGAAGGATAAGGCATCTCAATGGCTGGAGACATTTTCCAAAGAAAGCATCAATACTTGGGATGATTTGGTGAGCAAATTCTTGGCTAAGTTCTACCCACCTCAGAGAATCATCAGATTCAAGACAGAAGTGTAGACTTTCACTCAAATGGATGGAAAATCATTTTATGAGGCATGGGAGAGATACAAAGCCTTGATTAGGAAATGTGATGAAAGAAATTTGTGTTGATCTAGAATTTCTCAAAATAAGATCACTTCGTTTCAAGTATAGCTAAATCAATAACTAACTCTCAACATAAAAGTTTAGTATTTTCAAATTCAAAACATATAAACCGAGGTCGTTCTCCCTAGGATGCAATCGCAGTGTTTCTCTTTCGGTTGTGGAGGCAAAAAGGGGTTTTGAATTAAAGAACAAAAGATTAAAGAAACTAAGTAATCAAAGAACTAAGGAATGAGCAAAATTGTAACTAATGCAAGTAAAGAGAATATGAGATCAAAACTACTGAAAATGCAAAGATATGTAAAAGAGCCTTGACTTGGGAATAAGAGGATCCAAGGAATCCTATCATTGCCATAACCACAACTATGGCAATTATCATGAGTTAATCTCGCTTAGTTAACCCCAACCATCGAGGAGTAAGTCAAGAAAGTATAATTGACCTTAATCTATAAGTCCCAACCAACTTGCCAAACTAGTTGATAAAAGGCTAGCTTTAATGGAAACAAGAGTCAACTAACTCCCCAAGAATTACCACTAAATGTCAGACATTATGACTCTAGTATCCTAGGAACTCAAACCCTAAGCCAAGGTATGAAAATCTACTCAAAACTTAAGGTTGGCATTTTCACAAACACCTTGTGTGCATAAAAGTAAAACATGGAAAATTACAAAGTAAAATGAAAAACTATAACCAACTATCAACAAAACCAAACATAAACAAGCAATCAAACATAAAGGGAGCATATAACAATAAATTCATCAATCAAAACTTCAAGAAACTCAAAATTGCAAATATGAACAAGTAACTTGAACCAAAGGAAATTGAAAATAAAGACAATATAATTAAAGAGGAATTAAAGAGTACTTACAATTAAAGATGATCAAAATCCAAAATTAAGCTTGCTATAAAATGCTACATGAAAATGAAAAATGAAACCCTAAGAGAGCAATGCTACATTACCCCTACTCCTACTCCTAATTACTCTCTAAAACTATCTAAGTGAGCTCTCTATGCCTAATGCCTTCATATGTGTTGAATCCCCCTTCATATAGCACTTCAATTCAGCATCCAAGACTTCCAAAATGGCCCAAAAGCCTCCAAAATTCGTGCAGCACGTGTTTCATTAATGAAATCACGTGCAGGATCCTGTGCGGATGCACAGATGTGTGCATCCGCACACTTGGATGAAAGTTGGCCTGTGCGTATGTACAGGTGCTTGTGCGCACTCACACTTCGCTGTGTGTGCTTTTTCTTGTTTTCTTCATGTTTTCTCCCTTGTACATGCTTTTTTCCACTTTTGGCTATCTATTCTTGCCTCTAAGGTCTGAAAACACTCAGCAAACATGTCATGGCATCAAATAGAATAAAAGTGGAATTAAATTACTCATTTCAGGCAAAAAATTGCATGTTTTCATATTTAGGCACAATTTGGGGACAAAACACAAAAGTATGCTATTTTGGTGCTTAAGTGTGAGTTCATGTGTTAGAATCCATCCAATTTGAGTCAAAATATACCAACAAATATGGACTCATCAAAATGTCCACCTAAAATGTTTAGTGAATGGGACAGACTTCAGAATTTCTATGAGGGCTTGACTCTAAAAGCTCAAGAGGCCCTGGATTACTCTGCAGGAGGTTCACTACAACTAATGAAGACAGCTAAAGAAGCTCAAAATCTCATAGACACTATGACCAACAATCAATACTTTTATGCTCATCAAAGGCAACGCCAACCAGCTCTAAAGAAAGGTTTATTAGAGCTTGAAGGTGTGGACACTATCTTGGCACAGAACAAATTGATGCACCAGCAAATCCAACAGCAAATGGAGATGATGGCAAAGAGAATAGATGGACTTCAAGTGGCTGCAGTAAACACAGCAAGTCAACCTTCAAGTGGATAAGGCCAAGGTGAAAAAGTTTTCGAGAAATGTAACAATGAGCAACAACCAGAGCAAGTTCAGTACATGCATAACACCTCAAGTTCTTCTCAAAATGACTTCCATGGTGATACTTACAATTCATCATGGAGGAATCATCCTAACTTGAGGTGGGGTGATAATCAAAATTCATGGCAGAGGAACCACAATTCCAACAACTCCCGTAATACAAACAGCCAAAATCATTCATCCAATAATACTAACCAATTCAAAAACCCACAAAACACATATTACCAACCCCATAACATCTCACAAAACCACCAGAATAACTTCTCCACATCCACATTCTACCCACAAAATACCCCTATAAATAATTCAAATAACTTCCAGTAACAACCATCCCAGTTCACACAACCACAACCAAATCCAGACTCTCAAAGAATCTCTAGTCTAGAGATGCTGATGGAGAAGCTAATCAAAACCCAAGAGATGGCAAGACAAGATCAAGAAGCTGCAAAGAAAGATCAAGCCCTAACATTCAAAAACCAAGAGGTCTCAATCAGAAACCTTGAAAGACACATAGGGCAAATGGCTAAACAAACTTCAGAGATAGGTAAGAAGAGAGCAAATGCTTTCCCTAGTGACACTGAAAATAATCCAAGAGACATAGGAAAAGCCATCAAATGGGAGGAATGCAAAGCAATCACTCTGAGAAGTGGAAAGAAGGTGGAGAAAGAAGCCATCACTCAAGAAGAGCACATCAAAGAAGGCTCAAAAGAAGAAGTGAAGGAGCAACAGCAGGAGCAAAAAATTTCTACACAGGATGATAAGTCAACCAAGAAGGAGGCAGTGAAAGCATACCAACCAATGTTACCATATCCTCAAAGGTTCAAGGGAGAAAACAAAGAGAAGCAATACTCCGAATTCCTGGAGATATTTAAGACACTGCACATCAACATCCCTTTCATAGAAGCACTTGAACAGATGCCACTATATGCTAAGTTCATGAAGGAATTGTTGACAAAGAAAAGATCCTTGAAAGAAGGACAAATGGTTGTGATGACCAGGGAGTGTAGTGCCATTATCCAGAGAGAACTGCAAGAATCAATCTGATGCCTCTATTCTTGATGAAGAAGCTTCAAATTCATAAGTTGAAACCCACACAAATAGCTCTCCAAATGGCAGACAAATCCATTAAGCAAGCACTTGGAGTTGTAGAAAATGTATTGGTAAAAGTGGAGAAATTTTTCCTCCCAGCTGATTTCATCATTCTAAACATGGAGGAAGATCATAACACTCCCATCATTCTAGGGAGACCCTTCCTAGCTACGGGCAGAGCATTAATTGATGTGGAGAAAGGAGAATTGATGCTGAGAGTGCATGAAGAGCATATAGTATTACATGTCTTCAAAAGTTTGCAAGATCCCACTTAAGAAGAAGAGTGTTTGAAGATTGATTTAAGAGATCCAAACTTAAAAGAGGCACCTGATGAGTCACTCCCAATGCACTCAAGCCATGCTGGAAAGGAAGGGAAGAGGTAGAAGTGGTGCAACAAGTTCAAGGAGTTGAGAAGGAATTACAACCAAAGTCTCCATATGAGATCCTCAGCAAGAACCTTCCAAAAATTGAGACTCCAAAAACATGACACCTCCTAAAAAAGAAGAAAATTCTAAGAAAAAAGTGCTAAGAGGGTGGAGAAACAAAAAAATTCCCACTGAAGGCTTCATACCAAGGGATAAAGTGATGCTGGCTTATCAACCAATGGAAACATCTCCACATTTCTCTAGATACTACAGTGAATAAAATTTTCTCACTTGAACATGTGGAAATTATCAAGAATGATACTGGAGGAAAGCTCACAGTGAGAGGGGAAGGGTTGAGGCATTATGTTCATCATCCTCCCTAACAAGGGACAACTGTCAAGCTAGTGATGATAAAAGAGTGCTTGTTGGGAGGCAACCCAACCAGAGGTAACTCTCTTTTCCTTTACTGTTTCAATAATAAAGTTAAGTAGATTTATCTGTATTGCAAGGAGCTAAGTTTGGTGTTACACACCAAAGTAATTCAACGGTAAATGTTGGATGCTAAGTTTGGTGTTCCATCAAAGATTTCATTAAGAACACATTGCACCCTCAGCATGACTAGTTATCAGCTCCAAACAATCAGAGGAACCACTTAACAATTGTTTAGCTTCTAGTTCATGGTTTGTTTTCTAGTTCATAGTCTATTTTCCAATTTATAGTTTGTGTTCTTAATAAAAGCACTTGATGTCTGCATGTATTCACTCTGCTACATAATGGATATTAGCAAGGAACTAAGTTTGGTGTTCACACACCAAAGTAAGTTCAAAAGCCTATAAACATTCATGCATGTTAACCATTTTTCAAGTGCTTGGGGGACAAGCAACTTCCACTATCATTGCAGAAAATCATTCAACTTTTTGGAAGGACTATACATCATCATCAAGAAAAGCACAAAAGCTAAGGAGGATGATGAAGGACTAAGCAAGAAGATGCCAAAAGGTTGTATTGTTACTCAACTGTTTGTGCCTTGAAGTGCTTTAGTTGGAAGTCTAATTGTACCCTTCTAACTAGTTTACCTTTGTTTACATTCATTTTGTTTGCTGTCTTTTAATTGTCAAATAAGTGTGCTAGTCTAAGTTTCTACTTCATTTTCATCTGCTTGAATGTATGTCTTGTTCCCCTTTGCATAAATAAAAGAAAATGTTGAAACAGAAAGTGAAATTGTCCAATTTGATAGGAATGAGAATAAAGTTCAGTGGTGGTATGTGGTAGATTGTTAGTAAGCTCACTAATAAAGAGGAAGGGTAGAGTGTCCCTTTTTGAGTATGAATTTAGTTGCTATCTGTGAAGCCTTAGTAAATAAATATCCTTGGAAGAAAGAAAGAGTAAGAAGGAAAGGATGAAAAGCCAAGAATTGGCAACAAAAATGAAAGAAACAAAGAATAAAGCTAGACACCAATAGCTTGGGCCTTAAGACACATACCTATGGTGCTTTTGTACTTGGATAATTAGGTTCTAAAGAGTATTTTAAAACTTGGTAACTTGGGTTAACTAACCCGGAATTATCAACCGAAAGTCCACTATCAAGAGCAACCTAGTTACAAGGCATTTAGTAACCCAAAGAGGTGCTGGACACCAATGTTCTTAAGAAGAATTATGAGCCAAGTGTCTGTGGTGAATATGTGTTGACTGAAAAACAAGCTAAAAAGCTGCTGCAACACATGACACTAAGCTGCAATTGAGGAATAAGTTTCTCAGCAGAAGAAAAAAAACAAAAAAAAAAATCAAACACCAAAGATGGATGAATAACAAGGTTCACAGCAGCAAACCATACTTAACACTTAAAAGGACAATTCAAACCTGGAAACCAATAAAAGTAGAGCTTCAAACAGATCCTGCATGAAACCCCATGAACCTAGACTGAATGCTTTCAAATAAGGGCAAATTTGCTTCTCTATTTTCATTCATTTTTCTCATGTTTTGCTGCTTGCTTGGGGACAAGCAAGATTTAAGTTTGGTGTTGTGATGACAAGTCATCTTATGTTAGTTTCACAAGCATTTTTCACTTGTTTTCATTAGGTTTCATGCACTTTCTTGCACAATAAGTAAGTAATTGGATTGGAATTTCATGCATCCCTTAGTTAAATTAGACATGGGTATTTATGTGCTTTTTCACAAGGTTTTATGCTAATTTTACTTGATGTTATGAATGATGCAAATACCTGGTGATTATAGCAAACTTTGATGCAAGTGTTTAATTGATAATAGGTCAAAAAAAAGGCAAGAAAGAAGAGGAAAAGGCAGAGAAAGAAGCAAAGCGAAGGAAGTAACGCTGGTGGCCAAAGTTGGCTCACCAATGTTACCTCAAACGTTGGAGGAAAAGGGGGTATGCAACGTTAGTGCAAATTTGGGTGCCAACGTTGGAGGGAACGTTGGTGAATCAACGTTACCTCCAACGTCCTCGAAAAGTTTTAAAAACTGGAGCTGAGAAATTTTGGGCGACGCGTACGTGTCGATGACCCGTACGTTGGAAGTGCAAATCTCGCGAACGCATGAGCTGCGCGAACGCGTAAAATGGCAATTTTTACCATTCACGCGTACGCGTGATCAAGCCAACATTGGAGGGAACGTTGGTGGACAAACGCTGCCTCCAACGGCCGCGATGAGAGGCCCAAAATTGGATTTGGAAAACTTGCATCGACGCGTACGCGTGGATGCAGATTTTGGCCAGACACTCAAACGCGTGAGCGACGCACACGCGCAAAATGCTGTTTCGACGCGTACGCGTGGGCGACATGCACGCGTGGGTGGAAAAACGTTGGTGCACCAACGTTGAGTCAAACATTGGCGCCAACGCTCATTCCTTTCAAAATCCTTTTTCAAGCCAAACGTTTGACTCAACATTTTCTGGAAAACGTTGAGCACCAACGTTGACGTCAGCTTTAGTGAAATTAAGCACTCACGTAGATTAAAAACGTGAATTGCCAATTACCCCTCTTCAATATCACTGAGACCCTTTCTAGCTTGCTTCAACAAGGCCAAAAAGCCCATTCCAAGGAATTGAAGACTGAATTGGAAAGTGTATAAATAGAGAAGAATTTGATTTAGAAGGAGGTTAGCAGATCTGGAGGCTGAGTGAGGGGACCCAAATTGGGAAACTCTGCACTCATTTTTCTTTTGTATTTTCTTTACTTTCTTTTCTGCAATTTTCTGCACTTCTTCTTTTCTGTTTTACTTGAGCAATGATGAACTAAACCCCATTTTTATTAGGGGGAGGAGCTCTATTATAATCATAATGAATCAATGAAATTCTTCTTCTTCTCAATTTAATTGTGTAGCTATTGGATATCTTCTGTTTTAATTGTGAATTATTCGCTCCAGAAGGGGGTTTAATTCAATTGAATGGTTGTGTGAGCCTCAGAAGGGGAATCACTTGCATTAGAATTGGAGTTCTATCCTTCACAACTCTCTTGATCAACACCATTCGGGAGGAATTAAGATCTTGAGAGTTTGTGTGGCTTATGGAAGAGAGACATGCACTTAACCTCTTCTCAAGACAATTAGATCAAGGAATTGGCAAGATTTATTGTGATTAGAGAGATTGGATTATCAAGGAATTGGGATCTAATCAATTTCAATCCGCCATAGATCTACTCATATGATTGAGAAAGGAGTTGAGACCCATTTGATTCATGATGGATTATGATATCTCCAATCCCTGATGAATAATTTTCCTTTGAATTTCTTCAATTTAGATCTCTCTGAATTCACTTCAATTTAAATTGTTTATTGCTGATTTGATCCCTTGCACCCATTTCCCTTTATAATTCATGCAATTTAAGTTTCACTGCAATTTAGATTCTGCAATTTTACTTTCTTGCACTCTAAGATTCAGTTCTTTACATTTCTTGCAATTTGAGATTCAGCTCTTTTAATTTCTTGCTCTTTAAGTTTCAGCAATTTATTTTTCTTGCCATTTAATTTTCTGTCAATTTATCTTCAGCACTTTAAATTCCTTGCCATTTATATTCTGTTGATCCAATTTCACTCAAAACATCACTTGTTAGCTTGACTAGACTCATCACCATACTAAAATTGCTTGATCCATCAATCCCTGTGGGATCGACCTCACTTTTGTGAGTTTTACTACTTGATATGACCCAGTACACTTGCCGGTTAGTTTGTGTAAATTCAATTTTTCGCCATCAGGATGTGCCCATTTGCCCCAGAATTTGTATTAAACTGAGCAACGTTTCCCAGAACTATTCTTTGAATTTTAGGTACTTCCTTCTACATGTGCACTGAATTTGTAGAGATTTGTGCAACAACCATTGGTGTATTTGACTATACATTACTACCAAGAGTTTCTTCAGCCATGTTAATAATTTTATCATTGCACAATAGCATGCACTAATGATAAAAGCTTTTCTGCATGACACTGCAAAAACAAAAATCTTGACATAGTTAATGAAAACTGTTTGACTGGGTGTACCAATTTGTTTTACAGATTTTTTGTAATTAAAAGTAATGATCAATCACAAATAATCTGAATGGTTTGTAGTCTAATATCTGAGAGCAAAACCTACTCCTCTTTACGATACCAATTTTATGTGCATTAAAGTCTTTTACTTTGTCAATGATAAAGGAAAAAATTTGCAGACTTGAAAATTGATATAAAATAAAATAACTTTACAGTTGAAGTTATTTTCCAGAAAACTAAAGTGATATAAACATAAAATAAAGAGACCTTCACAAAATCTTGAAGGTTTCAAAAGAAAATGATGAAATTAATAAAAACAAAAGAAAGAAATTAACGTTAAAATGAAAATGAAAGTAACCTGTATAAATATAAAACTCAAAATTTGTAAAGAGAATGCAAGAAAGATGGAAGAAAATCTACAGAAAATAAATTCAAGATAAAGTCTCAAAAAGTCACTGGGATATGAGAGATTGTGAAAGTGTGTTTGTGAAAAAAATTCCAACCCTTTGTTCGTCGTTTGCCACTTTATTTATAGGCATCTCCACCAATCCTATGCTGCCACATGTTCATCTGAAAATGGACTCAAAAATAATTGTTTTGCCAAATACATGTCTGATAACCATCTCATACACCACGTTTACCAACCTTAAAAATTGATCTTTCTATTAGTCGAAAAAATTGATAATCGAATCTCTTTCGATCACCATGCTGTCGAGACTATCTCAATTCCTCTGCAAATTGTCAATTTATAAGCAACTACATTGAATTTGAATTTCTTTCAGATTCTCCTTTCGACAACCCCTCCCTCGATCTCCTATAATCATGAAATCAACTTTGGCTTATCGATCCCCAATATTTATCCTGTTGAAGTAACAATATGTGCAAGGCTTGATTCCAAATCTAGGTTTTATATATAGTAATATTTGTTCTTATACAGGGCTTAGTGAGAAAGATCCATGGAGCTTTCATTAGTTCACATAATTTACACATTCAAAATTCTCATTTACACTTAACTAGATCACAAATGTATGTGAGTTTCTGGGAGTCTACTCCATTGACATAAATGCCATTTTCATAAACATAAAAAGGGAATGAAAAGAAGACATGAAAATTCAAATAAAATAATAACAGAAAATTAATTAAAGATAAAAATAATTCTTTGCATTAATCCTTTCCAAAATCGAAGATTTCCATATGTAACTCTGAACAAAATGAATGAAAAGTAAAAGAGCAAGGAAATAAGAAAGCAAACTGTAATGGCAAAGACTTCAAACGGAGATACTAACTCTTCTCAATATCCCAATCAAAAGCATAAAACTAGAAAACTCTGAATGTGAAGAACCCTAGAGGAAGTAGTAGTTTTTTCTCTCTAAGATTCAAAGCTAAAAACTAAAATTGTGTAAAAGTGAATGTGTCTTGAGTCTTTGCTTGTCTCCTGGCTCTGTCTGTATTTTTGGGCCGAAAACTGGGTCCAAAATCAGCCCAAAATCGCCCCCACCGTCTTCTGCAATTTCTGCACGTGGCGCACGTCATGCATACGCGTACGCGTCGATGGTGTTCTGCGCATGTCACGCGTATACATCATTCACGCGCACACGTCGCTGTGCAACTTTGCTTGTCACGCGTACGCATCAAATACGCGTATACGTCGCTGTGAAAAGCTCCAAGTCACGCGCACCCATGAGCCATGCGTGCGCGTCGATCCTCGCTGATCATCTCCTTTGTTTCTTGTGTTCCTTCCATTTTTGCAAGCTTCCTCTCTATTCTCTAAGCCATTCCTGCCCTATATAGCCTAAAAACACTTAACACACGGCATCGAATGGTATAAAGAAGAATTAAAAATACACACTTTAAAGACTTAGAAAGCAAGTTTTCAATTTTAGAACAAAATTGGGAAGGATTTGTAAAACCATGCAAATTATATGAATAAATGTGCAAAAAATTTATAAAAACCACTCAATTTAGCACAAGATAAACCATAAAATAGTGGTTTATCAATTTCTCATTTTTATTTTTTGTTATTCAATTCCTGCACTTTATATTAGTGCAAAATATTAATGGCTTTGCAAAGTTAAGTAGGAAGAAATTTTGGTACTAAAAAATGAAAAATTATTTTCAAAGTAAAATCCTAACATACTACCAAAAGACTCAAGTCTAACTTTTTTTTTATACATATTAGGAACATATGCGTGATTTACTAAAATACGATAGTTTTGATTAAATTTCATTAATACAATGATTGTTAGGAAAAAAGAGAAATTATGATTTATGAGGAGTATTTTGTGATTTTTTTTAATAAAAATAGTGAGTAACAATTTTATTTGAGTAAATTTTTTTTTAAAGAAATAGTGAGAAATGTTTTTATTACACTATAGATTTTATTATAAAATTGTTACTAACAATTTTCTATATATGTAATTACAGCTATAATTGTGTAATTTACCTTTCTTATCCGATATAATACTATAACAGGAATACACCACACACTCGGTCATAACCAATATTCTGAAAATCGGTTCGAATCGGTCAAACTAGAAACTGTCAATAAATACGGTTCGGACAGAAGGTAAAACTGTCAAATTTAAGAATCGGAATTAAACCGCCGAACTGGCCAGGAATCAGTCGGTCGAACAGAACCGTGACCCGGTCGATTTTTTAAATTTTGCCCAAAATGCTACGTTTTGCCCACAGATCCAGAAGAACCCTCACCTTCAATATTCACTCTTCAGTTTTCAGTTCTTCACCCAGACACCACTCTCGAGCCTCCACCCTCCAGCCCTCCACTCTCACCTCTCGTCTCGTGGGAACGCCTTCGTCCAGCCACCACTGCCGTCACAAGTTTCGTGGAAGTCACTCACCGTCAAAGTTCCTGGAGCCAGCTTGGAGATTCGCACAGCCCTTTCCGTCGCAAAGTTAGTTGTGGAAATCGCAGCCACCACCACCACTCCTTGCCGTCGTGCAGTGTCTTCCTGCCAGCGCTAGTCCTATTCGACCCTTCCACCCCAGCCACTGTCCCTGTCGCCGCCAACTCTGCATTCTTCTCTGTCTTCCACTAACCCTAGGTATATAATTTGTTGTAATAATAATTGTTGAAGCATGATTAATTGTTAGTTTTAAACCTTGCTATTGATTGTTTGAAGCATGAATAACTGTTGTTGATTAATTTTTTAGTGCTGGTTGTTGATTAATTCTTTGGTGCTTATTGCTTAAAGATTATTAACTATTAAGTGATTAATTGTTGAAAGTTAAAACTGATTGCTTGAAGCATGATTAAATGATTAATTTTTGGTGCTGATTGCTTGAGGCATGATTAATTGTTATAGTTTATTGTTAAAACTTTGATAATTGATTAGTTGTTGGGTGCTAAATCTTATTGTTGAGGCATTGATTAGTTGATTAGTTGATTAGTGTTCATGAGAGCATGCATGTTCAATAATCATTATAGAGTTTTCATATCACCAACTGCATTTGTTGTCTGCATATGTTGTAATATGAAATAAAATTTCGGCAAGAGACAATTTCTTTGGATATCTGGTGTCATTGATTTATATGGATTTATTTAGTGATGTTCATTTTAGATGCAGGAACAAGAACTTTAGATGGTATTTTTCCAGAAAATATTTTTGTATCTGTTTTTCAACTGTACAAAAACTTAGATTTAGGTTGCTGTACATAAAACAATCATTTTATCTCTTTTATAAATTCATTATGATTTTGTCAAGGTATACCTCAATTTCATGGAGATTTTGTATTGTTATATCAGTGGAGAAATGCATTGTTTCTTTATCTTTAGAGGCCTTTATTCATTTATTTTCTTCCAGGTCTAACTTTTAATCTTATCTAATGAAGATGAATAGTTGAGTTTATGAATTAATTAATCGAGTTTGAGTCTAAATTTAAGTTGACATATTCAATTAGTCAAATTTAAATTCTAATAAGCTCATATCATTAGTTCGGAGCCAGTTTAATTATATATAATTAATAATAATTATAAATTACTTATTACAAATTTGTGAGCTAATTTAATTATATATAATTAATAATAATTATAAATTATTTACTGTAAATTTGTAGTAAGTTATGATAGATTTTGATGATTGATAGTAAATTTGGATCAATTGACTTTTGAATTTGTATTTAAATAAGATCTTAATATTTTGGTTTATAATATTTTTAGTTTAAATTATATTTTAAAATTTATATTAGACTATAATTATATTTTAATGTGTTTATTTATATTTTATTTATTATTTTATTATTAAATAATTTTTTCAATTTAACTACAATCAAATCGATTAAACCTATAAACCAATAAATTAATAGTTAAAACAGTTTGATGACCGAGTTAATTTTTAGAACTTTCCTCATAACAAAAATAATTAGCTTAATTTGGCACCGAAACATTTACTAATAATTAGTAACTTTTAGTCTTACATAAAAAATGCATTTCTAATCCACACTTTTGTTGGTAAAGTACTTTGAGTAGAACCAAAGGACAAAGCAATGAAATCATTGAAATGAGCCAGCTTTATCTGATTCTAGATTCTACCAATTACAGAGCATCAAACAAATCAAACTAGAAACCGTGCAGCACTTTAATTATCTTTCTTAACAGGGAATTAGATAGATACTTATAAATTACAGAAAGGTTAAAACTTAAAAAAAAAATGAGTTGATAATTAAATTAGTTTTTAAAAAATAGGTTAATTATTAATTTATTTTTAAATAATTTTTTTATTTAAATTAATTTTTTAAAAATTTATAATCAACTATATTTGTTTTTTCATCAATTGGTTAAAAATTTCTGTCAATAATTGTCCACATAAACAGTTAAGAACATTTTGTAGGGACTCATCAAATAAAATAAATAGTTAAATTAGTCTTTAAAAAATTATTCATTCTTTAAATTGGTTCTAGAAAGATTTTTTAAATTAAATTCGTCTTTTAAATATTTTAAATTAGTCATATTAGTCCTTTCATCATTTGTTTATTGATAGTGTCAAAATTTACTAATATGACACGTTAAGTGACATCTCAATACACACCTAAAAGTCTTAATTGACTGCTAATATGATTAGTTTATGAAATTAAATAAAATCAACTTCAAATTAAAAAATTCTAATCTCTCAAGTTCTCTCTACAATTAGATTTTAATTTAATCTAATTTCATAAATTTATTATATTAATAATTAATTAAGACTTTTAAATATGTGTTAAAATATCACTTAATGTATTACATTAATAAATTTTTATTTCATCAACAAATAAAATGATAAAAAGACTAATATAATTAATTTAAAATTTTAAAAAATAAATTTAATTAAAAAAAATTCTAGCATTAATTTAAAAAATAAATTATTTTTCAATAATTAATTTGACCACTCACTCTAAAAAAATATATACCATGAACACTATGGTAATTAAACTTTCCCAAATAAACATCACTCACTCACTGAACGGGGTCCCCACACTTTGCAAGTTTGGTGTAACCGAAGTTGATGTTTTGAGGCCACTGACGAGGGACGCTTTTGATCTCACAAACCATGAATTAAACTCTGACATTCTTTCTGATTTCATCGCCTACGCAGAACATGATAACGATTATATTGCGCAGTTACACGTGGCCTTGTATTACACTTTGTTATTTTACTAATCTTGATTTGACAAACTTTTCCAGTTAAGAAATTAAGAATTAACAACAATCAATCTCATTCTCCTGTTATAATTCCTTGACAAATTAAAAGTTAGGTAAATTTATACTAGTGATTTTACTAAATTAAGGCGTAATTTGACACTCGTTAAATATTTATAAAAAGTATTCATGAATTAATTATTAAAATAATTTTACACACGTTTGAGAATACTGTCTTTTTTAATAAAATCGTTTTTCTTGTTATATTAAAATATTTTTTAAAAACCAATAAAAATTAAATTCTAAATCTTTTGAATATAAAAATTCAGTTAATATTATGTCATTAAATTTTTTTCCAAAAAATAATTAATAAAAAAATATAAATAATTATATCTCTAATAATTTTAATATTTTAAATTTTACTATTTTATCCATCAAAACATAAATTTAAACTAATAAAAAATATATAAATAATTATATCTTTAATAATTTTAAAACTTCAAACTTTATGACTTTATCCATAAAAACATGTCATAAATTAAAAAATATCCATTCAATATTCTTATAAAACATATTTCGTTTTTCTCTTCAAGGGGGGATAGTGCTTTAGCTGTTTAGCATTCCCCTCATTGATTGATTTTGGGATCTACAGTTTGGCAAATCGGCATGTATACACCCACAAGACAAGGATTAATCTTGATAAACATTCATAGCACCAACCGTGGACCCATCAAGATTGGACCCTTTTTTTTTTTTTCTTTCAAGAAATTGGAAACAGCTGCTACTACTAGTACTACTATAGGCGATTGGTTGATCGGTTGATCCATACGCATCCATAATTAATTATTAATTAGTTATTAATTATAGCTTGCAAGTTGCAACCAATCAAAATCATTATTTAATTTCCTATGCGAAAAGTGTATTATACTATTGCAATTACAGCTCTACCACTGAAATTTTGATCAGCACCGACCTTTATTTCTCTCTTGATTTGATCGAGTGATGTTCAGATTGATTAGTTTTATAATTTTATTTGATTAATTTCACAATTAAATTTAAAATTTGATGAGATTAAAGTTCTAGTTCCCGACAATTGTAATCAATTTTGAAAAAGTACACTTCTACAAACCTTTATAATTTTTACTTTTTTAGCCAAATAATACATATCTAATCTATCATGATTCATTCTTCTTGCACTTTTTGAGAAATTGTGCGAAACTAAAAAACGACATCATACCACAAAATTTAGATAATCACCCGAAGAACATCAAGAATGAAAATAATATTACAGAAGGTAGATTTTTATTGAACAAATTATGATGATACACTAAAAAAAAAAAAAAACAGAACATAGATGCATATTAATTAAAACATTATGTATATTACCGAATACAAAAGTCTCATGCTAATTAATAAAAACACTATGAAGAGCATAAAATTAAATTCTTGTATTGTTTGGATGAGAATGATTTGAATGATAGTGATAATTACCTTGTTCATCTATAATAATGATACTAAAAAGCAAACATGGTGATGAATCCTAGAAAAAGGGGCAGCAGAAAAGGGATGGTGAAGCTACTCCTATGGTGGATATGGCTTGCTCCGTTGAAATTCTCATCCACCGGGTACAAGTTCCCCGGAGGCCCTGTTATGTATATGAATGATGATGGTGGTGGAGGGCAGTATGATGAGGAGGGTGATTTCTTTGGAAATGGCGGCGGCGGAGGCGGAAGAATCGCGGGCGGTGGCGGTGATGGATACACAGTTCCCCCTGTTCCACATGGTGTGCACTTCTCATCACCAATAAGCTTTCTTGATTCAAGTGCGTTGGTTGCATGAACATGAACAAGAACAAGGATCAAACTAAGGATCATTGTTGGTGCCTTAATTTGATTATTATGCATTTTTATTAACATGATGTTATGGGAAATTCACAATTTTTCTAAAGGGTTGTGTTTGTGATTAATGTTGCTACTTTGTGTGAGGATCAATCAAGTTATTGAGATTTGAAGGAGTTAAAGGAGAGAGTTTGGGAGAATTGAGGTGAAGGGGATTTTCAATTTTTGTCACGTTAGGTGCATGGAAACTATAAAAAGGAACAAGTATTGGTTAATGCTTACTGATGGAGTGTTTCTCTAGATTTGTAAACAGAGTAGATTCATGTTGGACTTGCTTTATATTTTGTGCCATATAATTTTATAATTACATTTATGTATTTTAATTTTAAATGTTTAAATAATATCTTTTTATAATAATAATAAAAAAGAAGAAAGTGAGACTCTGCACTTACTTGACTCTTTCTCTTCTTGGGATCTAAGTAACTTCTGGTATAAGGGAAGCTCAATGGCCATGTGATTTGTGTATTGTCTGGTGGCATGGACTCAACCCCGATTATGGTGTTACTAAAATTAAAATAACGATTTTTATTGTTAAACAATGTTTTTTTAAAAGGTGTTGCCTAAAATAAAATATTACTAAAATAGTAAAAAAAATGTAACTTTAAGAAAAAAATATAGATAAATAACGTTTTTTTTTAACAGCATAAATAATAAATTAAAAAATAAAATTAATTTTAATTTTAAAAATTAAATTTTGAAGTAATTAGGTTTAATTATAATTTTGAATTTTTTATTTTAATTTTTGTCGCAACTGCTTTTTCGCAATCCTGTGCCACCGCCATCGCTGCTATATTGCGACCTCAGTGCCCCCATAGCTGCTGTCTCGTTACTTGTTTCTTATCAATTAAATCGGATGTTCATTTTTACTATGTATGCTGATGATTCTTTTCATTCTATCGTGGATGTTTATTTGGGTATACCATTAATATTTTATTTGATTCTGTATGCATATGCTTTGCAGGATGTTTATTTTACTATGTATGCGGATGGTTCTTTTTAATAAGCTGTAGATGTTTATTTAGGTCATACCATTTAGGTGAACGAAGCAAAGTGGCATGTGATGAAAGTGACAGAGACACGACAAAACAGCATGAAAACAAGGACAGAGGTGCAGTGTTAGAGAAGCGGCGGAACAAGGCTTATGGCTCTGTGACGGTACAATGTCATGGAGGAGAGAAGAAGACACACAGCAGCAACGCCGCTTGCAAGAAGAACAGGGGCAGCGCGGCGTATGGGAGAAGAAGGTGTAGCAGCAGTGCGACACATTGCTTCTTCAGATGGTGGCAGCGGCAGTGAGGTGCGTTGGACGCGACAGGAAAGGTTAAGTGAAGTGGCTGCGATAAAAAGAGAAAAAGTTGGAAGGTGAGAAGTTAGGGTTATGATGGACAAATGGGATGGAATATTTTTTATTTTAATGTGCCAAGAATGTAACTCATTGTTCTCGTTGTTCGCATCCCCATTGTCTACCTAGTAGAACTCCAACTTTAATTTTAACAATACATGCATAGAATAGTCACCTTAGCCACCATAGCATAGTCATACATATATGCATGTGTGTGTGAGATTTTAGTATGACTATAGTGTTTCAATATTAAAACGTTTTTTTATAGTTAAACAATGCCTCTTAAAAATGTTGCTAAGGAAAAAGTGTTACCAAAATGTTAAAAAAAAGTTTCAATTTTAACAACACTTATATAATCACCATAAGTATAGACATACTAGAATTAAAAATGTTATTTATATACTAATGCAGTGTTTGTTTTAAGAAAATTTGGGGAGAAAGAAAACAAAGAAAAAGAAAACGGGTGGAAAATTAAATTTTCCTCCGTTTGGATCACTAATGAAAACTAAGAGAGAATGAAAAAAGTGGAGTGCCATACAACCAACTGTTTTCTCTCCTCCTATGAGATGAAAACTGATAAAAAAAAAGAATAAAAAATATACAATTACATATTTACCCTTTATTAGAAAAATAATTTACATACATTAGTATATTATAATTTATATATATAGAGAGAAGGGTATTAATGTAGTTTTACTTGGTTATGATATTTTCTCTCCTTACTTTTTTTTTTCAACAAACAAAGGAAAAATTTTCTCTTATTTTCTTTCTATCCATTTTCTCTCCATCCAAACAACATAAAAAAAAAATCAACTTTTCATTTCACTTTCTTTTCTCTCATTTTCTTTACTCCCATTTTTTTCCTTTCATTTTCTATTTTGCATCCAAACGAACTCTAAAATTAACATTCAAAAATAATCACTATGTACACAAATAGATATATTGTTTAACTCATTTTTAATTTATATTTTATATTTTAATATATATTTTATATTAATTACTAATTTTAATGTATATCTAATATAGTTGTACTAAATGCGCATTAAAATTGATGTCGCCCACTTTGGATGGTTAAGTCGAGATTTTTAAAATTTTAATGCTTCATCACGCTCTCATTTAATGTTAAGGTCTAATGAAAGCTGTTGTGATAAGGATGAATGATCTGGATGACCATTTTTCATGAAACTTAGTTTACCAAGGGTGATTGCATTTAATTATGTTTGAAAAGTAAAGCTTCTTTGTGCTTATAAATAGCAACGTAATATGAAGCATATGAAACATACAAAAGCAATAAAATACCCTTCTCTCTCTTTCTCTAATTATATTTCTTTATTTGTTACCTCTTCCTTATTTATTTATTTAGTTATTTTATAACACGTTATCAGCACGAAGCTCTAACGATATTTTAGGAAGGATTTGGATCTTTTAAAGTTTGAATTTCACTTTAGAGAGTAAAGTGTGATCTCTCACCATTGATTTTATAGGTGGGAGCAATAATAAATATGAAAGGGAAACTATTCAAGGGTAAAAGATCACACTTTACTCTCTAAAGTGAAATTCAAACTTTAGAGGATCCAAATCCTTTTAGGAAGACTTCAGGTAACAAATTTTTATTATGTTGAAACTCTTTTATCTTGAATATAATGCTTTTGATATATCTGGAAACAATTATTTATCATGGATACTATATGCTAAAATTTATCTTGATTCAATGGATCTTGGAGATACCATTAAGGCTGAAAATAATACATCCCAGAAGGATAAAGTCAAAGCTATGATTTTCCTTCATCGTCATCTTGACGTATGATTGAAAAATGAATATCCCACATTAAAAGATCCTGCAGATCTGTGAAAAGACCTTGAAGAAAGGTACAATCATCAAAAGACGATGATACCTCCTCAAGCCCGATATGTTAGAGAAAACTTTCTCGACTTTCCATGCCTCGAATGTGCTCTTGCAATAGCAATCGAGAAAAAGGATTTAAAAATATTTTGAGCTAATTTCTTGCCTTCTTGTTGCTGAACGCAACAATGAGTTGCTCTTAAGAAATCATGAAGCGCGCCCAGCTAGCGCCGCACCATTTCCTGAAGCAAATGCGGCAACTTATAACCCCAGAAAAGGTAAATGGCAAGATTTTGATAACAAGAAAAATTATGGAAGGAAAAGAAATTATGTTCACAAGAAAGGATCTCACTAGAAGTGGGATAAAGAAAGAAACAATGGGTAAAGTAAATCAATTGAGGATAAATGCTTCCGTTGTGGTGGAAAGAGCCATTGGTCACGTACCTGTCGTACCCCAAGGCACCTAGTTGATCTTTATCAAGCATCCTTGAAAAGTGATGACAAAGGAAAGGAAACAAATTTTGTTTCAAATAATGAAAATTCTACCACTCATTATGATGTATCTAATTTCTTTAAGGATTATGAAGGAAATATTGGCTATTTGATCAATGATGGAATACTTTGATATGTGTATGTGTTTGTTAAGTATTCATGTGAATAATTTTACTATGCATGTACTTCTACTCATTTTATTATTATTATCATTTGTCTTTGAAGAAAAATGGCAAGGACATATTTTGAAGATATTTGCCTTGCGGATAGTGCAAGTTCGCACACTATTCTTAAAAGTGATATATATTTTATCCATTTTGTGCCAAAAGAAGAATATGTTAATACTATTATTGGCTCAGGCAATGTGATAGAAGGTTCCAGAAGAGCTATAATTTTGTTTCCTGGAGGAACAAAATTTATAATAAATAATACACTATTATCTACCAAGTCTCTGAGGAACTTGTTGAGTTTCAAAGATATTCGCCGAAATGGATATCATATTGAAATAATGAATGAGGAAAATCATGAGTATATATGTATCACAACTCATGATTTAAATAAAATGGTTATATTAGAAAAGTTACCCTCACTTTCATCTGGGTTGTATTATACCAAGATTAGTGCAATTGAATCACATGCCACTGTAAACCAGAAGTTTACTAGCCCAAATGAATTCATAACTTGGCACGACCGATTGGGTCATCCGGGAACAACCATGATGCGGAGAATTATTGAAAACTCCCATGGACATTCACTAAAGAACCAGAAGATTCTTAAAACTAGTGAATTTTGTTCTGCTGCATTTTCTCAGGAAAAGTTAATTTTAAGGCCATCACCAGTAAAGATTGGATTTGAGTCCCCTGAATTCCTAGAAAGGATTCAAGGTGATATATGTGGACCTATTCATCCATCGTGTGGATCTTTTAGATATTTTATGGTCCTAATAGATGCATCTTCGAGATGGTCACATGTGTTCTTATTGTCTTCTCGCAACCTGGCGTTTGCGAGATTACTTGCTCAAATTATTCTATTAAAAGCACAATTTCCAGAAAATCCAATCAAAGCAATTCGTCTTGATAATGCTGGTGAATTTACTTCCTAAGTTTTTTATTCTTATTATATGGCTAATGGAATAAGTGTTGAACATCCAGTAGCTTATGTTCACAAACAAAATGGGTTAGCAGAATCACTTATTAAACGCCTCCAATTAATTGCTAGACCCTTACTTATGAGAACAAATCTCCCAACCTCGGTTTGGAGGTATGCTATTTTACATGCCACAACACTTATTCATTTGAGGCCAACGAGTTACCATCAGTTCTCTCCTATGCAATTAGCTTTTGGCCAGCAGCCAAATGATTCCCATTTAAGAATATTTGGGTGTGCGATATATGTTCCCATTGCACCACCTAATCGCACCAAAATAGGACCCCAAAGAAAATTGGGAATATATGTTGGATATGATTCTCCCTCTATAGTGAGGTATCTTGAGATACAAACTGGAGATGTATTTAAAGCCCGGTTTACGGATTGTCATTTTGATGAATCAAAATTTCCAACATTAGGGGGGAGAGAATAAGCTTCCTGAAAAGGAATTTAATTGGAATGCATCATCATTGATGCATTTAGATCCTCGATCAGGGCAATGTGAACTAGAAGTTCAAAAGATTATACATTTACAAAGAATAGTAAATGAATTGCCTGATGCATTTTCCGATACAAAGAGGATAACCAAGTCGTATATACCGACGGAAAATGCCCCAATTCGAATTGATGTCCCAGTTAGACAAATTATCACCGAAGCAAATACACGCCTGATGCGTGGCAGGCCTGTCGGTTCCAAAGATAAAAATCCTCGAAAGAAAAAAGAAGTAAATACTATTCCTGTTGAAAAAGACATAGTAAAGACACCTGCAGTTGTCCAAAATTCTGATATAACGCCAGAAGACATTCAGGTACCTAAAAATTGTGAAAATGACGAGATCTCGATAAATTATGTCTTTACAAGAGAGAAATGGGACCAAAATAAGACAATTGTCAATGAAATATTTGTATATAATGTGGCATTAAATATCATGCATGAAAGTAAGGATCTTGAGCCAAGATCAGTCGAAGAATGTCGACAAAGGAATGATTGGCCAAAATGGGAAGAAGCCATGAAGGCTAAGCTAGACTCACTTGCAAAACGTGAAGTCTTTGGACCTGTAGTCCGTACACCAAAAGATGTAAAACCTATTGGATACCGATGGGTATTTGTGAGAAAACGAAATGAGAAAAATGAAGTCGTGCGCTACAAAGCCCCGACTTGTGGCACAAGGATTTTCACAAAGGCCCGATATAGATTATGAAGAAACGTATTCCCCTGAAGTAGATGCGATAACATTGCGTTATTTGGTGAGTTTATCCGCATATCATAAACTGCATATGCATTTAATGGATGTGGTAACAGCCTATTTATACAGCTCATTAGATCGGCATATCTATATAAAAGTCCCTGAAGGATTAAAGATAGCTAAACCATCCAATGAATATTCACAAGGGTTATACTCAGTCAAATTTTAGAGATCTTTATATGGTCTGAAGCAATCTGGACGAATGTGGTATAATCGTCTTACTGAGTATCTGGCCAAAAGTGGATTCAAGAATGATGATATCTGTCCATGTATTTTCATAAAGAAATCTGCATCTGGATTCATTATAATTGCTGTGTACGTTGATGATTTAAATATCATTGGGATTCCTGAAGAGATTCCAACAATTATAAAAACTCTAAAAGAAGAGTTTGAGATGAAAGATCTTGGAAGGACTAAATTTTGTCACGGCCTGCAGATCGAGCATATAAAACATGGGATCTTTATTCATCAAATAACATACACAGAGAAGATCTTGAAAAATTTTTATATGGATAAGTCACATCCCTTGAGTACCCCAATGATCGTAAGATCTTTGGATGTGGAAAAGGATCAATTCCATCCTAAAGAAGAAAATGAAGATATCCTTGGTCCTGAAGTACCATATCCTGGTCCTGAAGATATCATAATGTATCTTGCTAATAATATACGACCTGATATATCATTTGCTGTGAATTTACTAGCAAGATATAGTTCCTCTCCAACCAGAAGACATTGGAGTGGAATCAAACAGATCTTTCGATATCTTCATGGAACGGTTGATATAGGATTGTTTTATCCCTATGGATCCAAGTCACAATTAGTTGGCTATGCAGATGCTGGATATTTGTCTGATCCACATAAAGGGAGATCTGGTGCAAGAAATTGTGATCTCTGAAATGGCACCAAAAACTTGGTACACACGAACGCAATCTCAATTTCTGGCGTTTAACGCCAGCCTGTGCCAGACAGCCCTTTCTGGCATTAAACGCCCAGAGTGCTGTCCATTCTGGTGTTTAATGCCCAGAATGCTGCCAGGCTGGGCGTTAAACACCCATTCTGCTATCCTTACTGGCGTTTAAATGCCAGTAAGCCTGTCCTCCAGGGTGTGCTATTTTTAATGCTGTTTTTATTCTATTTTTGATTTTTCAGTTATTTTTGTGACTTCACATGATCATCAACCTAAAGAAAACATAAAATAACAATGGAAAATAAATAAATATAATTAAATAACATTGGGTTGCCTCCCAACAAGCGCTTCTTTAATGTCAATAGCTTGACAATGAAGCTCTTAGAGAGCTTCACAGAGACTCAGAGCTTAATGGTGGCCTCCCAACACCAAACTTAGAAGTTGAGTGTGGGGGCTCTGTTTGACTCTGTATTGAGAGAAGCTTTTCATGCTTTCTCTCCATGGTTACAGAAGAAGATCCTTGAGCCTTAAACACAAGGTAGTCGTCATTCAATTGAAGGACTAACTCTCCTCTGTCCACATTAATCACAGCTCTTGCTGTGGCTAGGAAGGGTCTTCCTAGGATGATGGATTCATCCTCATCCTTCCCAGTGTCTAGGATTATGAAATCAGCAGGGATGTACAGGTCTTCAACCTTTACTAAGACATCCTCTACAAGTCCATAAGCCTATTTTCTTGAATTGTCTGCCATCTCTAGTGAGATTCTTGCAGCTTGCACCTTAAAGATCCCTAGTTTTTCTATTACAGAGAGTGGCATGAGGTTTATACTTGAACCAAGGTCACACAGAGCCTTCTCAAAGGTTATGGTGCCTATGGTACAAGGTATTAAGAACTTTCCAGGATCCTATTTCTTCTGAGGTAATTTCAGTTGAACCAGATCACTTAGTTCATTGATGAGCAATGGAGGTTCATCCTCCCAAGTCTCATTACCAAATAGCTTGGCATTTAGCTTCATGATTGCTCCTAGATATTGAGCAATTTGCTCTTCAGCAATATCTTCGTCCTCTTCAGAGGAAGAATACTCATCAAAGCTTATGAATGGCAATAGTAAGTTCAGTGGAATCTCTATGGTCTTTATATGAGCCTCAGATTCCTTTGGTTCCTCATTAGGGAACTCCTTGGTGGCCAGTGAACGTCCATTGAGGTCTCCCTCACTGAAAATTACTGCCTTTTCTTCCTCTTCAGGTTCGGCCATGTTGGTTAAGGTTATGGCCTTGCACTCTCTTTTTGGATTCTCTTCTGTATTGCTTGGGAGAGTACTAGGAGGGAGTTCAGTAACTCTTTTACTCAGCTGACCCACTTGTGCCTCCAAATTTCTAATGGAGGACCTTACTTCAGTCATAAAACTGAGAGTGGTCTTAGATAGATCAGAGACTACAGTAGCTAAGTCAGAGTGGCTCTGCTTAGAATTCTCTGTCTATTGCTGAGAAGATGATGGAAAATGTTTGCTATTGCCAAACCTGTTTCTTCCACCATTATTATTATTGAAGCCTTGATTAGGCTTCGGTTGATCCTTCCATGAGAGTTTAGGATGATTCCTCCATGAAGGATTATAGGTGTTTCCATATGAATCTCCCATGTAATTCACTTCTTCCATTCCAGGGTTCTCAGGGTCATAGGTTTCTTCTTCAGAGAAAGCTTCCTTAGTACTGCCTGATGCAGCTTGCATTCCAGACAGACTCTGAGAAATCATATTGACTTGTTGAGTTAATATTTTGTTTTGAGCCAATATGGCATTCAGAGTATTAATCTCAAGAACTCCTTTCTTCTGAGTTGTCCCATTATTTACAGGATTCCTTTCAGAAGTGTACATGAACTGGTTATTTGCAACCATTTCAATGAGTTCCTGGGCTTCTGCAGGTGTCTTCTTCAGATGAAGAGATCCTCCAGCAGAGTGGTCCAATGACATCTTGGACAATTCAGACAGACCATCATAGAATATACATATGATGCTCCATTCTAAAAACATGTCAGAAGGATACCTTCTGATCAATTGCTTGTATCTTTCTCAAGCTTCATAGAAGGATTCACCTTCCTTCTGTCTGAAGGTTTGGACTTCCACTTTAAGCTTGCTCAACTTTTGAGGTGGAAAGAATTTGGCCAAGAAAGCATTGACCAACTTTTCTCAAGAGTTCAGGCTATTTTTAGGTTGTGAGTCCAACCATGAGTCTGTAGACCTCAGGATTAACCCCATTGGTCTTAACAGTGTCACAGATTTGCAAGAATTCAGCTAAGAATTGATGAGGATCTTCCAATGAAAGTCCATGAAACTTACAATTCTGCTGCATTAGAGAAATTAATTGAGGCTTAAGCTCAAAGTTGTTTACTCCAATTGCAGGAATTGAGATGCTCCTTCCATAGAAGTCAGAAGAGGGTGCAATAAAGTCACCAAGTATCTTCCTTGCATTTCCACCATTGTTATTGGGTTCGGTCATCTCTTCTTCTTTTTCGAAAAATTCTGTCAGGTCCTCTCCAGAGTGTTCTGCCTTAGCTTCTCTTAGCTTCCTCTTTAGAGTCCTTTCAGGTTCCAGATCAATTTCAACAAGAATGTTCTTATCCTTGTTCCTGCTCATATGAAAAAGAAGAGAACAGAAAAGAATAGGAATCCTCTATGTCACAGTATAGAGATTCCTTTTTGTGAGTAGAAGAATAGAAGAGTAGAATGAAGAAGAGAGAAGATGAGGAATTCGAACACAGAGAGGGAGAGAAGGTTCGAATTATAATAAGAAGAGAAGTGTTAGTAAATAAATAAATAATTAGAAAGAGATGAGAGAGAGATAATTCGCATTTTAAATTAAAATAAAAAGAAAATATTTTTGTTTTTATTTTAATTATTAGTTAATATTCAAAATTTAAGAGAAGAGATAAAATTAAATTAAAATTTAAAACAATTAGTTAATTAAAAGAAATTTTGAAAAAGTTGTTAGTGGTTTTCAAAAATTAGAGAGAGAAAAGTAGTTAGGTAGTTTTGAAAAAGATATGATTGAAATTGGAAGCTTTTAAAATCAAACAAAAAGTCAAGTAGTTAATTGAAAAAGATTTGAAAAGGAAATTAAAAAGATTTGATTTTTGAAATTAAAGTTGATTACTTGACTATAAAGAAACTAAAAGATATGATTCTAGAATTTAAAGATTGATCCTTTCTTAATAGGTAAGTAACAACTTGAAATTTTTAAATCAAAATATTAAATGTTGGCTGATAAACCACTATTTTATGGTTTATATTGTGTTTAATTGTGTGGTTTTATAATGATCCTTACCCACTTATTCATTAAATTAGCATGAAATTATAATCCCTTCCTGAATTTATAACATGTTTGAAAACTGCTTCCTAGAGACTTTAATTATGTATTTTTAATTCTCCTTTATTCCATTCGATGCCGTGATCTGTGTATTGAGTGTTTCAGACTTTATAGGGCATGAATGAGTTAGAGATTGGAAAGGAAGCTAGCAAAAATGAAAGGAACACAAGAATTTGAGAAGATAACCAGCGAGAAGTGACGCGGTCGCGTGGCTCACGCGACCGCGCGAAGGAGAGCAAATCGCAGTGACGCGGCCGCATGGCTCACGTGGCCACACGGATTGGAAAAGCTCAAGCGACGCGGTAGCGTAGACGACGCGAACGCGTGGCAAGGAAAAGCGCGAATGACGCGTCCGCATGGATGACGCGATCGCGTGACCTGTGCGATCTGCATAATCTGCAGGATTCGCTGGGGGCGATTTTGGACCTTATTTCGACCCAGTTTTCGGCCCGGAACAGCAGACTAGAGCCAGAGAATATGCAGAAATAAACACAACATTCATTCTAGATAGTTTTCAATTTTTTTAGATCTAGTTTTACTCCTTTAGGTTTCTCTCTCTAGGTTTTAGAATTTTAATTTTTCAATTGGTCTTAGCATTGGAACATTGAGAAGAGTTATTTCCTCATCAAGACTTCGTCATTCTAGTTCGTTCTCTTAACTTGGTTTTATTCTTCCATGTTCTTTGCTTTGTTCAATTTTGTCATTTGAATAATTTAATGATTATTTAATATAAGGATTATTTCTTTCATTTTAATTTATTTTCCATTCCAATAATCATGTCTTCTTTTAATTCCCTCTCATATGTTATGGATTTATTATTTACAATGAGCGAGTAGTTTCCTCACTTGATGGGGAGTTGATTGAAATGAACTCTTGAGTTGGAAGGATTGAAAGAGAATTTGTAATTGGGTTAACTGTTGGATTGCTATCTAGTCACTAACACCAATTTCTTTGAACTAAGTGGGTTGCAACTCGTGAACAGATCTAACATTCCAACTTGTTTGACTTTCCTTTACCTAGTAAAGGATAACTAAACAGAACAACCATTAATTATAAATTAAGCTTGAAATCATCCCATCAATAATAGAGATTCCAACTAATCAACTCCCAGTCAAGGCTTTTATTCATATTATTTGAATTTTCTCAATTTAATTTTCCACCTACTTAACTCAACTTCTTAGAACATCTGATTAATAAAATAGCACACTTTTCTGCAACTCGTTGGGAGACGACCTGGGACTTAAACTCTCAGTAATTTTTAATTTAAACTCTCTGTGATATATTTCTAAATTGATAGGCAGATTTTCGGTGAGTTAAGAGCTATACTTGCAACGTAACTATACTAATAATTTTTAATTCACCAACTTCTGTGTCTCATCAATTTTCAACCTCCCCACACTTAAACATTAGCATGTCCTCATGCTTAATTGAAGGAGATAAGGAAATAAGTATGAACATGTAGAAACTCATGAGATGCAATGCAAGCCTATATATATAAATAAATGCAACTATATGATTCTTGCCCACTTGATCAAAAGTAAATAAGCTCTTCAAAACAATTACAAATCAAATTCCACTAATTCTATCATTATACAATAAAACAGATAAAAGTGCAAGAGGATAGCTCATGAAAGCAGGGAACATGAAAATTCAAGCATTGAACCCTCACTGATAATGTATGTACGCTCTAATCTCTAGTGTATAGGGTAAACACTCTATCCTTCTCTAATCATGCTTTCTAACTTTTGTTCTTCTCCTAACCAATCAACAACAGTTGATATACCAATGCAAACATCATGAGGTCTTTTCAAGGTTGTAATGGGGCTAAGGTACAGGTAGGGATATACATTTGGTCAGGTGAGCTAATAAATTGAATCTTTAATTAACCCAAGCTCCAACCCAACTTGTATATTTTTAATGTAATCTTAAAGTACATACCTAGCTACCCAGAATTCCCTTTTTCAATCCATACTCATGTATCAACTTTGTATTTGATTCTATCATATGTGTATTGATCTTTGAATTCTGAATTTAACATTGGGGTAATTTTGTCCCCTTATTTATTTATATACATTATTTTTTTTTTGGAATTAAAATAAATATAGCTTATCAATGCACATAGATTTTTAATTCTTATAGTTTCACATGAGTAGGTATCCAAATTCCCATTAAATTTTCATGACACATTTCCTTAACAACTTTTGTTCCCATAATTTCCCATACTTAACTAGCACACACAATGCTATCTTAAGCTAACCAAAGATTCAATTTGGGATATACAATTGTTTTTCAGCTTAAGGTTAGTAATGTGGTAAAATATAGAACAAATGTGATTTAAGGGCTCAAAGTGGTTAACAAAGGTAATTGAAAAGGGTAGGCTTAATTTGGATAAGTGAGTTTAAACAAATAATGGCCTCAATCATGTGCAAGCATGCAAATATAATAAATATTGGACATATAAGATAAAATAAAATATAGATTACAATCATAGAGAAGTAAACACACAAGAATGAAATAATTATGGTTAAATAATGTAACCATACATGAAGGCTCAAATCTTTCACAGGTTGTGTGTTCTTTAGCTCAAATATCATGTTCCAAATACAACTCAAGCAAATTTATCATAAAATTTTGAAAAATTAGTGAAATTTTGTTCCAAAGATAGAGTCTTAAAAGAAACTTACTATCTTTTCAATCAAGTAGAACATGCATGCAACTATCCTAACCTATGCAATTTATTCTATTCTATAAAAGAAAGAAAATCTAACTAAAATACTCTAATTATTGGTGCTAGGGAAAAGAAATTACCTCCGGAAGTCAGGTACTGACCGACTTCCCCACACTTAAGGCTTTGCACCGTCCTCGGTGCCGTCTGTCAGGAACAGGGGTGGGCTGGTAGCAGTATCTCCATAATCGGGACCGTCATGGCTCCCTGTGCTAGTAAAAGAAGTGGAATCCGGGGTGTCTGAGTCCCTGAAGTGTCCCTTGAGTAGCTCCTTGAGGTGTTTGAATCGGCGCTCGTTACGGCGCTCTCTCATCTTTGCTTTCTGTGCTTGCCGATCCAACCTTTCGATTATCTGCTGGAGCAATTCATCAGTTGTAGGTGCTTGTGGTGTTGAAGAAGGATTATCTTCAACTGGAGTAGTAGGAAGGCTTGTAGTGGCTGCTAGGAGTCTGAGGTATTTTCTGTTAGGGACATACTGATCATCCCATGGAAGCACGGACTTGGTGTCCCCAGCTCTGTAGGAGACTCCGGCTGCTGAGACAAGATCTGAGACCAAGGCGGGGAAAGATAAGTTGCCCACAATTTTTACGTGTCCCATAGCATTCCGGATATGTCTTGAGAGATGCAGAGGTTGGTTTGTAAGGATGCACCATAGTAGAACAGCCATGTCCGCAGTGAAGGAGGACTCATGAGTGCTCGGAAAGACGTAATGGGACATGATCTGTGTCCAGACGCGAGCCTCCAAGGTGAGTGCTGAAGCCAAGATTCTCTTAGGGCAGGTACGGTGGTATCCGTAGATCCAACGGCTGCCAGGTAATGCGATAACTCCGAGGACGGAGTCCCAGTCAAATTGGTACCTCTGGCGCTTAAGTGTGGCTTCTTGGAAGGCGTCCATTCCTTCTGGAATAGGGGGAAGACTTAGAGCTTGCTGAATGGCCTTTTCTGTGATGGGGACTTGCTTCTGCCGGACATAAACAGACTGCAGGGTTGGCATGTAGAAGTTAGAGTAGAACTCAACTACCCAAGAAAGACTGACCTGCCTTGGTTGTCTCCGTAGGAAACCCCATTGTCTTCGTTCAATTTGCGGCTCAACAAAGGTAGCAATATTGGACGGGAGGATAAGAAGGTATTCATTGTTATAGTTCCTTTCTGCCAGGATAGGGAACATCTGCTCACAGTAGCGATTGGGAAATCGCGCAGTGTCCTTTGCTGGAAAGGCTTTCTCCTTTTCATCAACCTTTATTATCCTCTTAACTCTTTTTGTTGAGGGCTTGATTGCAGTTGAAGAGGGCTCTGCCACTAATGCTCTTTTAGTTCCTCTTCTTGCTAGTAGTTTGGAAGTAGCTTTCTCTTTTCCTTTCTTGGTGGCCATCCTGAAAGAAGGGAAGAGAAAGTAAATTAAACTCAAAGAGATATACAGCAAGGAAGGAAATGGAAAAGACGGTGATGGATGCACATTAAGATATACTGACATTATCACATGCTCGCGAGTATAGGTGAAAAGCCAACAATGGGAAATAGCTAGTGCATATAAAGACAAGTGACTGCAAGGTGTTTATTGGCATGCCGTCAAAGGGCATGAGTAGTATAGACCAAGCAATACTTTGTAACAAACCATCACGTTTGTATTGACAATTAAATTCAATTAATACAATGGTAAAGGAAAGTTGTGAAAAGCAAGCATTGAATAGTATAACAACATAGAGAAGTGCATAATGCCATTTGAGCTTTTTTCACAAATGTAACACCCTAACTACCAAAGCTCACACTTCCGGCTGCGCGACTCTGATAGCTCGGACATTACGATGACACTTATACTATTTAATACTAAAATATGAGCCTGTTTAAAACTTTAAACCGTAACACCGCTCCCAAAAAAATACTTTCATCCGATAGCATACATCCATAGATACCATACAACTTATAAAAATCATAAAGAGTACATCCATATATATATATATATATATATATATATATATATATATATATATATATATTATAAGCATTAACCAATACAATTCCTATCCCTCTTACAGATTATATCAAGATAAAGGCGAGGGTACAATAAACCATAACTAAAACAATACAGAGTATCACAACAACAATTAAATAAGCTCTTCGTAACTTCTGCGTCCATATCCTGAAAGGGGAAAAATGTAGGGGGGGTGAGAACATCATCCTCAAAAGGGTTCTCAGTAGAGGGTTTTTGGGAATTACTGTAATAGGATACGTGAAGATAAACCGCACCAGTGATTAATAACTGTCTTATGCCCCTTTTCAAAAACAAAGGTTTACAATAAAAGAGAAATCTGAAATCCTTTTTCTGAAAGAAGAAACTGTTCATTTAAAACAATATTCAAAAGCATTTCAAAAGGTTTATCTATGCTGAACCAAATTAGCCTTTCACACATATCCAAACCATAACCACAATACCGAAACCAACCATCGGTCCATCTCAATTCAACCATGGCCCTAGGCCCAAACAATCCAACCAACAACCAATCACCACAATCCAACAGAGTCCCAGATGCAAACACAGATAGGAAGTTCAAGCACAAACAAACAGTTATTACAAGTAGAACAGTTAGCAATTAATCACATAGGCAAACCAAGTATAATATGCACACCCAACCAATGTCACACAAATGCATATGATGCATTCCTGTCCCTAGTGGCTGATGATATCATCTGTCGGTTATCAAGCCAACCCGACGTGTCCGGTAGCTAACCCGGGCACAGTCTCTCTGTTGTGCATTAATATCATTAGAGGGAATATGTGCCCTGTCACCATTAGAGGGTATCTGCGCCCTGTCGCCATTAGAGGGTATCTGCGCCCTGTCGCCATTAGAGGGTATCTGCGCCCTGTCGCCATTAGAGGGTATTGGTGCCCTGTCACCCTTACAACCAGAGAGAAAACACAAGCATACTCGCATACAACATTCATCTCAGCCATCCGGCTTAAATTCATAATTCATTCAATTGCATACATGCATTTATACTCAACCATAGATCACCATCCATCTCAGCCATCCGGCTCACGGTTCAATCCAGAACTAGCCAATTTATCAATAAATACAGCTCTTCGGCTTAATTTCATAATTCATAATCAGCCATACGGCCCACAACTCATTCGGCAATCAGGCATAGTTCAATAGCATACATAGCCATTCCGGCTCATAACAAAATAGCACTTCCACCATTCAACATCATCAAATTCATACATCGGCATTTAAGCCATAAATCACTTTTCTCAATTCATTCACTTTGAAATCAAGTTTCAACTCTTTTCAGCCTTGGCTTTAAAGATCTCATTTCTCAAATCATCTCAGGCTCTTAAGCCACTTTTACTCAAAGTAAGTTCCCTTTTTAAAACAAAGCCGCTCTCGGCATCCTCTTTCCAAGACTTCCAAAACCATGGAAAGTTAAAGATTCAATTTGGGAACAATCAGAATCGCCCATTCCACAATGGGATTTTATAACAAAGTTTCTCGACAGAGTCCCAAGTCTTTAGGGGAGAATAACATAACTCATTTCGCCAAATTCATTTAAAATCATTAAAACCTTGGCTTTCTGATTTGAGTAATAAAATAGGATCTAAGCCAAACCGAGTCACGTAATCATTTACTTCTTTCAAAGCCGTTTTCTTTACTTAAGCAAAACCAATTTCAACCCCCATGATAAATTCTAGAACGTTTCAACTGTTCAAGGTTTGTTTTGGTCTTGCAAGAATTCAGAATTCAAGGAGTACTTAAAACCTTTCTCAAAACATTTCAAAATGAAACTTGTCAATAGACAGTCAGGTCTTTTCAAAATCATTAAAACTCTTTAATTGAAACCCCCAAGTCAAATTCAAAGGCATAAACCCTTTTCACATTCAAATAGCTTTAAAACACAAGTTTCATCTAAATAACTTTCTCCTGAAAGAGATACAATGCCTTTCTTAAGAAGCAAAACTAAATCACAATTTCCTCTTTAATAATTCATTTCAAAAGTATGAATCATCATTTTCTTGATAATTCAAATAAAATAGTAGAAGTCTTTAACTCATCATTTTTCCAGACAACATTCAATAAAGACTCAGATCTTATAGAAATTTCGGCAGCACCTCCCCTAAAACTTGGACTTTTGCCACCCGGTTCGGGTCCCAACTAAACCGTTTCTCATTCCTTTTCAACAGTTCAAAACCAGAAATCAATTCAAAAGCAAGCTAAATCCAACAGTCGCCTCAGTGGCATATCTCAAGGAAACCATTTCAGAAATCAACTCAATATCAACCGATTTAACTCATTTCTAAAGCTTTAAAGAATCGGTTCAACAATAAATCATTTATCAAAACCAAATCAGTTAAAGTAACCCAGGCTGAATTTCAAGAGTATTCTATCTTTCACATCATCAAAATAATTGACTCAATTCAAACCAATCCTCGACAGATTAAACTCATTTCAAATCTTTAAAGAATCAACTTCAAACATTACATTTCATAAGCCACACAACAATTCAGCCAAACCAACATCCATAGTCATTCGTGTCAATCAAATAATACATAAGGCAGATACAATCACCAAATACACAATGTCTCACATCAGTACCCATATGTAATAATTCCAATAATAAACTATAGTTTTCGGAAAGCGCCCCTACCTGAAAACGCAAATTCCATAACTCAAAGGCATCACAGCGTCCTTTCCGCCTCGACCCGAAATCAACAATCAAAATCCCGGCTACCAAAACCTCAGCTCCAAACCGTTTTCTCAGCAACCACAACGACTCTAATCGCAATATATAATAATTGAGATTAACTCTCATAACAAAAAATGCTACAACTCCTCAACGTATAATAGAGCAGTAACTAGAGGACTTTCAGATCGAAACTCTTACCGAACCAAAGGAACGGCTGAACCAAAACAGCGGCGGTCTCCGAACCGGCTCGGCAGCAGCCCGGCAGTCAGCCCCAAGCAGCAGCGGCGATCTGAACCACACGCAGCGACAATGAAATTCCAGGAAACTCAACAGAAGGGAAACTCAACTTAAAAGCCTTACCGCCAGTGGAGCTCGGTAGCGGCAGCGGCGTTCCCGGCGGTTGAGGCTCGGCCAGAAGCTCCGGCGGAGGCGGCGCCGGCGACGCGAGCGCGACTGGACACGGTGGCTGAACCCCAACTCAGTCTCAGGCCTCTCTGTCTCTCCTCGGGCCTTCTCCGATTTTTCTCTCCCTCTGTGCTTGCCGGCAGTGGTAAGGTGGCGGCGGCAAAGGAATTCCAGTGGCATGAACCCCTTCTCTGACGCGGCAGCTCAATGGCGGATCGGTTTCCCCTCCATCGCGTTCTGTCCTTCCCGCACTACTCTCTCCTCGCCGACGACAGGCACGGCGGCGCGGCTCCAAACGGCAGAGGTGATAGGGAGCACTGTGGGTTTAGCAAACAGCGGCGGCTGGGCTCATCAGCACGACGGCGAGGCGACGCTCATCCTCGCGACGGCGTCCTCCATTAACGGCGATGGTGAGGACCTCAACGGCGGTGACGAAACGGCTCCAACGGCGTACGAATCTTCTCCCTCTCGCCCTCCACTTTCCCCTCACTCGGACCTCTGTCCTTCGCGCGGTTCTGGCGGCGAGGCGCAGCGAGGCACGCAGCGGGCTGAGGCGTCATCCCTTCCTTCTCTTCCCCTGGCGCGGCCTTTTCTCCCCCCTTCCCCTTCCGTTTTTTTCCTTCCATGTTTCTGTGAATGAGGGTGAAAGGGAAACAAGTGGGGTGCGGCTGCTGGTTCATGGGGGAAAGACGGGTATTGGCTAGGGTTTTAGGGTTAGGGTTTCATTTTTGAAACTTAGGGTAAGGGGCAATTTGGTACTTTCAAACAAAAATGGAAATAATATAATAATCGAAACCCAAATTAAATCCAACGCTAATTATATATAGAAAATACTATTTGATCATCAATTTTTACAAATTACTTTCAATAAAATGCCCAAATCAAATAATTAGGAGTAATATAATTAAATCCCTTATTTTCCAAAGTAGCAGTATTAATATTGAAAATATTACTTATTTAATTCAAATCATATGGAAATCCTTATTATTTCACAATTACCAACTTTATACTCTGAATATAGAAAATAATCCAATAATTGTGAAATTGGATAATAATCATAACTTATCTCAAATCCAATAAATCAAAACTTGCCTTAATTATCTTTAGTAAAATAATCTCTGAAATTAAGGCTATAAATAACTGTAGGATTTGAGACTTGATCATAATAAGACTTTTCAAATATTCTGGGTCTTACATTCTACCCACCTTATAAAAATTTTCGCCCTCGAAAATTGATACAAAATGAAAGAAATTCCATAACAGTTCACCTTTGAACACATTTAAGGAAGAAGCAAAAATATCTCAACATATAATCATATATACGATTTTCAAATACTTTGATTATCATAAGCATAAGGATGCAAAGGTAGGAGTGTAACTGCCAGGCAAACGTTACAAGATCGGCTCAATGCAAAAGCTGACATGGGTCAATCATGTGATAGTAGGGCAAGGCATCAAAGGCTATCAAACAGGATGGAGTTAAAACGACGTGCTCAACCTCCGCACACCAATTTCACATCAACCTCAAAGTTTCAACTTTCCAACTCCATCAAGCACTTTACAAACCCCAAATTTGATCACAAGCCTGACAACCACAAACCCGTTCGCAAGGAACAAAACGCCCACAACTCATACGTTGCACACCTACCGCTTCAACTTCCGTATACACATCACGTCTTAAAGAACTAACGTATCGCGTTACTACGTCTACAAGTCGCACGTGATATCAAAACAATTCTCGAGTCTACTCAGAAGAATACGAGATCTTAGAAAGGAGAGACAACTGTCAAAGATAATACTCATAGATTTGAAAGAATATATCCAATTCCAGATAAACAAGGATGTTCAAGCAATGAAGTTTGCTAGACACAATTCAATTGACAACTTCAAAGATAACCCTTAGATCAAAGAAGTTCAATAGGATCAATAAGAAGAAAACCAACGCATCAGTTTGAAACAAACTCAAGCTGAGTCGAGGAAGCATGAGGTTTACAGAAAAGAATATTTCAAACCCAAGACAAAGCTCACAGAACTCAAGAGCATACTAAAATACTTTCGAATACATTGTTCTTAAAAGAAACGAAAACTTGCAGAAAAATCACTTCGCAGTTTAAAAGAAAAGTTAAGCAACAAGCCTCCTTCAAGAGAAAAATAAAAGCATAAACGTGGTTTTGCTTTTAATACGTTTTCATGTTGAAGTAGATCATGTAGAGTTTTAAGAACAAAATGCACACAACTTTGGCTAAGAGCTAAAATATTTTCATCAAATATTTTAGAAAGATAATTAGATGCACAACTTAACCAAAAGCAGTTCATAAAAACTCGGAAGTAATCAAATGCTTGTTCAAAAATTCTAAAAATTCATATTCAAACAAGCGTGTATAACATTTATATCATGGACGCAAGAGGATGTTAAACTCTCTTTAGAAAAGAAATTCCGAGGTAGAATTTTGCTTACAATTTAGTAAAGGAAATAAGTGGTGCGTTACAAGCAAACCGGTTTCCACTAAACAAGGAAACTTTCCAAAAACTTCATTTAAAATAGCGCATGCCAACTTTAAATTAACTTCGTCAAAATTGAACAATGGTTTCAAATCTCAATCAAGCAACAGAAAATAAATTCCGTTTAAAACTTCCTACAAGAGAATTCAAAGCTTCTTTAAAAAGTTCAAAACAAGACTGCAAAAGTGTTCTTGAAATCACCATCTCAGAAGAACATTCAAGAAGTTTAAGATGTACTAAATAGGAGTCAAGCCATACTAGAAAGGATCTTAAATCAAAGTAGTTCAAACAAGATTCAATAGGCATGAGTC
Source organism: Arachis ipaensis (assembly GCF_059453495.1). NCBI lineage: Eukaryota > Viridiplantae > Streptophyta > Magnoliopsida > Fabales > Fabaceae > Arachis > Arachis ipaensis. The sequence continues at coordinate 41,621,922 of NC_142439.1, forward strand.
ATCAAACAAGCTTTCAATTGATCCAAAATAATACAAAAGTCATAGAAAAAGATAACTCAATCATTAGTAATTTCTCAAGGATAATCCTTTGACTAAAAACTCTTGTAGAGATAATGAGTGAATAAGCGATGCACTAATTTTGAAATGAATCAAACTGACTCACATAAGGATGGGATTCACAAGAGAGGGCGAACCAAGATCAGTGGTAATGTTCACAAGACGTAAAAGATTAGCTAAAAATAGAATCACGTATGACATTCATAGAGGTGAAAAGCTTAAAAAGAGACTTTAGTCCGCTCATAAGAAGAAAGCCATGAGTCCAACATTTTTAAAAGAATCACAATAGCATCAACAATGTAGTATGCTAAACCGAACTCAAGTTAAAAATAATTTAGGTAAAGTTTATCAAGAAAAATCAACCGGAATAAAAGCGAAGAATCCCCTTTCTTTCCAGAATCTTGAAAAAATACCCCAAATACATAATCAATTGAAGATGTGCATTGAAACTATAGTAAAATTACTAGAAAGTAAAATTGTAATTTAAAGTAAATGCAGTTCCATAAACCAGAAAAGTACAGGTGAGGCATTAGAAATAAATAGTTGTTAAATTGTATAAGAAATCTTCAAAGTTCCACATATAGATAAGTGTATATCTAGTCAATAGCAATTTTTATAAAAATCTCGAAATTGGCTGTGATCACTGTCAAATAAGAGAAAAACTGAATCAACAATTTCTCAAAGAATAGACTCAAAATCCGAAGTTAAAAGCACAGCGAATTAAGCCAAGTTCAACGCTATATCAAAGAATACCTAAATCAAGAAGAACTCAAACAGAGGAAAATAGACGCAACAAGGATTCCAAACAAGCATATGCAATTAAGATCAAACAAGAATGCATATGAATGGAGGAATAGAGTTGAAAAATCAAACTACTTTTCAAAAGGATTAGCAAACAAGAACTTCAAATTAGGACATGAAGGAACAGGTCGACTCGAACAGAATTCAAGACACACAACTGAATAGCCTCGAGAAATAGTTTCCAATGTTCCCAAAACCCGTGATTCGCTTTATTCAAAACTCGTATAACATCTATGATAACCCATCAGTGCCTTCATATACATAATTCACTAGTATTAAGCCGGCCAAACTTAATACCAAGAATTATGCAATGCAAGACTAACAGCGTTAATCAATAGACTGTCATGTGCATAAAGCTCTAATTCCCGTCATTCGACAAGACCTAATACATGACAAACACTCAGAGTATGCAACTGAAGCATAGTCGGTCCATTCCTCAGGCTCTACAAGAAGGACTGCTCTGATACCATAATGTAACACCCTAACTACCAAAGCTCACACTTCCGGCTGCGCGACTCTGATAGCTCGGACATTACGACGACACTTATACTATTTAATACTAAAATATGAGCCTGTTTAAAACTTTAAACCGTAACACCGCTCCCAAAAAAATACTTTCATCCGATAGCATACATCCATAGATACCATACAACTTATAAAACTCATAAAGAGTACATCCATATATATATATATATATATATATATATATATATATATATATATATATATATATATATATATATATATAATATTACAAGCATTAACCAATACAATTCCTATCCCTCTTACAGATTATATCAAGATAAAGGCGAGGGTACAATAAACCATAACTAAAACAATACAGAGTATCACAACAACAATTAAATAAGCTCTTCGTAACTTCTGCGTCCATATCCTGAAAGGGGAAAAATGTAGGGGGGTGAGAACATCATCCTCGAAAGGGTTCTCAGTAGAGGATTTTTGGAAATTACTGTAATAGGATACGTGAAGATAAACCGTACCAGTGATTAATAACTGTCTTATGCCGCTTTTCAAAAACAAAGGTTTACAATAAAAGAGAAATCTGAAATCCTTTTTCTGAAAGAAGAAACTGTTCATTTAAAACAATATTCAAAAGCATTTCAAAAGGTTTATCTATGCTGAACCAAATTAGCCTTTCACACATATCCAAACCATAACCACAATACCGAAACCAACCATCGGTCTATCTCAATTCAACCATGGTCCTAGGCCCAAACAATCCAACCAACAACCAATCACCACAATCCAACAGAGTCCCAGATGCAAACACAGATAGGAAGTTCAAGCACAAACAAACAGTTATTACAAGTAAAACAGTTAGCAATTAATCACATAGGCAAACCAAGTATAATATGCACACCCAACCAATGTCACACAAATGCATATGATACATGCCTGTCCCTAGTGGCTGATGATATCATCTGTCGGTTATCAAGCCAACCCAACGTGTCCGGTAGCTAACCCGGGCACAGTCTCTCTGTTGCACATTAATATCATTAGAGGGAATATGTGCCCTGTCACCATTAGAGGGTATCTGCGCCCTGTCGCCATTAGAGGGTATCTGCGCCCTGTCGCCATTAGAGGGTATCAGTGCCCTGTCACCCTTACAACCAGAGAGAAAACACAAGCATACTCGCATACAACATTCATCTCAGCCATCCGACTTAAATTCATAATTCATTCAATTGCATACATGCATTTATACTCAACCGTGGATCACCATCCATCTCAGCCATCCGGCTCACGGTTCAATCCAGAACTAGCCAATTTATCAATAAATACAGCTCTTCGGCTTAATTTCATAATTCATAATCAGCCATACGGCCCACAACTCATTCGGCAATCAGGCATAGTTCAATAGCATACATAGCCATTCCAGCTCATAACAAAATAGCACTTCCACCATTCAACATCATCAAATTCATACATCGGCATTTAAGCCATAAATCACTTTTCTCAATTCATTCACTTTGAAATCAAGTTTCAACTCTTTTCAGCCTTGGCTTTAAAGATCTCATTTCTCAAATCATCTCAGGCTCATAAGCCACTTTTACTCAAAGTAAGTTCCCTTTTTAAAACAAAGCCGCTCTCGGCATCCTCTTTCCAAGACTTCCAAAATCATGGAAAGTTAAAGATTCAATTTGGGAATAATCAGAATCGCCCATTCCACAATGGGATTTTATAACAAAGTTTCTCGGCAAAGTCCCAAGTCTTTAGGGGAGAATAACATAACTCATTTCGCCAAATTCATTTAAAATCATTAAAACCTTGGCTTTCCGATTTGAGTAATAAAATAGGATCTAAGCCAAACCGAGTCACGTAATCATTTACTTCTTTCAAAGCCGTTTCCTTTACTTAAGCAAAACCAACTTCAACCCCCCATGATAAATTCTAGAACGTTTCAACTGTTCAAGGTTTGTTTTGGTCTTGCAAGAATTCAGAATTCAAGGAGTACTTAAAACCTTTCTCAAAACATTTCAAAATGAAACTTGTCAATAGACAGTCAGGTCTTTTCAAAATCATTAAAACTCTTTAATTGAAACCCCTAAGTCAAATTCAAAGGCATAAACCCTTTTCACATTCAAATAGCTTTAAAACACAAGTTTCATCTAAATAACTTTCTCCTGAAAGAGATACAATGCCTTTCTTAAGAAGCAAAACTAAATCACAATTTCCTCTTTAATAATTCATTTCAAAAGTATGAATCATCATTTTCTTGATAATTCAAATAAAATAGTAGAAGTCTTTAACTCATCATTTTTCCAGACAACATTCAATAAAGACTCGGATCTTATAGAAATTTCGGCAGCACCTCCCCTAAAACTTGGACTTTTGCCACCCGGTTCGGGTCCCAACTAAACCGTTTCTCATTCCTTTTCAACAGTTCAAAACCAAAAATCAATTCAAAAGCAAGCTAAATCCAACAGTCGCCTCAGTTGCATATCTCAAGGAAACCATTTCAGAAATCAACTCAATATCAACCGATTTAACTCATTTCTAAAGCTTTAAAGAATCGGTTCAGCAATAAATGATTTATCAAAACCAAATCAGTTAAAGTAACCCAGGCTGAATTTCAAGAGTATTCTATCTTTCACATCATCAAAATAATTGACTCAATTCAAACCAATCCTCGACGGATGAAACTCATTTCAAATCTTTAAAGAATCAACTTCAAACATTACATTTCATAAGCCACACAACAATTCAGCCAAACCAACATCCATAGTCATTCGAGTCAATCAAATAATACATAAGGCAGATACAATCACCAAATACACAATGTCTCACATCAGTACCCATATGTAATAATTCCAATAAAAAACTATAGTTTGTGGAAAGCGCCCCTACCTCAAAACGCAAATTCCATAACTCAAAGGCATCACAGCGTCCTTTCCGCCTCGACCCGAAATTAACAATCAAAATCCCGGCTACCAAAACCTCAGCTCCAAACCGTTTTCTCAACAACCGCAACGACTCTAATCGCAATATATAATAACCGAGATTAACTCTCATAACAACAAATGCTACAACTCCTCAACATATAATAGAGCAGTAACTAGAGGACTTTCAGATCGAAACGCTTACCGAACCAAAGGAACGGCTGAACCGAAACAGCGGCGGTCTCCGAACCGGCTCGGCAATAGCCCGGCAGTCAGCCCCAAGCAGCAACGGCGATCTGAACCACACGCAGCGATAATGAAATTCCAGGAAACTCAACAGAAGGGAAACTCAACTTAAAAGCCTTACCGCCAGTGGAGCTCGGTGGCGGCAGCGGCGTTCCCGGCGGTTGAGGCTCGGCCAGAAGCTTCGGCGGAGGCGGCGCCGGCGACGCGAGCGCGACTGGACACGGTGGCTGAACCCCAACTCAGCCTCAGGCCTCTCTATCTCTCCTCGAGCCTTCTCCGATTTCTCTCTCCCTCTGTGCTTGCCGGCAGTGGTAAGGTGGCGGCGGCAAAGGAATTCCGGCGGCATGAACCCCTTCTCTGACGCGGCAGCTCAATGGCGGATCAGTTTCCCCTCCATCGCGTTCTGTCCTTCCTGCACTACTCTCTCCTCGCCGACGACAGGCACGGCGGCGCGGCTCCAGACGGCAGAGGTGATAGGGTGCACTGTGGGTTTAGCAAACAGCGGCGGCTGGGCTCATCAGCACGGCGGCGAGGCGACGCTCATCCTCGCGACGGCGTCCTCCATTAACGGCGATGGTGAGGACCTCAACGGCGGTGACGAAGCGGCTCCGACGGCGTACGAATCTTCTCCCTCTCGCCCTCCACTTTCCCCTCACTCGGACATCTGTCCTTCGCGCGGTTTTGGCGGCGAGGCGCGGCGAGGCACGCAGCGGGCTGAGGCGTCATCCCTTCCTTCTCTTCCCCTGGCGCGGCCTTTTCTCCCCCCTTCCCCCTTCCGTTTCTTTCGTTCCATGTTTCTGTGAATGAGGGTGAAAGGGAAACAAGTGGGGTGCGGCTGCTGGGTCATGAGGGAAAGACGGGTATTGGCTAGGGTTTTAGGGTTAGGGTTTCATTTTTGAAACTTAGGGTTAGGGACAATTTGGTACTATCAAACAAAAATGGAAATAATATAATAATTGAAACCCAAATTAAATCCAACGCTAATTATATATAGAAAATACTATTTGATCATCAATTTTTACAAATTACTTTCAATAAAATGCCCAAATCAAATAATTAGGAGTAATATAATTAAATACCTTATTTTCCAAAGTAGCAGTATTAATATTGAAAATATTACTTATTTAATTCAAATCATATGGAAATCTTTATTATTTCACAATTACCAACTTTATACTCTGAATATAAAAAATAATCCAATAATTGTGAAATTGGATAATAATCATAACTTATCTCAAATCCAATAAATCAAAACTTGCCTTAATTATCTTTAGTAAAATAATCTCTGAAATTAAGGCTATAAATAACTGTAGGATTTGAGACTTGATCATAATAAGACTTTTCAAATATTCTGGGTCTTACAACAAACACATAGCATGCATGATGAATAAGGTATAGAAAATATGAAGGTGAACATGCAAGCAATCCCTTAAATAGAATAAAAATAATTGTCAAACAATTTGCAACAATCCACAAGCATATAATGAGGGATAATGACTCAAAAAAATTTCTAACACCATGTAAAATGGAAAAGACGAAGAAGGAAAATATGAATAATGAAGAGAAAAATAATATATGAAATAATATATAAAATGATAGAAAAGAGAAGAAGGAAGAAGAAAATAGAACCTTGGTAATGGAGGTGAGAGAGAGAGAGAGAGTGATAGGTGAGATAGAAGGAAGAAGGGAGAAGGAAGAAATAAGGAGGGAAAAGGAAAATTAGGATTTGGAGGAGAGAAAGATAAGATAAGTGGCAATTTTAGGTTGAGCTGTGCAGCGCATGCGACGCGGCCGCGTGGGGCACGCGTTCGCGTGGATGCGCTTCAAGTATGGGGACGCGATCGCGTCGGTCACGCGGTCGCGTGACCTATGTTATGCTTCTGGCGCGAGTGCAGCCTCGCACCAGCACAACTCTCTGTTCAAATTAATTTATTTGCCAAAATTGGGACGACGCGATCGCGTGGGTCACGCGATCGCGTGAGTGTGCGCCAGAAAATGGATGACGTGGCCGCGGCAATATTTCGTTGTGCACCCTTTTATGTCGAAAACTCAGGGCACGCGGCCGCGTGAGGCACGCGGTCGCGTGGGAGACCATGATTCCCATGCGACGCGAATGCGTCAGCGACGCAGTCGCATGGATTGATTTGTGCCATTGGCACACCTCCAGCCACACTCCTGCATGACTTTCTGTTCATTTTTATTTTTCTTTACTCCACCTGTGACGCGGACGCGTCGCTGATGCGATCGCGTCATGTAGCGAAATTTTTTTTTTTAGAATGGAAATAAAAACATGTAAATGCAGATGCATGAAAGTACTAAGAAAGAGAAGAGTTATTGAATAGGAAAAACTAAAAGAAAAGAACGATCATACCATGGTGGGTTGTCTCCCACCTAGCACTTTGCTTTAACGTCCGTAAGTTGGACGCTGCACTAGCTCAATCTTCTGCTATGTGGGGATCTTCCAAGAGGAAGATCTCAAGCTCGTTGTTTCTCTGCACCTTCTCGCCATGGTATAGCTTCAGGTGTTGTCCATTAACCTTAATGAGTTCAGAGCTTGAAGGATGGTTTAGGTGATAAACTCCGTACGGTTCGGCCTTCTCTACTCTGTATGGACCTTCCCATCTTGATCTCAACTTACCTGGCATGAGCCTTAGTCGAGATTTGTAAAGGAGGACTAAATCCCCAAGTTGGAATTCTTTCTTCTTGATATTATGATCATGTACAGCCTTCATCTTTTCCTTGTATATTCTGGAGTTTTCATAAGCTTCTAGGTGAAGGCTCTCCAGTTCCTGCAGTTGCAACTTCCTTTCAGCTCCGGCTTTCTCAATTCCCATGTTGTACTCCTTAACTGCCCAAAAAGCTCTGTGTTCTACTTCAACTAGGAGATGACAAGCTTTTCCATAAACCAAGCGGAAAGGACTCATCCCAATGGGTGTCTTGTATGATGTTCTATATGCCCAGAGTGCATCTTGTAGCCTGGTGCTCCAGTCTTTTCTATGAGGCTTTACTATCTTTTGCAAGATACGCTTAATTTCCCTATTTGACACCTCGGCTTGCCCATTAGTTTGGGGATGGTAAGCTGTTGCAACTTTATGAATTATCCCGTGCTTATTCATTAATCCTGTTAGTCTCCTGTTACAAAAATGGGTGCCTTGGTCGCTCACGATTGCTCGTGGTGATCCGAAGCGACATATAATATGGTTTCTCACAAAGGAAACAACAGTGTTAGCATCATCAGTGCGGGTAGGAATTGCTTCCACCCATTTGGAAACATAATCCACAGCTAACAATATATAAAAATATCCATTAGAATTTGGGAATGGACCCATGAAGTCAATGCCCCAAACATCAAAAATTTCACAGAAAAGCATAATTTGTTGAGGCATCTCATCCCTCCTGGATATATTACCAAATTTCTGGCATGGGAGACAAGATTTACAAAATTCAGCAGCGTCTCTAAAAAGAGTAGGCCACCAGAATCCATAGTCTAAGATCTTTCTAGCTGTTCTTTGAGGGCCAAAATGTCCTCCACTCTCAGATGAGTGACATGCCTCTAAAATGGACTGGAATTCTGATTGAGGCACACAATGTCTAATTACTTGATCAGCGCCACATCTCCATAAATATGGGTCATCCCATATATAATATTTAGACTCGCTTTTCAGCTTGTCTCTTTGATGCTTAGAAAAATTTGGAGGAAATGTGCGGCTAACTAAATAATTAGCAACAGGTGCATCCCAAGGGACTAACTCAGATACTGCTTGCAGGTTATCAAAAGGAAAATTATCATCTATAGGAGTAGAATCATCCTTAATATGCTCAAGTTGACTCAAGTGGTCTGCCACTAAATTCTGATTACCACTCCTATCCTATATTTCTAAATCAAATTCTTGTAACAGCAGTATCCAACGTATAAGTCTTGGTTTGGACTCCTTTTTAGCTAATAGATACTTTAAAGCTGCATGGTCCAAATACACTATTACTCTAGTACCAAGTAAATAAGCTCAGAATTTATCCAGAGCAAAAACGATAGCAAGAGGCTCTTTCTCAGTAGTAGTATAATTGGACTGGGCAGTGTCTAAAGTCTTAGACGCATAAGCGATAACGAAAGGATCCTTACCTTCACGCTGAGCCAGCGCTGCTCCTACTGCATGGTTGGAAGCATCGCACATGATTTCAAATGGCTGGCTCCAGTCTGGTCCTCTCACAATTGGAGCTTGAGTCAGAGCAGTCTTCAGCTTATCAAACGCTTGTTTGCAATCCTCACTGAACTCGAACTCAATATCCTTCTGCAGTAATCTGGATAAGGGAAGTGCGACCTTACTAAAGTCCTTAATAAATCTCCTGTAAAAACCTGCATGGCCAAGGAACGAACGGACTTCCCTCACAGAAGAGGGGTAAGGTAGACTAGAAATAACATTCACCTTTGCTGGGTCTACAGAAATGCCATTATTAGATACCACATGTCCTAATACAATCCCTTGTTTTACCATAAAGTGACATTTTTCGAAATTTAATACAAGGTTTGTATTAACACATCTATCTAATACTCTAGGTAATCCATCTAAGCAAAGGCTAAAAGAATCACCATAAACGCTAAAATCGTCTATAAAAACTTCCATATAGTCCTCAATAAGATCAGAGAAAAGACTCATCATGCACCTTTGGAAAGTAGCTGGTGCATTGCACAAGCCAAAGGCATTCTATTGTAAGCATAATTCCCAAAAGGACATATAAAAGTAGTCTTTTCCTGATCCTCAGGAGCTATATGAATCTGGAAATAACTTGTGTAACCATCTAAAAAGCAATAATGTAATTTACCTGATAGGTGATCCAGCATTTGATCAATGAATGGAAGTGGGTAGTGATCCTTACGGGTAGCTTGGTTGAGACGCCTGTAATCAATGCAGACTCTCCAAGCATTCTGAACTATAATTGCTATGAGCTCTCCATGCTCATTCTTCACTGTAGTGACTCTAGACTTCTTGGGCACCACTTGTACTGGGCTTACCCATTCACTGTCTGAAATGGGATATATGATACCTGCTTCCAATAGTCTGGTCACTTCCTTTTTGACAACTTCCAAGATGGTGGGATTCAATCTTCTTTGGGGTTGACGGACAGGTCTTTCTCCCTCATCTAAAAATATTCTGTGCTCACATACTTGAGGGTTGATGCCTACTATGTCTGCCAAGCTCCACCCAATTGCCTTCTTATACTTCCTCAGCACATCAAGTAACTGCTCTTCTTGTTGAGAAGTAAGTTCTCTTGCAATGATAACTGGAAACCTCTGCTCATCTTCAAGATAAGCATATTTGAGATGTGGAGGGAGGGGTTTCAATTCTAACTTTTGATCATGGGCAGGCTCTGGATTATTTGGAGCTTGTGAAAATGACGAAGTGCCCTCACTGTCAGTTAAGAGGGTCCCCACACTTGGACCTTGTCCAGTGTGCCTCTCTTCTAACTCTTCCTTGTGAACTTCAGCTACACTTTCATCTATGACATCACATTGAAAGATAGAACGATCTTCTGGGGGGAGGTTGTCAATGACTCCATTCAGATTGAAGATTACTATGCGGCCATCTATTTCAAAGGAGTATGTTCTTGAAAAAGTATCCAATTTGAATTTTGATGTCTTCAGGAATGGTCTTCCAAGTAGGATTGATGATGGCTTATCTGAATCATTATGGGGCATCTCCAAGATATAAAAATCAGTGGGAAACGTAAGCCCTTTAATGTTCACCAAAACATCTTCAGCAACTCCAGCCACTGTAATAATGCTTTTATCTGCTAACACAAAACGAGCTGCCGACCTTTTTAAGGGAGGGAGCCTCAAAAAATCATATATAGACAAAGGAATTATACTAACACATGCTCCTAAATCACACATGCAATCATAAATTACTACACCACCAATAGTACAGCTAACTATACAAGGACCTGGATCACTACATTTTTCATGTAATCCTCCCATTAAAGCAGATATAGAACTACCTAAAGGAATAGTTTCTAATTCATTAATTTTGTCTTTATGAATACACAAATCTTTTAGAAACTTTGCATATTTAGGTACTTGCTGAATAACATCAAAAAGAGGAACAGTTACCTCAACATTTTTGAATATTTCTACCATTTTGGGGTCGGGTTCCAGCTGCTTCCTGGGCTTCCTTGCAAGTTGTGGGAATGGAATAGGGGTAGTGTTTTCTGCAGTGTCTGCGCCTCTTGGTGCTTCCTCCGGTGGTTGAGCTATTTCTTCTTCAGCTATGTCCTGTGTGTCCTCTTCCTCTTCAACATCTTCTATTTCTACTACCTCTTCAGCTAAGGTGTGTTCTGGTGAGCTTGGCTCCTCCTGATTCCTCTCCTACAGTGTGGTTCCGGACCTCAGGGTGATGGCATTAATGCCTCTCTTTGGATTGGGTAATGGTTGAGAGGGGATTCCAGTGGTGCTTGAAGGTTGGTTACTGGAATTTTGTGTTGATCCAATCTGTGACATAAGAGCTTGCAAAGTAGAGGTCAGACTGTTCAGACTGGCATTAATACTATTCATGATGTTATTTTCCATGGTCTGCTGTCTTCGCTCAAAAGATTGTAGTAACTCTTCATTAGGAGATGAAGAAGAGTGAGTGAATTGAGAGGTCTGCTGTTGATTATTCTGTGGTCCTTGGTTTTGCCTCAGGTGAGGTGCTCTGTAAGGTTGATTCTGCTGCCTGTTGTTGTTATTATTCCACCTCTGATTTCCCTGATTATCTCGGCCTCCTCTGTAAATGTTGTCCCTCCAATTCTGGTTAGAATTGTCCTGCCATCCATGGTTATTATTTCCACTTTGATTGTACCCTTGGTTGGGGCGGTCATAGAAGTTATGAGTGGATGCCACCATGTTGTCTTCTTGTTGGAGCTACGGGCATTCATCAGTGTAATGGCTATAATCAGCACAGATTCCGCAAATTCTTTGTGGGACTAGTTGTTGGTTTTGCTGTGGCGGAGGAGGTTGAGCTTGCTGAGCTTATTGTTGATTCAATTGCATCTGCTTCAGCAAGTTAGTCATCTCATATATACTTTGAGCTAGAGCAGCAGTCTCTCTGCTAGAGGATACTTCTGCAACGGCTTTTGAACGGCCTTGCTTTTGTCTGTGGTTCCTAGTAGATTCAGCTAAATCACTGATCAATTGCCAAGCCTCATCAGTGGTCTTGTACTTCTTCATAAACCCATTACTAGCACTTTCCAATGTGGTCTTATCTTGGGGCCTCATGCCCTGTGTGATATAGCTAAGTAACACTATCTTGTCAATCATGTGGTGGGGGAATGCTTCCAGAAGATTATTGAAGCGCTCCCAGTATTCAAAGAGAGTCTCATTGTCATTCTGAACAATTGTGGAAATATCCTTCCTCAGTTTATCAGTAACTTCAGATGGAAAGAATTTCTCCAAAAACTCCTTTCTGAGTGTATCCCAGTTGGATACATTTGCTAGAGGTTGAGTGTAGTACCACTCTCTTGCTTTTCCCTCAAGAGAAAACGGGAAAGCTTTTAGCAAAATTGAAGTTTTATCAGTACCATCACGCTTGACAGTAGAACAGGCTGCCTGGAAATCCCTCAAGTGCTTGATAGGCTCTTGAGCAGGTAGGCCATGAAACTTGGGCATCAAATTTAGCATTGCGGTCTTTATTTCAAAATCTGTAGCTACCGCTGGATGATGCACTTGAAACGGTTGCATTGTAAAATCAGGGGCTCCTTCCTCCTGGATGGTAACTCTCCTAGCTGCCATGTCTTCTGCACGTAAAACAACCGAATCAGTAGAACGGGTGCTGGTTTCTTCCTCAAGTTCACTTTCAGATCCGCCCTCAGAGCGGACTAACCGACGCTGATCTCGCCTTATTCGTGAAATAGTCCTTTCAATTTCAAGATCGAATATTAGCAAGCGCGGATCAGGAAGTGAACGCGTCATTTGACGAAAGAAACATGCAGCTCATAGTAGCAAAATAAAATAAAATGCAAATAAATAAATTCTAATTAATAACTTTAGCACTCTATTGCAACTCCCCGACAACGGCGCCAAAAATTGATGAGACACAGAAGTTGGTGAATTAAAAATTATTAGTATAGTTACGTTGCAAGTATAGCTCTTAACTCACCGAAAATCTGCCTATCAATTTAGAAATATGTCACAGAGAGATTAAATTAAAAATTACTGGGAGTTTAAGTCCCAGGTCGTCTCCCAACAAGTTGCAGAAAAGTGTGCTATTTTATTAATCAGATGTTCCAAGAAGTTGAGTTAAGTAGGTGGAAAATTAAATTGAGAAAATTCAAATAATATGAATAAAAGCCTTGACTGGGAGTTGATTAGTTGGAATCTCTATTATTGATGGGTTGATTTCAAGCTTAATTTATAATTAATGGTTGTTCTGTTTAGTTATCCTTTACTAGGTAAAGGAAAGTCAAACAAGTTGGAATGTTAGATATGTTCACGAGTTGCAACCCACTTAGTTCAAAGGGATTGGTGTTAGTGACTAGATAGCAATCCAACAGTTAACCCAATTACAAATTCTCTTTCAATCCTTCCAACTCAAGAGTTCCTTTCAATCAACTCCCCATCAAGTGAGGAAACTACTCGCTCATTGTAAATAATAAATCCATAACATATGAGAGGGAATTAAAAGAAGACATGATTATTAGAATGGAAAATAAATTAAAATGAAAGAAATAATCCTTATATTAAATAATCATGAAAGTATTCAAATGACAAAATTGAACAAAGCAAAGAATATGGAAGAATAAAACCAAGTTAAGAGAACGAACTAGAATGACGAAGTCTTGATGAGGAAATAACTCTTCTCAATGTTCCAATGCTAAGACCAATTGAAAAATTAAAATTCTAAAACCTAGAGAGAGAAACCTAAAGGAGTAAAACTAGATCTAAAAAAACTGAAAACTGTCTAGAATGAATGTTGTGTTTGTTTCTGCATATTCTCTGGCTCTAGTCTGCTGTTCCGGGCCGAAAACTGGGTCGAAATAAGGTCCAAAATTGCCCCCAGTGAATCTTGCAGATTATGCAGATCGCACAGGTCACGCGATCGCGTCATTTATGCGGACGCGTCATTCGCACTTTTCCTTGCCACGCGTTCGCGTCGTCCATGCTACCGCGTCGCTTGAGTTTTTCCAATCCGTGCAGCCGTGTGAGCCATGCGGCCGCGTCACTGCGATTTGCTCTCCTTCGCGCAGTCGCGTGAGCCATGCGACCGCGTCACTTCTCGCTGGTTATCTTCTCAAATTCTTGTGTTCCTTCCATTTTTGCTAGTTTCTTTTCCAATCTCCAACTCATTCATGCCCTATAAAGTCTGAAACACTCAACACACAGATCACGGCATCGAATGGAATAAAGGAGAATTAAAAATACATAATTAAAGTCTCTAGGAAGCAGTTTTCAAACATGTTATAAATTCAGGAAGGGATTATAATTTCATGCTAATTTAATAAATAAGTGGGTAAGGATCATGATAAAACCACACAATTAAACACAATATAAACCATAAAATAGTGGTTTATCATTGGCAATTAATTCGAAAATCATGAAATAAAAATAAGAAAAAATTTTTAAAAATTAAATTTTTAAAGTTTTCGAAACTTTTAAGAAGAAAAATGAAAAAGATTTGATTTTTGAAAAAGAATTGAAAAGATAGGATTTTTAAATTGAAATTTTGACTTGACTAAAAAGAAACAATTAAATTTTAAAATTTTATGACTAAATCAATTCAAATTTTCGAAATTTATGAGTGAAATGAGGGAAAGATATTTTTTTTATTTTTGAAATTAATGAGGAAAGAGAAAAATAACAAAAAGATGCAAAACATAAAAATTTAGGATTAAAACTAATAATGCATGCAAGAACACTTTGAATGTCAAGATGAACACCAAGAACACTTTGAAGATCATGATAAACACCAAGAACATATTTTTAAAAATTTTTAAGAAAAGAAAAATATGCAAGACACCAAACTTAAAAATTTTTATTCTTTAGACACTAATAATTCAAGAATGCATATGAAAAACAAGAAAAGACACCAAACAAGAAAATTTAAAGATCAAACAAAGAAGATCATCAAGAACAACTTGAAGATCATGAAGAACACCATGCATGAGTTTTCGAAAATTTTTAAGAAAAATTAAAAAGACGCAATTGACACCAAACTTAAAATTTGACACTAGACTCAAACAAGAAACACAAAATATTTTTGGTTTTTATGATTTTATTAAATTTTTTTGTATTTTTTGAAAATTATTTTGAAAAAGAAAATAAAAAAATTCAAAATTTTTAATACGAATTCCAAGAATCATGCAATGTTAGTCTAAAGCTTCAGTCTAAAAAGATTAGACATGGCTAGCCAAGCTTCAGCAAGACATTACATACAACAGCCAAATTGATGGGAATCAACTAGCTCCTGTGATGATAAAAGCATCATCTGAAACTCTAGAATTTATTCTTAAAAATTCTGAAGAACAAAATAAATTTTTTTTTGTATATTTTTTTTTGAATTTTTTCGAAAATAAAAAAAGCTTAAAAATAAAATAAAATTACCTAATCTGAGCAACAAGATGAACCGTCAGTTGTCCAAACTCGAACAATCCCCAGCAACGGCACCAAAAACTTGGTGCATGAAATTGTGATCTCTGAAATGGCGCCAAAAACTTGGTACGCACGAACGTAATCTCAACTCTTTTTCACAACTCTGCAGAACTAACCAGCAAGAGCACTGGGTCATCCAAGTAATACCTATGTGAGTAAGGGTCGATCCTATGGAGATTGTCGGCTTGAAGCAAGCTATGGTCATCCTTGTAAATCTCAGTCAGGCATATTCAAATGGTTATGAAGTTTTGATAATTAAAATATAAATAAAATATAAAATAGGATAGAGATACTTATGTAATTCATTGGTGGGAATTTCAGATAAGCGTCTGGAGATGCTTTGTTGCTTCAGAACCTCTGCTTTCCTATTGCCTTCTTCCAACCATGCATTACCTCCTTCCATGGCAAGCTGTATGATCCTCTCGGATGAAAACAAATCCATATGCGCTGTCACCGCACGACTAATTATCTGTCGATTCCTACTAGTGTCGGAATAAGACCATTGTCCTTTTGCACACTATCACTTGTGCCCCACATTCGCAGGTTTGAAGCCCGTCACGGTCATTCCTTCCCAGATCCTACTCAAAATACCACTGATGAGAGAACTTTTGCATGGTCAAGAAATTTGCGGATAAATCCCCGTTGCAAGTATAGTTTCTAAACCTTCAAAAGTCCTTTCATACAAACGTTTTGGTTGTCACAAGTAACAAACCCCTTAAAAATTGTTAACCGAGTATTCAAACCTCGGGTCGTCTTCTCAAGGAACTGCAAGGAAGTATGTTCTTATTATTGGCTATAAGGGTTGTAATCGGGGTTTAGAAGGTGAAAAGCAAGTGATTTGAATGACAAGTAAAGTAAATGGCAATTAAAATAAATAAATACTGTAAAGTAACCTTTGGCAAGGTAAGAGAAATTAGAAGTCCAACTTAGTTATCTCTCCCAACAATAATGAAAGTTGAATCTAAATTCCACTTAGTTAACCCTTACTAAAGCAAAGGAAAGTCAAGGGACTAATTAGTTTGACCTTCGAATCCTAATTATTTCCTAAGAAAAAGTTGGGATTATTGAAGTTCAGTTTAATTAGCAAGATAACGATTATCAATTATGCTGAGGTTGATAACTGTTGAGTTACTGATTTCTTAACCAGGACCAAAAAGGGAAAAACTAGAATTGTTGGAATAAAAATGTCCTTAGATGGAAAGCAATGGTAACACAAATTAAAGAGAAAGCAATCAATAACTAAAATACCTCAAATAATCATTAATTCAAATAATAATCTGTAACATGGAATAATTCATAAGCCAATTGGGCAACATCTATAGATACAAATAAAAGCATTAAAGTAAAAGTAGCATAGAAACATAAATTAAAGTAAATATTAAACCTGGATCGAGAGTCACTCTAAAAAACTAAGAGAAGTCCTAAATCCTAATCCTAATCCTAAGAGAGAAGGGAGAGAATCTCCCTCTCAAAACTAAATCTAAATCATGGAAAGTGAAAATTGGCGAGCTCTCTTTGAATGGATGCATTCCCCCACTTTATAGCCTCTAATCTGTGTTTTCCGGGCTGAAAACTGGGTCAAAAATAGCCCAGAAATCGCCCCATGCGTATTCTGGTACGTTCGTCCACACGGCCGCGCGGGTTGAAGTTCGCAGATGCGACGCGTCCGCGTGGATCACGCGTTCGCGTCACCTAGCGTCAAGGAAACTATGGAATATTATATATCAAATCGAAGCCCCGGACATTAGCTTTCCAACGCAACTAAAACCGCATCGTTTGGACCTCTGTAGCTAAAGTTATAGCCGTTTGAGTGCAAAGAGGTCAGGCTGGACAGCTTAGCAGTTCCTCCAACTTCTTGTATTCCTTCCACTTTTGCATGCTTCCTTTCCATCCTCTGAGCCATTCCTGCCCTGTAATCTCTGAAAACACTTAACACACATATCAAGGCATCTAATGGTAATAAGAGAGGATTAATAATAAGCAAATATAAGATCAAAGAAGCATGTTTTCAATCATAGCACAAAATTAGGAAGGAAAATGTAAAACATGCAAATAGTATGAATAAGTGGGTAAAGAGTTGATAAAATCCACTCAATTGAGCACAAGATAAACCATAAAATAGTGGTTTATCAACCTCCCCACACTTAAACATTAGCATGTCCTCATGCTAAGCTCAAGGGAAGCTATAAAGATAAAGAGGAATGGTAGAATGTATGAAATGCAACCTATGAATGCAACTACATGCAAAATGTTTCTACCTACTTGGTCAAAAGTAAATAAGATCTTCAAGACAAACATAAATCAGATTTCACTAATTCAAATCGTACAATAAAAAGCAAGTAAACTTGTAAGAAGATAGCTCATGAAAGTAGGAAACATAGAATCAAGCATTGAACCCTTACTGGAAGTGTATATCACTCTAATCTCTCAAGTGTATAGGGTAATTCACTCTAGTCTTCTCTAATCATGCTTTCTAAAACTTTGTTCTTCATCTAACCAATCAACAAATATTTAATGTACCCATGCAAACATCATGAGGTCTTTTCAAGGTTGTAATGGGGCTGAGGTAAAGGTAAGGATATATGTATGGCCAAGTGAGCTATAATATGAATCTTTCATTAACCTAAGCTCTCACCTAATATACATATACTCTATATACTTTTAAATTCATGCCTAGCTACCCATAATTCCCACTTTTGTATAATTCCCATACTCATGTACCAAATTTTCTTTAATTTTTATCACATATGCATTGAACTTTTATTAAACTTAATATTGGGGTAATTTTGTCCTCTTATTTATTTATATTATATATATATACATATATATATTAATATATTTCTTTTTTTTTTCTCTTTTTTTTTTGAATCATAAAAGCAAACATAACTTATCAATGCACATGGATTCTCCATTATTTTTTTATTTTGGTTTTTTTTCATGAGTAGGTTCCCAAATTCCTAATATTCAAATAAATTAGAAACATGATACATTCCCTTATTAACCCATGTTCCCACAGTTTCCCCATACTTAATTGTTACACAATCCATATCTTAAGCTAACCAAAGACTCAATTGGGATATTTAATTGCTTTTCTGCTTAAGGCTAGTGATGTGGTAAAATACAGAATAAATGGGGATTAAAAGGCTCAAGGTGGCTGACAAGGGTGATTTAAAGGGTAGGCTTATTTGGGATAAGTGAGCTAAAATCAAATAATGGCCTCAATCATATGTAAGCATGTAAATACACTAAATATTGGACATATAGAATGGAACAAAGCTAAGATTGCAATTATAGAGAAGAAAACACACAAGAAAAAATTTTATGGTTAAATAGTGTAACCATATAAATAAGCTCAAAATCTCACAGGTTGTGTGTTCTTTAGCTCAAAAACCATGTTCCAAATACAACTTCAAACAATTTTTAACATAAAATTTTTTTTTTCAATTTAAATTAGTGAAATTTTTCAAAGATAGGGTCTTAAAAGAATTTTATTACTTTAACCAAGTAGTAACTAAATGCATAAAATCAAACAAATATGCAAATGTAATAACTAATTTAACAAGAAAAATTTAAACATTGGTGTTGAAACAGAAAGGTACTAACCCATGGAGATCGGTATCGACCTCTCCACACTTAAAGATTGCATCGTCCTCGGTGCATGCTAAGATGTGCAAGTGGATGGGTGGCTTCAACTGATGCTTTTCTCTATAGATTGTGCAGATTGACTTGCCTGTCTCCCCATGTAAACGTCTTCCGGTTCTCTTCCGGGTGGCCATCCTGAAAGAAAAAAGGAAGAAGAATAACCCAGAAATAAAGATAGGAAAATAAATACAATATGGGTGGGTTAATGCCAAATAATAACGGTCTCAATTACATGGTAGCTACAACATACAAGTGAGAAAACAATAGAAGCCATGGCATGCCAGTTGTACAAAATGTACAACAATGGGGAAGAGAGTGGGGAAGGAGAGATAATATAAATTTATGTCAATGCAAAAGTAATACAGATATAAAATATTGGCATTGATTTAAATAATATTACTCAATCAGAATTTAAACAAGTCATTAAGCACCAAGAAAATACCAAAAAAGATGTAACAGTTGAATAAGAACATTTGAACACCAATGGTAAAATAATAAATTTAGAAAAAATAAAAATATGCAATGAACGAAAGTATGCAAATAAATAAAATAAAATAAAAGATAAGAAGAAAGAGGAGGGAAAGAAATAAAGTAAGAAAGAAAGAAGAAAGAAGAAAAGATAGAAGAAATTAGAATTAGAGAAGAAAAGATAGGAAAATTGGCACTAATCCGGATAGGTTGTGTGACGCTGGCGACGCGGTCGCATGGGTGACGCGGTCGCGTGGTGCGCAATAAGGTCAGGCGACGCGGACGTGTGGGGTACGCGATCGCGTGACTTGATTTGTGCTAGTGGCGCGAGTGCAGCTTCGCGGTCGCACAACTCTCTGTTCGAAACTTGGTATTGCCAAAATCCAGGGTGACGCGGTCGCGTGGGTGACGCGATCGCGTGAATGGCCTTATTTCCAATATGACGCGGACGCGTGGGGCACGCGTTCGCGTGGGAGGGCTTGGACTTCCAGCACGAATTCAGCCCAAATCCAGCTCAACTTTCTGCCATACACCCTTCTTACGTCGATTTACAGGGCCACGCGGCCGCGTGGGTGACGCGGTCGCGTGGGAGGCGTTTTTCCCACATGACGCAGACGCATAGGGCACGCGGTCGCGTGGATCAATTTGTGCTACAGGCATGCCTCCAGCCACGCTCTCGCGTGACTCTCTGTTCAGTTCTTTTCTCCCCAACGCACTAGTGACGCGGACGCGTTAGCGACGCTGCCGCGTCGCGTGCGTGTTTTTTTTTTTTTTGTAAAATGCAGAATGCAATGCTTAATGTGAATGCTATGCATGATTCCAGGTTCAATAAAATAAAATTCAAAAACAAACAAAACTAAATAAAATTAAAATTGCAAAAGAAACGATCATACCACGGTGGGTTGTCTCCCACCTAGCACTTTTAGTTAAAGTCCTTAAGTTGGACATTGGAGGAGTTTCCTGTTATGGCGGCTTATGTCTAAATTCGTCCAAAAATGTCCACCAGTGCTTAGAATGCCAA
The DNA here is from genome assembly GCF_059453495.1 of Arachis ipaensis. Taxonomy (NCBI): domain Eukaryota; kingdom Viridiplantae; phylum Streptophyta; class Magnoliopsida; order Fabales; family Fabaceae; genus Arachis; species Arachis ipaensis. Next base: position 41,642,176 of record NC_142439.1, read on the forward strand.
TAGCCTCCGGGATCCCAAACTATGCATGTAAAGCTTCTGAACAGCTTCAAACAGATTGTTAGGCTCCCGGGGTGACAAATGTCAGAATAAACTCCAGGATCCCAAGCCTTGCTTTTAAATCCGCCTCCGTCTTGATCTACATGTTTCCATCCGGGCGGTTTAAAGAGTAGAATCTCACCATGGTGACCAAACGTTCTCTGTGATCCATGCAATTGAGCATGATACCAATCCGTGTACTTCGAGGTGAAGCGTGGAACCTTATTGAACCTTGTGCACCAACTCTGAGTACGAGCAATTTTCCTCTTACTCTTAAAGCCGCAAAGAGCTCTAAGCTGGCCATCTGTTTCAAGTAAACCATATTCAAGTGAATAAGTAAAGTTAAAGGTTAAGGATTGTACCCACTTGAAGCTTGTATTAGGTGGTAATGGCCTTGGGATAGGTGTTTCCGGTGGTTCTGTAAGTTCTGCTCCCTTGTGCTCTTCTGTGAATTTCTCCACTTCTTTGCAAGAATCTTCAAATGTATCTGTGTCCTGGTCAAAGTCTTCTATGTCTTCCTCATCACTCGAGTCATAGATTGGAGGTTGAGAGAAATCTACCTCTGCATCATCTTCGTATTCATCTGGGGAAGATTCTTCGATCTCGGAGAATTCACTTGCGGATGCAAGTTCATTACTAAGAAAGCCAGACTTGTGACTATCATCATCAAGGGAATTTGTTTCGTGGGTTATTCCGTCTGATTCTTCATAAACAACTTGCCTTGGGGATTATACAATATCCTCCTTAACATCAACTGTAACGTCCTTGACGGAGTTCTCCTCAGTTCTGGATTCCCATGGAGGTTCAGTATCTCCTAGATCTTCAACCAACTCTTCTTCTTGTACAATGACAGCTTCTTCTACTTGTTCTAGTACGAATTCATTCTCTGTCTTGTCCACTGGAGTTTCTGGTATCTCCTTCATGCTACGCTCTTCGTTAGACTGTTCACATGGGGCTGTGGTTGATCCTTGTATATTTGAGCGCCTAGAAACCCATTGAATTACTGCTTGCTCCAGTTGTCGAATGGTTATTTGAAGTTTATTTACTGTTTCCTTTAGGCGAACCTCTGCTTCTCGGGTTGCCGGACTTGGACATGACACATAGAAAAGTGGCGGTGATTGGGAGTGATTGGATTGGTACTGGGGTAAGGAAGGATCATATGGTGGCGAATGGTGAAGAGAAGCTTGTGAGTGTGGTGGTTCGAGATTATGTTGAAAGGATGGTTTGTATGCATGGGGTGGGGCTTGTTGGTAGTTACAAGGTTGTCCACCATATCTTTCAGCTGAGTATGCACGGTAGAATGGTCTTTGTCCAGGATATCTCGGAGGGTGTTGCTGCCTAAAGGGTTGATTAGATCCTCTTGGCTCCATCCATCCTTGATTGGTCTGACCTTGATGCATATTCCTGCTGTAAATTCTATTTCTTTCAACAAAGTTAGAACCAAACTCAAAGCGAGAGGGGTGAGAATTCATGGTATCAAATAAAGATAAAAAGGAAAAAAACAAAAATAAATAAGCAAGCAAAAAAAATATTTACAATAACAAATAATAAGGCACACGTTAGCAGTTTCCCGGCAACGGTGCCATTTTGATGAGAGAACTTTTGCGTGGTCTAGAAATTTGCGGATAAATCCTCGTTGCAAGTGTAGTTTCTAAACCTTCAAAAGTCCTTTCATACAAACGTTTTGGTTGTCACAAGTAATAAACCCCTTAAAAATTGTTAACCGAGTATTCAAACCTCGGGTCGTCTTCTCAAGGAACTGCAAGGAAGTATGTTCTTATTATTGGCTATAAGGGTTGTAATCGGGGTTTAGAAGGTGAGAAGCAAGTGATTTGAATGACAAATAAAGTAAATGGCAATTAAAATAAATAAATACTATAAAGCAACCTTTGGCAAGGTAAGAGAAATTAGAAGTCCAACTTAGTTATCTCTCTCAACAATAATGAAAGTTGAATCTAAATTCTACTTAGTTAACCCTTACTAAAGCAAAGGAAAGTCAAGGGACTAATTAGTTTGACCTTCGAATCCTAATTATTTCCTAAGAAAAAGTTGGGATTATTGAAGTTCAGTTTAATTAGCAAGATAACGATTATCAATTATGCTGAGGTTGATAACTGTTGAGTTACTGATTTCTTTACCAGGACCAAAAGGGGAAAAGTAGAATTGTTGGAATAAAAATGTCCTTAGATGGAAAGCAATGGTAATACAAATTAAAGAGAAAGCAATCAATAACTGAAATACCTCAAATAATCATTAATTCAAATAATAATCTGTAACATGGAATAATTCATAAGCCAATTGGGCAACATCTGTAGATACAAATAAAAGCATTAAAGTAAAAGTAGCATAGAAACATAAATTAAAGTAAATATTAAACCTGGATCAAGAGTCACTCTTAAAAACTAAGAGAAGTCCTAAATCCTAATCCTAATCCTAATCGTAAGAGAGAAGGGAGAGAATCTCCCTCTCAAAAATAAATCTAAATCATGGAAAGTGAAAATTGGCGAGCTCTCTTTGAATGGATGCATTCTCCCACTTTATAGCCTCTAATCTGTGTTTTTTGGACCGAAAACTGGGTCAAAAATAGCTCAGAAATTGCCCCCTGCGTATTCTGGTACATTCAGGTCACGGACAAGTGACGCGGAGGCGTCGTCCACGCGGCCGCGCGGGTTGAAGTTCGCAGATGCAACGCGTCCGCGTAGATCACGCGTTCGCGTCGCCTAGCATCAGAGCAACTATGGAATATTATATATCAAATCGAAACCCCAGACGTTAGCTTTCCAACGCAA